>NC_139910.1:28113430-28770930 GCF_905171665.1 Trachurus trachurus
GTCCCAGCAGCAGGAATGTTGATATTTCAGGCATCTTTGAAAATTAATCCATCAGGCCGAATGGAATTGCAGTCAGACAATGAGCTTCTTTGAATAAATACCGATCATATTATCCCAGCATGGTTTAGAAGTAGCCGAAAAAAACAAATGAAAGAAATTAAATTGCTTCTCTGTCATAAATTGTTTTGTTCAATTGCTGTTTTCATAACACGATTAAGCTGGAGGCTCATTTAAAATCCAGTCCTCACCACTTGTGTTCCTAAACATCCTTACTGTAAGTCCTGTCTATGGCATCAAGCTCCTCAAACACTGACTCCTGCACTTCACTAATGCTACAGACCCTGGTAAACACCTTTTTTTTTTGGGGGGGGGGGGGGGGTGGAGTACAAGTGGCAAACAGTGTAATGTGATTTAATTAGGCCTGGTGCTCCTTCCTGACACTGCAGTCAGTTTTAACACCGAGTCTGGTTATACTATAAATACAGCACGGTGCAAATTTCACAGTGTTCAATTAAGGATGCTGTGACACAGGCTAGTGAGCACTGGTTATATAATTATGAACTGAGAAGGGGAAAACGAGTGGAAAAGCTGAATAAAATCAGTGCATGATACTGGGAATGGGGCCAGGAGTTACTTGAGCTCCCAGAATAAAAATCTGTCTTCCTGTTGCTCACGGCAACATTAAAATTCTGGTGGAAACATCAGGGGTATTGTGAAGAGTTTGTCCTCCAGTAACAGTGTATTTTTACCATTTGGGACCACATCATCCTGGAGCTATATTAATACATGTATGGAGCTGGTTTATTATTCCTCCCTGCTGGTCCCTACAAACCACCCTGAAGCCGTCACAGCGCCGCCATCCCAGAGCCACTCACAACAATAACACCCACAGATCGATCATCAGTCATCCAGTCCTGCTTATTGAAACAGGCAGGAACTCCCAGAAGGCTTTTCACCATCAGCAGCGACGGCCACTGCGCATGACTGGCTATGAATGTTGAGTGCCACTATCTATCTTGCCCTCACAGGATAAAAAAAAGAATATATATATATTTATTTATATATATCAGGCTTTAAAAACATCAGTGTCCAGACAGAGAAAACTCCCAACAGCTTGTAAATGATGAAGCTACTCTGACAGGAGCAGCACAGACTCAGATTGATGTGGTGGAGCCCAGAGAGCGGCCATGAGGGAGAGAACTTTTCTCCATGTGCACCATGAATCACCCATTCACCACCCAAATGCAGAAAGCAGTATATAAATAACAGTTAGTCATTAAACATTTCTGCATTTTTCATGCAAGTTTTCATGCGAGCAGTTGATAAATCCACTGGTGGAGAGTTGGAGACATGTTAGTGTGGAAAGAAAACACTTCCCTTCACTTATACAAGAGTGGGAGTTGTATCATGCATCACTGATATATGTTAAAATATGTGGAGGGTCTTGAACCAAACCAAACCCACAGAAGAGCAACATGTAGGCAACCAAATCCAGTTGCTGGACCAATTAGATGGAGTGTATGTATAATAACAATAATAAACTGATTAATAAATGAAATGAAAGATTATTTAGAGTATAGGTTGAGGTATTTACAGACGATAGCAGATTGAACCAACGCTCTCAAAATGAAATGTCACAAACAGACTCCATTCAGAAGGCTGTTTACAATCTGAAGTGTTGTCAATTTTGTCACAAGATTAACAGTCGTTGAACTGGACTTTATTTTCCTCATCTTCTCAAAGTGTCTCTATTTCCAATTCTCTCTATTTCATATGTATAATTGGTCACAGCAGTATTTTATGACAAAGCCGTGTTTTGATATGATGTGTAATGCAAATTGAACACTTCCTGTAACTGTTTCAGATTAAAAACTCTTAAAAATGTGTCTATGGTCAGAAAGCTTTTGCTTCTTAGCTGTGCATTATTGTGGTGCTGCAGTGAGTGTATTGCCTCATTTCCAGCTGCTGATGTTTTTCTGTTGTTTACATGCTATTCAGATCAACGACTTCTATCCCTCTAGCCCTCCCACTCTTCTGCTCCTGTGTCTTATCTGCCTGTTTCTTTTAGCAAATGTAATAAATGCTATTTATTTGTTGTAACAGAAGCTCAGTGCATTGGAGGTGTGAGTAGTAAGACAGGGTTAGAGAGGGGTGACTGGGTGACTGGGTGACCCACCAGTCACACCCATAAGGTCCAGCCATGTATAAGATTTAAACCTAATCCTGTTACATATGTGTTTCATTGTATTTAAAGGTATAATGTGTAGGAATCCCCCCATCTAGCAGTGCGGTTGCATATCTGAACGTATTCTTGATGTTGCATTCAGGTGAAATGGGGCAGACGTCAGACAGACAACAGACGCTGCATGTAACAGGATAAACAAGCGTAAACAAGTGGTCCGTCAGCAAAACAAGGCAAAACAATACAGGCCTGACAACATGTTGTCATGGTGATGTGGTATTGTTTTACCGTCTTTCTCTGGTGGAGTAAAATGCTGACGGCCGTCTGCCTGACTGCACCTGAATGCAACACCAGTGCCTCCTCTTCCTCACACTACACAGTGGTGACAGTTTTAACAGGCCGAGCCCACAGCTCCGCTGAGTTTCTATGGTTACCTACGGTCACGCTGCCACTAAAAAATGGCGATGCAACATGGCCGCCTCGGTTCGGTGCGTCGCCCACTTATGTATTTGTAACGACTTGTAACAACTCATTCTAAGGTACCAGAAAGCTTTCATTTGTATGCGGCTGTGATTCCACTTCAGTGAAATACGTATTTATGAAAGACAGATTTGATTTTTGCTCATAAAAAGCCAAATAAGTTACATACTGGGGCTTTAAACAGTTTAACATGGTTGTAATTGTGTTTTTGGTTACATTTAATGAAATAAGATACTGTGAAATATTATATACATAATGCATTGGTGCCAATGATAAATTCCAGTCTGCCCAGTATCACTCATCACATCGCAAACAAGCGTGTCGATGGAAACATCTGCTGTAAATGATGTTTGGTAAATTCAACTTATTCAGTAAATTGGAACATATCAAATTAAATGAGTGTTTTTATTTGCCAATCATGGTCTCTGTGTTTAAATATTCTCAATTCAAAGTCCACTTATTTATCTATTCACCTCAACTGCTTCTCATGGACTTCTTCAGCAAAATAAACTCAGAAGTAGCTAAATTAGAGGCTCATGCGTTCAGAATATTTGCTCAAGATGTGAATGGTTAAGGTTGAAAATTAATATCAGTGTTCAAATTTGTGATGCTATCACTTGCGTGCCCATACAACTTAACTACCTGCTGTGACCACAAATTGGATGATTCATTTCATAGTGAGTGTTGTAGCTGTGCATGTCAGAGGCCATTTGTTGTTTGACTTCCAATCTTAAATAAAACACAATGCACCTGGGCAGACTTCATGCAATGCAGCCATTTGAAACAATTTATTTTCTCACTGTGAGTCAAATATGGCCGAGGTAAAATAAAAATAGGATTACAGCTCTGCACCAAGTAGTGCATCATGCCTCAGCGGGATGCACAGAAGCCTCATGTTGTGATAAGTAAATAAAATACAGTTTTGGGGCCTATCAGAGAAAAACAGCACCATCACTTCCTCCGTAATGTCACAGCATGTATGTTTCATGAGTCCTGCTCTGCTTTCTTTCCTCTCATGTCGCTGCCAGTTTTTACACCTCTAACAGGCATCACATATCCTGAGAGAGAGCGAAGTGACAACCTCAGCTCAGCAGTAATTGGCCAGCTCGCAGATGACAGGGCAGATAGACACAGGGGAGACGGACAGGAGGAGAAGCTGCTCCATATTAAACAAAGGTCCAGCGACACATGGCGCTACCTGCCCCGTGCAGGGTTTCTTCCTCTACGGGAGTCAAAGGTTAGAGACAACATTACCTGGATTGTTCAGGGAGAATAATGGATTAGTTTTACTCTGATGTGGGAGGAGAGGAAGCTTTGATGAGAGCCATGGAGAGAAACCATGACACAGCTTAATATCTAAAAAAACTCAGCCTCAGAGAGAGGAAAGTCTGTCTCATAAACTTTGATGCAAACCCCACGATGCAGGTTATATCGCTTTATCATGATCTGTCTATCTATCTATCTATCTATCTATCTATCTATCTATCTATCTATCTATCTATCTATCTATCTATCTATCTATCTATCTATCTATCTATCTATCTAATATTTGGACATGCCAAAGATACAATGTACAGTAAACAAAGAAGTGATATGAGGGTCAGACTCACAGCACTATATAAAATATAAATCAATATTATGAAGAGTATTGCATTTGGCAGTAATTTTCTCATATAATCAAATATTGACTCATTTTTTTGATTTTTGATGGGTCTATTGTTACAGAAATGATGTTACATTTTGGGTTGTGAACAGGTTTCATTTCACCGAGCATCACCCGAATCCTGACCAGTGTCCCATCCTGACTAAAAAAAACGTTCAATCAGCCTGATGCTTCAGCCACTAAACCTCACAGTGATGAGTGGAACCTCACCACAAATAAAACATTTACTGTAACATTTATGTCAGAGTTTAATTCCCATCCTATCAGTTAGGAGGGTTTTTCAGCTTTAAGTGACCAACAGACACACACCATTTGGGTGCTTAGCTTTAACTCAGGAGTGGCTTTCATCTGGCCACTTCACCACACAGAGAGCTTCAGAGCAGGGAGAGGTTTGGGGTGTTTTCAGCTTCACACTGATGAAACCCTGTGTCAGGGTCTCAGTAGAGCTGGGCAATTAACCAAAGATATACCCAAACCGACATCTGGACCCTGTAACCGACGTAGTCTTGGTTATTACTTCCCCTGTGCTCTCCCCTTGAAAAAACAACAAAAAACTATGGCATGCAAATCATGTGACTCCGCCCCCTCCATCTGTGTTCACTCAAAGTGAAGCCATGAGCGAAGCTGACGCTGCATCCATGATTTTGAATACGTTGCCAGCTAGAGGGTGGTTGTATGGGTTGTTTGTTCAGAAGCTTATGATGACCCATAGCTTTTTTAAAGGTTTTTAACATCCATGTCCATGTTGAGAGAAGGTCGGGTGGCTGGATGGCTCCGTCAGACCTAGAACTACTGTATCATGCAGCAGAGTGAGGTTTGATTGAATAGAAAATAATAACAGTTGTCCACTGAGGTGGTTGTTGATTCTTAATCATATTCAAACAGGAATCTTAATTGATATCATGATCTTTTTCTAACCCAAACCAAGGACCTTTACTGCTCAAACCTAACCATGTTTTGGTGGCCAAACCTAATGAAATTGTTTTTGTGCCTAAATTTATTAAAGCCATAACTGTTTTTGTAATAAGCACGGCAATGATTGGTACACCAGTAGAGTTGCTGTGTTTATTGGTGTAACCTTGACAACCAGGGCAATTACGTGTGGCATGCAGTATTTCAGGAAACATATATGTGGTTGGTCATACTGTATGAGCAAGTGAAAAAACAACCTACAATATGTGATTGTGGTTGCTTGGTTAAGGTTGGAGGATGAGTTGGTCATGGAGGTCTATGGACAAGGGCAGTAATACAAGGGCAGGTGTGTGTCTTTCTAATATGTGTCAACCAGGTAGATCATGTCCAAGGGGCCAAATAAAAGACTATAAGATATGTTTTTTATTAGCATATTGATAGTAAAAAGGAATATGTTAATGACACACTCTTACTTACTTATTTTCTTATAGCACCCAGTGGTGCTTTAATGGAGGAGGTTAAGTACCGTTGAAAGTGGAGCTCTAAATCAGCCACACAGCAACACCACAGATCATATTGTGAACTTCAGGAAGGTTTTACAGCTGGTTTTAAAACTCACCTCTGAAAACACAGCACACATTCAATACCTATTTCTGGTTATGAAGGAACAGGGAAGCCTGTGGTCCACTAACTTTTCTGACACTGTTCTGCTGCAGCTCTGCAGGACGTCCTAAAACTGTCCTCCAATTCATTACGTCCACCTTAAATGGAATATGAGGTGACATAACATTAGCAGACTTGGCCCAGCCTGGTAACAAAGCAGATGTTCATCAGCTCTAAAGCCACTAAAGGTAGCTGCTAGGCTTTTAGAATAGTGTCACTACACATGACTGACTTTAACATTTACAAGTAGTCAAAATAACACTGTGTGCCACTTTAAATTTCTGTATTATTTTGTGGTTAATGCGTAAATTGATGCCATTCTTTTCTACAAAGTACACCTGCACTATAAAGATAATGTAAAATATTCTAAAACAACACATTTCCCTACATGGGGGTTTTAAATAGCACACTGTGATCCCAAGTGTCAGTGCTGTCTCCACAGAGGAGATGAAGGGCACAGGAACCATCTAATAAGCCTTGGGACTGTATTCACATAAGATAATTAGGTCTACGGTGTATGCCGCCACCACAAATGAATCATGGGAGTGTGCAGACGGAGGCTCAGATGATGTTTGTCAGCATGTGGCTGACAGACACCAGCAGATTCAGGCTAACTCGTTAGCAGAGAGGAAAAGTTGTTTCCCCTCCGCACAACCATGACCATGTTTTTTGCAGAACACCATGATGTCACAGTGAAGGTAATAGGGATTTATAACTGATAAGCAACACTTGTTAACTGATTATTAAGATCAAAAACACTTGCGGGGGCGATCGCCGATGGTTTTCTTTTTTCGCCATTATAAAATATACACACATACGCTGCAACAGCTGATCAGCGCTGATGAGAGAAGAACAGCAGAGCTGCTCTGACAGCTCCTCTATCCTTTTGGGTTTTTTTTGTTTTTTTAGCAGCCCCAGTGTTACAGGTGATGCACATCTATGTCTGTGTAGCTACATGTATTGTCTGACCTTCCCTCACGGCGACTGCGGTGCATAACTGGCACATACTGTCAGTCCTCCTGTGTAACTTTTTACTGCAAAATATAACTGAAGGCAGGTGGAATTCTGCACGTGTCGACACGCCCCAATGAGTTGACAACATAAGGAGCTAATTAATCGTTCAAAGTTCTTGTTATCGGTTAACGGTTAAACGGTTAATCATGTGCATCCCTAGAAGGTAACTGTTAAAGTCAATATTTGTTCCTATTAGATATTTTTCTTAAATTGCGTCATTAATCAGTTCATGAATTCTAGAGTCAGGACCAAAAACACATTTTGTGGCGTCTCGGGGAGACTGACCTTCGACCTTCTCCCACCAAAATCTGAAATAAGTTTATCTAAAAGCTCAAATGAATGGTTGTACTTTCATCTGTGTAAAAGTCCTCTGCTATGATTACTATTTTAAATAACATGTTTTTTCTACAAAATATAGCATAAACATCTTAATTTAGGGTAGGAAGATATTGTTGAGATGTTGCATTCACAGGAATGGGATGGACAGACAGGCGGATGGGCAAATCAAAAAACATGGTGACTCCGCCCACAGCTGTCATTGGCACAGAGGCATAGCTACATGTTAATAGTTTGACTGTCAACAACATGTTGTGAAAACGTTACTGTTCTCTGACAAAGAGCGTATTTTGTCTCCTGTGGGAGGCAGAGAGACACTGCAGAAACACTGAGGTAGATGCTCAAAATGTCTTCCTAGTCTGTTACTGATGAGAAGGAGTTATGAGACATTAGAGAAATAATATTATAGCTCACAGTTGTATTATAATCAGTAAATAAGAAGGCTGTGATTATAATCCTCAGATTTAAGATCCAAATTCTGGCATTAGAGTTTCAGGTTGGGGTGTCACTTATCTGTCACTGGTTCTTGCATGAGCCCCAGTCTCCTGACAGGCTGAAGTTTAATGTCTGCATTAACACAATGACAAACTGGGGGGGACAAATACAGATTAACCAGACTCACAACTGTCTGCTTCCAAAAACCTGCCCAGTGCCGGGCACAACCTCGACACCGTGATAATGTGACACACACAAAAACTTCTTCTCTTGAAAAACTATAACAAACCAAACCATAATTAACATAATTGGCATAAACTCCTCCATTTAACCTTTTACTTCCGTGAAGAATTCCCCCTCCCAACCCACAGAAAGCTTTAAATAATGATGAGTTCTCAACAGGGGGCGCCTCACTGACAGATTGGGTATCAGTATCCATTTGAGATCTGAGTGTCTGCCCTGATGTGGCGTTGATATAGTGATAGGGGTGTGTCTCAGTGAGGACCTCCCAAGAGGAGGGTGGACATCTGCTGCCTCTGAGGTCCTGTCACATGAAATTACAGACTTAATCAAGTCCTCTCCATCTCCTTGGCCCTTCTCCACCTCGTCCGTCTGTAGAAGAGTTTCTCTCTGCCTTCCTCTCCCCTCTGCTTTGTCCCTCTGTGTCTCAGTCTGTTCCCTCATTCTTCCTCTTCACCCTCTTTTTTTCCCCATGTATCACATACATTTTTTTTCTGTGCTTTTCTCCTTGACTTGCCTTTTTGGCCTCTCTCAGCATCCTGGCATGCATCACACCATCCTCCTCTCCTCTCCTCTCCTCTCTAGGTCATAAGGACTCCCTCCATCCTCCTACTTCTGAGTCTTACTTAAACTTCAGTTTTGTCCGCTGGCCTGCAGCACATCTCTACCAAAGCCCGAGGGATCCTGTGACTTTATAGGAAGGAAATGCAAGATATACTGTAGTGTAAATATAACAGAAGAAATACAGAGTGAAGGGACAGAGACAGAGGGAGAGAAGAAGAGTCTCAGACAACAGGAGTGTAAATGATGACATATCACACTGTTGATGTATTTGTGTAATGCTGTATTGATTATCACTGCCACTGGGTGCCTGTTTGTCCTGGCTCTCTGCTTCCCTTGCCTATTCGTTTTCAGAATACCCGTTCACCACTGGAAAAAAAACCAAAAAACTACCAAGCTACTGTAGCAACCCGCATGCTGGGAATGGGAGTGGCAGGTTTTGATGAAGACCTGGATCATACAGTCAACATATGTACATCTACTGTATCCTGTTTTTGAGGGTTACTGGTGCAGCAAAACCATCCCCCACTGCTGACATTATAGCTGTGGCTATGCAAGACTAGTAGAATTTACACAGTATCTTAAATCTGAAAATCATTCAGATTAAAAAATCAACTAAAAAATATCAGCTCCTAACTTAAACCTAATGCTTTCATCAGTATCAAGTCACAGCTTTCATCTTAGAGACAAGAGTCTTAATTTACCACGGAATGGAAACCTACACAGAGGTTATTAATGAACCATCCTTTCCTGTCAAAATGTCATTATTGATGGGAAGCTTTAGTATTTATTCTATGTATTTAAACTGAAAATAGCATTTGTGCTTGTTGCAGTTTTCAGTTTTCTGGTGATATGAGCCTTTTACAGTAATAACAGGAAGGAGGTTAAAAGTAACTGTATGGCTTTACAATACCCTAAGAATTCATACTGCAATTATCTGAAAAGAACCAGGTTTAAAAAAAATTCCAAAAATAAAAACCTTGATTATTAGAGGGGTTTAAGGACTTTATCTCATGACCTCAGTATTTCTAAAATCATGCCAACAGTGCAGCCCTGATGCCATCAACATTAAACATCCTCTCATGTTATACTGCACTGCACTGCCTTGAAAACACTCTTTTCCTTTCCTTTATCCATCTCCATCGCTGTTCACAGGGATGACTCAAAAGCATGAGTGTTGATGATTTTATCAGCTCAGGGTTTTGCACGAAGCCCTGACGCATATTCAGTACTTATTGTGATCCAACCCCTAACTTATAAACCTTTGTTATATCGTGGTCGTGTGAAACAACTGAAATATGACCTGAAAATTTCTAACATCAAGTCCATTTCTCTGTGGTTTTACAATAAATTACACAATTCTATGATTTCTGATAAATATCTGATTTGAAAATCGCACTAATTCTGTGAAGGTTATTATCAATTCCCTATTAGAGATAATCTCACCCGAAGCTCAGTGAAATGATAAATCAACTAGTAAGAAATCTGGACAACAACATGCACAGAATAAAACATGCAAAGTTGCCTGACAAAAGTACCTATGTGCTGCACAACTGCATGCAGCAGCAGAGACACACTGGAAACACACATGCCACTCTATTCGGTAGCAACAACAATAATGAACTGCCGGCATCCCCTCTGAGGGAAAGCCCAACACAATTCTGCTAATCCCCTCCCCAATCAACCCTCTGTGAGTGTCAAACCCTGATAAGCCCCTTAACTAACCAACCCACACACACACACACACACACACACACACACACACACACACACACACACACACACACACACACACAGTAAAGACACAGTCGTGACCCACGCTCGCACTCACCCATGGCAAAGAACGGGATCCCCAGCAGCGTGGAGTTGAACTTCCCGTCTGATATAAAGAAGATCCCTGCGGCTGTCACGTTAGCGATGCAGATGGTCAGAACCCCCAGGAGGCCCAGGAAGGGCTTCCCCCTCAGGCAGTCCCGCATGGAGCTGGAGATGGTGGCGGCCAGGAGCACCAGCACCAGGCTGACCAGCACCTCCCCCTTGGCCAGCACGCCGGTCTGGTGGAAGTCCCGCCACAGGCTGAAGGAGGTGAGCGACTGGACGTGGAGGTGGTCGGTGGCGTGCGGCGCCTCGGCCGTGGACAGCCGACTGACCATGGCGCAGAACTCGTTCTCCCAGCGCTCGGCGATGGCGTCCTGCACCACGGGGCCGTGGTTGCGGAGGTAGTAGGTGATCTGGATGGCGCGGGCGGACTTGACCTGCTGGTCTCGACTGTTGGGTGAGAAGGACACGCCGCCCAGTTGGTGGCCGATGAAGGACACGCGGCCATCCTGCAGGGGGTTTACAGATATCCAGTATTAACTCTGACGAAAGGTACAATTTCATAAAAAATACATCAGACAGTACACACTAGTGCTAGAAACTTCCAGCAGCAGTAGCTTCTCTGCATTATTTGCTCGAACACTGATTCACCAACTCTTTAAAGGGACATTGTGGAGGAATTACTCCCATCTAGCGTTGCAGTTGTATATCACAAGCAACTCAGTCGTATTTTTCATGCTGCATTCACGTGAAATTGGGCAGACGGCAGACGGACGACAGCCGGCATAAACAAGCCTCTATGTAAACAAGTGGTCCGTCAGCACGAGGCAAAACAATACATGTGACAATATGTTGTCATGGCGATGTGGTATTGTTTTACCGACTTTCTCTGGACTTCTGTGACTAAAATGACATCTGGTTTGTTAGCGACGGCCGTCTGCCCGACTGCAGGTGAATGCAGCATCAGTGTAACGCTCCATTCCTCCTCACTGCGTTACCGCGGTGACTTTTCACAGACGCCACCTCCACCTGAGCCGACAGCTCCGGTGTCTCCGCTGAGTTTCCGTGGTTTCCTACCGTCACGCTGCCACTGAACGTAAAAACATGGAGACACCACATGGCAGCAGCACCGAGCTTACCTGCTCCATGGAGATATGAATGATATGAACGGCTCATTCAGAGCTGAAAGGAACACTTCACTTTGTTGATGGGGGGGATTACTGATTAAGGTGTACAGAAATGGCCGTTTGTCCTGTTTGTCGCGCCGAGTTGTCACGAGCTGCAACACGAGTTTACCCGAGTAAGGAAAACGAATTTGATTGGTCGTATCGAGCGGGCGGGATATTCAAAGTTTGGGGCGAGCCCGAGCTCCGTGTGTGTGTGCGTGTCTCAGACGTTTGAATGACGGATTACGGATCCAATATCAGTGGCTGATGAATCGTGTACAGGCTGACGTATAATCCGTGCGCCTGCATTATCCAATGCGAAAAAAAAAATACACACTTTCATCCCGGATTTACTCAAAAATAGAATTTTGCACAAAGTTTGGCCTACATCGTCTGAAAGATGAGTTATCACACTAATTTTATGACCCAGAGTGGGCTTAAATTCAATTTTCTTTTCTGTACACCTTTAATGAAAAACATACTTTTGAACCAAATAATCCATTTCCGTGAATAGATAACAGGAGAAGTTACACAATGTCCCTTTAAATCTGCGGACAAAGCAAGTTATATATCATGAAGGTTGAGCTCCATCGTGACATTTAAATTAATTGAATTACACAGCAAATACAAGACATCCCTGTGTCAAGATTTTGAAGGTTATGTCATTGTGAAATAAAAAATGTGCAAAGCAGGAGAAGAGGAGTTCAATAAGATGGCTGGGACAATAAACGTGGGCAGTGGCAGTCTCTCAGGAACAAATCAGTGCATAATAAAGATATGAGGCACAACCTTTCTCATGTTTGACATAAAAGTGTAGTCTTGGTGGATACAATAGCTTTTTTTTTTTGAAGTTGACTGAACAGGAATACAGCTACCCTGACTCCATGATAATACCTTCATATACCACTTATCTGCAAACACAAACATGTTTCCCTTTGTGATTAGGTCTTTATAGTTTTAGGCTTTGTCTCTCCACAGACCACACACAGGCCCATTATCATAAGCAACGGTCCATCTGCCCAATCCAATTGGTAGTTACCGTAGCAACCAAGGTCGAGCATAGACCCTTAGAGGTTGGACAAGAGTCTCCAGTGAATAACTACAGCACCCATCAGGGTCATGAATGATTTAATCCCATCTTCTCTACAGTGGGACTGAGTTACAGGGTGAGAGTTAATGAGAATGAACATGTACTGTATTGTACATGAAGCTTTAAGGTTTAAATGTGGCCATGGAAGGAGGAGCCAGCTGCTGCTCATCTCTCTTCTCCATGATTGGTCAGTAAATTCTATTCCGGTTTTATGTTTTGGTGAAAATATTTTATTTATTTTCACCAAAATATTGGATCTTGCAGCAAAATGATATCGATATTATAAGCGATTGAACCCCTATGATGTTAAAGTCTAAATGATTCCTTTTCCCATGGATTTTATTTAGTTAGCAGATCAGCATGTCATTTGGTTAAGAAGCATTTCCACAAAGTCATTTTTTAAACAGCTCTCTTAAGACTTTTTAACATGTGCTGCTCCTCATTCTTTGCTGTTGATATGGTGTATCCCTAGACAAGAAAAGGACAATGACAACAACACACACTATACACGTATAAAATAATGTCGGCATGACATCATCATGATTGACAGCTGTGATTAACTTGTGATTGCTGCACAGACTCACCAGCACAAGATGGGAGTGCACATATCCAAGATGTTGCATCAATTTCCTGTAATAATGCCCATCCACAGTATCAAAACTATAAGCTTACTCACCACATTTAATTACACAATACATTATAATTATTATTCTAAAACACTGATTTATAAAATATTTCCCCAGCTCTTTTAATTAGGACAGTAAACCACACACACAACAATGTGAATCTGAACCTACATGACACTGTTTTGTTGTCGTAACAATGTCAACTTAATTTGCAGCTTATTGTAGACATGATTTATCTTGTTATGAGCACAATAATCCAGCACAGTCAAACAGCCACAATATGTTGTTTCACAGTGGGGAGCTTGATATAAATCTCACGCTTCTAGATAAATAAATCCCCGTGATTATGTGATTCAATTTTTATAAGCAATTTGCTGCAGTGAGACAAAAAAAAAAACAGTTGCATTATTGTGCTCTGGCATTATGTGGGCAGCAACCTTCCAGTCACATAGCTGATCCCATCCTTAAGTCAACAGCCAGGTTTCCTGACTACCTCAAATTTATTACCTCTATTACTGTAACATAAAGCAGTATCTGTCTGTTATGTCTATGATTGCTCTCAAAACAACCCTACTCAGCTTTTGAAATGTGTCATTTCATGACTGTGTACAAGTGTGTTTATGTAATGTAATCACTCAGTAATTGCTAAGGGAACCCAGAAAGCTTTAGCCCTCATTTCACTTGTGTAAGTGCACAAAGCTGAAATTAAACCACCACCACCCAACTTCAGTAAAGTGTTTCAGCTAAATCTCAATAGTGACAACCCACTTACAGTATATAAACTGTTGCCCCCCACTCTGAGCTGTCACATGCTCAGACTGACTGCTTAGCATGCATACCTGGATCCAGCTGTGATACAGTGAATACTGAGCAGCTATCGGGACAGCAATTTCTAAATCACCTGCGAAAACAATATACCCAGCTCCAAGCTCAAGATTTTGTTCTCCCTTCTTGTTTGTTGCAGCATTTCAGAAGACAACAAAGTGTTCAATGCCATTGTGTGTGGGAGAGAGAGAATGACAGAGTGAGAGTAGGTGTGGATGGGGCATCACAAAACAGCGAGAATGTGTGTGTGTGTGTGTGATATCTGTGAGAGGTTGAGTGATATGTGAAAAGGGGGGATGTGACACCTCTCAAGCTCTCTGACAAAAGATGGATGTGGCTGGTGGGAGAGGTGTGAACTGATATTTTTGGGGATATCACCAGCCTTTGGTTGAAGAAGTAGGCCTACGTGTCAAAGTGGTTTACCTCTTCATGTGGCTGTGGAGGAGGTTAAGCTAACAAGACTATACAGCCATGCAGTAGCCTATAGCTGCTTTGTCAGGCTGTACATCAGCAAAGTGGTGCTTTGAGCTAATTACATTAACATACTGACATGCCTGCAATGGTAGTCTTAAAGCCCCTGTACGGAGCTTTTAACTGGATACGCAAAAGTCTGTGGTTTCTGCTGATGTGTCTCTGTTACCTACAACAGCAAATGAGCCCATCAGTGTGAAGATACGCTATTTCTACGTAGTCTAATTCTAGACCTCTGGAAGGCATGGTCGGGTCGGACCACTGACCAAACCATACCAATAGATACATTACGCTGCTAAAAAAAAAAAAAAAAAGCAAGTCCCGTCTTCTTTCCGACGTTTCTAAAATAAATCTACACAAATGTCTTCATGACAGTGGGAAATGCAGTCTTCATTCCGGCAAAACACCACCGCTTTCGTCCACAGGGGCCGCCAGAATCAACACTAAATGAAAAGTCTGTACAGGGGCTTTAACATGCAGATGTTACAGGTACATTGTGTAGGAATTCCTCCCATCTAGCGTTGTGGTTGTATATCACAAGCAACTCAATCGTAATTTTCATGCTGCATTCACATGAAATTTGCCAGACGGCAGACAGACGACAGCCGCTGCAGGTAACGGCATAAACAAGCCTCTATGTAAACAAGTGGTCCGTCAGCACGAGGCAAAACAATACACGTGACAATATGTTGTCATGGCGATGTGGTATTGTTTACCTGACCCACGTTTTACCGGCTTTCTCTGGACTTCTGTGACTAAAATGACATCTGGTTTGTTACCGACGGCCGTCTGCCCGGTCCTCACAGTCTTCACTGCGTTACCGTGGTGACTTTTCACAGACGTCACCTCCACCTGAGCCGACAGCTCCGGTGTCTCCGCTGAGTTTCCGTGGTTTCCTACCGTCACGCTGCCACTGAAGGTAAAAACATGGAGACACCACATGGCAGCCAGCACCGAGCTTACCCGCTCCATGGAGATATGAATGATATGAACGGCTCATTCAGAGCTGAAAGGAACACTTCACTTTGTTGATGGGGGGGATTACTGATTAATGAAAAACAGACTGAAGAACCAAATAATCGATTTTCATGAATAGATAACAGGAGAATGTCCCTTTAAGCAAGTATGGCATTGCTACCTTAGTTTAGCATGTTAGAATTCTTATATGTGCTAATAGAAAAACACACAATACAAGCAATGCTTAATCTGATGAGATTTAGTGATTAGTTGTACAGTATGTACAGACAAATTTAGGATTTGTCCTAATGACATTGATTAATTTCATTTAAAGCCAATAACATTAAAGCAGAAGTAAGTGATATATTTGTGTTAATATAAGTCTTAAATAGTTCTATCTTCCGACAGCAATCACTTACATAGAGTGTTTGGTCTGAAACACGGGTCTCTCAGTCCCTCTGCTCTGCTCTGAGCCGAGGAGAAAACATTTATCGTATCCTACAGTTTTTATCCAATGAGGAGAGAGAACGGCATGCAGGGCTGTGTGTGCAGCCAAGGGACGCCGTGAATGTGGCGACGTAGGGACGAGGACTGTTATGGTGCGTTCAAGGAAACTCGTATTTTTCCGACCGTGAAGTCGTACCAGTTCGATCTGGTACGAGTTCACCGGTCGGAAGTTACGAGTGGCCGTTATAGTGACTTTCACCGGTAAAACAGGTCGGAAAAACACTAGTGGGTTGCCTGGAACGCTACAAAGTCGTAAGTTGTGACTTGAAGCTGTAATTTACGATTTCAAAAGCCTGCCTGGAACGCAGCATTAGCGAAAATGACCGGACCACTTACTTCTGCTTTAACCTCATGATGGCAGAAGAAATGTCAACATCTCTGTTGGAAAAAATCGAGATATTTCATGGGATATTAAAACTCCGATGTAAAGGTGGTGGTAGAAGAAAGACTGGGGGTTAAAGCAGTGAAGCTACCACTATAGATGTACCATAGGTTATTCCATAGCTGATATGTTCTTCTTTAAAGCAGTACTAAAGAACTTTCAGTTTTGGTTGAGTTTGGCGGCGCCAGTGGCCCAAAGCGGTAGTGTTTTACCTGAAGGAAGACTCCATTTCCCATGAGCACCTGCGTGTAGCGCCGTAAACATCCTGATCCCCTGGTGCATGAAAATTAACAGAAGACGTCCAAACTAACTTTCTGTTACCAGCGGATCATTTCTCAGTAAACACACATACACAATCCGACGGAAAGGTGCCGCATTGCTGCTCCCTCCTCGTCGTGACTCGTGAAAGTGAAAGTGAAACTTAAGTGAGAGCCGGGTTCCCACCATGCTCCTCAAAGCTGCTTAGTGCCAGTGAAGGCGATACAGACCATAATGATACAGACCCCTTCAGGCCATGACAGAGGTGTCATTCAACCTGTTGTAAGTCGATGTACCATCACAAAAGTTCTGAAAATATTATATGAAGGTTGAAAAGTTACTTGTTGGTTTAAAACTTATCAAGACCCCAAATCAAAAAACTGCATCCTCTGATTCTCAGAATGACTCAGACCTTTTGTTGTGGCTGCAGATTGTGGTCAGCTATTTCCTGTTTACTTCAATTGTAGATGTCTACAACTTGGGATAAGCCCACCTGTGATCAACTGTGCTCACTGGACATAGAGAGACTCTACTGTAAGGCCCCTCTATTCACACTGCATGTCAGCACAAAAAGAAAAGAGCCATGAAATCCAAGGGACTCACTATAGAGCCCAGCAATAAAAGTGTGGCCAGGCATTGATCAGGGCAAGGATATAAAACCATTTCCAAAGCTCTGAGTGTTCCCAGGAGCACAGTGACAGTGGCCTCAGTAATTGTGAAATAAAAGTAGTGTGGAAGGACTTGTCACAGAGTTGGCCATCTGACCAAAATGAGTAACCAGGCAAGAAGAGCCTCGCTCAGTGGGGTGACCAATAACTTGATGTTCACCCAACAGAGCTTCAGAAGCCCTGTGCAGAGATGGGAGAAGTTGCCAGAAGGACGACCATCTCAACAGCACTTCATCAATCAGGCCTTTATGGTAGAGGAGAGGAAAGGACTCTGAGATCACCAGGGAAACATATCTGGTCTAAAAAGACAAAATTATGTTGATCTGAGAAGAACTTCAGACACGATGTCTGGCAAACACAAGGTACAAGGATCCCTACGGTGAAGTGGTGGCAGCATCATGTTATGGTGGGAGGAGGACAGGGAGACTGGTCAGAGCTGAGAGGCGGATGAGTCAGGTCAATGAAGCACTTGAAGAAAACACACAGCCATCTGGGTCATGGTTCACCTGTGATCCCAGTTCTGCGTATCAACAACTCTATAGCACAGAGTGAAATGAATGAATGTAAGCATAACTTCTTTTTTTTTTTTCTTGTGGGGGGGGGGTATAATCAAAAATAAAAAAGAACTTTGTAGAACTACTACATATTTTGAGACTTAAAATCTGGTAGGTTTTAAATCTTGATTAAAAATCTGCCTGTACTTTCAGCAAAAATACTTCACTTTTTAATGATATCACAAAATCAAAACACAGACAGTAAAACTGTAAGGATGCTGGTTAAGATTCAACAATATCCGACTATGTTATTTGGCCGTGAATGCAGCATCATTTTCTTTGTTTTACTGGCTTCCATTCATCGATACCCCAACATCTCAACAATCTATCTATTCAAGTATTGCAGTGTATCTAGACAACAAATAAATATTATTATTGGTTTTTAGACGTATTGCATGTGAATTTGGTTGAATTGTTGAGTTGAATTGTTTTACAAAGCTCTGCTGTTTAAAGGTTTTGTTTTACAGAAACTTAAGTGATAAAAAACCGCAGCTTAACGTTTGCAGTAATTCAAGATAAATTACTACTTGTTATTTCAATGGTATAAGCTTCATGTATATTATTTTTCTATTGCGTAATAAAGCTTAATCAAGGGAATGTACCAATGTAGGTTCAGGAGACAGTATTGACTGGATTTCATTGCCCAGCACCCAAATGCACCCTGGGGCAAGCCAGTTATTGACACGTACATACCCAACCTCATCGGCCAATTCCTGTGCTGTGTCTCCTCTCCTCCCATCCTCCAATCACATTGGCTCTGCTGCAGCATTCAAGGTGCCACAGACCTCCTTCTGCACATCAGCTGTTTTTCCTGCTGCCTCACCGCTGCTGGTCTCACCTCCACTTTTATGATTTATTAAAGAGAATGGGGGTGTAAAACAAACATTGACCTTAGCTTGACATTGCCATGCTGCATACAACCCAAACTGCTCAATAACTTAATTCAATCCAGCACTCAATTTCTCTGTCCTCTTGTGAATGGAACAAGAAGCTTGAGCTTGTCTAACACAATATTATTAGTGTTAGGATAAATGTAATGCAGAGATGGCGCACCTGTGTGTCTTTTTATAAAAAGCCATCCTGACCACCAGAGCTTTCGACGACAAAGGCCCAGAGCAGCCGAAGCAGCTCTTTTCTTGCGCCTCATTATCATAAGATAACAACTTAATTATCTCATTATCATGAGATATCAAACTCTTCTCTCGAGATAATAGGCTTTGACATTAAGTACCCCACAATTTCACAGAGGCAAATCACAACCTTGAGACCAACCATGTACATTTATATTTTAAGCTCATTATGTAGAGATATCAATTTCACTACGTTATCTGAAAACATTAATCATAGCCTATTTGCTGTTCTTCTGTACTTCCATGTTATGACTCGGTGTATAGCGCAAAACATAAGGTAACTCAAACTACAAATAAAAACACAGCCAGATGTTGCAAAATAATGAGATTATGTAACTGTGATCTTGCAACAAGAATGAAAATACATCTGCAACCAATGGCTGCCTTCCATATGCATCTACAAAACACATTCATCTATAACATTTAGGCAGTGTGAAAACACTAGCCCATGTTTGTTATGATCTAAGATAAAGTAGGTCTCGGCCCCCAGGATCTGCTGGACCCCATCGACTATGAGCAGATAATCATGTAACCAGCTTTGCCCTTGGTCCAGTCTGTTGCTGTTACAACTTTGGTACTTGAACTAACAACCAACAAGCTCTAATTAGTTCTAATTGCCGTTGTGATCAAGTTGTTGCTGGTGTGAATACAGATTGAAGCCCTAGACTCAGAACTCGTACTTATTTCATACATTTCTTCTCACATTTTTAATCCGGACAATGTTTCAAAGAAGATTTATTTCACTGTTACATATATTTCTCCACTGTTCGCTCATTTGCTATAACTTTTTTTTTATAGTATTCTTTAATGTTTTTTATTCTTGTACTACCTGACAGCTTCAAAAGATTACGCAACTGAAAATACAGAAGATGGAGCAAAACAAAGAAAATATTTAAAGCGTTTTCTCCTGGGGACAGAACTAACATTCAGCTCAGCAAAAAGTAAGACTTTTTATGAAGGCTACCTCTGTATAACAAGCACAGAAATAAATCCTGGTTGTGACATCAAAGAGCAGGATGAGGCATAAGAAGTCAGGCAAATGAATTAGGCCAGACAGCTCGCCAGACAGGCAGACAGAGAATAAGGATTCAGGAAGATGGAGAGTGCAGAAGCCTGATACAGAGTGAGGAGCGCTGGAGAGGAAAGAGGTGGCATCAACCATCCAGACAGAAATACTGCCCCTCATGTCGCAGCTGAGTTAATATGAGCACATTGTGTATGTGTCCAGAAAACCTTTCACATGCTTCACACAAAGACATCCAGGTACAAGTTAGAATGTGCTTAAGAGGGGACTGCATGGTGGTTTGATGTTCTACACATAACTGGCATTATTTGATTATGTATTGACATGCCCTCAAATCACATGGTAACAAAAACCCCACTTTCTGTGGAAGGTGCAGCAGGATTAACTGTGTTGGCTAAACACAAAGCAATGCTAATGCTAATGCTAATGCTAATGGCAGATGAATTAGAGAGTAAACGTTTGTCCTGATACAGAAAGCAAAAGCTCAATACACACAGAGACCTGCCATTAAGAATAAAGTGAACGACCAAGACATCAGTGTTGAGGTGATGCTCTGGCTAACTAACACCGCTGTTCGTAGTGGACAGATGGTCCAGAGGACTCACTACTAGACCACTTAGTCAGACACAAAGAAATTGGTGTGACCTACGATCACAGATTATTTTAGTCTTTATATGAAAGCCTCAGTTTGTCACTTGCTTTGACAGAGGTTTCTAAGTGTTGTCATGTGGGCAACAAAGCTGCCCATAGAGTCTATCCACCTCCAACTATGATGGTCCAAGCAACTGTCACATACCAACCTCTCCCTGCTTGCTAGAGTCATTACCAGGCTTAAAATAAAACCCATCAACCCTGCAGTGTGGTAGGCTGAAAATGTCATTTCTAGTCAAAACAAATCTCATTATATTTAAAATAAGATTCATCACATTAAAAAGTAGCTTGTTTTTAGACACTTTTTACTTCTTTCAAGCATAATTTCACTTGAAATAAGTAGAAAATTTTTTTAAAGTGATGAGTCTTATTTTAAGTGGAAAGAAATTAGTTTTGACTAGAAATTAGACATTTTGACAAGAAATACGACAAATATTCTTGGAAAGATTTTGAGTTTTTGCAGTGCAGCTTGTCTTTTGAGAGATACATTTTACTTGTCAGCTATAAATAAATGTCCTAATTTATCCCCAAATTGTACTCTTGAATATTCCTTGAAAGCAAGAGTTATCTACTTCTGATTTTAAGACCAATTTAGTTTGTCCATTTTCCTTCAGTTAAAGGTATTGCCACAATTTATTTAAAAAATTCAAATGTAGTATTGGGACCTAAATGTGTGAAATAGTATGCAATCTGAGTTGGGGCAGCTGCAGAGGAGTCTAGCAATGAGAGGAGATGACTGTCAGATGAAGGTCAGATGACACTATGAGAAATGTAGAGGAGAAGAAGAATGATACTGAACACAGTGAAGTACCTGACTGCGATGGATGTGTGTTGTTAAAGCTAGCAAAGTGACTCATTCTAATTGCCTGGTTCACCAGCAGCAAAGACACTAATGTCTGTTTTCTTTTTGACATTAAACTTTGTGTCTGTCATTTCCACAGGAGCGTAAACCATGCAGCTTCCTGAGTATGACAGAGCAAAGCAAAGGCATGATTATCTTCGACGCCCTGCGAAAACCACGCATCACGTAAATGTCAACTTTTGAAAGAAAAGCTGGGCAACAGGATGATGAATGGCCCTCGCCGCTTCGCTCGGACGCTGATGCTGCATGGATGGCTCACGCTGCCACGCTGTGACAGCTCCTCAGTTGAAGTTACAACCTGCTATAGGCTTGTCATATGCAGAATATGTTGGCTTGTGACAGTCTGAGCTCGCTACATCGGTATATAGTCGTGTACCTCACAATCTATCTGAGCAGTTACAATAAAGCTGATCGTTATGAGCCGTGCAGTACAGTCAATGTTCTTTAAGGCCGTACAATAAAAAGCACACATCATGCAGCTGTTGCCGAAGAAATAAAGCCACAACCTTTGCACGGTTCTTGCCTTGTGGTGGGACAGAAATTGGTTTAATCTGTATAAAGCTTGGTAAATATCCCAAATTATTCTAGAGTGCAACAGATTTTCACATTCACACCAGCACCTGTTCAGACTAGCACCAGACTTGCATCTGCAGAGCACATCTGCACCTGAAAGACTGGTGAGCCTATAGAGCGAGCACCTGTACCACTACATGCAGCATACCCACGTTTCACTATTGTCAGATGCTTGTATGTTACTGATACAAATGTGTGCAGTCGGATCCCACTGAGCATCAGGCAAGCGGGGTGCCTCAGTCTATTAGCTACTATGGCAATGTCATTATAAAGCATGTACAGGCAGGAAAAGGCCAGAGGGAGACACTGCATCAAAAAAAAAAAAAGACAGAGGATATCCCTTTGTATGTGTGCTGATGTGCCAGTGTGGCTGTGGATGTGTGTGGAGGAGCAGAGCACAGCAGTCAGGGGCAACACAGTATATGCAGCCAATCAATTCACCTGCACCAACAAGGGAGGGTGAAAACTGCAAACCGGCTGTCTGTGTTATGGAGAGGGTTCCCTCACTGGCTGATATATGTAGCAATCTGCAGCCTGGGAGAACACAAGCCCACTGTGTTCATTCAGAAATTATGGCATGCTCCAAAAAAGAAAAAGGGCCAGTCTGCTCCAGCTATTCACATGCTGACTGCTGCTGCTGCTGCTGCACTGTCACCACGGCTCAGATGGAGAGATTTCGGAAGGGGGGTTCGGAATCGGATCGGATCAGATAGTGTGTTGCACAGGCCCGGTTCGGCATGCAATGTGAAGAGGAGCTGCGGTGTGTCCCAACATTATTAATAATAAATAATAATAATAATAATAGCTAATACTAATAATGATAAAGCTCACCTTCAGTGTTGTGTTTGGGTAGCTGACGGGCACCTTGTGGAAAGTGCTGTTGGAAAGCACAGCCTGTCTGATATCTTCGAAGATGGTGATGATATCATCCAAGAGGCATCGCTTGTCTCTGTGGCTCAAGACGCAGAGGTGCGCGAACGTGTAATTGAATCCCTTGTAATTAACGCGTAAATCCAGCACCTGCTTGTGGACCTGCAGGACCTGGTCGGCCAGGTCCAGGATGTTTCCCGCGGACTTGGCGAGCAGGATCAGCCTGCCATATCTGCCCGGGGTGTGCAAATCCGAGTACAGCTTGTGCTTCGACTGGTCGATAGGAAACAGGCTGTTGGCGAGACTCCGCTCGATCTTGGCGAGGCTGTGAGTCGGGGCGACCAGCACCTCCAGGTCCGTCTCCGGCTTGAATCGGCTCAGAACGGTAGATCCGAAAATGATGGTGAGGACCGCGGGGACGGTGAGGAAGAAAACGGGGTGCCTGCTAACGAATAAGCCCAGCCAGTAGAACGAAGCCTTCAGCCCTCTGTGGATCACTTGCCGCAGCATCCTCCACAAAATCCAGCTTGCAGATGCCCCGTTTCCTCCGATGAAGCACATGTGACATCAGACTCCGTTCCCCGGCTTAGTCCAATTCGTTAAGAGAATTACACCAGGCTACAACATCACCACCATGCACACACGTTCACACACACACACACACACATACACACACTCACTCACTCTCACACACACATTCACACACATTCACACGCACACACACACACACACACACACACACACACCACACACACACACACTCACACACCACAACACCTGGAAAAAACAGCACTGCAGCAATTCGCGGCAAGACGGACGGACACACAGAGAGAGAGAGAGAGAGAGAGAGAGGGAGAGAGAGAAGCAGACAGTCAGAAGAGCATCGTGCAGTCAGCCGATAGAGTCCGCGGTGTCTGAGCTCAGGCCATTCCGCCTCCATGTGATGGGGAAGAGTCTCCTCCGCTGCACCGGCTGCAGTGGCAGCGCCGAGCCGTGACGGTGTGATGGGATGTGCATGTGTGCTGCTGCTGCTGCTGCTGCTGCTCCTGTCTGTCTGCTGCTGCTCAGCTCAGCAGCCTGGCGCCCGATTTATGTACTTCACTGTAACCATGTGGCGGGGGTTGAAGAGGAGGATAGAGGGGCTGCTGGTGGAGGAGGAGGAGGAGGAGGAGGAGGTGAGGGGGGGGGGGGGGGGGGGCTGCCTGGTTATTTTAGGATCAGTGGAGGCAACAGGCAAGATGAGAGTTGTAAGATGCTCCTGCAGGTGGCTGAATGACCGAACCACTTGCAAAGGGATGAGTCAGTGTTGGCTTCATGAATGGGGAAAACCCACCTTGTGTTGTGCTTCATGCTGAGTGCTCTAGCCTCTCTCCAGGCCAGGCAGGGTGGTGCGATGGAACCAGACAAGACAGACCTCCCTGGTTTTTTTTTCTTCTTCAATTTCTTTTTCCTGTATTTTGGTTTAAGTGGCCTCTCCGGAGAGACACTCTCTGACTCACACAACTCTAAAACCCCAGTGATTAACTCTTATATTCATCATATTGCTTTGAATGGATGCTGGCAGGCGTAATTAACCATTTATTGTGCTTCTATATAAGAATGAATGGACCAAGCCTCTTGTAACAGGTTATTTTTATTTCCTTTTTTTTGCCACTGTGGAAATGTTACAGCGCAGATCATTGAAATATTCTGGACAAGGTTTATAGCACTAACAGCAGATCTGCTGTATCTTTTAGGAAATAACCAGATTTGACCTTGAGTTGTCTCTGTCTCAGTGCTGTTATCGTCATCAGTTCTGCTGAGAGCAGTTTATGATATCAATGGATCTTAGGTCAACTGGAGGAAATCCAGCAACACGTATTGCTTTGACATGGTGTTGAATTGATAAAACCCCTGCTTGCTGTTTACTGCTTAACTAAGTGTTGCTATTGCTTCGTAACCAGCGTTGGCATGAAGAGCTATTTATTGACCAGTTTTGCCAAAAGCTTCAGTGATTATTTTGTTTTACAATAGCCTAGGTCCAGGAAAACGTATCGTACGTCCTCTGAGCAGTGCTACTTACTCAGGGCAGCAGGAGGCCACAGTTATGACTCTTGGTGAGGCAGTCTGACCCAGGTTAGTACAGTATAAGCTAACCTTTGCACAAAACCAGGAGTGATGGAAATAGAAGGAAAACAAGAAGGCAGCTATTGCAGTGATGTTTGATTTCTTGTAACATAGGCTGGTAAGTATAGAGATATGAATACAACGGTTGCCTAACAGCAAAACTTACACTACCCCACTCCAGATGTATCTTCTATGAGGTGTTTTCCTATCTGTATTCAATTGTGTGTCAATTTGAGGGCATTATTTATTGCTTTCACATCCAGATTTTTGTAATATTGTCACTCAAAACTCAGTAGCTGTAGCTTTTTTGTCCATGCAGCCATTGCAAGCACAAGATGTTGCACCAGAACAACTAAAAGCTGATTTATGGTTGATTTTGCTGATTTTGAATGAAACTTACTGAAGCCATGCTTGATGTCATTTGCCAACGATTTTCAGCATCACATTAGACAAAAAAGCAAATTGTCACATTTAAAGAAGCTGAAGCCATGCTCTCTCCCTCTCTCTCTCTCTCTCTCTCTCTCTCTCTCTCTCTCTCTCTCTCTCTCTCTCTCTCTCTCTCTCTCTCTCTCTTTCATTTTTCAGCATTGGTTGACTAATTGATTTATCGCCTAATCCTTTTAGCTCTAGTCAGAACCCTACTCTATAATTACTGGGAATCTAAAATGGGGTTTCATCACAGTTGTGAGGTAAAGTCAGGGCTGGATGAACCTTCTCTCTGGGCCTGGGGCAACATGAGCTGTGGACCCCTAATGGGGGATCACCCACCCATAATGAGAGCAGTGACTGCTTTGTTGTGACATCACACAATTGCAGAAGTCCTGGTTTCAAGGCTCAGTTTCTGAATACAGGCTGTGTGCATTTCTCTGGCACAGCATGAACATCAAACCTAGACCTACTGTATAATCAAAGAAGAGATTAAATGTTTTCCTATATAAAATACGGGATCAAATAAAGTGAATCTTAACTAGATTTTAATTTGCATCTCCATTATCAGACCACATATCAAGATTAGGTAAACATTCGTCAGTTTAAGGACACTACAATGTTCTTGTACTTTAGTGATCCCTTAGAGTCTGACGCCCTGAGGCAGTTGCTTTCTTCTCAACATGTATGTTTTAGATAATTTATCTGTAAATCTTCTCATTAAAATGAAAACAATAAAATTAGGTGCTAAAGCACATGGTACAATCATCCAGTCCAGTCATGTGGCTCCCTGCAGCTTGTTGACTAGTTTCACAGAAAAGGATTAAACCTCATCTTGGTCTAACATCTTTTAGTGAACAAATTGAAAAAAAAATCATTACAGCCCAGGATCAGGATTAACTCATGCTTGTTACATGGTAAATACCATGTGTATACTCTTGGGTTTAGAGTGGTAATCATCATTGAAGCCCCCCTATCCCAATCTGTATACAAAGGAAGCCACTGAAGAATCCCCTGAACTGTGATCTCATTGTGTATAAGTGTTGCCGTTGTTGTTGACCCAGAACTTAATATCGCCTCAGTGGAGCCTGATTTTACAAGCAGCACCTCTTATGACTGGAGAAACAGCAGTGAAGTAGCATAAAAAGTAGGGCATGTACAGTCACTACCTCTGCACTTGAATAATTTCTTGGCATGAGTAAAACCTCATTCACCAGTCTGCTAGCCAAGCCTCCTGAGCAAAAGATGCAGCAGCCTTATTTGTTCTCTTTTCTTCCCTTTGATTGTCAGGTGCTGTTTGGATGTACCTGCTGATTTACATGACAAAGCTTCGACCCTGCTCATTAGACCACTGCTGAATTCACATCCGTGCACTTTTGCTGAATAAACTGTTATTTGGGATTTCGAGCATTTTTCGCTGTTCCAGAAAACTCATTCTTCAGCTTGCACACCAGCCTCCGTAGCTGAGGACTTGAGATAAACAGCCCTCTATTGTGGCACACTATCAGCTGGGTAGGAGTAGCCATTATCTAACACAAAACACTGGTATCAAAGAGCTCATGATGGGCACGGCCCATTCAGCGCCATAGAGAGACAGAAATGGGGCATCTTAAAGCTGTATGTTACCCTCTGAGTAAAGATCATTTCCTATTCGGTGTCATGCTATGTGGGGCCATGCTATGATACATAACAACGGCGTGCAGTCAGGACAAGCAAATCAAGCAGCGCCTTCCCTGTTAAAACTAAAAGGAATACTGAAGTGAACAGCATTCTGTCCTGTCTATCCTCTGATATTCTGCCTATTGCAAGAGTAGGACATTGTCTCTGAGACCCAGCTGGACTTTCAGCCCTTTTTGTGGACATGACTGTGTCCCAGACAACCTATTTTGGAGATTTGCATAAAGACAATGCCCAGCTTAGGTCAAGTTGTGTTTATCAAGCTGCCTCGACTCTAATGCTTCTAACCGTTCTCAGATCAGTTACAATATTACACCTATGATGCACAGACGTGTGAAAACTAGACTGATTTATCATCTCTGTGTGAGATCTGCAGAGAGAGAGAGAGAGAGAAAGAGAGAGCAGACAGTTAGCTTGTTAGTTAGCAGTTAGCAGTGTAAATGTGAATGTGCACTGTGTCATATGTGCACTTTCAGCTACAACTACAGTCACAACAAGAAGTCCTCAAAACTGAAGTTCCAACAAACTGAGGCTGGAAAATGGAGGATTCACTCAACTGGCGTTACAGTCAGTTGATTTTAAATATTTTCAATAGCCTACTGTATGTTTATTTTTATCCATACTGCACATATGTTCAGTGTCCATTTAGAAAAAAATAGCAGTAGGTTCGTTACCTTTATTTGTCAGTGCAAGCTATTTTTAGAACGGCGGCGCTACGCTACAGAGGCTCATGGGATTTCTTGGTTTCCCTCATCAAACTCATCAAATACACAATCCAACAACTCCAAAACGCTCTGGTGGACAAGTTGTGACCTGCACATTCACCACGCTATGAGATAATAACACAACGTTACCAGACAGAGTTGTTTTAGAGGTAAATACAGATTCTGCTTGCCAAAAAACTGCTCCTGACGGGAACGCATCAGCGGTTTTGCATGAATTTCCCTCTAAAACAACTCTGTCTAGTAACGTTGTGTTATTATCTCATAGCGTGGTGAATGTGCAGGTCACAACTTGTCTACCAGAGTGTTGTGGAGTTGTTGGATTGTGTATTTGATGAGTTTGATGAGGGAAACCAAGAAATCCCATGAGTCTCCGTAGCGTAGCTCTGAGCAGCTTGCGGCTCTGCTCCGCGTTCTAAAAATAGCTTGCACCGACAATTAAAGGTAGCGAACCTACTCCTAAAACTATATGGATTATGGCAATGGGCCAATTTGCAAAAAATGTTGAACTATCCCTTTAAATTTCCCAGGCAGGCAACAGCAAGATATAGAAGAGAGACTTCCAGCACTGCACAGACAGGCAGCATTAAGTCATGAGAGAGAATAGGTCTAATACATGCATATAAGATAAATATAGATATATAATATAAGAGATTTGCTGCTGCCACTGCCATGAACAAAGTCTCTGCTTGTCTTTCTGGAAAAGTCACATCACGCCAATGATATATACTCTGCTATGACTTGGTTGTCACATGCATGAAGCATGAATCCACATCTGTGCACACAGTTTGCGGCAACATCAGTGTTTTATGGATTACAGGCCTAAGTGGGTGAAAAAATATTATTCACTCTTTTCACTTTCCACAGTAGTAAATTCTCCCCTTTGGAAAAGAACTCAATTAAAGGCCACACAATGACCACATCCCATTTAGCCTCTGATTGGATGCCAAGTACTTTCCTTCAGAAACCAAAGTCTGCGGTCAGTGAGCAGAGGGTCACCAGTGGCAACCTGATAGCAGAATGACTGTGTAAAACCAGAGTAAACTGCTGCACTGTACATTAGAGCTTTTTTTTCTTTCTTTCTTTTTTTTAGCTGTAATTGATAGTGGATGTTGTCACTGAGTTACTGTACATACATTTTTCATGCCCCTGGTTTTGTTCCAAACCAAGGTTATCTAAATAAAGAAGCTGGCTGCCAGCAATACAAACCCATCTCAATGTAATGTGCTTTGTTGCTAACAATTATATGAAAGTGCAAGTTAATAATTAAATTGAAGTAAAAAAAAAAAAAACAGTCAGAGGGAAATGGAACGTGCATATACCAGCAGCTCCTTAATCAGACTGCAAAATCAATGAAATACATTGAATCAAGCCAACACACTTCTTATAAAGGCACAGTAATGCCAAGTTATTAAAGGTACCCTTGATACTTTAAAATGCTTTGTGCACAGGACATAACTTCCACCAGGGATGTGGAGAGCAAGGCCCCTAACATTTCCAAGTCCAATTTTGGTTGCCCTCATTGTTATTGTTTTAGATTGATTTTCAACAAACCCCCAAAATCCATAAGAGTGAAGATCTGGGTTGCTGATATACCCATTCAAATCAAATCCTGCCTTCTAAGGTTACAAACAGAACAGACTGACCTGAGAAAGTACTGTTTCCTTGGGCCAAAAATACAAAAATACATTTACTATTGTAAAGTTATAATATGAAACATTTTCACATTGAAATGACAAAAATAACTGGATCTATGTTTTGTTTGTTGAGTTGTGTACTTGTATTATCCCAAACGTTTACAGTAAACCTATAGAAATCTGTGATTATAATCAGCAGTCCATTTCATTTGCTTGCCAGTCGATGACTGACTCATGTATGTATGTGTGACAGTTGAGGTTCCTGTTACTATAGCCGTGTTTCCATTGCAGGAACTTCGGGGTAATTTTACGGGGCCAGCCCCGTTGGTGCGTGTCTCCACTGCAGGAACCTCCCCCACAGGGCCATTTACAGGAACTTTTACGGGGGCCAACGGAGTACCTACTCCAGGGTAGGTACTCCGTTCGGCCCTGAAAAGCTCCTGGGTGGGGCTCGAGGTTAACCCGGCGCTGATTGGCTAAAGCTAGAGCAGGCTCTGACGCCACCAGAAAGCACCAAAACAACCGGCATTTTTAAAAGGGGGAGCAGAAGGGGAGCATTAGCCTAGCAGACACCGCTGTAAACAACAAGAAAACAGCAGGAAGATGTACACAAATGGAGCGACGACGAGGTGCAGACACTGATTGCAGTCTACAGCACCGAGGAGATTCAGAGGGGGTTTGAGTCATCGCGGCGAAATGAAAATATCAGCGCACCTCGACACACTGGGGATCCATCACGCCACAAAACAATGCCGTGAAAAGTTAAAAAAAAAACTCAAGCAGGATTACAATCAACCGCCATGTGCACAAACACACAAACCAGAAACGCGGCTACCGCCTCAGCTCCTTCCATCCTTCTTCTCCGTTGTTGTTATGATTTTTGTGCATGTGCTTGTGACCTGCCTGGGTGACGTCACGGTCCAAACTGTCGCACAATGATTAAGCGGCGATCGAAACTCATGACGTCGCCGCGGGGTCCGACTCTGCAGTGGAAACACGACCTCTGAGAGGGCCGAGTGAGAGGACGGTTCCTGTAGAAGTTCCTACCCCCTCCCTTTACCAGGAACTCCTGCAGTGGAAACACGGCTTATGCCCCCAATTGATCATGCGCCCTGGCTACTTGGCCAAGGGGATGTCCCTTTGGCCAAGTGGCAAGCGCGCATGACTCTTACCCGGGAGGTGTGGGTTCAATCCCCTCCCGGGCCCTCTTCACCTTGCCACATATGGAAAGAAAATGCTGCCAGACACTGATAGAAATATAACTCAAATTGTGAGTTAACTTACTGTATAACGGTGAAATGTCCAGATTTCCAATATATAGTATTGGTATTATTTCTGGGTAAATATCAGGCTTGGTGGGAGGAGCCATAACTTCAAAAGGAGCTGTTCAGGATGATAAATGACAACAAAAAGATTTCCAGAAAATGCCAAAGATTTCTTTATTCCTCACAGTTTGGAACTAAAACATCCTTGAAGGACCCCATGACAATCTTAAATGATCAGAGGCACTAGCAAATGGACAAACAGATACCGCATGACGTGTCAAAATCACCACAATAAAGTTACCCATTCATTGAAATGAGACACTTTATTGTGGTGATTTTCTACCTCAGTGGTTGTTTCTCAAACTGTGGCGGTGTCCTGTAATCCTGCAGCCTGCTTCAGAAGCTCCAGCGTCAAACTCACTGCTAATCAGCCATTCATCAGCCCCTCCACAAAGCACAATACTCACACACAGGACCAGAAGGCAGCACTTACACCAGGGTGATCACATTGAGCTGTGCGTATAGACACCAAATAACAAATGAACATACCAACACAAGTAAAGACAGTTTTTTATGTGTGCAGTACATCTACAAATATGCACTGATAAAAAATAAAAAAAAAAAGACCCATACGCAGGTCCTCTGGAGGGCAAGAAAATGTTTTCCTGGTGGAATTGAACCTTTTCCTGTCTAGAGACACAGCTCAGCTAACTGGCAAACTTCAAAAGGCAAAATACAAGTGAATGAATTTAAAGTGGCTACATACAGTGTTCAGACTGCTTCATTTTGTGTTGAAGATTAAGATGTAATGAAAAAACTGCCATTTTTGAACATTGGACACTCAACTACCCATAATGACGAAGTAAAGAAGAATATCTAATAAATGTTTGCAAATGGATTAAAAGTCTAAAAAAAAATCTCAGAGGAGGTACAGTACTCACATCCTTAATCCAGTAGTTTGTATAGAACCCCTTTAGCAGCAGTTGTGCTTTGAGTCCCTATACACACCTGCACCTACACTTACACTTCTTCCTGGCAGATCCTCTGGAGCTGTCAACTCTTCTGACCAAAGGTCTTCTCGCTTGGTCATTTTCAATAGAAAATGAACATTCTATACTATGTAACTTATTTGGCTTATTTGGCTTTTTATTATCAAAACTCAAATATGTCTTTCATAAATACGTATTTCACTGAAGTGGAATCACAGCCGCATACAAATGAAAGCTTTCTGGTACCTTAGAATGAGTTGTTACAAGTCGTTACAAATACATAAGTGGGCGACGCACCGAACCGAGGCGGCCATGTTGCATCGCCATTTTTTACGTTGAGTGGCAGCGTGACCGTAGGTTACCATAGAAACTCAGCGGAGCTGTGGGCTCGGCCTGTTAAAACTGTCACCACTGTGTAGTGTGAGGAAGGACGGAGGCACTGGTGTTGCATTCAGGTGCAGTCAGACAGACGGCCGTCGGCAAACCAACCAGATGTCATTTTACTCCACCAGAGAAAGACGATAAAACAATACCACATCACCATGACAACATATTGTCACGCCTGTATTGTTTTGCCTGGTGCTGGCGGACCACTTGTTTACATAGACGCTTGTTTATCCTGTTAGATGCAGCGTCTGTTGTCTATCTGACGTCTGCCCCATTTCACCTGAATGCAACATCAAGAATACGTTCAGATATGCAGGGTTAGGGTTAGGGTTATACCTTTAATAAAAAAAGGTTGTCTCCTATTGAACATATTATTGATTCCATTACAAACTGGGCTGCACCAGTGTTGGCCTGGTGAGACATGCATCCATTTTCTTTTAAAGTTTCATAATGTAATTTTTGTCCATTTCATGCCTATATAATTGATAGGACAGTGGAGACAGACAGGAAAATCAAGGAGGGAGCAGCGTAATGAAATGCAAATGCAAAAACAAATGGAGTTCCAACCTGGGACTCACTGCTCAGGCCATGTGAGCCTACATGGTATGAACATTCAGCTCCTTTAATTCAGGCCCTTTTCAGTTTTTTCCCCTATTGTTGCTGTTGCTACACTGGATCAGTAATATTGGCTCTTTAAAGCCTTTTCTGAAATGTTATTATAGAAACTGAGCAGGCAGCTCCAGCAAAGCATGGCAGTGTTCCAGTGAGCAGGCACTGCAAACACACAGCTTTAAATTTTGAAGTAATGTCCGTATTATCTGAAGAAATGTAATTACTTTGGAAGTTGAATGTCTCACTGTGTCCACTGTATAACATTATGGCTAAAATGTAGTGATAGTTTATAATTTGCTCTGCTATCGGTGCATCGTCATCTTGGAGCCAGCTGAGCTGTTCCTTTATCTACTGCATTACCTCTCCCACATGGCGCCGACTAGTTTCACTATAAAACCCCACCAGTGGTTTGTAACAGGACTCAGGCTGCACCATGGGAGCTTTCTGACTCTTTTCCACATCCAGAGACTGTGGGACTGGGCTGGTATTGGTTTGGACTGGACTGTTAGCAGTACAGTAGTTGAAGCTTTTTTTCGGGAGTCTGGAGTTGCATGCTGTTAGTTTAGGGTCAGGAGTCACTGACCTGACCGAGAGCCGACTCTGACTCTAGACATCCACCTAATTCCACAAATAAGGAGCATCTGAATTGCTGCTGTGAAAAAGGAAGGTGAGATGGAACAAGTCATTGCTATCCTTTTCCTGGGTCGTACAGCAAACATGGAAGTAGTTGAGGTAGTTTGCTACTAGGCTCTGGATGCATGATGGTATGTGGTATGGTATGTATGGTAGTGACAGCAAAAGTAATGAGCTGATGGGGAACACACCTGAATTCATTTCCAAGATCCAACCAAATGATGTGGAGGTGTGACGTGCTGCACTTGGCTGTCTGGATGTCTGCTCCACACAGCCTGGGACATTTGTGCACCGTGGTGATTCTTGTGGCTGTCTCTGATGTATTCCTCTTGCTCCTGCTTTGGAAAGAGGTTGTGCAGCCTCCAAACATTTTCTTAAGTGTGATGTGCACAGTGTTTTCGAAGCCTCTCCATGCCTCCTTGCCACTCGCTTTTGGCCACTTGACTTTGGATTTTTGACTTGGCTTCACTGACGCCCCTCTTGTGGGTTTCCCTACTTGGTGTATCATTGTGTTGCTTGTGCTGTATGTGCTGTTGTTGCTGTAGCTAAGTCCTGAAGGGAAGACTGGTCTTCCTCTTTCTCACTAAGCTCTTATAGTAGAGTCAATAGCCGTGTTTCCACTGCAGGAACTTCGGGGTAATTTTACGGGGCCAGCCCCGTTGGTGCGTGTTTCCACTGCAGGAACCTCCCCCACAGGGCCATTTACAGGAACTTTTACAGGGGCCAACGGAGTACCTACTCCAGGGTAGGTACTCCGTTCGGCCCTGAAAAGCTCCTGGGTGCGGCTCGAGGTTAACCCGGCACTGATTGGCTAAAGCTAGAGCAGGCTCTGACGCCACCAGAAAGCACCAAAACAACCGGCATTTTTAAAAGCGGAGCAGAAGGGGAGCATTAGCCTAGCAGACACCGCTGTAAACAACAAGAAAACAGCAGGAAGATGTACACAAATGGACCGACGACGAGGTGCAGACACTGATTGCAGTCTACAGCACCGAGGAGATTCAGAGGGGGTTTGAGTCATCGCGGCGAAATGAAAATATCAGCGCACCTCGACACACTGGGGATCCATCACGCCACAAAACAACGCCGTCAAAAGTTAAAAAAAAAAAAAAAAAAAAAAAAAACACACACGCACAGCGATTAAGCGGCGATCGAAACTCATGACGTCGCCGTGGGGTCCGACTCTGCAGTGGAAACACGGCCACTGAGAGGGCCGAGTGAGAGGACGGTTCCTGTAGAAGTTCCTACCCCCTCCCTTTACCAGGAACTCCTGCAGTGGAAACACGGCTATTAGGCACGTTTTCACTGCAGGAACTTGGGGGTCATTTTACGGGGCCAGCCCCATTGGTGTGTGTCTCGGAACCTCCCCACAGGGCCATTTACAGGAACTTTTACGGGGCCGAACGGAGTCCCTGCCTGGGGGTAGGTACTCAGATCGGCCCTGAAGAAGTCCAGGACTTTACTCTATGCTGATTGGTCAGACTCAAAGCAGGATCATGTGACGCTAAGAGAAAGCCCCCAAATAAGATGCATTTTTATAACCCAACGTTACTAAAAATGGAAAAAGAAAGCGTCTATACTGACGGAAAAAAACAACTGCAACAACAGCAGTAAAAAAAAAAAAAAAAAAAACGCTGCACAACGACCACGCAATGATCGAAACTGTTGCAGTGGAGACACGGCCACCGACAGGGCCGAGTGAGAGGACGGTTCCTGTGGAAGTTCCTCCCTCCTTCCTGCAGTGGAAACGCGGCTAGTGTGGTACTCATGGCTCCTCCCTCTCTGACCTTCTGCTGCAGTACAAGCTGTATCTGGCTGCTGCCACTGCATTTTGCCTTCATGCATGTATCAGAATGATTTGACACTTTCTAACACTCACAACCACTTACTTGTTATTGTTTGTACAATATCTCACAAAAGTCAATACACCCCTCACATTACAGTAAGCAAATATTTTATTATATCTTCTCATGGGACAATACTATAGAATTGAAACTTGGATATACTTTAGAGTAGTCAGTATACAACTTGTATAGCAGTATAGACTTACTATTCACCAAAAATGATTCAACACATAGCTATTATTTTCTAAATAGCTGTGAGTTTGTGCCTAGTGATACTTGTACACGTCTCCTATTCATCATGTCCATGTTTTTTCCTGCTTGACTGGACCATACAAATGTGTCTATCATGGATTAGAGCTGCTAAATTTAGTACTTTTGGTACAATTCTCTCATACTGTCCCCAGGATGTTCAACATGGATGGAACCTCATGGCAAAGAACTCTCTGAGGATCTGAGAAATAGAGTTGTTGCTCTACACAAAGATGGCCTAGGCTAGAAGAAGACTGGTAACCCCCTGAAACTGAGCTACAGCACAGTGGCCAAGGTCACACAGCAGTTGTCTAAGAGTTGCCAGGGCCGACCAAAGAAGTTGAGTCCTTGCTCTCTGCATCAAGTCAGTGTGTATGTTCACTGTGAGGTATACTCACTTGTGTTGCCACCTATTTAGACAATAATGGCTGTGTGTTGAGTTATTTTCAGTGGACAGTAAATCTATACTGCTATACAAGCTGTGCACTACGTTACATACAAGTTTAGTTAGTTTAAGTTTATTTCGGACATGTTAAAAGAAATAAAACTTAACACAGTAATGGACAGACATAACAAATAAATACTTTGCACAGACAACACATGAACAATAATAAAATAATTGAAAATAAAGATCATTTGTTTTTCTTTGTTTGTTTTTCACATCCGAAAAGGAGTAGAACGACATAAAACTTATGCTGCATTCACATGGAGTCCGGTAGACGGCAGACAGCATGCCAGACTCCATGTTAGTGGACGAGAGAACGACGGTAAAACTTGGGGGAGCACGGCAAAAAATACCGTGGACGGCAACGGCAAACGGCAATGCCGTCCCGAGTTCAAATATTTTAACTTCTGCCGTCTGCCGCAATGGTATCCTCAACCAAACGTGACGCGTGAGTACGAGTATGTTGACGTTGCCGTAGCAACATGGTGACGCGTCTTGCCGTTGTGCCGTGGCGTCCGACAGTTTGTTTGTTTTTACCGTTTCGTCCAGCGGCATTTGCCGTCTACCGTCTGCCATTTACCGGACTCCATGTGAACGCAGCATTATTCATAAATGATCTACTATCTATTATCTATTATCTACTATATAATACTATCAAGCTTTCTTATCATTATAATCTATACAGTAAATTAATTTGACTTTATCTAGCTGGATTTATTCTAATATATTATCACTAATCTTTATCTCTCTAATATATATGTTTCATTTCTATAGTGTTGACCCTTGAGAAGATATAATAAATTGGTTGCCGAATTGTGAGGGTTGTACTTACTTTTGTGAGATACTGTATAACAATGTTGTCACCATGTGTAATGGTTTACAAAGGGTTAACTGTTTGCTGTCTTTATACTTAAACTAACCAACTTGTTGCAGCATAGCAAGGATAAGAAATGAAATATTTTTGTCATCTAACACCCCCAAAAAACAAATAATCATATTTGTGGCAATTGGCTTAATGTACTTAAAACTCAACCCAGTTCCATTAACATAATGTGTTTGGACTTTAACGTTTCTGTTGCAGACTTTTTAGTTCACTCGCCTTTTGTTGAGTGTCAGCTTGCAGAGTTAATTGCTAATTCATTGCAAACCATCAACATCTGTCTGACAAGAAAAGAGAAATCCTCCCTGAAATAGCTCACAGTCAGCACAAGCAACATCAAGGAAGTGTCACTCCATTCCCAAAAATACCTGCATATAACAAGGCACTGTGTTTCTATTTCTGTCTGCGCGCCATCAATAATAGTCGATGACGATTGCCCTTTCTCCTTCATAACAGCACATCTAAACCTGCTGAACTCATCCAGTGCAGCGCTGCATGGTGTGCATAGCGGGTGCTGTCACTGCGTTATGGGTTGATTGATACAGTTAATAGCTCCTAAAGTGCACACAGACACAGACTCCACCTAATTATGTCAAGAACAAAAACACAGGCCTTTGTCACTGGATTCATACTCTTATTCACTCCGGCTTCTCCTCTAATGACCATTAATCTTTACAGAAAGACGTCCTCAACCAGTTTTAGCTAAATTTAGCAGCCTCTTGGCCATTCATTCTCCAGAAATCTTAATAAGAAGAAACTTTTTCATCTGCCCATTAATTTGACTTAGAAAAGAAAGAAAAAAAACTCCAGCTTTTGCTTAATGAGCGTTGTCACTGATTGATTCTGCTTATTCCCCCACAGACTAGACCCTAATGAGTCCTCTACTGTTCATAGTAAGCCCACTTAACCCAAATTGGGTGTCATTAACTGGCCATCACACCCTGCTCCCGTAGACTAAAGTAATTACCTATACTACAGCCAATGAGCATCTTTTTTTTTGGTTTGTGCTTGCACAAACTCTTACTGTATTGCTTCCTGAGCTGAGAAATTGTATCGATATGTTTAGCATAGCTTAGCATAACTTGTGCACGAGAAAATGTTATAAACTGACTCACATTTTCTGGTGAACAGTCAAGAGCAGTGATGGTGTTTGGGTTTGATAATCTGCTTTGTGTTGCTTCGTCCAGGGCAGACACTGGGATTAGTTTTAAGAACATTTTGAAGAAATCATTTCTCTTCCTCAGTTTGTTTAATATAAATTGAGGAAACTGTCACTGACACTAGAGCCTCTTATTATACTAATTAATTACATATCCATATGTGAAAGACATTAATTATGCGTAAAACAGCAACAATTTTGAATACCACTGTGGCTACTACACTGATATTGTGATATAAGTGCTGGTGCTTAAGGGATGTAGGTATTAGCTTTGCTACTTTGTTTGTGCTAGTATCTATTATTCAGTAAAAGAAAATGAGCAGAATATATTTATGCCTCTGCTCCAGTGCTAGCAGAGATTGTTTCAGGTTGTCTGCCTGTTCGTACATCCCACTTTCATGGGTATCTCAGTAATGCCTTGACGAAATTTGGTACAAATTTCCACGGAACTAAGGAACTAAATAGACCTGAGTGGTAAATGTGGTTATAGCCTTGCGAACAAACATGTTCATTAGATATTTAGGTCATTCTGGAAAATATGGTTCAAATTCACTGGGGCATAACAATGAGTAGGTTTTGGTCAAAGGTCAGGGTCAGTATGACAGCAATTTCAAGCTTGTAGTGAATGCTATATGATTCTGGATAAAGGGATATAACCTGAAACTAGTCTGAGTAAAAGAAGATGAGACCATATAGAAATCTAAGTACACTAAGACTGTGTTTCCATGATGTTAACATTGTTTATCCACTGACTATTCTCTCTGCCACATATTGTTTTGAATCCAGTCTCTTGAATTCAACACTGACACAATAACCATAGCTTGACAGAGTATGGCAAACATGTTAAGCTGGAATTATCCCTCTCTGGGCTTCATACAATGGAGCATTGCACAAAAATGTTTGTGTTGTCTTTTACACAGTGTAGCGTGTATGTATGTATGTAGTATGTGTGTATGTCGCAGAGCGGCTTTATCTCTAAATATTCTGGTTTAAGGCTCATTAAGACTATTTTTCCTTTCCTTTGTGAAATATATTGATTAATTAAGGACAGTTTACATCTGGGTTTAGAGGTTTCAAGTAAAAACCTGATGACCCTTATGACCCTTACACTAATAGATGTAAGTAGTTGCTGTATGTTAACAGGTCTGAGTTTATCTTTATTTTCTGTGATCTTATGTTAATTAAAATCATTTTCCATTTTCCTTCCTTTGTCGATAAGCGAGGGAAAAATCTGGAAACACCAATGCATGGTGTTAATAATTGATGCAGAAGGCATATGAACATGCCGTAGTGCTTACTCTTCAGGACACTTCAGGAAGCATGTTTTGTGAATCTGCAGATGCAGTACATAACAACCCCCTGAAGGACTGGATTTAAAGTTGTGTAGGAGAGAGAGAGAGAGTGCACTAGAGAAACCCTTGCAGGTTTCTTCCCCCACTCGCCCACATGAAAAAGGCTTTTATTCCACAGAGACAGCGCAGCAGAGCAAGTAGAAAGAAAAACTAGGAGGTAGATGATAGAAGTCAACGGCTGCTGCGTGGGGGGATGGAGGAATCCCTGTGCAGAGTTACAGTAGCATCTTTATGGCCTCTAACATCACATCACTCTACCTGCAGGGAGAATAGGAAGCACTGAGCAGTGTCCTTAAGAGAGTGGGAAACACAGGTAGCAGAGTACACACACACACACACACACACACACACACACACACACACACACACACACACACACACACACACACACACACACACACACACACACACACACACACACACACACACACACACACAGGATTTTCAACTTGTTAAAAACATTTGTGTGTTATCCTCCCTAAGTGCTCATTGTCCTCTCCACAGGGTTTAAAGCAAGGAAAGTATCTGTGCTGGAAAATGTAGCTAGTGAATGTGATCATGTGCACCAGGGGTGTACCCAAACCCGAATATGTTTTCAGAAGTACACAAATAATGCTTTGACCCCGAATAGTTTTGCTGTCCGAAGTTTCTCCTCATTATTCAGGAGCTTTTTTCTAAAGAAAAATAAACGTTTGGATCAGACAACAGCACATAACTGGTTCACACTCCAACACAGTAGGTGGCGCTAATGCACCTTAACGTTGGTGCGCCGCCATAGAAGCACAACACGAGTGGCAAACACGAGTAGCCAAGGGGGCAGTTGTCGGTCTGAGAAGTGAAGCTCACTTCCGCGTTCAAAAAACTGCAATCCCCCCGGCTGTCGCTGGGGGCTGGCTCCAGAAGGGAGCAACTCCAATTAAGCCCCATGTTAAAATAGCCGATTTTACAGCTTAAAAAAACATATTTACAGCCTGGTACATTTTATGTTTTTGGTCTCAACCGATAGTTTCTACCCCCGCACACACTCTGAGGGGGGTGAATTTTTTAAAAACTCTACTGTTTTACTATTATTAGGTTTAAAGTTCTGGCCAATTAGGGCGCGGAAAGGTTGAGTGACAGGTCTGGAGACCGCTGCTTCGAGGCCAGTGGGCGGGCTCTCGGCCGGCCAACGGCCGCACCACTCCAAATATGGCAAGTAGAATCCAACATGGCACGGTTCAAACCCCCGTAGTAGCGGCACAAAACAGACTCCCCCAAACCAATGGGTGACGTCACGGGTGCTACGTCCATTCTTTTTACAGTCTATGGTAGCAGCGCTGAGTCACCCTGTTTCATTTGTGTCTAGTTCACGTTAGGGTTGCTAAGAAACAGCAACTCCCTGCATGCATTGCATTACAGTAGACAGGAAGTGCTCAGTGATACTTCCAGGGTCACCGTTCAACAACTTAGCATTTTTCTCATAGACAATAATGGGAAAAGAAGTGGCTATAAAACGGTGGATAATTTTTTTGTGTGTCACAACCCCCGCGAAACAACTCGTTAGCTGAGAGCTAAAGCGAAAGTTAGCCGGCTAGCTCGACATAGCACTAGCTCGACTGAAGTCAGTACGCCCACTTTCCTCCTGAATACGAATCCGAAGTTTTTTTTAAAAAGCCCAAATCCAAATAGTGCACTGGCTGTACACCCCTAGTGTGAACATTCATTAATTATTCTCTCTACAGCTTTGTAAAAGACTTCACAGCCTTCACTGTTGATAGAGTCATTACGTGTGGCGTTTAACCAATCAGATAGTGCTATGGGCGGGATATTGTGCAATAACCTCTATATAGAAAGAGGCGCTGGTAAAGAACAAATAATTACAGAATTATTTATTTTGGACAATAAAACGCGACCTGTTCCTACCAGCACCCGGCTGGAGAACTGGCGGTCCCTGAATGGAAGGCTTGTCACCTCTCTCCTTCACACGCAGTTAGGGGTTAACTGAATATTACTCCCTGAACTCCCCTCCCTTGAAGACAAACAGGAAGTGTTTGGTCTTAAATATAGAAAGTAAAGAAGAGTTGAATGAATTGCAGTCAGTCCTTCAGTGTCCTATCACAGCAGCAAACTGAGTGGTGCTAGCTGAGTGATAAACATAAGCCGCGTTCCACTACATGATAGCGGCTTGACTCAACTCGACTCGACATTGCAGACCCCTGATTGGTCACAGAGTCGTCACCAGCGGCTGCAGATCATTAGATATCACCACATTTCAATAAATAAATGTTTTAAAATGAACAAACTATGCAAGTCCACTTGCTTTTCCGCTGCATTTGCTACCGCTCCATCTGGCCATGTGCATTTGTTTACAACGAAGCCGGCGAAAAATCAATACGGAGCGGTGGATAACATTATAATACGATGTTACAACGTGTATATTTGTGTAGTCTTAACTGTCAAAAACAAAAGATTACGGGTTATGGAGCGCTTGAGTTGCGGTGTGCAGAGACGAGAGCTGGAACACCGGGGCGGCGACTGAGTAACTACACTGATGTAAGGTTGGTTTTCAGCCATGAGACGCCAGGTGAAGACAGAGAGCCTCCGTTCTCACTCCTAACAAGTCACAAGTCATGTAGTTAACCATCACAATTACTCCGGAGCTTTTTAATTAAGGTAAAAATGTGGCATAACAATGGGAAAAATCCTGCTTAGTTTCATTTTATTTTGTTAAGCGCCGTCGCTATGAGGACCGGCTACTCTAAAGGCGGTAATTGAAACTCTCTCTAGAATAGTACCTGTACTGGTACCAGAGTCGAGTCGAGTAGAGCCGGTACCATGTAGTGGTAATGTACTTGATTATATAGTGATTTACAACTTTCTATAGGTGAATTACTGTAGCTGGTGTGTAGGCTACTGTAAGCTGGTTGAGGTGGTGACAGGTGAGTGGAGGCAATGGTTGAGGTGGATGAGTAGCAGCAGCATCAGGCACATTGCTGGATCAGGCAGAGTGAGGAGCTGGAGTTTCACCAGGAGCTGAGTTGGCCTGGAAAGTTACTTGGAAAGTAGAACAATCTGGCAACAAAGGAGTGAAGAGCAGGGGTTTTTATTCAGAGCTTGATGATTGATTGAGGACATGTGTGCCAGTTAAGCAGCGCTGCACCACGCCCCTGCTGAGAGGACAGAGACAAAACACTCCCACAAAGTGGGACGGACAGGGAAACAAACACAGGAAACACAAGGGAGTAGGAATAGTCTCAAAAGGGACTGTGACACGGCACATGGGAGTAGGAAGAAGTGTAACAGAAAATGGGATGTAATTGTTGCTTAAAGGGATAGTTCAACATTTTTGAAAATTGGCCCATCGCCATGATCCCCCTAGTAATAGCAGTAGGTTCGTTACCTTTAATTGTTGGTCCAAGCTGCTTTTAGATCGGGGGAGAAGAATACCGAGCGGCGCAGCTACACTACGGAGGCTAATGGAATTTCTTGGTTTTGCTCATCAAACTCAGCAAATACACAACCAAAAAACTCAAAAACGCTGTGGTGGACAAGTTGTGACCTGCACATTTACCACGCTATGAGATAATAGCGGAAAGTTAAGAGAAGTGAAGCAAATACTCGGGAACTACTTTCTTCAGTGAACCACTGGTCGGAGGGACACAGTGTGCGCACCTCAGCCAGTGCCGTAGTATACGGACGTATCTGCAGTAAACAAATCACTCCGCCCGTCTAGAGTGTAAAGTCCGACTTTGCCTCTAAAACAACTCCATCTCGCAACTTTCCGCTATTATCTCATAGCGTGGTGAATGTGCAGGTCCCAACTTGTCCACCACAGCGTTTTTGAGTTTTTTGGTTGTGTATTTGCTGAGTTTGATGAGCAAAACCAAGAAATTCCATTAGCCTCCGTAGTGTAGCTGCGCCGCTCGGTATTCTTCTCCCCCGATCTAAAAGCAGCTTGGACCAACAATTAAAGGTAACGAACCTACTGCTATTACTAGGGGGATCATGGCGATGGGCCAATTTTCAAAAATGTTGAACTATCCCTTTAAAGGGAGCTCACACCAAAAAGACACACCAAAAAACATCCAAATACCTCCATAGTGCTCGTCTGTAATGTCCCTCTTGTATTGAAGCCCCGACATGAGAAATTGTTCCGAAAAAAATTAAATAAGTCTATATTTTAAGCTTGTTTGTAGCGGAAGTTCCCAGTGTTGCTCTGCCGGAATCTTGCGCGATTTGCAGAGCCGTGAACTGGGTGTCAATGCAAATCGCGCGAGATTTGGACGGACCAGGAAGAGCAGTGCTGGGAGCTTCCGAAATTTGAATTTTGGGTGTCAGTGAGTGAAATGACCCGGTTATCCTTCCTCTTGTGTTCGGGTTTTAAATGCATAAAAGTACCACCGATTTGTTTATTGTATCAAGGATTTTTGACTTTGTCAGGAACCTCTATTTAAACTAAATAAAACTTTTTTTTCCACAAAATTATAAAATTTTGACCCGGTTATAACGATAAGAACAATACAAAACTGAAATCATAAGTGCAAAACCAAGAGATGAGAAACAAATTGGATGAAAAAAATGTTTCTAGTGTATTTTAGAGCAGATTTAAAACACGGGTCAAAACTGACCCTAACACCATAGATGGTAGCAGAAAGCTAACACAAGACGAAGGATATTACCTTAGCAGCAGTCATGATAAGGGCTGGTTGAAATCTCAAAATGAAAATGAAAAGAGCTCTGATTTTCTTGTTTTCTTCAGTACAGGAAAAACAACCTTCCTTGCCATTGCCATCCCACAATATTTTGCCAAGGCAACCCTTAATCTGAAGCATGGTTGAACCCTCTGGTATCGCTCGTTTAGAATCACACTTATGACATTCGGGACAAAAACGTCCCCTATAAACAACTGCTCTAAAAATGTATCAGATAAATATTTTTTTCAAATTTTTTTTTACAAATCTTTCAGTCAACTTCTGTTCTTTCCAAAAATACTAAATATTGTATGTTCTTTTTGGTTTTTAATATTTTTATTAGCTATTGAATGAAGCGTGCGCTGGATTTTTGAAAAAAATGACCGAAAATTGCTGATTTTCAATATAAAAAATGATTGGAGGTGAACGATTTTTTACGTGGTATCAGACCCTTGGATATGTCAAAGATTAGTAACAAAACTGATTTTGATGCATTATTAGTTTTTTTGTAGGTTCAGTTTTTCCAAAAGAATAACACTTGTAACATTCGTGGACGTTTTTGTCCCATTGACTTCCATTAAAACCACATTTTTTGATTGCAGGGCTATAACAGCATAAAAACATGCATTCTGCAATCTCAGTGGCTTCTTCTCTTCAGAAGAGGTCAAATTTGAAGATTTTACTGTCCATCACCAAATGGCGCCATTTGCCTAGTAACCAGGCCTATGGAAACAGAGCATATATTTCTAGGCTTTTTCAATGGGATTTTACATAGAGGATATGGATTTGTTCAGTTCTGGGTGTGTGTGCGCGTACAAACACACACACACACACCCACACGTGTCTGCATGAGCGTGTGGGTGTGTATGTGTGTTTGTACGCACACACACACCCAGTACTGAACAAATCCATATCCTCTATGTAAAATCACATTGAAAAAGCCTAGAAATATATGCTCTGTTTCCATAGGCCTGGTTACTAGGTAAATGGCGCCATCTGGTGATGGACAGTAAAATCTTCAAATTTGACCTCTTCTGAAGAGGAGAAGCCACTGAGATTGCAAATTTTGTATTTATTTTTTTACTTTTACAGCCCTGCAACTCCCTGCGATGAAAAATGTGGTTTCAATGGAAGTCAATGGCCTCTAGGGGGTGCAATTTTGGAAAAACTGAACCTACAAAAAAACTAATAATGCATCAAAATCAGTTTTGTTACTAATCTTTGACATATCCAAGGGTCTGATATCACGTAAAAAATCGTTCACCTCCGATCATTTTTTATAGTGAAAATCAGCAATTTTCGGTCAGTTTTTTTCAAAAATCCAGCGTATGCTTCATTCAACAGCTAATAAAAATATTAAAAACCAAAAAGAACATACAATATTTAGTATTTTTGGAAAGAACAGAAGTTGACTGAAAAATGTGTAAAAAAAAATTTGAAAAAAATATTTATCTGACACATTTTTAGAGCAGTTGTTTATAGAGGACGTTTTTGACCTCGAATGTCATAAGTGTGATTATTTTGGCAACTTTTGAATTATTGACCTTAGAAAAAATTTTCAAACAAATTTTGGAACGTTACAAAAAAAAAAGCTTATTAGGAAAGAATCATGCCATTTCAAGTCATACAGTGAAAGTTATGGCCAAGAAACTAGTAAAAAATGCCCCTAGTGGACGTTTTTGTCCCGAATGTAACAAGAGGGTAGAAACAACACAGTATCTGTTTTATATTTAGGAAACAATTCAAAATGTGCAGAAGCCCTGAACTATAGGCCTATAGCCTAAACATAAAAATGAGCTACGCCACAACTACAAAAACACGTAGCCTAAGTGTTGCACCAAAAGGTCACCACCTGTCACACCAGGGAGGAGATGAGGTAAGCAGCAGCAGACCAGGGCTTAAAAAGATTATCTCTGTCAAACCAAAATATTTCAAGTCACAGAGCTGGAAGGGGCTAACACATAAAACATAAAGCACTACGGTGGACCAGGAGGGACATTTCAATACTGGCTACACATACAAAAACTGACAGCTTCCATAAGAATTGTCAATCTGGCAGCACAAGCATTATATAATGTATAACCTTGGTTTTATCCATATCCACCAGTAATGCCCCTTTTACCTATTCATGCTGCAATCTCCATCTGTCAGCCCATCACATTTAAATGTCACTGTCTGTATGCTCTTATGAAATATGGTGGTAGCTGAGTCCTTTATGGCTTGGTGAAACGTTAAAATGAAAATATTTATGAAAATAGAAATGTTATATGTAGTTATATTTGATATGAACGTACTTCAAAGTTTGGTTACAACACAATCCTGCTTGTGTGAAATAGTTTTTTTTTTGATGGTCTGTCTTTGTTTCATTAGCGAAGGGTCTGTTCAGTGCCTCTTCCATTCAGAGTCAAGCGATTCCAACCTGGAAGCTGCTCGGTGCAACCCCCAGCTTTATTATTATCTACTGGGCGACTCCTCAAGCAGTTAAAGGTTCAGTGGCTTTGTCAAAGCCTCATAAGTGGTACAGAGGGAGTAATACTGGTACACCTCACTGACCCACAGCTCCCCAGTCACTGAAGGGGGTTAAACTACAGCAATAATTTATAACCTTTATCCTCAAGGCGACTGCATCACCACAAGTTTAGCTCTGCTATGTTGTATCATACACTATAATTATACAGTAGATATTAGGGATTTACCCAAACCCGAATATGTTATTCGGAAGTACTCAAATAATGCTTTGGTACCGAATTGTTTTTCTGTTTCTCCTCATTATTCTGGAGCTATTTTCTAAAGAAAAAGAAACGTTTGGATGCGTGTTTTGAGCATGATTTTGAGCGAACTACAAGATTAAAACAAAACGGAGCAAAAAAACATGTTGGTGCGTGTTTTGAGCCAATCACATCCATGTATGAGACACTGCAACAGTTTGGTTTTGGTGAAGCATGTTTACGTTACGGCATGCCCACGTCCGGTTTCTTCACAATTACGATTCCGAATCCGAAGGTTTTTTTAAAAAGCTGAATCCGAACCCGGATACAAATAGTGCACTGGCTGTACACCCTTAGTAAATATCTGCACTGGCAGTATTGATGATGATTTGATTGATTGATGTACACTTTGAACATGGAGATGCATCATTTTGGGCACACGCCCACTGAAACTTTTGAAACAATGCTTCTCATATGTGAGACCAGGAACTTTTTTATATCGCATTTTGTTTTCATTTGACCTTTACATGTGAATCAGATCCAACAGTGGATGTTGTGTGGTGTTGGAGTACAAAGTATCTGATTTTTGAAACCAAGGTGGTGAACTTCACTGTAAATACTGGTTTAATCAACTCATCAACCAAGATCTACAACAATCTCAACTCAGGGTCATTTGATGGAATTCAAGGACTTTGCTTCATGGACCCTGATGAGGGAATGGGTCTCAATTTAACTGGACTACAACGTCTGTGTGGTATAAGATGTAACAGGGTAGATCAGATACACTTTCTGAATTACCCAAGTCTAAACATATTGTCAACAAGCAAAGGTCAATCATATAAATGGTTCATACAGACTGCACCCATTTATAGACCAAAGCCAGATTTTACAAAGTGCCTCACAAGGATAAAACAACAAACACAAGCAAACAAATTCTCTAAAATTGAGTCACTCACTCACTCAAATGTGGTAAATGTAGCTGTGGTCTCTAGCAGAGCCAGGATCTTGAATACCATCCATCATAGACAAGACACTGGGTGTCCTCTGTACATCATTCTGGCTTTACCTTATATGCTTTTCCATTTCACCCTGAATTATTGTGAATGTCACTGACCCGTGGCCTCTGCTGTTGACCAGTGGCAGCTTCCTTTTGAAGTGATACAGGAACTAAAATCAGGCTCTGGTGCCTTTTGTCCTTCCCCACTGTTCAAATGTCTTTTCAGTGGCCTGTGAATGGCTCAGTCCAGTGGTTGAAAATTGTCAATAAAGTGTCCAGGCACTACCACTGGATGTGCTGATTGATCCCAATGCAGATGAAATGAGGCAGGTATTTCTTTCAGGCAAAGATAAAATGGAACAGGCATAATGTAAGTGCATCGTCATTACCATTGTTAACAATGGCCACTCTCTCAACTAGGGTTTAATGCCAAATCTGCACTCCCCTGTTTGTTGCAACATTTTATTCAGGATTCTGGACATTTTAAACCCTCCTCATCCATGTCCTGACTGGGATTATTTTCCTCTTACCCATGATGTGAAAACACTAAACCTTTAAGAGCAGATGAAATTTACACATGTACTAGGCCTATATGATTTGTTATTTTTCAGACATGACCGATAAAATCAACCAAAGGACGAGGAGGAAATTTCGAGGGCCAGGAGGAAAAGACAAAGATTCATCTGATGGAGCACTGTTACTTGAACCTTCTCACTATCTGAAGCAAATGGAAACATGAAACAAAAATCATTTGAGAGCATAATCCTTTGACTTTTATTGTAAATCATTAAAGGCAGTAACTTAAAATAAAGGTCAAAGGTTCAATGTCTCAATTGTTTTGTTATTTTCATTTCATGTCTCTATTTGCTTCACAGGCTGAGTAATAAAGGTTTGAGTGAACGTCAAATTTTGAATAAAATCCTCAGGTTTCAGGAGGTTGTTTTCAAGCAGTGCTTAGGTTGCCTTAGGTGTTACTAGGTAAAATAAGGCCACCACATTTGCTGAACTGAAATTTGCAGCCCCTGATAAACTTGTTGCCTGAGGCTTTCTAACAGAAAGTTGTGGATTCCACAGTCTTGCTGTTTCTTTTGACTCTACTTCATGGTTTTCAGGCAGCGCAAAGCAATTTTCATCTGCTGATGCAAAACATAGGCTGCATGGTTCCTGCTGCAGTATCAGTAAATGTGATGACAACAATGGGCATACAAAACAGACAAATCCAATCAAAATGTAACTAATTAATTATATAAAAGCATAGGGATGTTTATTGTAAGAGGATGTCATCACTCTAATTTTGCTGCCCCAAGCTTTTGGGCTCTGAGTAAAGACCTAAGAGGCTGGATGGCAAAGTCCCAACCATCCCCCTTTTCTCTTTAAACATTAAACTAGCCAGAATCAGGATGTGGAGCTATAACACTGGCTCGTAAAGAATCACAGCAGTCGTGATTAAGCTAGAAGCCTGATTTACATGCATATTGTTGCTTGAACAATGGTTTCAGGATGGTCGACCACCACTATCATGAGTTGGTGCCTCAAACATGTGCTATGATATAGAATACTGCGCTTGTAATATAAAAGGGACATTTCTGAAGAATAAGTCCATTTGTGTTGTTTTCTCTGACAGATGTGAGTTAAATGCTGGTTTTATATTTTATTGTCTTCAGTCAAACCTGAATAGTGACAAACGTTATGACAGGAAATACTCTTCAACATCACAAGGGTAGTAACGAGTTTCAATATGGAAAGCCTAAATGCTGCTATTACTGTTGGTTGGTCTGCACACACTGTACTGTATATGTATGGTATGTGTGGGAGTACCGACATGCGTTGCGGAAAGCATTTATGGATTTTTATACAGTAATTATTTATTGATCTGTTCCTACATCCACACTGCAAGAGATGGAAAGTCAAAGAGAGGGTAAGGACTCATGCAAACACAAAATTGCATGTAAAGCTGAAATTCAACCTGTATAATGTTACATTTTATAGAGGGCAGTTCTATCTTCTTGGCTTTCTTTTTTGGAATATTTACCTCTTAGGCTACACACACACATGCACATACATAGTGTATTCATTTATGTTTTCTTAGATGTAATGAACCCTCAGCTTGAGGGAACTGCCACTTCACGCCTGCATCCACCACCTTTGATCTACAGCAGAGAGCATCAAGAAATGCATCCCTGTGTGAGGTGCATAAATAACACTGGTGGAGGCCGCGACGCACAAGGTGCCTGTGTCTGTAGATATTCTAACAGCCTCTGAAATGCACTGTAAAACAGTCTTCGTCAAAAAATATGGCCACTTGTTAAATGATGTTGGAGCGGTCGTTCCCATCCTCATTAATCATTGGCACCTGTCACAGCTGATTTGCCGCCATGCTGACGTAGCATTTATGGAAATATACAGCCCTCCTAGCTGAAGGGGGATTTCTCTGCACAACCATCCTCAAGCTGCTTCACATGTCTTCCATCAGTCCTCTGCATGTCTTCTCCACCCCTTTAACTGCTCTGCTCTCTCACCTGTAACCACTCGCCATCTGTTCCTCTCATCCCGCTCTCCACCATCCTTCTTTTAATTCCAACTTTCCCTGTGGTATATTGATGTGTTGATGAAAAGAAGTGATCACCGCCGACATGTCTTTTCTTGCATACAAAAAGGAGTTTATTACAAGAAAAAGAACAGTGTCAAAAGAATGTTGAATCCTCGAGCATCTCTGGTGCCAATGTGAGATATCTCTCTCCTGGCCCAAAGCCCTAACCTTATACAGTATACACTTTCTAATTCTAAAACTCCACCTTCTCCACCAGAAGGATATACTGTAGTCTTGACCAAGATGGTCAGACAAAGACAGGATCTAAAAACAGAATCTAACCTATGCCATCTGACATTTAACCTCTTGACCAGGCTAACTTAAACATAAATAAGGTATCAAGTATCCCCAAAAACCATGACCCACAGAAGAAGGTGAATGACACATTTCTCAGGGTACATTCCACAAGAATCACTCATTACCCCATCTATTAGAATATACCTAATCCAAACATCTCTATATTTGTTGTAAATGTATGTGTGCCTTTCTCTCTTGTATAATCTGCATTTGTTCATATTTATTCTATTTGAACTGTTACTCATCACAAATTCCTATCGTCCTTCAGATTTGAATTGACCTGAACTAACCTAAATGGAGGATAATATACCACACCTGAATTGTAAACTTCTTCTGTTTACCCTGAAGCTAAAATACAGTCGAGCACCACCATCGGCCATGAGCCAAGCAGGGAGTGCTTCCTTTTAAAACCTCCTCCTCTGCTGCACTGTGTTGTTGTGCAGAATCTGAGAGAAGTTCAAAAAATATCCAGAGTTCACTGGTAGGGCATGCGGCAAATACTGTTTTTTTTTTTCTATTCAACAGTTACTCGTTAGGGGAAACGGTGATATTTTTTTTATTTAAGACCATAAAAAACCAGCAATGAATATTGTCTGTGTCCACAGCTGTTTAAAACATGGGAGTAACTCTCACCAATGTGCTGCAACCACAGGGCCGGCCCTAGGATTTTGGTGGCCCTAAACAAGATTTTTGTTTGTGGCCCACTCTAAAGCGCAAACACCAAATCACTGCTTAAAACTGAATACAGACGTGTTTATGCCCTCTGAGGTTTGAGGCCATTTTCTAGACTTTTACAGATACTTTTTAAGATACTTGCAGATGTAACAATACTCAAGTGTTTTATGTCTAAATATTCAAACCTCCGCGGTAAGCACACTGAGGCCAATTTGTCCTAGAAACACTGTAGAAAGAAATCATTTAGGCCAAATGCTGGACATTTGAGGTCTGCTTTTTGAAAAAAATTCAAATCCCTTGTGAAAACACTCTTTCAGTCATGAGAATGAACTGTTTTGGTGCTTGAAATAGGATATGAATACAGTAATAGATAAGTGTAGAAAACAAGTCTAAATGAAATTTTGTAAGATTGCTTTTTGAGCACAAATGTTGTCATTCTGCCGTTCTATTTTCACCAAATGTCTCAAATGTGAGATAAAAGAAGCTGAATATTGACTTCACATTACATATAAAGCTCATAGCGTGCACGTGCAGACCTCAGGATGTTTAAATGACTTGAATGAACCCCGGTACCTTTCTGATCATGTGGCCCCCCACCTAACGGCTGTGGCCCTAAACAACCGCATAGAGTGTTTATGCCAGGGGCCGGCCCTGTGCAACCATAAAATATTCACCAGCACACCAAATGATTATTAGTCTGCTGAACAACCTGAGCTGAGAGATAAAAGTCATTTCAGGAAAACACTTTGGGCCTGATTTACTAGTTATTTACTAGCTACTTTGGCTCTATCAGTAAAAAAAAAAAAAAAAAAAAAAAAAAAAAATGCTGATGCAAAAAATGCGGTTTCAGACGGAGTTAGCCTCCATGCTACAACCATCTGCCACAAGAGAAACTGCTCCATCCACCCATTAGTAGCATCTCACTATCCTCAGAACAGCTAATTGTATTTTTTAGTGTATCTGAGTGAGTGCCATTATTGGTGGAGCCTGCAATGCTAATCCAGGCCCTTTTCCTTCTGTTCCAATTCCTCAATCTCAGTTTTCCTCTTCCTCTTTTTTCATGGTCCCAGAGGTCTCTCCTACCCTCCACCTCTGCTGGAAATCCTCTCCACCTTCCTTACACCCCCACCCTCCACATGCAGGGAGTTGCTAATTAATTGACTGGGGGGTTTCCTGAGGAGGTTTTTCCATGTCCTCTCTGATGGTGAATAATGCAGCAGCATTAGTGGAAAGAGGATGAGTTTTTTTTTCTGTCTTCCCTTTTCTTTCTTCCTTCCTTCCTTCCTTCCTTCCTTCCGACACCTGTCTTGTTATCATCTTATCTCTCACACTTGCCCTTCTGTCTTGCCATCCCTTTCTCCCTGCGTCATTAAACAACCCCCCGCCCCTTCCCCTTCGTCACTCTAGTGGAGGTGACTCACGGTGGCCGGTGTTGATCATGGAGCTGAAACAATCTGTCAGGGTGAAGGTCATTTTATTGTCTCAGGGGGAGCCAAGGAAGGGATGTGGAGGAGGAGGAGGGAGAGGACGAGTGATTGCAGAGTGGATAGCCTTTGCTGGGCTCACAGTATCATAAATCCATGGCCAAGTCAGGAAGAAGACACTTAATAAAGAATAGATTGTCTCTCATGTAGAGGGGTTCCCTGATAAAGAGATTAATGGAAAATACAAGAGAGGGAAATACACAGTGTAAAGATGTGCCTGGCAAAGCTCTTAATATACTGTTTGTTTTTCTGCAAAAACATAATTTCAGCCTCTGCTGTAGTGTTCACTTCTTATTCATTACAGACTGGGATATCTCCAAATTAGGATGGACTCTTTCTCCAAAATGAATGCAAACTAAATGCGTGCAGAGTATTTTGTCCCAGGCCATTACTACTACACAGTAACACTTCTCATAGAGTTCATAGAGTCATTTTGTTCAAATGTAACGTTTTGAATTTAGTATCTCTGAAACTGTGAGTGACCACAAAAGCCTACTGGCAAGTTCTGCGTTGTTTCTATATCATACTCAACTACATTAAAACACAATCATTTCAATTTGCTGTTATGCAAATGTGTTGTTTGACTTGATAGCACACAGACAACTTCAAATAGTGGCAGCTGAATAATGGCTTTGGTCCCTCTACACATCTCCAATCCGCTGTCGTAGAAGAGGGGAAAAAAGATCAACATGGAACATCATTTATTTCTAACAAAGGTTACTTGACAACATCAAGAAACTCTCAACATTGACAGACCCTTTTTTTGGTTTAAAGACAATTTGAAGAAGAAGAAGTTGTATAAATCTGTTACTTCAGCACCATGGACAGCACCATGGTTTCATCAACACACAGCACAGTGAGGCAGATGACATGGTGGATGGCAACTACAGCTGACAACCATTTTTAGGGCTGAGAAGGGGAGAAAACAGCCACCACACTCAAAATATCCCTTTGACGATTCTTTAATTCAGGACAGGCAAGGCACAGACGTTTCGACCAAAGTCTTTTTCAATTGAAAAAGTGTGCTGGCTGTTTTCTCCCCTTCTCAGTCTGTGGCCGTGCACCTCCTTAAAGATGTATCCTTTTATTATTATTTTTGGGTGAGTGCTCACTTCTCCCTCCTGTGTTAACAATTTAAGGGCGGACATATAGACAGGTTTCTGTGCAACGTCATGGCAGATGTGCGCGCGCAGCCAGGGGGCAGAAAGCGGGACATTTCTCATTAGTTTACAAGCGGAGTCAAGCAGCAAAAGAAAAGGACAAGGAGTTGTTGTGCTGTTAACTGCACAAACCGGCAAAAGGATGGATGGAAATTGTGTATAATATCCCGAGGGGAAAAAGAAGAAGATTATGGCTCCAGGCCGTTCAAAGGGCGGATTGGGGTCCTGAAGGTCCTAAAGGCTGCGAGAATCTGTGCAGCACCATGTCATAAAACAAAAAATAATATACATTTTAAAAAATTGAAAAAGTTTTGCACATAAAGACTTACGTATATGCACGCAAATTGTTGTTTGTGTACACACTGGGCTTCTCTATGAGATAACTGCAAATGTCGGGCCATATGATAGCTGGCCATTTGGACATATCTGAAATACATTCGTCACTGGGAATATTATAGCTACAGTAGGTCTGGTAAAAACAAAACTTATCAACCAGTGCATCCAGCACTAATAAACGAGTCTGTGGCGGCCGCGACTCACTCTCACACACAGGCACCTACACACACGGGCAGATGGACAGTTATTGTGTTGAAAAGAAAAGAAAAGAAAATTGAATTTGAGCCCACTGTGGGTCCTAACATTAGTGTAATAACTCATCGATCAGATGATGGAGCCCAAACTTTGTGCAAAATTCTATTTTTGATTAAATCCGGGATGAAAGTGTGGTATTTTTTTTTCGCATTGGATAATGCAGGCACACGGATTATGTGTCACGTTGCTCACGATTCACCAGCCACTGATATTGGATCCATCATCCATCAATCAAACGTCTGAGACAACACACACACAGAGCTCGGTCTCGCCCCAAGCTTTGAATATCCCGCCCGCTCGATAAAGACCAATCAAATTTGTTTTCCTTACTTGGGTAAACTCGTGCGGCAACTCGTGGAAACTCGTAGAAGGAGGCGCGACAAACAGGACAAATGGCCGTTACTGAACACCTTTAAGATGTCCAAGTATAGTGAAATGGCACTCGGATACCGCCCAAGCCAAGTGAGTACTCGGATATCGGCTACAGCCCTACAAACAATACGGCATCTACATTGATATCAGTTCACTCTGAAGCAGTTTGTCCCTGTGATACTCCAGGGCCCAGTATTTCAAAACTTGTAATCTGGATCAGAATAATCCGGATAATGAAATCCTCCTTTTCTCAGTCTTGGATCACGGTGATCCTGCTGACTTTATCTGAGTATTTCAAAACACTGGCAGGGTGGATCACCGTGATCCCTACCTGGCCGGATACGGATTTCCAAATCTCAAGTCTCCGCCTCCGGATCTGAAACATGGCGGACCACTTCACCAAAGGAGCAGCTGGGAGCGCGACTTTCACGTCAAAAGTGTAAGTTTACCGCCGTCTAATGTGTGGCGGTTTTAAGACCACACGAACGCCAACCAACACATCATGCAAGCCAACTATTTGATTTGTCACCTACTTGAAACGAGAGCGTAACGATCCCTAATTGATCCACGGCCGTGCTAACGGGAGCTAACTCGGCTCCATTGACTTGTGTGTTAAGGAGCTAGCGGGCTAGCAACGTAGCTGCTGTGTTGATCAATTTTGCGGACTTTGGTTTAATTTACAAGGGAATTAATCTGACGTACATCATACCTTACTGTTTTACACTTACACCAATCTGTTCAGAGTTTATTAACGTTATGCAGGGGACTTTTTTTCTTTTTAAAGCAGGCTACCTGTGCTGTGTGCAGACCACACTGCTGCAGTATTTAGGAAACGTAACATTAACTTACACAGCACGTGAACAATACAGTTCATTCAGAAGTGTCAGTAATGCTGGTGATATCATGTTTTTGACCATTTCTGTGACTACTGTTTATTTCTGACTATGACAAAGATATACTCATACACCATCTCTTTTTACTTTCAGAGCCCACTCACAGCCATATACCACTCAGCAATACCACTGCTAATAAGGACAACAGTGCAACAAGAGTCTTGGAAATCCTTGGAAACCTTGGTGTTTGGATTTTGAATAAAGTGCTTGAAACTGTACTTGAAATAAAGCCATTGAAACTGCTTGAAATTGTGATTGCATTATTTTTCATAGCATAAGCCTATAGCTCGGTCAGTGACCCGATTAGAAACACTTTCCTCTTAATTTGTCTTCCTTATGTAGAAGCCTCTCACTAAACATGATTACCGTATGTTCATTTATCGCACAATAACATTTGATTTGATGAAGTAAAATAATCAGTTTGTATACAAACACGTTTTGAAATACATTACTGCATGTTTTAAAATATCATTCACTTCACAAGCATTGTAAAAATGCATTTTCAAGTTTATTTTGAAGTCAAATTTGTCTTCATTAAATCAGAAGCATGAAAATATGCCTTGTAAATGCTTGGAAAGTGCTTGAATGTTATGTTATGTTATGTTAAAATACAGAACAAATTATCAACAGTATGAGATAAAACCAAGTGCATGACACTACATCATGATAGTAACATACTTGAGTAACATAATGTGATTTAAATTAATAAATACAGCAGTTTCAAGATGTATGGCCAAACAATATTTTTTTGCCATGTTTTAAATTTCTTCAATTACTTCAATTATTTGTTAAAACTTAAACACTAACAATTTAGATTAAGTGTAATTAACATATTGAGTAACAAAATCAAGGAAAGTGGAGCTGAGACATTGTCAATCCAAGTCAAATCCACCTCTGAGGTGGGATCAGAATGATCCTGAAATTTTGGTATCAAGTTGATCCTGATATCTGACTTAACTTTTGAAATACCCAAATCAGCCTTTTATCTGGATTCAAGGGAGGATTGGATTACCAGAGCTGAAACCCTGATCTTCAGGATCAGGATTCTCCTGATCTGTGTTGAAATACCCAGTTTTCAGATCAGATCTAGATTTAATCCAATCCGACCAGGATAATCCTGTCAGATCACGTTTGAAATACTGGGCCCAGGAGCCTGACGGCCAAACTCCTCCCACTCCAGAACTGATTGGTGCAGCGTCTTTGAGCGGGCCGGTGATCCGCTGGTCTGGGCCAGCGGCTATATAAGCTCCAGGATGCCATTCGTCGTGGTCCAGAGCGAGGAAGAGGCCACCTTCCTCCTCATCACCCAACCAGCCACGCTCAGTTCTGTTCTGTTCTTTTGTAGGGGTGGACTGCCACTGCAAATGTCGGGCCATATGATAGCTGGCCATTTGGACATATCTGAAATCCATTCGTCACTGAAAATATTATAGCTACAGTAGGTCTGGTAAAAACAAAACTTATCAACCAGCGCATCCAGCGTTTCCCATTAATAAACGAGTCTGGGCGGCCGCGACTCACTCTCACACACATGCACTTACACACACGAGCAGATGGACAGTTTGCGTTGTGACGGTAACATGCGATAAATCGCACTAATGTGTTAAAAAGAAAAGAAAAGAAAATTGAATTTGAGCCCACTGTGGGTCCTAACATTAGTGTAATAACTCATCTATCAGACGATGTAGCCCAAACTTTGTGCAAAATCCTATTTTCAAGTAAATCCTGAATGAAAGTGTGGTATTTTTTTTATCACATCAGAGTTGATAAGTTTTCTCCTGTTTTCTGGTTAGTCAGGGAGGGCAGCCTGTGTTGTTAAGTTCTTTTGTTTTCGTTGCAGGGCAGTTTGTCCCTCTAAGTTAGATTCTCTTTTTGTTTGTTATTTTGGCCGGGGTCCACCCTGAAGCTACTTTAGTTCATTTATATCAACTATATTTATGTTGTACCCAATAAATTATGGTTTATTCAACTTGGCTGCTTGAGTTTTGGGGAGAGAGCGTCACATTTCATGTTGCACCACAGTCACCCCTAGCAGGGGCGTAACACAGGGCACAACAAACCTTCTCCAGTAGTAGACAGTTGGGCTGCTATGGTAGGAATGATATGAACATTAACATTAGAATGTCATCCATGCTGTTTTTCATATATTCAGTTGCAAATGGGGTTGCGGGGGAGGTCAATACAAAGTGTGTGCATCCACCGCACGAGCACAGTTGAACACATTTTTAGTTGTGTCTGCATGAATGTGCATGCAGTGGTTGATTGAGTAACTGTGTGTATGAGTGTGAATGTGTGTGGGTGCGCGAATGCAACTGCGCCTGTTTGTATTTCCACATTGCTACAATTCATCATACTGTCAAAGCAACTGTGTGTGTGTGGTGCAAGGCGCTGACCTGGTGGCTGCTCTGGATGAAATCATTAAACTCATCAACAGTGCAGATTCCATCTCCTCTTTAGCTCCAGAGGGAGAAATAACAAACACGACACACACACATAGTGGGCAGGCTGTTCAGACACGTTCATGCTTGTGTGTGTGTGTGCACAGAAGCATGACAGACACAAACTTGATGAATAAGAAAAATACACACACACACACATTCACCAAAGGAAGGAAATGCAGTGATAAGAGGACAGAGGGGTTTGGGTGTGATTTGCATTCATAAATTTAAATTGTTTGTCACACACTTGGTTTCACTCGGTTTCTCTCTTGTGTCTGACAGAGAGAGGGTGGATCCCTCCATGCATGCAATCAGATAATAAGACCAAAAAACAACAACAACAACAACACCACAGGCAAAACATCAAAACAGCTAGCCTGTCCTGTGAAAAAAACGGAATGTGGCTTGTTAAAATGACACGTCATTATGACCTATAGTTGCGTTTTATTGTTAGGCGACATCTAATGGACGGTTATAATGATGCAAAGGGAAACATTTAGGTGACGTATAAAAACAGAAAAGCTGTGTCCCACAAAGGCCGATCTAAAATGAGGTGGTCTGGTCTGCAGAAGATTTACGCTGCACATCACTAGCTATCCCCGTTATTGGGGGATGGGGCAAGACAACATGTTACTTTTAGAGGACCTCTATTAAACTGAGCTGAACCACCGTATGCGGACATATTATGAAAATATCACTTTTTGAAGGCTCTTTAAAGGTATAATATGTAGGAATCACCCCCATCTAGTGGTGCCGTTGCATATCTGAACGTATTCTTGATGTTGCATTCAGGTGAAATGGGGCAGACGTCAGACAGACAACAGACGCTGCATGTAACAGGATAAACAACACCTATGTAAATGTAACCGGGTGGTTATTGGCTGTATAAATGTATATATTGTATTTCCTTTCTGTGTCTTTTAGTTATGTTGCAGCAGGTCTGGCGATTGCAGCAGGTGTGTGTCACGCCCCTTACCGGCACCTGTAGTGCAGCCGCGTCATGGGCTGCTAATGCAGACCTGTTCATATAGTCCCGTGGTTGTTCAGTCTCTCTCTCTCCTCTGCCAAGTGAGTGCCGGCCGGCGTGCAGCTCCGCCGAGCCGTGGTTTCCCGGCGTAGTATGTGCCATGTGTTCGCTCTCCAGGTATGTAGTGCAGTCTCAGAATCGCTGAAAATGTGATAAGGTGTAGTGCTGACAATGTTCTGCCGTAGGTTGGCGTGTATGCCGTGATGGTGTGTGTGTCCCCTTCCGGTTAGCCACCGCTGCCGCCGCTAGCTTCTGACGGCTTCATTATTTATTGGTGCAGGCTACAGCCCGCCATGCAGGTAAACAGTGCCACAAGCCTTACATTATTGTGTCTGCTAATGTAGCTTATATGTATTTATTTACATCTGGCTGTGTCTCTTTGTTTCAAGCCTGCCTGGCGTTAGGTTGCTGTTGTTGCCCTGCCTTGCCTCTTGCCTTTTATCTCCACGTTTTGTTTCTTTTTGTTGCCTTGCTCATAGTTGCTCTGCCCTCGTCAGTTAGACGCTCGTTTTAAAGTAGTGTACTGTAGTTCAAGACTGACTGACCGCGACTCCTTAGTGGGGGGGGTGGGAAGTAGCACAGCTTTGAGGACCTGCAAAAGTTATGCATGTAGCATTATGGGTTTTGTTTTCTTTTGTGTTGATTTGAGTTTGTTTTTGTGTATATAAAATATTTTGTTTGGTTTCTTTTCTCTTTGTTTGCTGTGCAGGACCTCAGCTCAGTTATTTCCTCAGTCTCAACTTAAGCTGAGTCTGTGGTACAGATTAATATTGTGCTCTTTGGAAATAAAAATAACTATAATTGTTTTTTACAGAAGATAAGTAACTTAAATAAATTAATGTTCCCATTTGTAACTAAATAAAACTTGTTAAACTTTTTTCTATAACCGTGCCTGTATTCATTTGTGTACCGACCTGTGCATGGGTTGTTTTTGGGAAACCCTCTGAGAAAGTAAAGTTTGAAAAAGAGTAAATTCTTTAGGTGCAATTCCTAAGGTGGCGTTGTTGGTGTAACTCTCTAGATCATCCTTTCGTTTACCGCCCCCCACCACATAAACAAGAGGTCTGCCAGCACGAGGCAAAACAATACAGGTGTGACAATATGTTGTCATGGTGATGTGGTATTGTTTTACTGTCTTTCTCTGGTGGAGTAAAATGACATCCGGTTGGTTTGCTGACGGCCGTCTGCCTGACTGCACCTGAATGCAACACCAGTGCCTCTGTCCTTCCTCACATTACACAGTGGTGACAGTTTTAACAGGCCGAGCCCACAGCTCCGGTGAGTTTCTATGGTTACCTACGGTGACGCTGCCACTCAACGTAAAAAATGGCGATGCAACATGGCCGCCTCGGTTCGGTACGTCGCCCACTTATGTATTTGTAACGACTTGTAACAACTCATTCTAAGGTACCAGAAAGCTTTCATTTGTAGGTGGGTGTGTTTCGACTTAAGTGAAATACGTATTTATGAAAGCAATATTTGATTTTTGCTCATAAAAAGCCAAATAAGTGACATACTGGGGCTTTAACATATATTTGGGTGTTTGTCTTGCCTCCCGGCCACAAAATGTGAGAATTGACAAACAAATCTATAATGTTTAGGCTCCCTAGGTTGAAATCCACATGGTTTTATTAGCTGCTCCCTCAGTTGTCTTCCAGTGATGTAACTAGGTTTTGAATTTGCATAACCCCACCCCTACCTGGGACCAGTAGAATGGCAAGCGGTTCATTTGCATTTAAAGGGACAGGCACTGAAACCAGCCGTTGTGAACAGGGCTGTTTTGAACAGATGAAAAGAGCTGTGATGTTTGATCTTTGGGCAATTTTTGACCAAAGCATGTCACAGACATGTCTTTAAGACACCTGGGAACTATTTGAATTTGTGGAAATGGGGCATAATATGTCTCCTTTAAAGTCCAATCCATGCTCTCTGTGAGTGTTGTTTGCTTCCATCATGACTGTTGCAATAGTTTGGACTGTGAGGCATCCAACAGGTGGATCCTTCATGGTCCAGGGAACAAAGGATGCATCTGAAGGGGCCTTCAAAGTGTGACAGTTAGTTGTTCCACTGTGACGTATTTGGTTGCAAATGTCTCCGAAGGTTGCGGCCCCAAGATTTGGACACTGATCACAGAGGTCCACATCAGGAGGGGGTCTTGATGAATGGATGGGTGAACAAAACATAGGACTATGACTCAGATCAATGCAAGATCTTTCACCCATGTGAAAGTAGCAGTTTATTTTGTATTTATTTTATCCCTGACCTTCGAGGCAGTCAACCATATTATTTCTGTAACCAAATTCTTGCTCTTTTCCCAAATCCAACCATCCATGACCATTACTATGGTAACAGCAGCAACAAAGGTAGGTACACAACTCTTGTTAAAGTGCATGTGTTTATTTAACTATGATCATATTCTGTTCTGCCTGCCACCACAGTGATCGATGTGTTAAATGTGCTTCAGATTGATAATGTAAAAAGTAGGGCCGGGACTTTAACGCATTAATAACAATTAAATAATTACACAAAAATTAACGTGTTAAAAAAATTAACGCATTTAATTTTTTTTCTCACGTGTGTACGTGCAGTGCGCCCGCACGCGAGAGAGGCGGCAGTTTGAGAGGCTGACTGGCAGAGATGAGAGCTGGTGAAACGCTAGCATGGTTATTTAAAACACTGTCTCTGATCTCTGCCTGCACATAGATACACAGACACGGGCGCACGCTAAATGCGCTATATAGCGCTAATTGCTCAGCTGCAGCGCTATATCTATGACCTGTCACTGTCACAGGTGCATCTCATCTCATTATGATAGGACTTCACCCTCAGAGCTGTCTGTCTTCAGACTGTCCTGACCTGTCCCTGAACATCACACAGAGACAACATGGAGCTGCCTGTGTGATTGGTTACTGACTTTTATTAATGTTTACATCAGGCTGAGTTCAACAAATCAGTTTATGCTACTGTGATTTAAGTAGCCTAGTTAAATACTACAGTAATCATCATAGTGTATTGGAAGGAAAGACCATTTAATCTGTATGTATCAAATATCGATTAATTAATTAATCGACATATTGATACAATTTGCATCCCTAGTCTGTTGGTCTTGGTTAAGTACCACCTTGAATGCTTAAGCTTATTTATTCAGTCATTCAATGGTATACTAAAATCCATGTGAAAAAAAAAATGCTTCTCACTGTCCTCAGGTCAAATATTTGTATGCGATTAAAATGCGATTAATTGCGATTAATTATTTACAAAGCCTCTAATTAATTCGATTAATTTTTTTAATCGAGTTCCGGCCCTAGTAAAAAGATAACAGATAATGTTGGTTCTTTTTAAATGAGGCTTTCCTCAACAACTGATTCCTAGAAATCATTTATATGCATAGCAACAATAATGTGGTTTGTACAATGTGTGCATTATTAAATAGTTTATGATTCTGTTAAGACTCCCACCCAACCTAAAAAACTGTATGTGTTTTTTGTACATGTAGCATTTTGTACATTTAGCATTTTATATAACATTTAAGATCAATAAATATCTGGATCTTAATTTAATTTAATTTTAACTTAATCTTAATGTTCATAGGTTAAAGTTAGGAAGATATACTGTTTGTTGTGATAGAGTAAAGGTTCACAGTGACTTCAGATATTCACATTAAACAAAAAACTCAATCTCTTCTTGACTTAAACCAAATCTAACTCCAGACAGGACTCAGGATTCTGATGTGTGCTGTACAGATCTGCACTTTGTTTAACTTCAACTGCTTCATTAATTCAAAAAAATATATTCTGTGTTAAAACACATTCCAGCCACTGACTGGCTTCAAAGAAGCAATAATTAGAACAACAGCATAATAAAGTGTTTCAGATCTCCAATCTTCACTCTCCTGCTTAATTATATACATTATACAATAATTGCTTAACAAACAAATTTACAAATAGATGTTTCCCCAAATTTGCAGACAAAAGCATGGCAAATTCAAACAGTAGCTTTAAATACAACATGGTCCAAGCCAGTGAGATAATATCGAAGGTCAGACCAAAGACATAATTAAGCTGTCAAGCTCCATTACGTTTCATGTGCAGGTAACAACTAATGTTATTGGGCCTGTCGGAGGAAAGAAAAATGGAAAATAGGAAGAAAAAGAGCCTCTCAGATTTAACTCAGTAAAGTCCAGGTGGAACAGCCCACTCAAATTCATACAGAGAATAGAACCTCAGTGTTAACTGATTGGAGATCAAATCAGAGAAACAGATATGGACGAGCAGGTGAATCAAATGAACTGAAATGTATGAAGACATCATTCACAATGATGCTGTCCATTTAACATCAAATACGACTCAAGCTGCAGTGTTGTGGTCCAGATCAAATCAGGTTTGGGGTAGTCTTACACTCTAAACCAGTTAACATTGGCTTAACTTGGACAGAGAGGATATGAATGATGAGTTTGTTAGGATTTTTTACAGTTTCTATTTTCACTCCAATGTCCCTCTTCAACCAACCAGAACAAGGGTGGCTGAACAATCAGAAAAAAACCTGTCACCCTGTAGCCTACTGTTTGCCTCTCCTTTCAAAACTCGTAGGTTTTGTAACTTTCAAGCAGCTAAAACTGATCATTTAAGGAAAATGGTCAGATTGTACACGATAAAGGGAAATGGCAGAGTAAAAATCAGGACAGTTAGCAGTAACACAGACTCCTCACACCAGGGATTCAGCTACTCTTTGTTAAACACCTGGTATTTGTATATAAACTTGCTGTTTGGACCAGACCAACAGTAAGACTCACATCTCCATTAACTACAACAACATTTGCAATTAACAGGCTTGCCTCCTCCTACACAACATTTGGCCATTTGAGTATAATCATCAGTATGAGAGCTCCACAGATAAATCCTGTAGGTGGACATCTGAAGGACAGTCCTCAGTGTGAGGAGAGGGGTAAACATCCTCCACAATTTATGTCTGCCACAGGCAAATACACAACATTTCTACTGGGACTGGAGTTGTTATGGCCAGCTGAGCTTCACTATAACAAATATATCTTCTACAATACATTGGAGAAAAATATCCAAATAACAAGTTACTGTATGATGCTTTCTTAGATCATTTTGTGAATAATATGCCTCAGCCTTTTAAAGCACTTCAGTCTTTTTTCTGTTCACTCTTGCTGTTGGACTTGTATTTAAGCTAACATTGCATTGTTGCATCAACTTTAATTGCACCAACCCAGAGACAAAGTCTGGGAAGAATCGGTAGAGTGTCTAGACAGAGCTGAGTGTCCTCAGAGCTGTGCTGTACAAGAGCTGTCACACACTGCTTCAGCCGTTGAAGATCCTGATCAGACGAAAGGTCAAGTGTTGATCCACTGTGCTTTCAAAAACATTCTTCCATTTTTTAATTCAGCTTGAATGTTAAAACCTTTTCAAAAACCTGCTTTCAACATTTTTTATGGAACTTAAAATAGGATTGTATTAGATTTCATGTTTCTTTTATCATTCATTTGGTTAATGGTGCTGTTGTCTTATTCGCCTGTCAAAGCACTTTGGTGTATCGCCATCATCTTTATTCTTTAAATGTACTCCCAGAATGTATCCAGATGTGGAAGTAGCATCTGGCAGTTATGCTATATGAGCCAGACTCGAGTTGTGGAGTTGGATATACTGAACCAGAGGAAAACAGGCATTGGTAACACTTTACAATAAGGGTCCCTTAATTAACGTTAGTTAGTACATTATTAAGCATTAATATGCTGAGTAATGCATACATAATGATAATTAACTTTTAATTTATTAATTAACTTTGAGTATAGTAAACATTAATTAACTGCTTACTAGTAGGCTACATTAATTAATGTGTTTCCTAATCCTAAATTATACATAATAATGATTGTTAATATATCTGTAAACAGTTAATTAATGCTTAATAATGTACTAAGTAACGTTAATTAAGGGACCCTTATTGTAAAGTGTTACCCAGGCATTTTTCTAGCTAAATCACTGCTGTACTCAGGTACAGCCTTACAGAGCCACTAGCGGAACTAAACAGAAATTGCAAATGCAGTGATAGTCCTTTGTCACAAGAAGAGAATCTGACTGATTGCTTAGTCAGAATTATAGATTTTATAAATCTGTGGATGTTTTTTTTTACCTCAACATTTTTCTTGTGTAGCAGACAAACATTGCATCATTTCCAACAAGCTGCAATTTGGAAATGCTAAATATTTCCATTTTGTGTGGCCATTATGATATTGTAGAAATCAGTCCTGGCTGTGCATCCTTGACTGTGAAAGGGAAACCCATCTAGAGGGAGCTCTTTGTTGTTCAATATGCCAAAGTGGAACACAAGACATGTGTCTTTATGAGAAGAGGAGAAGAGCTAATGGAGGTTACTGCTCAAAGTCCAATGTTCCTGTTTTGTCTCATACTGCTGTCTGGTTCTTTGTCTGTCAATCCAACCTCTCTCTTTTTTTGCAACAATTTGGAGGAGTCAAGCTGTTATGGATGGCTGTGAATTGATTCATCAAGTTCATGAATCAATCCATTCATGCAAAATCCAATGAGGTGCATTGCAAACCCTTTCTGAACAAATCATCAGTGTATGTAGATTTCCAGTGAGCGAAGAGAAAGGTTACATTACATTAAGACCAGATTTGCACAATTCAAACATCAGTTTGAGGTAGGATACTGACAAAAAAAAAAAATTCAGATTTTAGTCTCGTCCAGTATCTCTTTGTCTGGCGTCTGCAGAGTTGGAAGGTGCTATCATTTAAAATTTTGATAAATTTGATAAAATTAAATTATTAATTAATAATGGCTGAATACACTTTAGACTATGCGGTTTGTGAAGCATCTTTTCATAATGAATGCACTGCATCTTTGTGTATCAGACAGCAGCTGTGAAATCAATAGCAGATCTGATCCATACGTATTAGAGCTTTTCAAATGCAGCAGCGTAGATATGGGACTCATTTCTGTCTGCTCTTCTGCTCCATCCCAGTATCTCGGTTTGACTTTTTGTCTCTGTTTTCCGCCTCTTTCCTGCTCCATTGGCTCCTCGATTGTGAAGCGCTGCACGAAACACAGCTGGTAAAAATTGTCAGGAACTTTTCTGCGGAGTGGAGATGAAATTTCACCAAACTGAGGGAGAACTTCTTTGATTAATGGCTTGGATGGGGAACTAATCATGTCTAATTTCACTAATGCGGCTCTTCAACAGCAACGCTAAGTAGGGCATACAGTATTGTGTCTAGAATTGCATGAAGGGAAAAAAACTATCTTGGAAATTGTACAGTAGGTAGAGTAAAAGATGAATTTCCACAGTCATCCAGAAATGAGGCAACTGAATATTTCATTAGGGCCACGGGCCATCGCACTGGGCACTGGGCACTGGTCCCTACACCTATGAAATAGCTGAATAACTAGTCCTTCATACTTTGTGCTATTTCAAAAATTAATATATCAAAACGTTCAGCTTTTCCGCAACATAGGTGCTATGACTTTTCTCTTTTCAACTATTCATACTTTTTGCAATATTCAACTAATTCTGATTTTTTTTTTCCCCATAGGAATTGCATTGGAACAGTCTTCAAACACTCCAAATCTTCTTACTTCTTTCAGCTTCTAAAGCTTCAGCATACTTTCTGCTAGAGACTTCATTCAAATTCTAAGCTGTAGACAAACTTTTTTAGTGTTCCTCTATGACTCAGCTTATTGATATCTTCAACCGTTTCTGATGTTTGGCTTTTAAATTCATTAAAATCATTAAAATTTTTGACAAAATCCAGCTTTATAATGGGTGTGTATTGCGTCTTGTCGTGTCTCATGTGATGTGCTCAAAACAGCAGACGGACTTACAGAATTTTATTACTGAGCCTCTTTATGCAGCTAGACCCGCAGCAGAAATGACCCCTTTTTCTAACTCGCGATAGCGAGAAAAGTTTTTGCCCTACAAACATTTAATGCACATCACAATGCTCAGGAAGGTGTTCTGGCCCAGGAAGTCTTTACCACATTCTGATAAGAGGTACGGTTCTCTTTTTATAGGCTGTTGTTTGGGAGCTGCGCCGAGCTCAAATCTCTCTGCTCTGCTCTGCTCTGCTCTGTGTGCAGGTGGCCAGCTGTAGGGGCCAGCTCGTTATCAACGTCTATAAATAGAACAGGTGCAGGTGCAGCCTGGCCGCTCGTTAAGATGTTTTTAAACACAGCCCCACACAGACACATGATAAATCAGACTGACAGAGGATGTCCATAGGAAATGAATTCAGTCAGTCACGCACAAACACAGGCATGCACACTCACACAGACAGACACACACAGACGCTCATACACAGTCACAAATGCACACATACACAAACAGACAAACACACAAACACAACACTGTGCCACACGGTAAAATGTAAGCAGTTAAAGTCGCCATGGCAACTTCTGAGGGCAGGCTGCCACACAGCTGCCCCTGTCACAAAATTAGTCTGGTTTAATCTGGTTTAGTTTAGCCTTTAATCTGGTTCTGGATCAGGATCTGGATCGGGATCTGGTATGGCCTGTTTAGGCCTGGTTAAGTCTGGTTTGGCCTGGTTTAGTTTAGCCTTTAATCTGTATAAACCTATATAAACCGGAATAAACCAGTGTAAACCGGAATAAACAGATCTAAACCGGAATAATCCGGTATAAACTGGTATAAACCAGTATAAACCTGTATAAACTGGAATAAAGCAATATAAACCTGTATAAACCGGAGTCAACTGATCTAAACCGGAATAAACTGGTATAAACCGGAATAAACCTGTATAAACTGGAATACAGCAGTATAAACCAGTATAAACCGGAATAAACAGATCTAAACCGGAATAAACCAGTATAAACCGGAATAAACAGATCTAAACCAGAATAATCCGGTATAAAATGGTATAAATCTGTATAAACTGGAATAAAGCAGTATAAACCTGTATAAACCGGAGTAAACTGAACTAAACCGGAATAAACTGGTATAAACCGGAATAAACCTGTATAAACTGGAATAAATCAGTATAAACCTGTATAAACCGGAGTAAACTGAACTAAACCGGAATAAACTGGTAAAAACCGGAATAAACCTGTATAAACTGGAATAAAGCAGTATAAACCAGAATAAACTGATCTAAACCGGAATTAACTGGTATAAACCGGAATAAACCTGTATAAACCGGAATAAAGCAGCATAAACCAGTATAAACCGGAATAAACAGATCTAAACCGGAATAATCCGGTATAAACCTGTATAAACTGGAATAAAACAGTATAAACCTGTATAAACCAGAGTAAACTAAACTAAACCGGCATAAACTGGTATAAACCGGAATAAACCTGTATAAACTGGAATAAATCAGTATAAACCTGTATAAACCGGAGTACACTGAACTAAACCGGAATAAACTGGTATAAACCGGAATAAACCTGTATAAACCGGAATAAAGCAGTATAAAGCAGTATAAACTGGAATAAACAGATCTAAACCGGAATAATCCTGTATAAACTGGTATAAACCAGTATAAACCTGTATAAACTGGAATAAAGCAGCATAAACCTGTATAAACCGGAGTAAACTGATCTTAACCGGAATAAACTGGTATAAACCGGAATAAACCTGTATAAACTGGAATACAGCAGTATAAACCAGTATAAACCGGAATAAACAGATCTAAACCGGAATAAACCAGTATAAACCGGAATAAACAGATCTAAACCAGAATAATCCAGTATAAAATGGTATAAATCTGTATAAACTGGAATAAAGCAGTATAAACCTGTATAAACCGGAGTAAACTGATCTTAACCGGAATAAACTGGTATAAACCGGAATAAACCTGTATAAACTGGAATACAGCAGTATAAACCAGTATAAACCGGAATAAACAGATCTAAACCGGAATAAACCAGTATAAACCGGAATAAACAGATCTAAACCAGAATAATCCGGTATAAAATGGTATAAATCTGTATAAACTGGAATAAAGCAGTATAAACCTGTATAAACCGGAGTAAACTGAACTAAACTGGAATAAACTGGTATAAACCGGAATAAACCTGTATAAACTGGAATAAATCAGTATAAACCTGTATAAACCGGAGTAAACTGAACTAAACCGGAATAAACTGGTAAAAACCGGAATAAACCTGTATAAACTGGAATAAAGCAGTATAAACCAGAATAAACTGATCTAAACCGGAATTAACTGGTAAAAACCGGAATAAACCTGTATAAACCGGAATAAAGCAGCATAAACCAGTATAAACCGGAATAAACAGATCTAAACCGGAATAATCCGGTATAAACCTGTATAAACTGGAATAAAACAGTATAAACCTGTATAAACCAGAGTAAACTAAACTAAACCGGCATAAACTGGTATAAACCGGAATAAACCTGTATAAACTGGAATAAATCAGTATAAACCTGTATAAACCGGAGTAAACTGAACTAAACCGGAATAAACTGGTATAAACCGGAATAAACCTGTATAAACTGGAATAAAGCAGTATAAACCAGAATAAACTGATCTAAACCGGAATTAACTGGTATAAACCGGAATAAACCTGTATAAACCGGAATAAAGCAGTATAAACCGGAATAAACAGATCTAAACCAGAATAATCCGGTATAAAATGGTATAAATCTGTATAAACTGGAATAAAGCAGTATAAACCTGTATAAACCGGAGTAAACTGAACTAAACTGGAATAAACTGGTATAAACCGGAATAAACCTGTATAAACTGGAATAAATCAGTATAAACCTGTATAAACCGGAGTAAACTGAACTAAACCGGAATAAACTGGTAAAAACCGGAATAAACCTGTATAAACTGGAATAAAGCAGTATAAACCAGAATAAACTGATCTAAACCGGAATTAACTGGTAAAAACCGGAATAAACCTGTATAAACCGGAATAAAGCAGCATAAACCAGTATAAACCGGAATAAACAGATCTAAACCGGAATAATCCGGTATAAACCTGTATAAACTGGAATAAAACAGTATAAACCTGTATAAACCAGAGTAAACTAAACTAAACCGGCATAAACTGGTATAAACCGGAATAAACCTGTATAAACTGGAATAAATCAGTATAAACCTGTATAAACCGGAGTAAACTGAACTAAACCGGAATAAACTGGTATAAACCGGAATAAACCTGTATAAACTGGAATAAAGCAGTATAAACCAGAATAAACTGATCTAAACCGGAATTAACTGGTATAAACCGGAATAAACCTGTATAAACCGGAATAAAGCAGTATAAAGCAGTATAAACTGGAATAAACAGATCTAAACCGGAATAATCCGGTATAAACTGGTATAAACCAGTATAAACCTGTATAAACTGGAATAAAGCAGCATAAACCTGTATAAACCGGAGTAAACTGATCTTAACCGGAATAAACTGGTATAAACCGGAATAAACCTGTATAAACTGGAATAAAGCAGTATAAACCTGTATAAACCGGAGTAAACTGATCTAAACCGGAATAAACTGGTATAAACCGGAATGAACCTGTATAAACCGGAATAAAGCAGTATAAACCGGAATAAACAGATCTAAACCGGAATAATACCGTATAAACTGGTATAAACCAGTATAAACCTGTATAAACTGGAATAAAGCAGTATAAACCTGTATAAACCGGAGTAAACTGATCTAAACCGGAATCAACTGGTATAAACTGGAATAAAGCAGTATAAACCAGAATAAAGCAGTATAAACCTGTATAAACTGGAGGAAACCGATCTTTGAGTTATGAATATAAGTTTCTGTTTTATATGATTACTGTAGCCAAAGATGGACTACTCTTAAATTAAACCAGCTCCCAGTTCCTCCAGGTGTCTGAAAGTGAGGTAAGAGCTGTGACCAATACAGAAAGTTGATAAGAATCGTGACGCTGCTGAGACATGGATCTGTGTGTGGACAGAAGACTGAGTGTGTGATTGTCTGAATGGTAATAGAGACAGAGACCAATACAGTGATGATGTAAATGTCCTTGTAATTATGCACAAGAGTGGGAGAAACCTCAGGAGGAGCAACAGAGGAGGCTGTCTCTGCCAGGATCAACTGTACAGTATGAAGAATGAGATTCAGAAGGACGTCAAGATAAGACGTCCTCTTCACCATGAGGACCCGCTGGGGACAGACTGCACAAACACTCGAGGGAAACTCAAAGCCACCATTTTACAGGTCTGTGAGAAGGGAAATTGATGGAGGGAGAGAGAGAGAGAGAGAGAGCGACAAGGACGAGATCCAAAACATCTGGAATAAACTACTAACAGAAGAGAGAGAGAGAGGGAGAGAGAGAGGTGTGAGCAGGATGGTTTCGGACAGAGAGATTGAGTGAAGAGAGAGGACAGAGGGGAGGATAATGACAAATCTGATAATTATTCTCTCAGTCAGCTCATCTGTAAAATGTACAGTGCTCATCATCATCACTTAAAATGACAGTTTGTTGGCTTTCTTACTATTGGCACTCAATCAATTGTTATGTTGGCCGGAATAAATAAATGTTTGGGTCCTTCAATTTATAATAAAGCCTTTTATAAATCATAATGTGTAATGTAAATAAAGCTCTCAGATAATCATAATGAATTAAAATGTATTTTTAATATTTCCTCCTGAAATGTAGCAGAGAAGAATTATGAAATGCAAATGCGAGGTGAAGTAAAAGCTCCTCAGAACTACAGTCCTTCCAAGCAACACCCAATAGGTAACAATGAGGTCTTTGCTTTGCTCTAAGCACTAAATAATGCTATTGGTTTCATAAATTATACAAATAACACAATTATATAATGTGTTATTAAAACATACCAGATATAAAAAGGCACAAAGACATCTTGCATGCTAAAAATCAAAACAATTGTAGATAAATGATTAGTCTTTTCCATTCCCTTTACTGCTTCAGCTGATATCAGAAATATTTTAGTAAGTGACAGTTGTGCCAACTAAGAGAAATAACAAAATACAAACTCCATCTACAGTATATCTGTGTGGCAAGTCAACAGGTTTTGCATATAACCTTCATTTTGTTCATGGAACATGTATGTCATTGTTTCACACCAAAGCTCTCCCTCAATCGGAAAACACAGCTTCAGAAGCAAGATACAAGGTTGTCATTGATAAGGGCTTTCCCTTCTCCTGGAGAGAGAGTAACTGAGAGAAAGGGGAGTCAGAGTGAGCTATGGGCTCATATTATTATAACTGGCAAAGTGAAGTGAGTAGAAAGTGAGAGGAATGAAACAGAAGAAAGAGAGAGACAACGGCGGAGTGGAAAGAGATCTGTTAGCAGAGAGGAAAATCAGCAATAACCTGGAACATCATCACAGCAGCACTGTACTGATCACTACCTGTTCTGTTCCACAACACAGCATACACATGTACATCTGTAGACACACACACACACACACACACACACACACACACACACACACACACACACACACACACACACACACACACACACACACACACACACACACACACACACACACAGGGAATGTGTGAGTAATGAGCAGCCTCAGCATCCTGAGTGAGCACCAGATGGTTTAGGGCAGCATCCAGGTCAGAGGTCATCCAGGGGGTCCCATCATGCAACACTGCTGCTGGACACCAGTGATAAGAAATTGCACACACAAAGTCCACACTAGTGCACACAAGCAGAAAAAGAGATTGTCTAGTAAGCACATGTGGAGAATTTCATTGAGAACCTGGAGTTGATGTCACAGCTTCTACAGCCACCAGACTGACAGGTAGCAGCAGTCCAGTAACGTGCATACTGTAGACACTGCCATTCACAGACTGTCTCAGTGATGAGGAGTTCAACACTAATGATTGCTATGCTATGATATTAATTGTGCAATAAACAAAAAAAAAGAAAGGAAATCAATATTAGGTGTGAACTTATTTTTTTCAATGTACTTGGGAGAAAGGTTGCTGGATGTTAAAGGGACATTGTGTAACTTCTCCTGTTATCTATTCATGAAAATCGATTATTTGGTTCAAAAGTCTGTTTTTCATTAATCAGTAATCCCCCCCATCAACAAAGTGAAGTGTTCCTTTCAGCTCTGAATGAGCCGTTCATATCATTCATATCTCCATGGAGCGGGTAAGCTCGGTGCTGCTGCCATGTGGTGTCTCCATGTTTTTACGTTCAGTGGCAGCGTGACGGTAGGAAACCACGGAAACTCAGCGGAGACACCGGAGCTGTCGGCTCAGGTGGAGGTGGCGTCTGTGAACAGTCACCGTGGTAACGCAGTGAGGAGGAATGGAGCGTTACACTGATGCTGCATTCACCTGCAGTCGGGCAGACGGCCGTCGGTAACAAACCAGATGTCATTTTAGTCACAGAAGTCCAGAGAAAGCCGGTAAAACGTGGGTCAGGTAAACAATACCACATCGCCATGACAACATATTGTCACGTGTATTGTTTTGCCTCGTGCTGACGGACCACTTGTTTACATAGAGGCTTGTTTATGCCGTTACCTGCAGCGGCTGTCGTCCGTCTGCCGTCTGCCCAATTTCACATGAATGCAGCATGAAAAATACGACTGAGTTGCTTGTGATATACAACCACAATGCTAGATGGGAGTAATTCCTACACAATGTACCTTTAAAGAATGCTTCATGTCAATTCTGATCTAGAGGAGCAACACAGTGAAACTTAAGATATCTGGAGCAATGAGGAGATTTACTTTCTTTATTTTAATATTTCTTTCACATTATGTTGTTCTTCTCAGTTTGAGTTTAGATTGTTGCTGTTGTGATTAAGACGTCATAGTTTAGTTTATTTAAAGTGTAAAATCACCATGGTGCAACATGGTCTCGGTACACTTTACAAAATTAATTACAATAATAGAAATAGCAAGTCACTTTACACAACAGTTTACAATAAATGATCAGAAGAAATACAGGCCAAATAGGCCAACATAGCCTACTGTGGAGGACAAGCAAAGAACGTACAGGGAGATAAATAGGACACTCAAATTTTGCCAAAACATTGTGTAAGAAGGTGCTTCTTAAGAAGTGTTGTAAAAGTTACGGTGGAAGTGGATTGTTTGATATGTAGTGGGAGACTATTCCATAAGTAGGGTGCACGGTAGGAGAAGGCCCTATAACCAAATTATTTTTTATTGACTGGGGGAACAACCAGAAGATGAGAGTTTACAGAGCGGAGAGGGCGGGGTGGAATATAGGGTATGAGTAATTCAGACAGGTATGATGATGATGATTTGATTTCCCTGATATGGGGCTGAAATGATAGGGAGGGGTCCAAAGTGACTCCTAGATTTTTCACATATGGACTTTCCGTAATCGTGCAACCATCAACAGTACAACAGAAGGATGGAGACATCTGCTTATTATTATATGGTTTGAACACAACTAAATCGGTCTTGGCAGTGTTTAACATGAGGAGGTTTTGACTCATCCATGTTTTAATTTTGCAAATACAAGCCTCAAAATGACGGGACTGGGAGGTGTCATTGGGCCGTAAAGGCATGTACAGCTGAATATCATCCGCGTAACATTGATATTTAATGCCGCATTCTGAAATGATCCTTCCTAAAGGAAGCAGGTAAATACAAATGCATAGTGTGCAGTTATCATTTACAAAATATGTTCAGTATGTGTATGGGACTACTCTACAAGGCTATTTTTTAATACATTTTGAGAAATACACCAATTTGCTTTTGTAGAACAAGTCTGTTAATATGAAGGTACCAGAAGAAGGAGTCAGTCAGCTTAGTCGAGCACAAAGGCCGGGGGGAAAAGCTCCATCTTAGTATGTTAACATTAGTATGTAACCATAGTAATTTAGTGCTCTTAAGTTAGCACATTAGACCTGTAGACTCTTCTAGATTCGTTTTACTAACTTTGCTTTGGATTTTACATTAAGTTCACTTCAACTAATCTGAACAACTGGACAGCTCCACTCCTTTCAATCTAGTAATTTATAAATCTGTGTTTGCTTCATTTAACCATCAGTCATCTGTGGAGGAGAAGATTGATATGATTAACTCTGTACATGTTTTTACCACCTAAGCTTTATGATACCTGCAGCTGTGTGAAAAAGAGTTGATTAATTACTTTATCAAAGAATGTCGAAGTAACAAAGTTAACATTTTAATACTGAATGTGGAAATGTTGAGGCAAAAAACACGACAGTGTATGTTTGTCATGCTTACAATTTACTTTAAGTGATTATAGAGGTAAAATGCAGTTGGATTTGGGAATTCCGTGGATGTCAAACACAGATATAGTGATCACTTTGTTTACACTTCATGAAATGATGCTACTGTATGTAGCATACTGTATGCAGCATTATTACAAGGGCACTTTCTACAAGAAAGGACCTATTTTTAAAATAGGGATACTGGGAAGGGTAGGATATGATTTAAAAAAAATGTTGCTGGTGCTGGTAGATAAGCTGTCAATGTGTCAGCACCAATTGGACTGTGTGTGTGACAAGCAGTCTCATCTGGGGTAATTGATTATGACACCATAGCTGCAGAAAAGATCCAAAAATTGCAGCTTTTCGCGGTGGGAGGTTGTATAGCTATTTGCAAACAGCTGCACAGTCAGCAACATGTGATGCCACCATAGAGACTCATTAACACAGAGGAAGCAAAACTATGGGGAAGAGAGGCTCTGTCTGGAGAGTCACTTAACACATTTTCTTTAAACACGTAAATTATCATAGTTATACAGTGGAAAATCTCAACATCATGATGAAATGGACAAAATCCATCACATAAATCCTTAGTGTTGGTCAGACTACTCTTGTAGTCTAAACAATCTGTAACTTAGAAGGACCTTGGGGCAGTATGAAGAAATAAGACTCATTAGTTACACTATGCACTATGTTGCTAGTATGTAGCCTACTAACTTGGCTGAAATGTGGTATGCAATATGCAATATGCAAATAAAAGCACAAAAATTCCCGGGTGTCGTACTGATCCGAAAAATATCTCCAGTGTGCAGCTAACCCATGGATGTATTAGATCCATGATCTGACCAGTCTAACCCTCTGTTCATCAGGTTGCTGGATCACCTGATTTGTCACAGAATAGAGGGTCAACAGTTGTATATTATGCAGTGATGTCGAGGACGGCAGGAAGTAAAACATCCTGTCTGTGCAGAGTTGCCGTGACCCGGATTCGAACCGGGGTTGCTGCGGCCACAACGCAGAGTACTAACCACTATACGATCACGGCGACTAGGTTTATGGTCTGTTTGAAGACCCAGTATATTTACCAGCTCCTGACTTCTGTTTTGTCTCAATGGGCTGTCCTTAGTGTTTCACAAACTCCAGTCATATCCTAAATATTAACTTCATGTTACTTTGTTGGCTTCCTGTGTCCACAACTATGCCACTTAGTTTTGATTTACATCGTGAAGGAGTAGAGATTTCTAATTGGTGAAGTTATTGACAGACATGTGACCAGCTAAAGGGTTGACCGAGCTAGCCAGGAATCGAACCTAGAACCTTCTGATTCATAGTCAGATGCTTTATCCATTGCACAACTGTGTACTGTATCCCACAATGCAATGTTCCCCTGACCTCTAACTCTAACCAAAGACCATGCATTCCACTAATGCGCATGAATGCTCTGAATGCATGCACAGGTTGCCCCGTGCATGCAATAAATAAATTAAATCACTGGAAGCTAAGTTCAAACCTTGCCAGCTGTTACATGCTAGCGTTAGCATCTAGCTTAATGGTTCCTAAGCAGACAAATCATTTGAGAATATGCACTTGTAGAATCTGAAACAGACGCCACCATGTCTGTCTTCAGATGCCTTTAGTTCTTCTTCTGATGTTTTTTTGGTGGTTTTTCAGTGCATCACCGCCACCCTTTAGTGCTCACATTCACTGGGTGAATGCACTCATCTAGTCGTGTTATTGCCTTGTTTTCAGTTTCAGTTCTGGTGAAATGTACCTTCCTCATTAAAAAGCACAATACTTTTGTTGCATGTGAATCTATCTGCATCTCTGGCTCTGAGAGGATCCACTGGAGCGGCTGGGGGTTAATTGCCTTTGACTGTACACAACAGGAAGGAGGAGGCTTCATTCACTTTGCATCACTGATTTCAGCAGGGAATACAACTGCAAGTCACAACTTCTCTTTACTTTTCAGCTTTTTTAAAAAACTTTTAACGTGTGTTTGCTTTGGGACCTGATCCATCCCTCGCCGACCCAACAGATGTTTACAAGGACACTGACTGTTGGGGAGTAAATCCCCAATCTTAACGGTGCACTCCCCTCAATCACAGAGAGATCAAATTGCAATAGAAAAGCCATAATCATCTACTCGTAGATCTACTGCATTTTGCTCAGTGATTCCCAGCTATTGCAGCTAATTAAGGCCAGCTCCAGTTTAGACTTATTTATCCTTAGGTTTTTGTTTTTTTTCCCCCTTTAATTTCTTGTGAGAAAAACCAGACAGTGCTGCTGAGTCATAAACAGAAAGCAAGAGGTTAGGATGGGTTGGTTCCTGCTCTGTGCGCACCCTCCAATTTAAACAGCGGGGGCAGCCTGAGGCCGGTGCTTTGCTTTCCACCACTTATGATGCTCTAGTATCTGTATACTCACCAGTTATTTATGTTGTACAGCCACTAAGCTATCAACTTTACATGAGTGTCACCATTTTTCTTGCTGTCTGCTTTTACTTTGTAACCGTTTTTGCACTTTTGCAGCGCAGCAAACAAAGCAGCTCCTCTTCTTGCATGGATGTGGTCGTTTTGGTACACACATGCACAGAGTACATAGACAACAATGCAAGGCATGTCCTCCTCCTAATTCTAAAATGCTCTGGTAAAAAATATGACATTTGTGGTGTCAATGATGAGAGTTAAAACTGAAATCATAAGTGCAAAACCAACCTTTTCATGGATAAAGAAGCCTAACAATGTAACCAAGAGATGAGAAACAAATGGGATGTTAATGTTTTTAGTGTATTTTACAGCTGATTTAAAACACGGGTCAAAACTGACCCTAACACCATAGATGATAGCAGAAAGCTGACACAAGACAAAGGTTAGACATCATTGTACCACATAGCCATTGCTCCTGCACAAATATAACAACCATAAGTTGAATCATTTTCTGTCGCTCTGCATACGTCATCTGGATCATTGCACTGATTGGTTTAAAGTCTGTCCAATTGTGTACAGAGGCATTTTGATACGTCCGTTGGTCATGTCTCTTGGAAGTCAGAGTTGACTACATCTTCCCCAGTTCCGTACTCAATCTCAAATGAGATTGAGATGCTGTCTGATGTAGTCATTTTTCACAACAAATTCCTTCCAATTACAATCCAAGTCAGAAAACAGATACTGATACGATTCAACTTCGGTCTAAACAGATCCAGATAGAAATCAAGGCATTTCTGCACACCCCTACTATAAGCCTAGCGAATCTGTAACCGTTTAATAGTGAAGAGGACATAATCAATGACAGTAATAAATCATTATTTCCGTTAAAGATAGAAACTGTGAGCAGCATTGTTGCTTCAATGTTTCCGTACATGGTCCTTGTTCTTTTATTTGTTGGTGCTTGTGCTTTTGGTTTGACATTTCCTGTCAAATTATAATATTAATGTGTGGATGTATGTGCTCCCCTTTTTACCATATACCCATGTACAGTCGTAAGACAATGAATGTGTACTGTTCTTTTCCTTAAGGGGCAGAAGAAACAACATCATTTTCTGATTCAATGCGGAAACAGGCCTCAAATCTTTGTCCTCCCAGTTTGACTGTCACTGCAAAAATCCACCTCATGTCACATAGTCCTCACATGAACCCCACTGTAAACCATGCATAATGCACGTCTTACCCCGAGCATCCATTAAGCCTTGTAGTGCTGCACATCGGTCCAGCAGATGAAACTGCTCTTTATGTCGGCAGAAGAGCATTTCTGTTTGTGGGGGTGCAGCAGCTTGATGAGACAGTGAAGAGAGGCAAATGGGAGGATGTGTGATGGGGAAGGAGTCATCTGACTGAGCTAATATTGGCCCAACTTCAGATTCAGATTTGCTTGTGCACTGCCCCGTGTTAGTCTGTCCTGCACTTACAAGAGTCCTCTGGTGTGGTTTTTAATCTCCATCTCTTCTCCACACACACTGATACTCAGTCACGCTATCCTCCTTGTTATTGCCATCGTCAGCGACGTGTGTCAGATATCTGAGCTTATTGACTCATACAGGGTTCCCCACCGCTGTCCGGCCCCTGAGACCTACGACGGAGAGTAGAGAGGACAGGGTAATCAATTGGTTTGCGACTCAGTGGCACTGCTGTGGTTTCTTGCCATTGCGTGTGTGTATGCGTGTGTGTCTGGTGTCTTGGAAACTGTCTCTGTTTGCATTTCCCAAATGCCCTGCCCAGAAGAGTGACTAAAATAACTCAGCTGGAGTTTTCAAGTGTTCCTCATTATGTTAAATTAAATTTGAAAATTGGATCATTTGTTGACTAAGAAACGCTGTAAGCTCAGTATGATGAGCTGATGAGCACCTCAGCTTCATTGCAGTACACTTAGAAAAGCCTTAGTCTGAAAAATATGAGGCAAATGCAGCTTTTGAAACAAACATCCAATTTGTATAAATATGAGCAGCGCATGGAATTAACAACAGCTACAACAAAACGTAACTCTCCTGTGAACAAACAAACACTATAATTCTATATAACTCATATAACTATAACTCATTATTAGCTATGAAAAACACTTTGATTATATTGGCAGCCATTGTTGTTTTATGTTTTGTGTAGCAACAAAATTGTAGATTTACTTGTTTTATTTCAGATAAAGATAAAGAGATAAATAAAAGTTGCTGCAGGAACTTCTCTGGGGACATTTTAGTCACTGACCTGCTTCAGGACAGGGTATTGCTTAGGATTTCAAAGACTGTTGTTGTACTGTTGTACCAGATGCAGGGAGATCTTGAAAAAAACAAAAACAAAAAACGGAAGCAAAAACATGTTACTCAGGTTTGAATCAATAAAAACTGAGAATGTCAGGAAAAACATGGAGAGTTTCTTCACACCACACAATGTACCCAGTGCACTGAGCTCCAAAACTTGCATTAAGCGTGTTAAAATATTGGTAAAATTTGGAAAATTGTGTTTACTTTGGAAGTTGTCATGTTATAAAGGCTGTGTTGATGTTGATGTGGAAATACTAATATCAGTCTATAAATCTTTCAGTTGGTCAGTACACAACTTTGGCCCTGACCTTTGGGGCCGGTAGGCGGTGGGTGTCAGTTTCTAAAATATATTTAGTGCTCGAAGAAGGGGACAGATCATATTCAGGGTTCTGTGGATAAACCTGCTTTTCTCTGATATTTCCGCTTACACCACAGTGAGACTGAGAGTTGTGTCTTTCTTATATGTCCTAGATGGACAGCTGTCGAGTTGGACACACTTTCATGTTTCTCTGAGGATGAACCTTAACTCATTGAGTGCCGCGCTCCTTTCCAAAGTTTTAGTCAAGTGTACCGGCAATTTAGACCACTTTTGACGATTTTTGTAGAGCCATAGTGTATTCTATATTATTGCCACCAACACATACTGTGGCTCATTTGAAAGGTGAAACTTCAATGCTTCAAATGGCCAAAAACCGTTTGTTTCTACGTGCCTCCGTTCCTGAGGAAAGTCAAGCTAAACATGGCTGGGTTTCACCAAAATCCCTGCCTTTTTTCTAGAAAAGGAGATAGAGCGTCTTTTATGAAAGGTGCTCTGTTTGTGCCTGTCGCTCTTCTGACACTCGCATTTCTGGATCAAAGGGCTCGTGTAAGATAAATATATACAACAATTGTTGTTCTATTCACAAAACCACCATCGGGGGCGGGGGGGGGCGCCACTAAACAACAATAACACAGACGCACCGTGCCGCGTCACAGCCTCTCGCCGCGGAATGTGATGGTCTCTCGGCCACAGCAGGTCGGGAACACCGGCCCCACCGGTGGTCGCGGTCCTTCTATGGTACGGGTCGGTGATGCTGGTCTGCTGTGGCCCAGAGACCATCACATTTTACCATGGGAGGACCTTGGGGAGGACACAGCACGGAAACTGCTCTGGCCAGGGTCACTAACGACCTACTGATGTCAGCTGATGCTGGCTCACCATCCCTGCTCATTCTCCTTGATCTCACTGCAGCTTTTGATACGGTTGACCACCACATTCTCCTTCATCGCCTACACTCCACCATCGGACTATCTGACTCAACTCTCAACTGGTTTACCTCCTATCTCACTAACAGAACTGAATACGTCTCCCTGGGAGAAGCCAAGTCAGACACACTCCCCGTCTCCTGTGGTGTCCCCCAAGGGTCAGTCCTCGGACCCACCCTTTTCACTGTCTACATGCTTCCCCTTGGCTGTGTCATCAGCCAGCATGGAATATCTTTCCATTGCTATGGTGATGACACCCAACTTTATTTCAAAATCAACCCAGCATCCTCTGACACCCTGCCATCTTCCACACTCACCACCTGCCTGGGGGAGACAAAGGCGTGGATGAAGGAGAATTTTCTGCAGCTTAACAGTTCAAAAACTGAAGCCATTCTCATTGGCACCCCACATCAGACCCGGTCATCCACCATTACCAGTATCACCTTCGCCGGCCACGACATCCACCTTTCTCCATCAGTCACCAACCTTGGTGTAATAATGGACCCCCACCTGAGCTTTGAACTTCACACCAAACAGCTTTGCAAAAACTCTTTTTACCACCTAAAAAACATTGCAAAACTCCGTCCATCACTCTCTCTCCCAGAAGCAGAAAAACTCGTCCACGCCTTTGTCTCCACCAGGCTGGACTACTGTAATGCTCTTCTTGCCGGGATCTCCAACAAAAACATCCAACAACTCCAATACATTCAAAACTGTGCTGCCCGGATCCTTACAAGGACACGAACATTTGACCACATCACACCAATTCTCAAATCCCTCCACTGGCTCCCTGTCTCATTCAGGATTGAATACAAGGTTTCCCTACTGACCCACCAGTGTCTCCATGGTAATGCTCCTATTTACCTGAAGGAGCTAATCACCCCTCAGCCCACTTCACGACACCTCCGCTCCGGTCAGGCAAACCTCCTGCAGATCCCAAGGACCAAACTCCGAACCATGGGAGACAGAGCTTTCTGTCACGCCGCTCCCTGTCTTTGGAATGCTCTCCCTGACCACCTGAGAGCACCACTGACCCTGGACACTTTTAAAAAAGGCCTAAAAACCTATCTTTTTAAAAAAGCCTTTCATTAGTTGTTTCCTTTGGGGAGACGTTCTCTCTCCAAATTTTAACTTTTTTTTTTTTTTTTCTTTTTTCTTATGTAGCACTTTGAGATTTTTGCTCAATATAAAGTGCATTACAAATAAAATTCATTATTATTATTATTATTATTATTATTATTATTATTATTATTATTATTATTATTATTATTATTATTACGGTGTTGCTCCAGATGAAGACCGAGCGGGACTGTCGGCTGAGAGCTTCCTGTTTCGGCTCCGAGCTGCTGGAGCCTCGCGGGTGAGAGCAGAGCAGCTGCTGCATCCACATGCAGAACTCCGTTTGCAAAAGCCGAGTTATGATGAAAACTTCCAGATCATGAGCTGTCATGAGTTTTTGATCGTCATCTATTTCAGTTCTGCTCGTCGTCAAGTCCCCAAATTTACACATAAGGTGTGTTAAAGTGTCTAATTTCATAATAAAAAAAAAAAGCAAAAAACGTAAAATCTCGTTTTTGGCACTCAACGCATGGGAACGAAAAACGAGAAATTACCTGGTTGGCACTCAATGAGTTAAAAGTACTGGTGGTGATGCATTCACTTTCCATGAGTGCTTTAATGATGTTAAAGGGATAGTTAAACATTTTGACAAATTGGCCCATTGCCATAATCCCTATAGTCATAGTAGTAGGTTCATTACCTTTAATTGTCGGTGCAAGCTATTTTTAGAACGGCGGAGCAGAGCCGTGAGCTGCTCAGAGCTACTTGATGAGCTATTTATTTATTTGACTAGCTATTTGATGAGTTTGATGAAGGAAACCAAGAAATCCCATGAGCCTCCGTAGCGTAGCTCTGAGCAGCTCACGGCTCTGCTCCACTGTTCTAAATAACAAACCTACTACTATGACTATAGTGATTATGGCAATGGGCCAATTATCTATCTAACTATCCCTTTAACATGAACTTTACTTCAGAATTTGCATTTAGTGCAAATCTAGCATTCTGAACCAAGATGGTGATTATGAGAAATGTTACACAGCTACATTAGCATGATGATGTCAGCATTTACTGTATGTGAGAACACTACTGTATCTTCTTTCATGTATGCAAGCAAGGACGGTGCCATGTTTGATGAATGACTTTGATGGTACTTCCTTGGGTTGAATTAGGAAGTCTTTCAGGGTCAATCAGGTTTGGGTAAAGCAGGAAATGTCTCAAACTTTAGTAAAGTAGGAAAATGCATCCTAAATCACCCAGAAAGCTTGTTCCATGTATCTGCTGGGTGTGAGCTGTTCTGGTGTGGTAGATGCAGATCTTTTGACTTCAACTCAGCTGAAATGATGCTAGTTCATATTTCAACAGCATTGAAAATTAATGCAAAATTAATTCAGTACTTATATGGAAACATGAGCTGATCAGACATTCAATCAGCAATTCACTCACATCAGTTAACCCTCAGAAAAACATGTTTACACACAGACTGACAATATATTCTTTAACTTCCTGTTTCCAACACAGGCTATGTGATGCTTATTCTATGTTCAAATATTAAAGTATTATTACATCAAACAGAATTACTCTTGAAGTCTACTGCATTATTTAATATGCATATGTCCCTTGTACTTGGTCTGATATATTCAGCTTCGTAGGAATTTTGGGATGTTGCCTACATAACATCTGTTTGCGTGTGTAATGCCACTGAACAGCTACCATGATTGATGAGGCTTAGATACTTGTTATTCACATATAAAGCCAAATCAAGCAAATGAAATTTGACTTGGCCTCGCTGGAGTCGAGTTATGCAATGTGAAGACACAGTCATAAAAAGTGTAATATATCACACTTTTTAATCACATCATTTACATTGTAAATCAGTGACAGATCAAGTTTTATTGCAGACAGTATGGACAGAGGGGATGTGTGTTTCTTTGATAAGAGTTGTTTTGGACCATGCAGCTTTAGCTTTGCATCCAGTTCATGGCTTCAGTGATAAATCATTTGTCAAAATCATTATGTTCTGTTTAAATGACTGATGACTGGTGAATTGTTGAAGCTCTTCATTCTTATTTCTTTTTTGTGTCTTTATTTGATAAGGGAAGTGGAGAGAGAGTGGGGGAAAGACAAGTGGCAGGCTAAGAAATACATAATAAATGATTAGTTAAAAAATAATCTGTCATTTTTCAATTAAAGCCTTTGAATTTATCAATGCTCAGTTTCAGGCTGCCCTTTGGATGCTGTGCCTCCATTCCTGCTGCATTGTCCATCAACACATCCACAGGGATCTGCACATCAGTGCCAAATCAGGAAAGTCAGACTGTGACTCATGTTAACTTTCAGAGGTCACATGGTCTGTACATTGCTTCATTTTCATTCTCCTGTTGCACTCGGGCCTTAATATGACCTCTTTTTCTTTCCCACATCCAATCAATATGGCCTCGGGCTCATCGGTCGGCATTGAGAGCTTGATATTATTACAGTTAATGAGGACTCACATCTCCGGTACCGAGTCTCTGAGTGCTGGTGAAATTAAAATGGATTAAGGCCAAATAGCATCAGGCAATGCTATAATATCAGAAAGGCTTGTCACAAAGGGGTTTCCCAAGATGAAAACATCAGAAGCCATGTTGCCCAAACACAGTCCCTGTCCAGGTGAATAAAACATAAGAAGTGCACAGGAAAGAAGGAAACTGCTCCAAAAAAAAAAAAACACGTGAGCAATGAGCTGCACCTTCACACGATTTTATGATGCAACCGTTTTTTTCTCTGGCTACACACTCCACCAGAAAAAAATATTTAGCTCCTTCTCTGAACCAAAGAACTGTTGTTTCTGTTGTCTTTTGTTTTATCCTAGCAGAAAAAAACACAGATTAAAGATGGATGGGTTTGAATTCAATCTAGTGTCCAAAGTTGGTTGTGGACTGACTGCAGCATCAGCTTCAACCTCCAACAAATCCTCCGTCTCAGCAGCACACACTGTATTCTCTAAGTCACAGGAAGCAGAGGCATGTTTTATTAATGCCAGACCAGGTGGTGTGTGAGGCAGACTAACAAATTGCCCCTGGCGAAATCGAAGCAGGGAAGATCCTCCTTACGCGCTACCGCGACTCGAGTCCAATACCAATCACCAAACACATCTCTAAATGCAGCTTCACACTGCATGGTGGGATTTGGGATTTCATGTTGGGGTCCTACAGTACAATGTCAGAGCAGGAACTTGACACTTCAGTGTCTGATATGAACGCTCAGATGACCTGTGCTGGCTCCAGCTCAGTAAAGAGAAGAGTGAAGGATGGGTGGAGCACAACAAGGGCAGTAGATGCAGCTTTGATTTATTTTTTTCTTTCGGCTTTTCATGAGGATACTAACCACAATTTCTAACAGAAGAATGACACACTTTCTCATTACCAGGCTTGGTGCTATTTTTCAGGGACATTTTCATGAATGGCGTCTCTGAAAAGCCAATCTGCTCATCTGTGTCATTGTTTACACAACACTGACAATGTATATTTTAAAGGATGCTTGTATTTGTGTATCTGGAACTTGCCAACATGAAGACAGTATCCATCCTTTCCCTGACCTCTTGTGAAAGGAAAGGTTTTGCCCTGCAGCTGTATACAGGAGCAACACACACGTGGTTCAGATGCACTTCATCAGGACTAGAGATTCCATAGGGAATAACCTCATCACATACTGTATGTGCCAGGATGAGAGGTGATCAAAGTGTGGAAAACACAGATGTTGCTTCTTTCACAATCACTGATCGAGGACGTAAAAAGCTGAACATGATCAAAGTAATGTGAACCTCGAGTCAGCATTGATTTTTCTGTGCATGTGTGCAGACTGTATGTCAAGGAATTAAGGCCACCGATGTAGTTCAACTATGAACTGTACTGTCTCCATGACAATACCCCTTACCCCCTTTTTCTTTGGACTTATGCTTTATGAGTGTGTTATGATGTTGTCCTTGCTTATGAAGGAAGGCAGCAATTTGTGTGGTTGACAGCTGATAGCTGCTAAGTACGATGTCACCATCAATCCAAACATCTTTCTCAGGCTGATGATGCAGGCGACCAGGCATTTCCAAGGCAGCCATGTAATAGAAGTGGATAAGGCAGCTAAGCGGCTTGTGGAGTGCCACATATGAATAGCTTTTCCTGGGCTGTGCCAAGGTTGCCAAGGTTGTTCCTCCTGACCAATGAGCTGTGCAAATGGCCATTAAGCCTTTGAACCCCCCACGTCTTCCCCTTCTTTCTCCTTCTTTCCTTTTCTTTCTCCTTCTATTCTTTTGATCTCAGTTTTTCTCCCTCAGTCTCATCTCCCCTCCATCCATCTCCCTTCTTGTCTAAAAATAGATGGCATCTGGATAATAGTCCCCTTCCGCTCCACTCCCCTCTCTTCACCTGATTTATGCCAGTAACCAAACCGGCCTGCCAGCTCAGAGGCTCAGCAGAATACCAGATCTAACAGTTTGGAACCAAATAATCATTTCATGCTTGGTCAGCTGGCGAATGGAGCATGACGCCATCTGAGGGTTACAGGGAAGCAAGGTCAGTCGAAGTTGATTAGCAGCCAGTGAGCAGGGTCGCTCGCGGAGAGGTTAAGCCTTAAGCTGGTTTTGCTGACACATATGAATGTTGCAAGGCCTTTCAAGTTGCAACAAACAAACATTAGATGAGCAACAAAATACATTTTCTTATATTTATATCTTATTTGTGGAGAATCTGAAATGACACAGTGACTATACTGCTGTTTGTGAGTTAAGTAAATAAGTCTACTTCCAATGACTGACCTCAGTGAATAAAAATTTTAAAGTGGCTCTAATGAATATTTTTATATCATCAAACTGTGGATAATATTACCCTCCTCTGAAAACGCAGTTAACAAAATAAAAGCAAATATTAGCATTAGGCGCTAGTTAGCAAGAGGTGTACTGAGTCATAGCTCAGTCTAAATGTATTCAGATCCATTCAGTTGTTACACTTTTCTTTATTTTAAATGGAAATACTAAAAAAAAGAATTAAAATCTTTGTTTACAATATTTGTACAAATGTTTAAAAAACATGTTATACTACACTTTCAAAAGCCATTGTATTTTTACTGTGTATAATACAGCACATGATTTATTATGAAACCCTTACATAATTCAGACCAAACACATAATAATTGCTCAATCACAATTAATATAATTTAATTTATAATATCATTATTTTGTTAATGTCATCTTCTGTTAAATATATTCACTGTAGTACAAAATCCTGAATCCAGTTGTCCTTTGCTGCATGTCATTCCCCCTCCCTCTGACCCAACATTTCCTGTCTCTCTCAACTATCCTATCAATTAAAAAAAAAAAATGTTGTGTTTCAACTTTCCTGAAATGTTCTTGTGTTGCAGTGTTGGTTCAAGCACACACCTAAACACACCAGACGGCAAATTAAAAGCAATTCATGATAAATGACAGAATTCACATGTACTAAAAGGACACAGTTAAAGTATCTGTAGTTGTGTTGAGGAGCTGTATTGATGTCACAAGCTGCCTAATCTGGAAAGCCTCTAAATCATCCCTCCTGACACAGCTGACAGTCTCCTGGGAGCGGGACAGTGTGAGTGATGTAGTGTTCAGTTAAAATCCACTGGTGCAGTGAGTCGTGAATACAGGAGCAGGGAATTGTCTAGTAATTCATTGACAGGAGAAGCGTACACATGCTGCAGCCGGCCCAGCGGCTTCTCTGGAGAATAGCACGGGGCAGAATTGAGTTCAAAGGTCAAATGAGTGGTAGTGACCTCAGGTTGACACCCATCCAGAGTTTGGTGCTCACGTTGATAATAAAAGCTTTTATGAAGCTTTCCACTTTATTCTAGTTTAGTGAAATACTGTGTCTGGCATCAGTGGTGTGCAGCAAGAGTGGAACAAGCAGAAAATAACAGCTCTTAGATGTGGGTATGGACAAGCACGCCTGTCTGCTTTTTCACTTAGTCTTCAATTTAACATCTTTATTTTATGGGGTCTAACTTTGACTGGATCTACTGTGCTGCAAAACTTTGCCCAGAGGAGTTTATTTTGAATGCAAGGAGATTCACAGTTTAAAAAAAACAAACAAAAAAAACATTTGATTTTCAGTTTCAAGGACAACAACTTATTGGTGAATTAGTTAATTAAAGGACTGTTGTATGAGACTACATTAATTAAGGATGCACATTTTGAATTTTTTTCTGATCAATAACCAACACTTGTTAACCGATTATTAACCGTTAACCAGTGTTGGTTGTAACGTGTTATAAAGTAGTGCGCTACTGTATTCACATTACCTTTTTTTCAGTAACAGGATAGCAACAAATTTGCAATACACATCACACACAAAAGAGGAGTGCAAGAGTACATGGGCTGTGGGGGAACGTCAATAATGGAACAGTGATTGGTTGGGGTTTGGCACGAGGTATCATTCACCATCACCGATTGGTTAGTTGCCAACCGCAAGGGGAGACGGGGTCACCTCAACAGGTCAGGTTTTTTTTGCAGCACCGTTGTTACAGGTAATGCACATCTATGTCCGTGTTGGCTACATCCGTTGGGGGGGGTCTCACTTTTCTTCGCAGAGGCTGCACTGTCCGTCCGTTGACACGCCCCCATCAGTTGACGACACAGGCCTCTAGCTTCAGACCTGTCCAACTAGGGGCCGGGGTGGCCAACCAGGGTCTTAGGCCTCTACCTTCAGACCTGTCCAACTAGGGGCCGGGGGGGCCAACCAGGGTCTTAGAGCCCAAATTTGTTACTGTTGTAATGCAAAGAGCCACACTACAGGTAAAAGCCAGTAAATTAGAATATTTTGAAAAACTTGATTTATTTCAGTAATTGCATTCAAAAGGTGTAACTTGAACATTATATTTATTCATTGCACACAGACTGATGCATTCAAATGTTTATTTCATTTAATTTTGATGATTTGAAGTGGCAACAAATGAAAATCCAAAATTCCGTGTGTCACAAAATTAGAATATTACTTAAGGCTAATACAAAAAAGGGATTTTTAGAAATGTTGGCCAACTGAAAAGTATGAAAATGAAAAATATGAGCATGTACAATACTCAATACTTGGTTGGAGCTCCTTTTGCCTCAATTACTGCGTTAATGCGGCGTGGCATGGAGTCGATGAGTTTCTGGCACTGCTCAGGTGTTATGAGAGCCCAGGTTGCTCTGATAGTGGCCTTCAACTCTTCTGCGTTTTTGGGTCTGGCATTCTGCATCTTCCTTTTCACAATACCCCACAGATTTTCTATGGGGCTAAGGTCAGGGGAGTTGGCTGGCCAATTTAGAACAGAAATACCATGGTCCGTAAACCAGGCACGGGTAGATTTTGCGCTGTGTGCAGGCGCCAAGTCCTGTTGGAACTTGAAATCTCCATCTCCATAGAGCAGGTCAGCAGCAGGAAGCATGAAGTGCTCTAAAACTTGCTGGTATACGGCTGCGTTGACCCTGGATCTCAGGAAACAGAGTGGACCGACACCAGCAGATGACATGGCACCCCAAACCATCACTGATGGTGGAAACTTTACACTTTACTTTACACTTTACACTTTCCTGAGATCCAGGGTCAACGCAGCCGTATACCAGCAAGTTTTAGAGCACTTCATGCTTCCTGCTGCTGACCTGCTCTATGGAGATGGAGATTTCAAGTTCCAACAGGACTTGGCGCCTGCACACAGCGCAAAATCTACCCGTGCCTGGTTTACGGACCATGGTATTTCTGTTCTAAATTGGCCAGCCAACTCCCCTGACCTTAGCCCCATAGAAAATCTGTGGGGTATTGTGAAAAGGAAGATGCAGAATGCCAGACCCAAAAACGCAGAAGAGTTGAAGGCCACTATCAGAGCAACCTGGGCTCTCATAACACCTGAGCAGTGCCAGAAACTCATCGACTCCATGCCACGCCGCATTAACGCAGTAATTGAGGCAAAAGGAGCTCCAACCAAGTATTGAGTATTGTACATGCTCATATTTTTCATTTTCATACTTTTCAGTTGGCCAACATTTCTAAAAATCCCTTTTTTGTATTAGCCTTAAGTAATATTCTAATTTTGTGACACACGGAATTTTGGATTTTCATTTGTTGCCACTTCAAATCATCAAAATTAAATGAAATAAACATTTGAATGCATCAGTCTGTGTGCAATGAATAAATATAATGTACAAGTTACACCTTTTGAATGCAATTACTGAAATAAATCAAGTTTTTCAGAATATTCTAATTCACTGGCTTTTACCTGTATATGGGGGGTTAGGGGTGCATATACCTGAAGATGCATTGAAAACCCAAAGGGGGTGAAAAAGGTGAGTAGCTAAACCCCTGTAGGGGGGTCTGGGGGTATCCCCCCCAGAAAATGTTTGTGATTCTAAAATGTGAGTGAAGCATTCTGGTGTACTCTGAGAAGGGGGGGGGGGGGGGGGGGGGGGGGGGGGGTCTACTATGGTCAAAATTTACAAAACTGAAAGGTAGTCTTATGAATACTAAAAAAGAAAAGAAAAAAAGAACAGAACATTTTAGAAAAGAACAGTTTCCGGCGGATTTTTGTGCTACTGCAGATAATTTACACATTTTTTGAGTATATTAAAATGTGCTTTCTCAACTTCTAAAATTTGGATTTGAGGGGGCAAGACATTTATTTGAGGGGGCACTGCACCCCTCTTGCCCCTGCGTAGAGCCGGCCCTGCCTACAGTAAGGGTCATGTTGTTCCTACAGTATTGTGCTCCAGTGAAATGTTGGTCAGGCTGCAGGAGGACCAGGCAGGAACAGGTCGACTTATTAGCAAAGACATAAGTGATAAATGAACTATGATTTTTCATGACACTGTGTGAACAGTTTCCAAAGCATCTGTCTCCAACACTGTGATGTATTGTAGAAACCTTACAATAACTAATCACAACAAAGAATTTGAAGTGAAGATAAGAAAAAAACGTAACTTGTACCTGGTGTGTAGCTGCCATGACACTGTGCAGCATCACTCAGGTCAGAAACGACAGATACCTGATACCATCAGATGGCTGTGAGGAGACTAAGCAAGGAAGGAAAAGTCGTCAGTATTGAAAACTGACTGTCATGGATAACAGAATTGATAAGAATCATTAGTTGTCTCACTCACTATCTAAATGGGAAAATTGCCTTTATGTATTTCTTCATACAACCATAAAGGAGGATCTATTTTCAGTGCAAAAGAAATATAGAAACTCTGCATGTGATTATCTGATGACCAGAACTCCAGTCTACTGAACATCTGACCCCATATCAGAGATGGCAACACTGCAGCTCAGCTCAGTGGAATTTCCCAAACCTGAGGGAAGGACTTTTAAACACAGTGATGGTTAAATCTCTTACCAGCCCCAAGACTTGTAAGTAAACAGCTGTTAATACTAATGTTGGCTATGTAGCAATAGTATAGTCCTTTAACATGTGTATAGCCTTTAAATAAAACTGCCCTCATGAATCTGTCAATTCGCTCATAAACAATCAAATGCATGACACCTGCCAAATATGTAAGTTCATGAAATATTTAAATCAAATCTGGGCTATTTACGTGAGTACAATTATTCTGTGAATGTTACTGCAGGTTTGAGCATCATGCCTTATACTGCAGGTGAAGATAATCCCTCAAACTCAGGTCTGATCTCCTCGCTGCAGTAGGATATATGGTGTGGTTGGATGATACAAATATAACAATGATATAATTGTGTGGTAATTAAAAAATGTAAACTATAATCCACTTTTTGGCTAAATGGACCCTATCTGTGTGCAATGTTGGCAGTGACATATAGCATTTTATCCAAAGGGCTGGAATCTCACAAATCCTGAAATGAATAAACATCAGTAACAACTTAATGAAGTGGCAACAAATCCCTGTGTTTTAATGTGTGTGAAGTTGTACAGAGACATGTTACAGAGCCAGCCTGCAGGTTACAGTGGTGTGGCACAGGAGCAGTTAAGACATGCTTGAATGCTCCAAAAAGCACACTCAGTCTGAGGTGACAGCGAAATAACTGCTTAGTAATTGTGTGAATCAATCAGTTGTCATTTAAAATAACAGCATTTTACCGCTATCATTTCAAATAGCTCCGTTTTAGTGCTTCAGCGCTGACATGAGTACATGTTACCATGAGTGCAGGCTCAAAATAACAAGGATCAGCAATCCACAAGACAGTGTGTTGACTGCGTGCTGCTGGTTAGCGGTGGAAGAGGACAGCAGCTGTCCTTGAAGCAGTGACCTGTGTTGACGTCGTCCTTATTGATCCTTCAGTTCTTACCCTACCCATGACCCCTGGACAGAAATGTCCACCTACTGTCAGTTACTAAATATTTGTGATACATATAGGGCTGGGTCTGGACTAAACATGAAAATCACTTTTGACATGGGGTTCAAAATTTTTTAACCCCTTCCTGGCCAGTCGTTTTAGCTGCAAAAACACATTATTTCTCATCCTATGTATTTATTTTATAATTTTTTTTATTCCTGTCTATATTCTGAAGGTGTTTTACAGAGGGGATTGATATATCATTCATACAACACCCCCCCCCCCCAAAAAAAAGCAAAAAAAAATTAGATTTTTTAGGGCTGGTGACAGTATTTTCTCATTTACAGAGTGATAAAAAGAGATATCCAAAATCCCCTCAATGAAAACTTCTGACTCTAATATGTCAACGAAATAAAACAAGAATTTTGAAAGGGGCTTTATCTATTGCTCAGATTTCAGTTCTGGAAATGTATGCAAATATTGTACATAATGCATATTTCATTAGATATTGCCCCATTTACATTTAAACATAGAATTTGACAAAACTTGTAATACAAAAAATATTTGTCTTAATGTGAGTTATAAACTTGGGAAGTTTCATGGTGATATCTGTTAGTTAAATTTTTTTTAAAACCCATAGGCGGAGGTGGACATTTTTGTCCAAAGAAGGGTCATGGGTGTCGTTAAAATGCATTACGGGTCCAAAAAATGCACTTTCATTCTGAAACTCGGGACATCCAGAGTTTACCCAGAGATACACCTCCTTACCAAAAATCAGGCCCCAGTGACCTTTCATTTGACCGTGGGGAGTTGGGAAAGTGTGGGAGGTGGACAAAAATGTCCAGGGGTAACAGGGGGAACATGAGTCCAACCGGCCCTGAGGTGACCTTGTGGCCTGACCTCTGTGGATGTGGGAGAACAAAAGGAGAAGCATCATGAAGCATCACTTCACATCAGCGTTGTAATTCACACTTCTGTGTCGTTGATCCTGGGGCGGCGACCAAAATGCGAGCCACGTCGACAGCTGTCAATCAAACAAATATATGTATAAGCTGAAGGTGGAAGGTTTTCTGAAGGACGGTGACCAGAGGCAGTGCAGAGCTTGAGATGTGTGCTTCGCTGCAGCGCTTTAAGACACACAGTCTAGACCATCACCCCCACCGGATGTCTGGCGGTACAGATTTAGGTTGTTTTGCCTCTGTTTCCAGACATCTGGGTTGGCCATTAATAGACACTGTCCTTCTTTCTGAATCCTCAGCAGGCAAGCGTGATTCCCAGTCACAACCCCAAAAGTGATTTAAACATCTCTGTGTTGCCCAGAAAATAGGCCAGCGGAGGTGACTCCTCAAACTTATGAAATATTAATCTGTCCTATGGTCAGAAAGCACAATTCTTGTGTTTATTTGGGCATGAGTAATTTGCCCTCTGGGAAGAGGCTGAAAAGCTGCATTTTCAAACCAACTCTGTTGAGAGATTCTGCCTCTGAAAGTTTTATTTTTACACAACACTGGGTTGTACTGTGGAGGTGTCCCGTTTCTGACCACTAACAGCACTGTGGAGCAACGCACAACATAATACATACACCTGCCGATGGTTGCTGACAATAATGATAACAAAGCACCATGAGGATCGATGCGGTATTCCAGTGCTCTATCAGGCACATGGAAGAAAAAGACTGCTGAAGTGAACATTGATCTAAAAGCTAGTTTGAAAATACAAAGAAAGCAGACAATGTTTTAAAAAAAAAAAAAAAAAAAAACAACAACTATTGAAACACCTTTATTTGCTCCCGAGAAACCTAAGTCTTCAAAGATGGGGTAAGTATTGGTATTACATAGACAACTTTACAGCTGATTGTAGTCTGAAGCACACATTAAAGGGATATTTCAACATTTTGACAAATTTGTCTATTGTCATAATCCCTCATAGCAGTAGGTTTGTTACCTTTAATTGTTGGTGCATGTTGTTTTGAGATTGGCGGGGGGAGAGATGGAGGCACATGGTATTTCCACATTTCCCTCATCAAACTAAATACACAATCCAAATACTCCAAAACGCTCTGGTAGACAAGTTGTGACTTGCACATTCACCACGCTATGAAATAATAATGGAACGCTATGAGACAGTTGTTTTCGAGGGAAATGCGCAACCAAAATTACATTTCAGACACGGCTGCTGGGCAGAGTGATTTCAAAAGCAGGTAGTTCTGAGTGAGGGGAGGAGTGGTCTTGGCCTTGGGGCCAGCACACCAGCCTGGAGCAGGCCACCCCATCTCAGAGATGCAAGCTGGTTGTCAAGGAAGTACGTCGGGAAGAGGAAGCGGGAAAAAGGCAAAGCAAGGGCAGTGGATGACATAGGAAGGAGTGGAGAAGAAGAAGATCTTCTGGAAAGAGCTGTGGTCAGCTGAGGGCATTCAGGGCGAGCATTACTATCAGAGCTGCCTACGATGTCCTGCCTCCTCTAAACCTAAGCCAGTGGTAGGGAGAAGACCCCATGTGCCCTCCATGTCTGTGTGTGTCTGTGTGTATGTATGTTATGTGAAATCTGGCGTGCACCTGATGTCTTTCCTTCTCTCTCACTCCTGATCTGCATGAAACTTAATGTTATATGAAAATAATAACTAGTAATAAAAACACAGACACGCAAAAAACACGTAATGGAAACATTGACCACAGCTGACCACAGTGGTCTATGACAGCAAATTTGCATAAAAGTTGCAGTGGCAAGGCCAAAGAATTCATGATTGAATTTGCATTAATAGTTGCAATCATGACATCGCAAAATCCTGGAGGGTCTGTATCAGTAGTATAAAACTTATTGTAGACTGATCGGTCCATTGTAAAACATTTAGCCTATTTATTTACATATATGTGGTGATTTCAGTACGTAGCCCAGAGGCAGTCCTCCTCACTTTTCATTGAAACAAACTAATCCAACTGCCACAGTTGTTAGATTTCATCCACATTAATCTCCTAAAAAAAATTAACCAGCCAGCGGTAAACCTCTGAAAGCGTGCGGTTAGGTTACTTGGCTCGTTTTCTCCCTGGGATGAGGACGGAGCTGCCGGCCCCGGCAGATCAGCTGAGTAGAGCTGCTGCTGCCGCTGTGACAGTCACTGCCCTGATCCGCCACAGACATCCTAGTTATAAACTGACCACAGACTCTGGATTAAACTGTGACTTTCTCACATGAAAAAATATTAAACTGTGACGTGTTAACAGCGCTAAATGTGACACTGGCTGTATGTATTTTGAACATCCGCCACACGTGGGGTAGAAGCCGCTGATTGGCTGAGAAGCTTTTACTCAAAGCTTTCCTCAGGATGCTTATTGGATGAACAGCTAGAATGGGTGGGCCCAGGCCCACCCGGGCCCAATAGTAGCGCCGCGGCTGGTCTGTATAATGTCCTACAAGTAAAAAGGGTAGAATATAAGTTATATTAGCTATATTGAGTATTTAGTAGTAATATGTGACACAACCTCTGCCATGCTAAGGAATGGCTTTCTCTGTAATGCATTCTATTGGTGGTGGTGGGGGTTCTGATGGGCAGGAAAAGTGGGTGGGTTTTGGGTGTAAAACTAATGTTTGCGATCAACTCAGAATCATGAAAAACGCCTAGTTTGACCCCTCACAAGATACTTAAGGCCAAATTTAACATTTTGGAATTTTTGAAAACTCTGGTAACCCAACTTTGAGTAGTTTTAGGGGTTCCCCCAGGAGTTGAATTTCAACATTTTATTACATGATATTACAAACCTTCATAAACACAATGGTGAATACATTTCTTGGTAGCTAATGATTTACTTTGCAGATTTTCATAAGTTTCCAATGGAGAATAATGTGGAAGAATGCAATGCTGAGGTCAAAGACCCCTAAAGGTCACCAAAGGTCACCAAAGGTCAGCCACCAAAGTGGTTCCACGTCTGAAATCAAACCTTGGGGTATGTAGATGAAACACTGAAAGTTTCATGCTTTAGTCATAAAATGCACAATTTGTTTGCTTATCTGCCCCACTATAAGAGCAGAGGATGTTGTTATGATGCCATGTAAAGCCCTTTGAGACAAACTGTTAGTAAAAACATGCTATACAAATAAAATTGCCTTGCCTTGCCTCTTCATCCTTACTAGTTCCCCAGTGAAACAATGATAGAGTCTGTCCCTTCCCTCCCCATTATCTGAGTAGTTTATGCAAGGATGTTGTAACATGTAATTAGCTGAATTGAAATTTCAAATGAATCATGCTAATGCAGCCTGAGACAACCCTCTTTGGCCATGTCTCTTAGCACCAACACAATTACACAAAAAAAGAGAAAGGATTACTACAAGGAGAAGAGGACAAAAGAGCAGCTTGGTTACATGGGGGAGTTGGTCTTCAGTGTACTGTGTGTAATATGATCATATGTATGAAGGGCAGCAGGTGTACAGTTTCCCCAGTGCCTTATCCTGATACCTTCAAGTGTCCTCTTCAACTGCTAGTTCCACAGCCTAAAACCCATTCAACTCAGATGGTAATGTCTGATGTAGACAATAAAGACAATAATAAGCAAAGAAAAAAAGGATAATGAAGTGTTTTTTAATGAATTCTGACAAGGACTGTAGCTCTAATTAAAGACACCTATAGGTCACATCCTTTAATCACAGGGTTGGTAATATGTTCCCTTGGCTCTTATGTCTGCCTGATGATAAATGCAGCTTTACATTCACTTATATATTTTGGTGAGTTTGTACCATACAGTCAGAAAGTAGCTAAGCATTGATTTTTTATATTGGACAGTAGAATATTGTAGTAGGGCCCAACCTAAATGAATAAAGGTCTTAGATAATTATTTATAAATATAATGAACACCTGGGCTTGGGCGATCCTGCTTTCATTGATCGCTTAAAGGATAATTTCTGTTTTTTACAATCTGGACCTTATTTCTAGCATAAAATGCGATCATTTCCTCCCCCAGATAACTTTGGTGTCATTACAAGTCGTTCCGACGAAATGAGCTCCAGCCGAGAGCCGCGTATATCCGTATAATGGAGTCTACAGGGCAGCAGAATGCAGCCTCTAAATAACACATTATCTGCAGAGAAACTCCTTCATTCACCAATATTTTGTGATGATAGGCTAGTGCTATTCCTCTGAGTCCGGGGTTAGCTGTTATCAACATCCGGGGTCTGTAGATTGACCTACTGACCTCTGACCTGGATGATGTCATCTCTGACCGCGGCGCGGCGCTGCTTGTTGCTACCGCTAATGCTACGGTTCGTTTCTGCGTGTTTCTGACTCGTCAGAACAAAATGAGCAGCTGGATGAAGTTCAGCTTCCACAGGCTTCCTCTCCTCAACCTGGACTCACTAAAGCTCCGGCTAGTTGCGTTAAAAATGGACCTGAATGCCGAAGTGGAATGATTATTATCAGAATGAGCCGGGCAGCGCTCAGAAATGACATCATCCAGGTCAGAGGTCAGTAGGTCAACCTAGAGACCCTGGATGTTGATAACAGCTAACCCCGGACTCAGAGGGGAATAGCACTAGCCTATCATCACAAAATATTGGTGAATGAACGAGTTTCTCTGCAGATAATGTGTTATTTAGAGGCTGCATTGCGCTGCTCCGTGTTCTCGCATTATACAGATATACACGGTTCTCGGCTGGATCTCATTTCGTCAGAACGACTTGTAATGACACCAAAGTTATCTGGGTGAGTAAATGATCGTATTTTATGCTAGAAATAAGGTCCAGATTGTAAAAATTAAAAAAAGATTATCCTTTGTACGTCAGGAATACGTCGGCTAGACAAACATGGTCTATGTGAGAATCTGTGCATGCATAGATCAAGTAGTGATATCTGCTACATGGGTGGTGGCAGAACTACTGTTGAAGTTCATGCACTAAAAAGTAACCGTGCATTAACATTTGAGGCAAAGCTTACTTTGCTCAGAGGCGATTGCTCTAAGACTGCAAGGGAAGCTCTACTTCCTCTAAAATGTCAAGAAATAATTGTCAAATATGAACTGTTGTGGGGTTAACCGAAGCTTAACTCTGCTAACTGTCACAAAAACCTAAAGTTTTTGACCCATCAGCAAAACAGACACAAGATTAGAACAACACTCATGTTGACGAGTCCTACTGACCGTGTTATTTTGTGACTGCACATTTTTCATTTGTCACTGCTGCTTTGTGTTACCTGAGTTGAACCATGTGAAAACTGCTGAAGAAACTTTTGAACTTATTCAGGTCAACAGCAGGTGCTGAAAATAGTGCTCAGAATACTTTTTACTTTTTTAATGGGTCAATTAATTCTGATTAGTCCAGGTTTTTAAATAACCGTCCCTGACTGTCAGTCATTCATGTTTTGATTATCAAGGGGAAGTTAAATTGAGCTCAAATGGAAATTTTCCAGTTGCCCTATGGAGATACAATGGAGGTGAATTACATTTTGTTTGTGGTGCCCAAAGCTGAAAAACAACATTACTTCTGGCCTTGCTGTGCAATAATAAATGTTCAGCAGCATGGACTCAGATGTGTAGCAGTTTTGCCCTGCAGCTATGTTGGAAAGTGTTGACAGTGTCATATCTGCAGTGGGGAGCTGAGAGACTGACAGAAAATGTGCTCCTCTGATTTGTGCTCGCTGTTTTTTTGTCATGTTTCAACATCTTTGCTTGATACATGGAGAGAAAGCACTGCTGAGGAGGTGATGGAGTAAACCTTCTTCTTCTGCTTGGCCCCAGACGGCTTTCAACAAGGCCTTCCAGAGCAGGAAGCGCCAGAGATTCAGAACAGGAGGTAGCCTACTCTCTGGGTTGTCTGGGGTACCTGACAGTGCCGGCTGTACACGGACAAGGAATGACCGCGACAGCTGACTGAGTCTGCGACAGCAGTAAACTAACAGTCAGACTAGTGGTCACTTAAAGCAGAGGTGAGTGATATATTTGTGTTAATATAAGTCTTAAATAGTTATATCTTCCGACAGCAATCACTTACATAGAGTGTTTGGTCTGAAACACGGGTCTGTCAGTCACTCTGCTCTGCTCTGAGCCGAAGAGAAAACATTTATCGTATCCTACAGTTTTTATCCAATGAGGAGAGAGAACGGCATGCAGGGCTGTGTGTGCAGCCAAGGAACGCCATGAATGTGGTGACGTAGCGACGAGGACTGTTATGGTGCGTTCAAGGAAACTCGTATTTTTCCGACCGTGAAGTGGTACCAGTTCGATCTGGTACGAGTTCACCGGTCGGAAGTTACGAGTGGCCGTTATAGTGACTTTCACCGGTAAAACAGGTCGGAAAAACACGAGTGGGTTGCCTGGAACGCTACAAAGTCGTAAGTTGTGACTTGAAGCTGTAATTTACGATTTCAAAAGCCTGCCTGGAACGCAGCATTAGCGAAAACGACCGGATCACTCACTTCTGCTTTAAGACTGAGACTGAAGACATACCGGGTATTTTTTCAAACAGAGTTTTTCCCTCTTCCATTAAAAAAAAAATCACATCCACACTAGAATTTTAAAGAGAAAATCTCTGTCCATATGTAAACACAAAAACGCAATACAAACACTGCACATTGCATGCCAAACCAGCAGGTCTGGATATAATTGTAACTTTAAAAACACATTGACCAATCATAGCATAGTATAGAAGTACCAAAGCCAGTGGCGTGCACAGACTTTTTGAAGGGCAGGGGCGAAAAGGAAAAAAAGGGGCACCTAATAGCGCGTCCTCGCCACTGAAGAGGGCACTTTAGCACACGTTTTGGCTTCCCTGAAGGCACTTTAACACGTGTTTTAGCTCCCAAGAGCCGGCGACCACAGGTCGGCGGCGAAATTTTTTTGGCCTTTTTTAACATCGATTTGGCCTGTTTTAATATCAATACCTTAAAGCAGAAGTGAGTGGTCCGGTCGTTTTCGCTAATGCTGCGTTCCAGGCAGGCTTTTGAAATCGTAAATTACAGCTTCAAGTCACAACTTACGACTTTGTAGCGTTTCAGGCAACCCACTCGTGTTTTTCCGACCTGTTTTACCGGTGAAAGTCACTATAACGGCCACTCGTAACTTCCGACCGGTGAACTCGTACCAGATCGAACTGGTACCACTTCACGGTCGGAAAAATACGAGTTTCCTTGAACGCACCATAACAGTCATCGTCCCTACGTCACCACATTCACGGCGTTCCTTGGCTGCACACACAGCCCTGCATGCCGTTCTCTCTCCTCATTGGATAAAAACTGTAGGATACGATAAATGTTTTCTCCTCGGCTCAGAGCAGAGCAGAGGGACTGAGAGACCCGTGTTTCAGTCCAAACACTCTATGTAAGTGATTGCTGTCGGAAGATATAACTATTTAAGACTTATATTAACACAAATATATCACTCACTTCTGCTTTAAGACTAAAAAACATCAATGTGGCCTGTTTTAACACGTGTTTTGGCTCCCAAGAGGGCACTTTAGCACACATTTTGGCTTCCAAGGGCACTTTAACATGTGTTTTGGCTTCCAAGAGGGCACTTTAACATGTGTTTTGGCTTCCAAGAGGGCACTTTAACATGTGTTTTGGCTCCTAGAGGGCACTTTAGCACACGTTTTGGCTCCTAGAGGGCACTTAAGCACGCGTTTCAGCTCCTAGAGGGCACTTTAGCACGCATTGTGGCTCCTAGAGGGCTCTTTAGCACACGTTTTGGCCCCCATGAGGACACTTTAGCACGTGTTTTGGCTTCCAAGAGGGCACTTTAACGCGCGTTTTGGCTCCCAGGGGGCACTTTAGCACGCGTTTTTCAACAATTGGGCCACGAGGGGGGGCGACCGCCCCCCCTGCCCCCCCCCTGTGCACGCCACTGAAAGCGTACTTCCGGTCTGATCTTTGTTTAATATATCAATGACTGCCATCATTCTCACTGATTAGTAGGGGTGTGCATTGGCACTGCCCTCACGATTCAATTCGATTACGATTCAGCAGGTAACGATTCGATTCGATTCGATTCTACGATGCATTGCAATGCATCAAAATTCTACTGCACACAACCCAGCATATTTTTCATCAGTCATGAGATATTGAACAACAGATTTTATCGGCTGCTATGTGTGTATTATCATTCTCCTGTATCTTTGACATAAATGTCATAAAATAAAATAAAATTGAATGGTACAGGGTATTGGATATGGGATTTTCAAACCTGAAAAGCCCCCAAATAGTCGACCAAGTACTGGTCGACCAAAAAATCATTAGCCGACCAAAATTTCATTGGTCGATTGGTTGCAGGAAAAAACAAACAAACCTTTGGAGCCCTGTCTTGTCAATATTAACTCAAAATCAATATGACTGAACTATATGAAAGGGGCTTTTATTTTGAAGGGCCAGATACAGGAAGTCGTGACACTTTTCACAGTCGTGAGCAGATCCATGATCGTCCCAGCTGCATCAGAGACCCCCCCACCCAGTCTGAGCTCAGTCACGTTAATTAATTAATTCTCAACCCGACCGCGGGTAAAAAAAAAATTAAAAAAAAAGGAAAAAGAAAGCCAGTGGCAACCAAGGGGGCAGTTGTCGGTCTGAGAAGTGAAGCTCACTTCCGCGTTCAAAAAACTGTAATCCCCTGGGCTTCCTCTGGGGGCTGGTGTCAGAAAGCAGCATTCTCCATAGACCCCCATGTTAAAATCACTGACTTTACATCCTCAATAAACATGTTAAAAGCCTGGTGTCAGCACGTTTTTTTTTTCTCAATCGATAGTTTCTACCCCAGCACACACTCTGAGGGGGGTGAATTTTGTTTTAACTCTACCGTTTTACTAGGTTAAAATTCTGGCCAATTAGGGCACGGAACAGTGAGTGACAGGTCCGAGCAGCTCCGTGGACAGCTGCTTCGGGTTCTCGGCCGGCCAATCCAACATGGCGCTGTTCAGGCCGCCATATTTGAGTCACAAAAACGACTCCCCAAAACCAATGGGTGACGTCACGGATGCTACGTCCATATTTGTTACAGTCTATGGTGGCAACACTGCTACTGCTGGTGCTGCCACTTAGCATGTAGCTACAGGCTGCACATGCCGTTGCTCCGGGAATGCTCCCGGAGGTAATTGAAACTTCACAACTTTATTTGAGGCCAGAAAATAAACAGTCACATAATCGATTATGACACGTTGCCGCATCGATGCTGAATCGTGCATGTCCCGCATTGCAATGCATCGCCGAATCGATTATTGTTGACACCCCTACTGATTAGTTTTCTTAATGAAAAAACTTGCAATGTTTCTACCTCTCTTCATTTTCCTTGTTTTGTCGTGATTATTATCTTTTTCTGTTTCAGTTGGCTACTCTGGCGCTCAGTAGAGGAGTTACTTACTTAGAGGAGTGAACAGGACCACAGCAAGTCAGAGGCAAAGAGCCACCTCTGGAGCCATGTTAAAGGTAGGGCTGGAGATTCTATTCTGGAGCATTTAAAAAAAAAATTGTTTGAAATCCTCTTCACACTCCGATTGCAACCAATTAATTAAATGTTTTTTCACAAAAACCTCAGGGCGATACCTTTGTGGCTTCACCTTGATGTGAACCCAACGCTGAACAAGCGGTACGTGTTCCTGAGCTCTGGAGGCGTGGCTTTGGAGAGAAGTCTGAGGAAAGGGGCTTGGACTTTCGATGTGTGTATTTTCAAAATGTGGCCTGCTAGAAGAGTTTTTTCAGGATCTGCAACCCAACCTTTAAGATGGACAACTACAACTGTACAGTTCTACTCAATTACATAAACCAGACCAGACCTCACCTATTGTTTTGAAAAATATGACTTTGAAGTAGACAGTATTATTCTAACAAACAACAGAGAAGTTTTTAATAGAGCGTGGATGGGTGTTACGAATTAATTGGTCTTGCCTGAAAAGTTCCTTAGCTAGAAATTTTAGATTATATTAATAATAATAATAATAGTTTATTTGTATAGCACCTTTCATGCACAAAGTGCAGCTCAAAGTGCAAAATATTATCAGTGTGTGTGTGTGTGTGTGTCCTTTTCCTTGTGTGTACCTGGCATCTGTGTGGAGAGGGAATATTTGAATAATGCAGTTCCAGCAATCACATAATTTGCACCAAAGAAGCATCTCAAATGAAGCTCAAATTAGCTGCTCAAGGTAGCTAGGTACCTTTTAATTTGCTTCACCGAGAGAAGGAGCGTTAATGAGAAGTCACATGAAGAGCAGCTACCTTCACCGGGTCCTGTCCTTTTAAATCCTGCAGGTGGATCACATCATTGCATCACAGCCTTTAACCCAGGACAGAGCCCAACACATCATCTCATTATCACCAATATCTATGAGCAATATCCTTAGCTTTCCATCCAATTACTGCTCCCACTAACGCACTGTGAGGTGTCACATCCTATGTGCCAACACACCTAGTCTCTGACTGTTTGACAGCAACATAACAGGTTCTAAGTGTGGCGTGACTTCAGTCCAGTATCGTTTTTATTAACAGCATTACTAAGCTGCTTCTTCAGATATGATTATACATTTTGTTGCCATGTGATTCCATAATTGGTTCTTGTATTAACAACAACAGCTTCTTTCCATGGGCTAATGGGCTGAAAGAGCACTTTAATGTAATGATTCTCTCGAACCAAAATATGCAATAGATTCTTTAAATGTATGAATGAAAATGTGTTGTTTGCCCCTCCCCTCTTCATGTCTTATGTTTTAGTACTCTTTTTAATGCACCCTACAGTGTAGCCCTCACAAATTCATTGTGCAGGTGCCTGAACAATGACAACAAAGTCTGATCGATCTATTATGGGACTCACTGAAACATATTAAAACACATCACTTTATTTTATCCTAATAGATTTGAGTCACATTGTGTCATAATTAGTTACTGAATTTGTGAGTTAAGGCCCGTAAGGCCCGTACAACTTACTTTGTTCTTTGTTTGATGCTGGTCAGGTTGCAGCTGAGGTGTTTCTACAGCCTAAAATAACACTTAAGTGAACAATAAGAGTAAATTAAGCCTGAAAAGCATGGGCTGCACTGCCAAAAGGAGCTGGAAGTCAATAATGTGGAGGCAAACTGCATATATGGTGCTTATTCTCTGTGTTTGAGAAGCCATCTAATTCATTGGTAACATGTAAATACGAATTATAGTGACTACAAGTGACAAAGAACAGTGATTACAAAGGGATTAATTGTTTTTACCCCATTTCTTGTATTATCTCTGTAGAGCACAAATAGTGATATGCATGAGCATGTTCAACACTACACAGTCACTGACAGTTCACTAAAACACCTTGACATCATCACTGACAGAAACTGAGCAGAAGAAGGAAGGCCTAAACTTTTTATTCTCTCTTTACTTTTAAAATACAACTTCTCCTCCCTGCCTGAGGAGCTGTGCTGTTGACGCAACCAATCCGACTTGGTTCAGTGCACACAGTAATGACCGCGTTCTCCGTCGATGGCACTGTGCTTTGATTGCGCTGTCAACTCGCCGCTATTCTATTTCATGAAACAAATGGCAATTTAAGTCGCGGGGATCGCTTATAAGAGATTGCTTTGACACGTCCTCTCATCTAGTCATGTCTTTGTCTGTCTCCATTTGTTTTACTCTCTGTTTGACTTAATGAGGATCATTTGTATGAGCAAACAAAACTAGCACTTGCTCTTGGTGCTGACATTGCTGTCACTTCAGCAGCATCTGTTTGTTCTCTTGCAAACCTGCCAACCTTGGCAAAAATGTTTTGAGTACCACTTGTACTGAACGACAAACTGAACGATTTGGGAAATTAATCCAAATGATTTTTTTTATTTCTTATATTGCGCTCGTTGATTGGACAGATTTAGAGAGGAACTCCCTCCCGACCCGCAAAAACCAACAGCAAACTTTTTCTTTTTTTAAATTTCACACGTATTGACCATCATTCATAGAACCACTGTTAGCCCATAATTATATGCTTTACGGATAGCGCTAGTTCTTCTTTAGATCTACCATTAGGTTAGGCAGCGAGGCAGAGAGCATTTCACTCTTACAGTGAGAAAATGAAAGAAAAACATCACCGGAGGAAAATACGGTCACGGACTACAAGGTGTTTGTATTGGGAGCGTGCCTATGTTCCCACAGCCCTATGTTCCCTCTGGACTCTCTCTACCGATCTGGGGCCTCATTTATCATTGTGGATACACCTTTTTTTACGCCATTTTCCCCTCGTTTTGTGCGTACGCACTTTTCTCCGCCAAATTTGGGATCTATCAAGCCAAAACCTGACGGGGAAAAGTGCGGACATTTACACCCATTTTGACCCTGGCGTACCGTGATTTACACCTTTTTTGAGGAACAGGAGGAATTGGCGACACCGTTGCTGAGTCAGAGAACTGCAGTGTGAGAGGGAGAGAGGAGCGGAGTACATTTAGAAGAGCACAGTAGGATTTTTTGAAGTAATTGTGGTAGTGGTGGACCGTTGATGCTGGCAATCCAACCCGCTCTATCATAACACTAGGTTGTTCATTGATAAACAGAGCGGATTGAGGATTTTGCTTTTTTGATTAGGCTATGTGTGACGTCCGACAAGGATCAAACCATCCAAGTTTAAAAACACATCGGCAGCAGCGCACACTGATCTGCAGCTACTGAGACTGTTATTATTCTGTCACCTGAGTTAACGAGGTGCACGTGTGTTTGGAGCTGACGAGAGGAGAGGATAAAGAGTGAGACAACGCGGCCCTGAGGAGGAACTGTGAAGGACTCAGCTGTAATGGAAAATGACCCAAACCGAGTCCAGTAGAGCTGTAGAGCTGTAACTGTGTAGTGGGAAGGCCTGCAAAGTAATGGTAACTATCGTCCTGCTTCCTACATTGTTTTAACATCTAGGTAAAAAAAAAAAAAAAAAAGATTTTCTGGGATTAACGGGCAGATTACATAAGATTCTTCTTCTTTCTGCTCCCTTTTGTTGAGATTTGGGAGGTTTTTGTTTTTATTGTAGCTTATTAAAATGCAAGATCATTTTTCTGACTGAGTTATTGCCCGTGTGTCTGCTTTCGGAGAAGCGGAGAAGTTCCGCTTCTTTCCCCCGTCCTCCGCCGGTTGTCTCCGTTGTCACTTTGTTGTCACAAAAGTTGCTGCGCCACAGAGAGCACATGGCTAATTAAATATGCACGTGCTGACCATATATAGTTGTATATAGGCGTTCCGGGGGCGGAGTAAGAGGTGTGTTCACGTGTGCACCATTCTTGAGTCCTGTGTGATTTATTGCGGAGAGTTGTGCGTACGCACAGTTTGATTGATCTGAAAAAGGTGTAAATATTTAGGGTGTACGCCATTTTCGTCTTTTCGCCGTACGCAAATATTTAGTAGCAGTTTTACACCCTCTTTGATAAATGAGGCCCCAGGACTCTACCTATCTGGCCTATCTAGCCTCTACCTGGTCTTTTTACTAAACTTAACCAACTCCTTTCTTCATTGCCTAAACCCAACCAATGGTGGGACCAAAGGGCTGAGGGAACATAGCGCCTAATTTTCAGTGACAACAAAAGTTAGAAATGAGGGAACATAGGGCTGAGGGAACATAGGGCTGTGGGAACATAGGAATGACCCCTTTGTATTGCTAATGTTACACAAGCACTTTGGACAGATGCGTGAACTGCGACACTTTCTACATCTGGTCCTGTGTTTGGTCCGGTGAGCGTTCACACCGCATACAAACTGCACCAGGGTTCACTTGCATGTCGTCTGAGCTGGAGGAAGTTCACTGCTGCGATTAGCCTCTCATGGGCCGGAACGAGTCACCTGGCAGAAGTCCCTTCCTGTTGCAGTTTTCAAAGTCACCTCGGAGAAAGGAAACAACAACAGGAACCACGGATATTTCGACATGTCTGTAAAGATATTCAAAGAGAATGTTTCAGTTCAGTTCAGTTCAGTTCAGTTTATTTCATGTCCCCAAAGGGCAATTTGGATTGCAGCTCATAGAATCACATAAAGGTAAAAAACATACAACACAAAGACATATAGTGACATAGAAGCGCATCGTTATAAATAACAATATAAATAAAATATGCACTAATTGTGATCATATAAGAGATAAATATAGGAAATACCGTTAAAACACAGAATACAAGATCCAAGATAACACTAATAAGAACATAGTGGTCAAGTAAAGTGCATCAGATAAGGTGCAGTCTCACACAGAGGAGAGCAAAATGATTGGGACAGTACGGTGGCCAGTACAGACTTAAACAGGTTACAACCAGTCATTATTTCGAAGCATTCAGTGCTCGAATGGAGACAGGCACAAAAGAAAGTCTGTATCTATTTTTTGTGGCCCGAGGGACGCACAGGCGACGGCCTGATGGGAGGAGCCTGTACTCTGAGCACAAGGGATGGGCATCCTCTGAGCGAATGGACAGAGCTTTGATGAGCACCTGTCTATTAAATATGTGGTCCAGGCTATCGAACTGGATGCCTGCGACCTTAGAGGCCACTTTCACAATTCTTCCGAGGGAATTCTTATCTCTGATGCAAAGATTGCCGTACCAGCAGACAATGGAAAAAGAGATGACAGACTCAATATAGGCACAATAAAACATTTTCATCAGAGTCTTGTCCACATGAAACCTGGCCAACTTCCTCAAGCAGTATAGGCGCTGCTGGCCTTTCTTACATAACATTTCAGTGTTGAGGTCAAATTTCAGTTGATCATCAATTACTGTGCCCAGGTATTTATACCTGTTTACAAATTCGACTTTCTCACCGTTTATGATACTGTCCGGGGCTGTTGGATGGGTTCGCCTGAAATCGATGCAGATCTCTTTTGTTTTTGTTACATTAAGTTGCAAGAAGGAGTCATTACACCAAGACAAAAAGTCATCAAGAACAGGACCATGACTGTCCTCATCATCGTGTAACAGGCTGACAATAAGTGAATCATCGGCATACTTAATGATGGATCTGTTTATGTGACGGCTGCGACAGTCATTGGTATATAGAATATACAAGAGGGCAGATAATACACAGCCCTGAGGCGAGCCAGTGGAAGATGACGAGGTGCTTGACAAAATCCCATTAACTCTTACACGTTGAGATCTATTTGTTAAGAAATCAAGAATCCAGCCTACCAGACATAGATCCAAACCAAAGGAGTCGACTAGTTTTTTAACTAGGACATGTGGCTGGATGGTGTTGAATGCTGAGGAAAAATCAATAAAAAGCAACCTGGCATGATTTTTACTACCCTCTAAGTGTTTGAGCAGGAGGTTAAGAAAAGTGGCAGTTGCATCTTGAACGCCCCTGCCAGCTCTATATGCAAACTGGAGAGGGTCTAGCAGGTTCTCAGTTTTGACCACAAGCTCTGCTTTAATTAATTTTTCAAACTGTTTCATAACCAGGGAGGTTAGAGCCACCGGTCTGAAATCGTTAAGTGTTTTTGGTTTGCTGATTTTAGCAACTGGCACAACAGTAGATTGTGCCAGTTGCTAAAATCAGCAAACCAAAAACACTTTATTTTTATGCCATTTGCTATCCAAGAAGGACGTTCTGGCTTGTTTGCCGGCCGGCTACGACACAAGTTTTATCTATTAAAGCAGATATCAGTGGAATGTTTTTGTTAATATAAGTCCTAAATAGTCCTATTTTCCGTCAGCAATCACTTACATGAAGTATTTCAGCCTAAACACGAGTCTCTCCATCACTCTGCTCTGCTGTAACCCGAGGAGAAAATTTTCCTTGTGGGATACAAGTGTTATCCAATGAGGAGAGAGAACGGCATGAAGGGCTGTGTGTGCAGCCAAGGGATGCGCGTGAATGTGGTGACGTAGCACGAGGACCAATTGATGCCTGACAAGGGCGGGGGCTGCTAACTCATGGTGCGTTCAAAGAAACTCGTACTTTGTGTTTTTCCTTCCTGTGAAGTCATACCAGTTCGATCTGGTACGAGTTCACGGGTCGGAAGTTACGAGTGGCCGTTATAGGGAACTTTCACAGACAACAGGATGGTAAAAACACGAGCTACGGGTTGCCTGGAACGCTACCAAGTCGTAGTTGTGACTTGAAGCTGTAACTTACGGTTTCAAAAGCCTGCCTTGAACGCAGCATTAGCCGAAACGGCCGTGAAGCTGATATCTGCTTTAAGCTTGGCCGATCATCTTCAGTGAGCTACTGAGGCTCATGCTGCATTCAATTGCACTCGGAAAAATCCGACCTCCGAATCGGAAAAGTGCAATAGAACGGCTCTTGAACTCGGTATTCTGACTCAGGAATTTGGGTAGGATCCAAGCAGTCGGAATTACGTCAAAGCAAAATGGTGTTGCGCTTTTTCCTCAACTTTTACTTACATGTCGTCTAATTTGTGATACTAAAAGTGTAGAACTACTATGCAGTGGTATTTCCATTACCACTGTTGATCTGTGATTTAAAAAGGCCTGTGTGCATATAGTAGGGACGAAAAAACACACTTTCTCTCTCTCCCTTATGTAGCTGATGTACTTCCGTACCAGCCGTACTTTTTGATGCTGGAAAGACATCCAAACAAACATCACCTTACTGTGGCCGGCCTTTTTTTCCGAGGCTGTGCAATGACACGCATTTACCTCGGAAATCACAATGATTGTGATTGGTTGAAATAAATCCAAACAGCCGGTGTGTTTTGTTCCTCCAATCACAGAATCAGAGTCGGTCCAGCCAGACCTCTCTTCTCTGGAGAAAGGTCTGGTGAGCGAGACTAACTTGCAAGCAAAACCGATAGTTGAACCAAAACCGAGTAGGGATGCGCTTTTTCACCTGCCCAAACGAAGCGGACTATCCCAGGAAACAAACCCTGGTCTGTTTAAAGCTGACCAAACAGCTCTGGTGTGAAAGTGACTTTAAAGTATAAGCTTTATCATGATGTGACAGTTGAGGTTCCTGTCACTATGCCTCCAATTGATCATGTGCCCTGGCTACTTGGCCAAAGGGATGTCCCTTTGGGTGACTGGCAAGCGCACATGACTCTTACCCGGGAGGTGTGGGTTCAATCCCCGCCCGGGCCCTCTTCACCTTGCCACATTCTGGCGTTGTTGGCAGGATCCATGTAGCACTAGGGGTGGGTCCATGGATTCATAATGTGTGGCAGCCTGCGCGGAAGCACGAGGACGTGCTTGTGAAAAGAGGGGGAGAGATGTGACAGTTGAGGTTCCTGTCACTATGCCTCCAATTGATCATGTGCCCTGGCTACTTGGCCAAAGGGATGTCCCTTTGGGTGACTGGCAAGCGCACATGACTCTTACCCGGGAGGTGTGGGTTCAATCCCCGCCCGGGCTCTCTTCACCTTGCCACAATGAGAAGATTGTGTAATTACACGTAGAAAAGACAACATTTGCATCGGGCATCCGCTTTTGTCCTCAGTCCACGGTATCTTCTTCCTCGGCCATGTAAACCCTGTTACCTCTCTCTGGTGGTTCCCATAAGCCCTTCTGGCCTGTGGTGAATGCTTTAAAAACATGCTGCTCTCAGATGCGAGCACCTGCTGTCTATGAGGCCTGACGTGCCACGTTTAGGAGATGGATTTGGGTAATGGTCCAGCAACAGTCTGGGCATTAGGCTGTCACACAGAGGAACCCACAGAGACAATGGGAAAGTGAACAGGACCCAGGACTCCCACAGACCTTTGAATTGGAAGGGGAGGAGATATTTCCCTCCATGTCATTCCAATGCTCATTTTACTGATGACTGCTGAGAGACATTGAGGAAAACAAAAGCTTTGCAAAACAGTGCAAAAGACTGAGGGGACGGCACGAGTGATTAAACAGCATTTTTACAGAGCGATCAGGAGATACTGTGTATTTTATATTTCCGTAGTGTTCTTGCAGTACAAACAAGGTTGGCTGCTTGATCATGTAATAGTCATTAAATAGTAAAAAGTATCATACTGAATAATGGGAGATGTCGTTGTCACTCAAATCTTGCAAGTGTTATTTCGATTTAGGCTCCAAACTAACTTATATAGATGTATTAGGGGGGGAAACAACTCAGCTTAGATTTTATTCTGAAAGATACGCACATCCGTGATTCTGCACCCCCACATTTATTTTATTTCATAACCACTGTACATTGGAGTTATCTTACAAACGTTCTTTGATGTAGATGACAATCCGTGCAGATTTAATGTAAGTTTTTGTTGACTTTTCTTGTCTTTTTCATGTTGTGATTGTAGATGTATGTTTAAATGTACTGGTTTTAAATGTGGACCCCAGAAAGACTAGTGGTGCTCTAGAGCGCAGCTAATGGGGATCCGAACAAATAAAACACATTTTTTTAAAAACAGGCTGCATTGCATTCATGTAATCGGTTTTTGAGGGTGAGTGCTGGTATTTAAAAATCAGATGGCAGCAGGAGAATAGCGCCATTTGGTCGACCCGTGTGCAGCTTGTTACTGCCGCCAACAGAACGGTAGGAGAAACACTGATCATAATGGGAAAGTCTTTCTGTATCCACCCTTTGAGGGATTTGGCTCCTGAATGGGAAACATACTATTACACAACATCCAACAGTAAGCCGGCTGCTCAAGCAACTGTTGCTTTGCTACCATACAGAATAACTCGTACCATTTCTAAGTTTGACTTGAACTGAATTCAACTTTAGGATGTGTGTGATCTTCTGCAATGCTCTCAGGCTTTGTAGTAGCCTACACTACTGAAGCTTTGAAACCACATATGATACAAATCTAGCCTGTGTATTGGCTTCTTCATGTGATGATTGATGGCACGGCTAGATAAATCCATACTGAGGACTAAAATAAATGAGAATCTCTTGATTTACAGTTTACATTTTGTTGAACATGCACACATCTAGAGTATATATTTTTCATTTTGAAAATTCATTATATTCTGTTTCTTTTATATTTCATTCTGCAAGACGTGCATATTACTTTCTGGGATTCACTGCAGCTCGACACCACATGAACTCACTATCAGTGGGATATTTATTATACTGACTTAATTTGGCCCCACTGAATTAATGCAATTGTATAACAATTCACATTGAATTAGAGATGCACATGATTAACCGTTAAACTGTTAACCGATAACAAGAACTTTAACCAATTAATCGGTTAATTTACTATGCTTTTATCAGCTCCTTATGTCGTCAACTCATTGGCGACATATACTAAGGCATGTTGACACTGTTGTTGACAATGGAATTCATTATCAAATCAGCTTTATCACTTTTAAGCAAGAAGGGTTTATTTTGAAATGTAGTGTTTTTTTTTTATTAAATGTACATGTATGTATGATGTACCGTCAATTAGGTGTGGAACTTCTGTATTGAGCATGCTTTAAAAGACTTGAGTTTAGTTTATAGTAATGGACTTGCACTTACATAGCGCAAAGTGCTTGTTCCACATACTCATCAACAGCCACCAGGGGCAACGTGGTGCAGTATCTTGCCCAAGGACACTTAGATGTGCGTAGAGCTCGGGAGCAAAACCACCGACCTTCTAATTAGTGGAAAATCCCCTCTGCCTCCTGAGTCACAGCTGCCCCCAAAGTTTAGTGAGCTGATTAGAGTCCTGTCATTATGTTACCAGCAAAACCCCTCAGAATATGAATCCTTGTCTGTTCCTGTGCCAAAACAGAAACATTCATCCAGAAGAGTTGCTCTGCTCATTTACACTGCAGGCAAAGTGGAAACAGCAAAAAATTAAAAAAAAATTAGAAGAAGAAGTTGAGGATGAGGGGAATAAAAACTCCGCAGAAAGACCTGGAGGAGGTCACAGCAGCAGCTGAGCCTTCAACTACAGATGATGGGTTGTAAGAAACATTCAACATTCTCTCACAATGCAATCACAGTAGTTGTTTCTCTCTCTTCTCTGTGTCTCTCCAAACTATGCCAAAACCAGCTGACCCAGGTTGGAGCAGACAGATCACACCCTAAGCTTGCTCCAGGTCCTATCAGCTGTCACACCCAAATATTAATTAGTGGTTTAATTAAGAGAGACGCTGCAGCCAAAAGGATATTTTACATTTAAATCCCTGGACAATCAACCTACAAATGAGGGTACGAAGACGCTACTGAGTAGTAACTGGTATAACATGCAGGGTGAAAAACCAAGAGAGAATACATAGGAAAACAGTGGACTTAACAGTTTGAAACTAATTAAAGAGGAACTATGCAAGATATTTAGCTTTACTATGCTACATTTTTACCTTAATTAAACAGCTTTGGAGTTATTATGATTATGGTTAAATAAATGACTAACTTGTTACAGGAAGAATGGAGGCTCTCTGCCTTCCACGTAGCATCTCTTAGCTGAAAACCAGCCAAGATCAGCTTCGACCCGATGTCCCAGCTCTCGTCTCTGCGGCACCGAGACACAAACGCAGCCCGTAACCCGTGGGGGCGACCGCCATTCCGACAGTCCGTCATTCTGAAAATCCCTGAAGGGCCGTCATTCCGAATGTGTTTTATTTTGAAAATTGACCGGATTCTCTTGTGTTTCTGTGTTTGACTTCCTGCCCGACACGATCGCCCGTGGCACATAGACCAGACCCCCCACCCACCTTCGAAATTTCACCCAGGCGCGAGCCTGATGCAGCCTGCTGAAAAATAAATGTCCTTGCTCTGTGCTTTGGTTGGGTTTAGGCAATGTGGAAAGGAATTGGTTAAGTTTAGTGAAAAGGTCAGGTAGAGGCCAAGATAGTCTCTGCTAATATGCAGCTACTCTGGGAGTTGAACCCTGATTTTCCACGGCAGAGGCAGATACTCTAACCACTGTACTACCATAGCATTTGCTGCACTTGGTGCCAATTGTTTAAATAGCTGACATTTTTTCAAGTTCGGAATGGCACTCCTTTTCAAAAAATTGTCGAGGGCCGGCATTCCGAAACACGAAAGTAAATGTTCGGAATGGCAGCCCTTCGGAATGGCACCCTGTACCCGTAACCCGTAATCTCTTGTTTAGACTACACAGATACACACATTGTAACATCATATATTAGGGTTGTAACGGTATTTGTATTCGTCCCGTGCCGTCACGGTACGGGGGTCACGGTTCGGTGCACACAGTCACACGGCAAATATGTCTGAGTGAATATAAAAAAATATATACATTATATATAAAAAGTTGAGTCCTCACTCCAGTCTAGGTGGCGGTAATGAGCCTCAACGCTGCCACAACCGTCATAACAGACGAAGAAGAGGAGTGACAAGAGTGTGAAGTTAGAGGAGCAGCTGCTTCATTCATGTCACCGTGTGGCTTCTCAATCAAACACCACTTCGACCATCGACTGTGTAAAGCAGCTTGCAACTGATCCACTGGACAAAGTCCGCCGGATGCGTGGTGCGTCGCTAGAAATGCATCACACACGCTGTTTGATTGCATTATGCACTTGTTTTATTTTATATTCTATTTTTTTTTTACTTTTATAACACAAGATTTTACACAGATTTAAGTTTTACATTTAGGGCCCTAGTTTGCTGGCGCAGCGCAGGTGGCGCAAGGTAGCGCAGCCGGTCTAATGCAAGTTTCGACCAGCGCAGCCGAGCGCAAAGTCAGATTGGGAGATTTGTAGATCGCGCTGCGCTGAGATAGGCGTGGCCGCGCAGCAGGGGGAGGCGTCACAGATTCAGCTTGGTGCAGTGGAAGTTTTGTGCGAAAATGTCTCGCCGAGGTTGCGCTGAAAGCTCGCCACCTCCAACCAGGTCTATTCTCAGCGCAGCGCGGAGCGCAGCAGGTGCAGTGGAAGTTTGGCTGACTGACCTGCAGTGCACACACGTCACCAAGACCTCACAGGCAGATCTCCACAGTTCCAGACACATTTCAATGCAATAAATATCCACAATAACCACTATTTAATGCAACTAATGGAATCAACACGTGAATTTATATCTATATAGATTGTCCCGTCACATCTGACGTCAGATCAAAGCAGAGATCAAAGGCTGTCGGCGCGTAAAGGAAACTCCACCTGAATTAACACCGCAGGGACGAACTGGCACTGAAAAGCAGCTGTGGATGTCCCAAGCAGGACTGAGGGTGGATGACTGCATGTCGCTGCCGTGTTGAGATACCACTCTGCCCTTGTGATGATCGCTTTATTTATTTATTTACTTATTAATTCATTAGCGCATCAGGCAGCCGTACAGTAATGAAAAACAAAACACAAATCTTCATCTCTCTTAGTCCACCACAGCCTCGGTATCAGATAGTCAGTATATAGCCGTATACTCAGCATCTCTATCACAGAAAAAAAAAGAGAAAAAAAGAGACGGACAGAGAGAGAGAGAGAGAGAGAGAGAGGAGGACAGAGAGAGAGAGAGAGAGGAGGACAGAGAGAGAGAGAGAGAGAGCGTCCTTTACGCTGATTTCATCCGTTACGCATGGTGTTTGTTTATGTTGTGATTAGTGTAGCCTACACCTCTCATCTTGCTTACAGGGTTTGAATAAATGTGAGTTTCTTTATTAGTTTATTAGTTGTTGTTTCTTTCATTGGGCAGGGGTTCTCAGTGTATCAGATCAAACCTGATTAAGGATATTTGTATTATTATTAGTAAACTCATTATTGGTCACTCTGAGCTCGGACCTCCGGGGAAACAGCTGTTTCCTCCGGGGAGAGGTTCGGCCTCTGGCGTCGCTGTCTCCTCCGTCCAGTCCAAGTATAAAATGACAAACTTGCAGCGCGCATCGCCCTCCGCGCAGTTAAAGGTGAGGAGAGGAGCTCATTTGATTGGTGAAGATCTGACTCGGCTGTGTCAAACCCACTCCACGCCTTTCTCTCCTCCTCCTGTCTCCCTCCCGCCCTCTCTCCTCCCTCTTCGCCGTTTGCGCCGGTGGGAGGGACGAGGGGAGGGTTTACGCTGGTCTAAGTCTGACTGCGCGGCCCACGAATCTTGGACCTGGTCCAGCCCCGTTGGCGTGGCGAAGCTGCGCTGCACTTAGACTTCGCTCGGTCAACGAAACTAGGGCCCTTAGTGTCTGTTGTACCGAACCCGTACCGAACCGTGACCCCCGATCCGAGTTACGTACTGTACTGAACCGTGACTTGTGCGTACCGTTACACTCCTATCATATATGATATATGACGTTATCCACAGCTCCATGGATTGATTTCTCGCCAAATGCACATGGCCGGGAGGAGGGTGAGGGGTTGAGGGAGGTGACCCGACTTGCATAGTTTCCCTTTAAAACACAGAAGAAAAGGTGAATGGACACACAGTGTAAAGCGATTTGAGTGGTCCTAGAGCAGGGGTCTCCAACCTTTTTTCCTCTGAGAGCTACTTTTACAAAATGAAAATGGCTGAGAGCTACTCATGTTTTGTAACATTAATTCTTTACGTTCATAAAACAAAACTGTGTTTCCCACTCTTCATGAAAATAGTAGCCTATGTTTTAAGCCTCTAATGTCAATTATTATTGTCCCTCCTCTGGGTTGTCACAATAGAAATTTTCAACTTGATACCGACACTCAGGAAAATATTCGATACTCGATATTCGATACCACAGGGATAAAAAAAAAAAAAAAAAGAGAGAGAGAGAAATCCCTCTCTCTCACCTGCTTCTTTACTTTCTTATCTGCTCAAGGGGGGTGTAGGTTCTCTCTCTCTCTCTCTCTCTCTCTCTCTCTCTCACACACACACACACCTGCCTCTCTACTGTGCTCTGAAGCAGTGGGCTGCTTGTCTGTTCCTCTGAGCTCCTACGTGACCATGGATCTGTTTGGGCTCCTACATGTCAGTTCTCAACGGGCCGGTACCGAGAATTAACGCGCCGATCCGGGCTTCAGCCCCCGTGCGTTGGACTGCATCTCGTAATTTAATCCGTCAGGGTCCGCGGTCCCGTGAAAAACAATGAACACCAGACATAGCCTATTCATGATTTCATTAAAAAAAAAAAAAAAAACGGACGCCCCGGACAGGACGTGAAAAGTGGACATGTCCACGGGTAAAAGAGGACGTTTGGTCTCCCTGCCTGATAACGTTAATGGCTAATAAGACAGCCAACATTAATGCGTAGCCTACTGTAGCGACCAGCTCTGTTAATATTGTTATGCACTAGTCTACAACTTATTATCACATGACATTCGGTGCGCTTGCTGCCTCCCAAAAAGTTGAGATCTTTCCTCTGTGTGCCGCCCGCTACAGCGACGCTTTGGTTGTGAGCACACATGACGCACATACACGTTACATCTGTACGGCCCTATGCGTGCACACGCAGGTGCAGGTTTGCCGAGTGACCAATCAAGTTTTCAAATGTTGCAATTAATCCTCGCGAGCTACTGGGAAAGGCGCCGCGAGCCACCGGTAGCTCGCGAGCGACGTGTTGGAGACCCCTGTCCTAGAGACTAGAAAAGCACTGCGTAAAAATTGTCTCTGAATAAGGTGCTGACTGTAGATTAACTTCTCTAGGTGAGACCTTTCAGGATGACTGTTGTCACACTCGTTTCCAGATGCAACCGTATGAAATGTGAAGCCAGAGAAGAGAATACGTGCTTCAGGGTTAAGGTCAGGAGTTTCTGCCTTGGTCAGTACAGTCAGTGGTACAGTATGTGTCACAGGTTTTGACTGTGAAAGCAGAGGGAAAGGACAGTATGTGTGCGTGTCTTTGCATGCTTTGTATTTTATGTGAATACACTGTGCTGGCTTTCCTACCAGTGTATGCAACGGCACTTTGGGCCACCCACTGAGTTTTTGCATCACACAAAGGCCTTTTTCCCTCCACTGAACTGTGAAGTGCAGCAGTTTATTCTTACTGGGGCCTGATAGCAGATAGCAGCTCAACTATGATACATGGGCTTTCCCGTGCTCACCTTGAGGTCTCCTTTTCTGCTCCATATCATTACGAGAGCCCGTATATTTCACAGCAGGTAGAAATGGAAAATAAGGATTACAAAAGCTGTTTTCCAGTCACCAAAATGAAATCAGTGAGAGTTGCTGCACTGCATGCACGGTGTCCTTGTGTGATGCGGAAGGTTTGTGTTGTTTTTTTTGCAAACCTTTATTATTGTGTATGTTTTCCTGTGGGAATGTGGCGTTTCAGTTTCCTTGGGTTTTTGTTCTGCTGCCTTGATTTTTGAGCTGGAGGCCTGTGGGACCGAGGCTGCAGGAGCAAAAATCAATGGCTTTGCGAGCAGCGACAAGTGCATTCATCAAGTAAAAAACGGTCCTACTCAGTGACTGAATCTCCTTGTGTATTACTTTTCAAAGCTGCAAATGTGTTGTGTTGTAAATGTAGCGAGTGTAACGCCAGGAGAGAAGCTGTTGTTCACTTTATGGAGCCCCAAGGAATCACACTTCCCTCTCAGTGGCTTCTAACAGTTGTCATGTGTGCCCTACTTTTGTGACGATAGAGTTTAATGAGTATTCAATGCTCTCTGGGGACGTGAGTTGCAGTAGAAGCAGAGACCAAGAATATTTGGCAGTAGGGATTCAATAATGATAACAAACAGTGATGCTCAATATTGGACAAAAAAGTTTTTTGACACCAAATCACCTGCCAGTAACCTAACGTGGTGATAATCAATACAGCAGAGGCAGAGAGACCCTGACTTTTACAGTACTGCAAACACGCCTCCACTTCCCACAATGCATTTCTCTAGCTGGTGAAAATAGTGTAGGATTTGGAAGCCGGATTAAGAGCCAGATATTTCCCTCAGGATCTGAAGAAGGCCAAAATAGAGCAAAGAGGAGAGTGGATTTTATTTTTAAGCCAAGGAAGAAGACTGTGCTTGTAGAGCTGCTGCAGGAACATGAGCTAGTTGTTGAGCATTTCCACTTCCCTCTTCCCAAAGTCAAGGGTTTTCATTTTGGCTGAAATATTGACGACTGTGGTCAACATTTAACACAGCAGTCATGATTTACACATGCTTTGACCTCCTGATTACTAACAACCCACTTTTTTTTTTTGCAAAGACAACAGAGTTTGTCTGTCAAAAGGAACAGAAAGGCTTTTGTAGGAATAGAAAGAGTCTGGTCAAAGAAGTTGGAAGTTTGGTTGTGGACGTGGTGGTGTAGTTTAGAGGAAACAACATTTTCTTCTTAAAAAATAGAAATAGTTGGGGCGGTGCGTGGCGCAGTGGTTAAAAGTGGCCGCCCCATGTAGAGGCTACAGTCCTCAACGCAGGCGTCCCCGGTTCGAATCCCGCGTCGGGTGGACCTTTCCTGCATGTCATTCCCCCTCTCTCTGCCTCCCCCTTTCCTGTCTATCTCACTGTGCTATCAAATAAAGCCAAAAAATATACTTAAAAAAAAAATCAAAATAGTCAAAATAGTTGTTCATTTGGAAAAGACTGTTCTGCTGAGCAAAATGTGAACGATTCTTTAACTTCTTATTTTCTGATTATCTGCACTAATCTGAAAATTCCATGGGCTTGTTGTCAGGGGAACCAGGCTGACACTAACTTTTAATTGGACCACTAAATACAGCATCCCCCTGCAGCACTCTGGGCAACAGGACTACCTATACTGTAATACAATTTTTCCATGATACTACACTGACTCAAACTACAATGAAGACCAGACCAGACCAGACCGGTCCACTCTCCCTCAGAGAGTCTGAGTTTAGTTGCTCTGGTTTGATAAACACAGTGTCTCTACAGAGCAGAGTGGAGAATACTGAGGCGAGAATGTAAATACTCCTCTACTGATAGCATCAGAGACTCAAGATCACTGTAGCCTCACATTCAAAAGGTAAAGAGAAAACACTGCTGCCACAGCCCCGCTCCCATGAAAATACATCAGAGCTGTCAGCTGGATGCGGCTTTGGTTACCACTGCTTTATGGAAACTTGACAGATTTATTTTCTTAATCTTTCTTCAACATTTTTTTTAACCAGATCAATTGGGCTCAATGCTTAATGCTCATTATGCACTGTGCTGCTTAAAGTGGATGGAGAGGACGCTTGAGAGAGGCAGTTTGCTGAATGTGTGCTTGTGTTCCTGTGTCCTCGTGTGTTTGCAGACTCACAGCAGCGCAGCAGCCTAGTGGCCCACATCTCAGGCTGACTGTTCTGCACCTGGGGGAGGGGTGTGTGTGTGTGTGTGTGTGTGTGTGTGTGTGTGTGTGTGTGGGTGGAAGGGTTTACTGTAAGTGCTCCTCTACATGAGAGTGTCACCCAAATGCCATAAATGTAAATGTGTATATGCTCCTGTGCATCGAGCCCATATAGTTGCAGATGTCTTTTTTGTTCTTAGGTGTCATTTTTATTATGCTCAATGACTTTACTGCAAACGAGAGGAGTGTCAAGGGCAGCCATAATAAATGTTGAGGTTTTAGCATCACTGCTCTCCCACTGACTCGACAGTGAATAATGATGAGGTTTATGCGTTGTGTGTGGACCTCGTGTTTGATCCAGCTCTTATATGGCTGACCTTCAGATGAGGCCCGTCTGCTGTGATTCATATAAGCAACCACTCTGGTCTAAAGACCGACACAGAGTTGTCCTGAAAAGGGCACTTTGAGAGTACATTTGTGATATGAGCCAGCACTCCTATACACGCTAAAAGCTCTGGTTTTATTTCATATTAATGAAATGGAGAGCATGCCTTTACAGTATATCTGCACAGCACATGTGAATGCAAACTTTTGAGTTAAATTGTCTGTTGCACATATCAAAATGAGTTATTGTAGAAAAAAATATCATTAATACTAGTGCTTTTAGGAGGTTAACATACAGTACAATAACATCTTTTTGCTATTTCTATAGCTAACAATAGCATTAGGGGTATTTTACATACAAATCTAGATTAAAAATCACTTTAAAAAGTTTATCATGAAAGCATTCCATCTTTGTTTCAAGCACATTTTAATGCTGGGAGTGAATGACATGTTTCTTATCAAGATCTGTATATTTGCATCTAAAGGGTTTTAGCCAGTCTATGCATAACGTCAATCAATCCATCTATCAAAACATATAAATATGTGTTATATTTATTCTCAGACACAGCAGGTGAATGTAACAAGTCAACAATGTTTTAAACTCATAAATCATTTCGCACAGATCAATCACTGCAATCATCACATACATTTACGTTAATATAGCGTGCATGGCCAATGTGCAGGTCACAACTCGTCCACAAGATTTTTTTGGATTGTGTATTTAGTATGATGAGGGAAATGCAAAAGTACCATGCATCTCTGTTGCATTAGCTGAGCAGCTCATGTCTCTGCCCCGCCGATCTAAAAACAGCTTGCACCGACAGTTAAAGGTAATGAACTCACTCCTAAGACTATAGGGAATCATTATGGCAATAGGCGAATTTTCCAAAATGTTGAACTATCCTTTTACAGGCATAGCAGTGCCTGGAACAATACAGAACAACACCAGCATAAACTTTATTTTTATAATGTGCTCAGTGTGTGGTTACAAATTCAGCACAGAGTTTCTCCACCAAAAGCTTTAGTCAGATCAATAAATACAGCTCCTGTGAGATCAGCACCGCCAGCAGAAAATATCATTAGTGAATTTCAAAAGACAGTAGTGGTGGAAGAGAGTAGTCCAAAACTCAAATGTAACAGAGATTGAATATAATTATCCTGGTTTCCTATATATATATATATATATATATATATATATATATATATATATATATATATATATATATATATATATATATATATATATATATATATCCTCATGCTTTATTCCTTTGTTGATAAATTGTGATCCCATGAAAATGTGTGTCTGTTAACGCTTGGAAGTTTCCAAGGGGTCATGTTTGTTAACCATCTTTGTGATTTCACTATAACAGTTGGTCCAAACAGCATATAAAACTATTTTTGGATGTGAGACGTGTATCAAGTAAAACTCTAGTGACTCTAGTGGGTTCATTATCTAGTCAAGAGGCTTTGTGTAACATGAAATGATTTGTTAACTGTGTCTCTCACACAGAGAGAATCATCTAGCTCCTCTCAGTTCTACAGAGTCTCCGTCCCTTTCAGCTCATAGTTTTGGTTCCACATCCACTTGAATCCACAGTCAACAAACTGCAGAATTTAGTAGTAAAAAAACAAAAACAAAAAAAAGATATTAGACGAGTTGGCAGAGACATACACAGTTAATGAGCAGCAGAGTTAATAACCACTCACCTTAAATGGCTGCTCTGTATCTGGTACTGTAAATGTGAGTAATGCATTATCTGTATACATGTTATAAAGTGATAATGTGACAAACTTGTTTGAGTGATGTGATGAAAATCTTGGCCCCGTTTTAAAGTTAAACTGATGTATTGTAAAACCTGCAATGGTAGTAATGCATTTTATGAAGATGACAAGATTTATGTTTTTTTTTAACTCTGTCCTGAATATGATTATAAATTGTTATAGAAACAAATATATATATGTAGCACCCCATCCCACAAGCTACCTACTGAAGCAGGTAGCTGAACAGATCAGGGAGCAGCACCACTGCCGAGCTGAGTCAAGCCTTCGGTAAGTGGGTCAAGCCCCACCACAGCGCACTATCAGCAGAGAAGGAGAACGCTGAAGGGAACACAGGCCCAGAGAAGTCAACACATTTTCATACAATTTATGAGCAATGGCTGAACCCCCCCCCACCCCAACGATGTCATGAAATGGGTTGAAAATAATTTCAAAAGGACTAAAACCTTGAAATGTGAAAACCAGCATGTGAAATCATCATCTTCTCCTGTTGTGACTCTCCACAATTTCTCTCTTGGGTGGTTTGCAGAATGTTGGCGTGCTGTTGGTTATTCATGATCACATCACAATGTCAAAACATTTTTCAATTTTTGAATTGAATTATCCTCAATATCAGTATATTGCGACCAGTGTTGCCACAGTTACTTTGAAACAGTAATCCGACTACTGACTACTGACTACTTCTTTAAAAAGTAACTTAGTTAAGTTACTGACTACTTGCTTTTAAAAGTAACTAAATTAGATTACTTTTAGTTACTTTCAGCAGATCCCCCGCCGACCTGGCCTGGCCCTATAACATGACAATGACTACCAGTTCTGCCAATACTCTCTTTATTGACACCAACATTTGCAAACATGTCCTTGAAATAGGCTTACTTGTTTTTTAAATGAAAAATAAATTGAAGACAGTCTTTCTTGACTTAACGTAAACATTTTTTTAAAAACTCTTACGTAATACATAGGCCTAATACCACCCCACCCCCCACCCCCCGGGAAAAAAAATCAGAAATAAAATGAATTCCATTTAACATGAATACTTATAACATTAAAATAATATACTCTAATGGCACTTAGGCCTATGTAAAGTCGTAGAAACAACAACAACAAAAAAAGAATGCACAGTAGGGGGACAGCTCTCCACTCCGACACCCCTCCACTTCGACACCCCGCTGTTCCGAAATACCCCCACTTCGAAACACCGCTACTCCGACACCCCCTCCTCCCCCCCGCAGCTGTCCAAGGTGCTGAACCGCGTGATGTTGTTTACATTCTGCTTTGTGGCTTGTCTGTGAAACGTGCTGCTCAGAGACTGGGCAGATCTGTCCCACTTTCTCCCCGACACAGTAAAAGAAATACACTTTTTTTCTTTTTCTCCACCCCTCTGCTCCGCTCGAGCGCGGCTGAAGCCGGCTTGAGCCCACACGGGCGCGAGGCTGCTGCAGCCGCCGCTCGCGCTGACAGCTGACTGAGGGAGATGCTTTGGTTGGGCTTAGGCAATGAAGAAAGGAGTTGGTTAAGTTTAGTAAAAAGACCAGGTAGAGGCTAGACAGGCTAGAAGCATAATGAACGTTAGGCCTATATGTCATTAATATGAAGTATTTGCTTGTTTTGCAGTTAATTATGCACATGATCCGTTTGACCCCAAAAAGGAAAAAAGGATCAATGCGCACTGCGCACTGGGGGTTTCCCCCACTGGCCTTTTCGGAGTAGCAGGGTCTTTAGAAAAAATAGAAAACCCCGCTATTACGATGAATGGAAGTCTATTGTCGGAAAGACGGGGCTTCGGAAAGGCGGGGTGTAACCGCATAGTAGACCTAGGCCTAAATATAGTAGATCCAACCCACGTTCCCCCGAAATGCAGAAATAACCCACGTTCCCCCGAAATGCAGAAATAGTAACGCACGGTGTTTTAGAAAAGTAACTTTAATCTGACTACCAGTTTTGGAATAGTAGTTGCGTTAGACTACTCGTTACTGAAAAAAGTAGTCCGACTACAGTAACGCGTTACTAAGTAGAGCGTTACCGGCAACACTGATTGCGACAGCCCTGACTTCTACTGTCCAGTTTAAACTTTCTGTTAACTTATATTACTATCACTGTACATATAATTGAGATTTTATTATCACCTATATCTCATCCATCTGCAAGAGTCCATGAAAAAAAAAAATTATATATATACACACACAGATGGAAAAAATATATAACTAATTTAAACATCTACTATTCGCTGGCAACCAAACTAACTGCATCTGCTGATGAAGATGTCATGAAATAAAAAGCACAATTGCAGCGTCTAAAATGGACCATATGGTAAGAGGTTTTTTTTCCCCACAATGGTTAATTGTAAACGATAAATATGTAGAAGTATGAGCAATGGAAATAATAAACACATTAGAAGTAATAAAAGTTGTGTGGGTACAGGATATTTAATCAGAAATGAAACATTCAGTCTGTGAATTATCTGTGCCCTCCCTCCATTCCTTCTGGCTTCTCCCTCTCTCTCTGCTGCAAAGTCACAGGAGCCAGTTACAGCTACAGTTGAAATAAAACTCCAAATGATGGCCCACCATCTGTCCTTCTCTCATTAAAGTTGAGCATATGTTAATGCAGCCACTCTGCAGCCTCCATGTGCTGCTGCTAAGTCAAGGACAAAATTGAATTGCTCCAGGAGATTCTATCTCCCCATATGCTTGGCATCTCGGCTACCTCATGACCCTCCTATGTCTCTATATCTTCCTCTCCTTCAGCACTGAAATATTACTGGGTAAACGAACAAAAAAGAAATCTCCTCAACTCTTATTTCCTTATCTTACTTACCTCTCTATTACCCATAATTACTCCAGGGTCATATACTCGCAGGACATTCTTATCCCTGATATGCAGCCTTTTTTTTTTTAAAGTGACAGTGTTGTCTCTGAGTCCAAGACAGCACCCCATCCCACAAGCTACCTACTGAAGCAGGTAGCTGAACAAATCAGGGAGCAGCACCACTGCCGAGCTGAGTCAAGCCTTCGGTAAGTGGGTCAAGCCCCACCACAGCGCACTATCAGCAGAGAAGGAGAACGCTGAAGGGAACACAGGCCCAGAGAAGTCAACACATTTTTATACAATTTATGAGCAATGGCTGAACCCCCCCCCCCCCCCCCAACGATGTCATGAAATGGGTTGAAAATAATTTCAAAAGGACTAAAACCTTGAAATGTAAAAACCAGCATGTGAAATCATCATCTTCTCCTGTTGTGACTCTCCACAATTTCTCTCTTGGGTGGTTTGCAAAATGTTGGCGTGCTGTTGGTTATTCAGGCGGTTCATTTCATTTCATTTATTTATGATTGAAGGCCATGATGGTCTGAACCATGGTCTAAATCTTTAAAAAGCACCGAGTTTACACACGTGTCTGATCTGATTCTAATAACAATATTAATTTAAACTGTTCAAATATGTTTCATCTCATCTCCGTAGCAAACCATTCTTTCCAATGACCTTTGGCAAACAGTCTGCCTGTATTGCAGTGGTCTGATGTCCCACACTCCTACTATGGGCTGTCGCGATATCAGATTTTCACCTGATTATTGTGAGAGGAGGGAGACGAAGCAGCGCTGAAGAAAACTAGAGGAGAAAATAGGAGCATACATAACATTGTGTTCAAGTGGCACAGGATCATTTAGACAATAATTATTATCAGTGCATTTTAACACAATGTTAAAACATTTTTGAATTTTTGAACTGAATTATCCTCAATATCAGTATATTGTGACAGCCCTGACTTCTACTGTCCAGTTTAAACTTTCTGTTAACTTATATTACTATCACTGCACATATAATTCAGATTTTATTATCACCTATATCTCATCCATCTGCAAGAGTCCATTTAAAAAAGTAGTGTAATTAATTTTCCCACCACTATAACAATGTTCCCATGCAGTATAGCATGTGGACCAAGCTTCATAGTTAAAGCTAAACTGTAAACTGTAATATCATTATGGGCTCAGTAAAGTAGTTGCTGGTCTCAGACCTGCTTTGGCAGCAGTCACTGGGAACAGTCTGCAGTGAATTAGCTGGGTGAAACAGATAAATGTCTCATTTTCCAAACAGTGATATTTAAGAGACTGGCTACTGAGCTGACGTTCTCTTCTTTGCTGTTTCTGCTCTACTTTCTTCTTCTTTTTTATCACATCCCTAACATCACTTGTACCATGTCGTCCCTGCAGCTAGACTTTAAAGCCGAGCCTGCCTTCAGATTCACAGGCACAGATAGACATAGTGTATGGCTGTCTGTGGATTCACAAATATGGATCTAGGTCTAAGAATTCAAACTGTTCAAACTATCACATTTCAACATCCCTGACCTTCAGGTTGCTCTTCAACTAAGGTATAACTATCTGTAGTTCTATGAAACTGGTTCAACTGGTTCATTTGAAATGTATTACTATCACTTCATAATGTTAGGATTAGAAGTTTGAAGAGGAAACGTTGTGAGTTCAGCATCAAACGTCATTACTTTACTCACCAAGAGTTGTGTCCAGAGGTGGACAGCAACACCAGAGTCAACTCCAGTTCTGTTTCATTTGTTTCTACACCTATTACTTTTCCAACAGCGAGTCACTGTAGCGTCCACTCTGCTCCTCTCAGAGGTTACACTATTAAAACGCAACAATGGCTGAAGCTCGATTTTGGAAGGTGACCATCAACACCACCTGCTCCCAGCAAGAAAGCACATTCAGCAGCACAGAAACCTTAAAAACAGCCTTTAAAGGCTGTTCAAATATGGAAAACACAGCAGAGGGAGGTGACAAAGCAATTAACCCCTTATTAAGCCCATCTGTGCAAGCTGCTCACATCATAAATCTCAGTGCTGAAATAATATATTCTGACTGATTAAGTTCTCTCTGGAAATATTATAAACACTGGATTGTTGTAGCGTATAATTATAACAGGACTAAATGGTTGGACTCTCAGAAATGGTTATGGTTGTGTATTTATTCAGGAGGTATCATTTACATGGGTTGCTTTTGGAAAAAGAAAAAAACAAACTATAGCATATGTTCTTAAAAAGATATTTCAAAAGCAGACGTTTATTTATTATCAGTGACGGTCAAAAAATTAAAACAGCAGGGCGTCGCGTGGCGTAGTGGTTAGAGCGGGCGCCCCATGTATAGAGGCACAGTCCTCGCTGCAGTCGGCCCTGGTTCGAGTCCCGCGTCAGGCACCATTTACTGCATGTCATTCCCCCTCTCTCTGCCTCCCCGTTTCCTGTCTGTCTTAACTGTACTATCTATAAAGGCATAAATGCCCAAAAATATACTTAAAAAAAAAAAAAAAAAAAAAAAAATTAAAACAGCTTTAAATTTACAATGAAATAAAATTAACATTTTGTGGATTTTGTGGGGACACTGCCTCTATTCTCTACAGCTACTGTCTCTGTTTATATTAAACCCATGTGGTGTTTGAATTTAGCCACCACATCTAAATGCCTCCATATTATTGACCCGTAAAGTCTTGTACCAGGAATACTACGCTGATGTGATTGTCATTCGATATAGCACTTGAATCATCAAATAAGCTATGCAAAATTTAAAGTTGATCATTTTAAGTGGTTGATAGAACAAACAAGAGCACATATGATGCTTCATTGAATTTCAATAGAGGTCAGGAAAAAGGTGTTTAGAGGTTCATGTTTATCATTCCACAAATGATATTTTCCTCTTTCAGCTCTGCTAAAATGACACATGACACCAAACAGAAACATCAGCCTGCAGGAGATCTATGCTAGTTAGATACAAGGGTAGTGAGAAATGTATATTACAACAAAGCACAAATTTTAAGGTATTATAATCATAACAATATGTACTTTCTGCTCATAGTCATCAGTCTGCAGCACTGTCAACAAGGCAAACACAACTGTAGACATCAAACTGATCACCAAAGCATTGATCATAGAGCCATATTTGCATATTTTGAACTTTTGGATTATAAAACCGGTCTGGCTTCCATATTAATACTGTGAAAGTATCAGGATTTCTGTAACTTCTTAATGTCCCAGCTAAGTACTACTCACCATTTCAGCCATGCCCCAAGATCTGCCTACCTGATCTGTTGGTTTCTCTGAGCATTTAACTGAAATCAGCTGTTTTTTCATTTTATCAGTCAGAAAACCATCTGTTGTTTCATGAGAAGGCTTAGAGAGGAGATGTTAAACTACACCCAGATTTATAGTTCTTAAATCCACATTTCTTATGGGTTAAAAAAAATCAGGAGAATATCCATCCATCCATCTATCGATTAGATTTCTCACCCGTGTAGGAGAGGCTCTAGCCAAAGTTTCAAATATGGATATGCAGTAATAACTGTGAGCTACCTTATTTGAAAACTAATTTAATGTTGCAGTTTCAGTGCAAAACCATATACTGCATTAGTAACCACAATGGGTCAGACAACATTGCTGTTGCTAATAGCTATTTCTCCAGTCTGAGCAAACCACAGTGTCATCCTTTTTTGGAGATTAAAAAAATGTCCACTGTGTTGTTGTGGTTCAAGGCTGCTACACTTGCTAATATTCTCAAAAGCTCTCTGTCAGTTTGGTTTGTTCAAAACCTCTGCATCATAGATACAGTTGAAAACCTTTGAGTTGAGATTATTTTGTCACATAAAAAGTTTTTGTGGACAAACAATATTTAATGGACAATTTTCTAAAAGGTCATGACACATGTGTACTAGACTGGTGAAACACTGATGAAAAAAGTTTTATTGTAGCAATGACTGGACCTCTTTTGTAGAGAATATTACAATGTTATAAAAAAAAATCAAGTTTAGACCACCTCGAGCAGAAAAGTGCATTGTGATTTTCTGTCGTCAATAGTTATGACTGATGGTCACTTAGCTCTCAATGGGATACTTTTCTTGTTTTAAAGGGATATTATCATTTAACGTGGTTAACTATAAATACAACTTTATTTTCTGTTTTGCAGACATTCCCATATTTTCCATAAGTAGAGAGGCTTCCTGTCTGCCTCTTCTTCTACAAATCAAATGTTGGCTGAGAGTGATTTCAACTTCATCCAATCAACACATGCCCCGACTATCTTGAGAATATCACATAATAAATTCCAAGAAGAAGAAATTCAGAGAAGGCAAATTAAGTACCAAAGTGTCCTCACTTGAAGGTGTCTACTCACACTTGACTTCCTCTCTGATGAGGGGAAATCACAGCCTGCGTCCATCTAAGGGCTGGATGCTCCTGAGTCCTTGATGAGAGCTACTTAAGTCTAAGAGCCATAAGGAGATACTGTTGAGTGGGGTGTGTGAGTGTGTGTGTGGCCTGCATGTCTTTTTATGATTGTGTGGACTAATATGAAGACAAAAACCTGTTTTAGGGACTTGATTTCAGGTTCAGGTGTAGTGTAAGTAAAGGAAAGTAGCAGTGATATAGTCAGGATTTGGGGGCCAAGGATCCAGATACAGACACTGAAGACTAAAATGTCTAAAATGAGGATTCATTGTGCAATATTGTGCGACATAAAGTAATGCTCACTCGAAGCTGAGCACCCGCTTCATTCGACTTTACAAGTGCCCATTGACTGGACACAAAAAGGAGTTACCATTCCCCAAATAAGCTAGTACTCTGAGACGCCGCTATGGCAACAGAAAGCACTACAGCACTGGACGTGTTTCTTTGTTTGGGTCCTGGCTCCTCTTCCAAATATCCAGTAACTGAACCATGACAAAAATATTCTTATTCAGTGGAGCGAGCTCTCTGCTCACAACAACCAAATGTCACTGTCAGTCAGTCAGTCTGTGAAATAAAAATTCTGTCGTCTGGATGAGCTGAGGATTGGGAGATTCATGAAAAAAAAATGATAATGGTTACAGCAATCTTCAAAGTGTAGATATTTATTTATTTCACAATATGGTGATTTTAGGCTACAATACAATTTTGCTTTGGTCAAAAAGCAAATCTAGACAAACAGTGCTCACACTGACATCAGCTTATGTGCATATGTTTGGACTGAGATAGGAAGCCAGAGAGAATCCATGCAGGCACAAGAAGAACGTGCAAATTCCACAAAGACAGGTCCCATGTCCAGGACCAATACCTCCAAGTGACAGTACAGTGATTAGCAGTGTGTATATTGTAACCTGTTGCATTTGCACTTTAGGCCCCTGCTGTTTATTATTTATTTGTTTGTACAGTGTACATTATTGGCACTTTTTAATCATATTTTATCTCACAGTAGGTCCTTTTAATCTGCCCATGATACGTTATATGTCACATGTTATTTGGTGTTGTCTATTTGTGTATGTGTTTGAATGTGCGGATCTTCCTGGCTGCAAATCAATTTTCCCTGTTTGGGACAAATAAAGACACTTTGACTTTGACTATATGCTGGTACCATATTGTAGCAGATTCTGTGTTTTCTAGCAGAACTCCCTCTAACAAGTTGACTGAATTAGAGACTGAGAGGAGACAAGACTGCAAAGTTTACGTTGTGCCACAGTTACCCCCAGGTATCTTATGTCCAAGCATTTGTCAGACATAGCCACCAAGCAGGATTTTCAAAATATCTCACACCATCAAAAACAACAAAAGCTCAAGTTTAATTTAATCAACAGAAAGTTCAGTTTCAGTCCATAAATATCCCTTTTTTTCCCACCCGACATCTCAACATTAACGACACTGTGTAGTTGTCATAGTTACCTAGTTGCATTGGAGGGCATGTGAGAGGGACTGGTGCACCCTGAAGATCAATACCACCAAGACCAAAGAAATGGTCCTTGACTTCAGAAGGTCAAGACCTAAAAACCACTCCCCGTCCCTATACTGGGCACAGACATAGAAACTGTCTCCACATACAAATACTGTGCTGCTGGACAACATGGAGGCCGTTTACAAAAAAAGGGCAAAGCAGACTGTTTTTTCCTAACATTTGTCAGCCTTTGCTTTGTTCCTTTTATAAGTCTGTTGTGGCAAGTACACTTTTCTTTGTGGTGCGTATCTCTGACCGTAACCGGCTGAAGCAGCTGATCAAAAAGGCCAGCTCCAGCATCGGCATCCACCAGGACTGTGTGGAGCAGGCTGCGAACGTGAGGATGTTGAGGAACTAAACTCCATCCTGAGTAACGACAGGCACCACTCCATGGCCTTGAGGCCTTCAGACTGAGCTCACACAGCAGCAGGCTGATCCCTCCTAAATGTAGAGCTGAGAGGAACCTCAAGTCTTTTCTACCAGCTGCCAATTAGGCTTTTAACTCACAGTAATCATGCGCCATTTGGCTTTTTAACTCTCTACTGGAATCATGAGCCATTGGCTTCTCTTAATCTCTTCTCTTCTGTAATCATGTGATAGAGTCTCTCCCTCCTTTTTAAATCTTATTTTAGACCTAGCTACTTTTACTCACTTATCCATGCTTTAACAGGTTATGCAATGTTGTTATTGTTATTGTGTATTCTGTGTATAATGCGGTGTATGATGTGGTCTTGTGTGGTCTACTGTCTGGTGCTGCTGCTGTGGTATCAATGTAATTTCCTGCAAAGCATTAATGAAGTAGGGGAGACTGGGGACAGTTGCAACAAGGGACGGTTGCAACAAGCCTTATTTCTCCAATCAGAAACATGCTAGAGTGATGACACTCACACTGCACATTCACAGTTAGACCCTCTACCCACCAATAATAGAAAAGACATATTCAGCATCTGCTCCTGCTTGTACTGAGACAAAGTTGTTTTCAGGGTATGAAAGTAGCTTTTTTCATGAGCTGTATTTTTGTCATACTGTCCTGACCTTTTGTATGAATTAATCCAAACCTACCTAGTTTGAATCACTGTTTTGTTGACTATCAAATGACATGGTTAGCATGTGTCAGTGTCATTGTGTCTAGCTAGTACATGATGTTTTGTCATGGCTGACAGGGTGGGGACGGTTGCAACAACTGCCATTTGAATATGGAAGCACTATGCAAATGCAAATGTATAAAATGAAACATTTTTAGCTTAAAATAATAATAATATATCTATTTTTTCCCTCATGATGAACAGAACAGCCAATTATATTAAACCATGAGAGACTAAGATTTCAAAATAATTCTCCAGATAACTTCCTATAATGAAATATGCAATATGCAATCTTATTCTATGGGACAGACGTAGCCACATATATTTTCCTTTGAAAATTAGAGAAAAGTAAATTTATTTGATGTCATACAGTGAATAAATCATCCAAAAGTAGAGTACATGTTTATAAAAGTTTATTGTATTGCAAATAGTTTCATTCTTCTTGTCTCACACTGAGCTATTGAGTTTTATTACCACTGTTAACCTCTGCACATTGACTCAAGGCCTATGTTCTACGCAAAACAAAACTCCAACTGTTCTCTGATAAATATTACTAAATAACTAAATAATACTATAGTATTATTGTAAGACAATGCATATAGGAATACTATGCTTATTGAGACAAAAATCAAAAGTTAATTAGTGAAATTTAATGTATATTTAATATGTTGCAACCGTCCCTGATCCGTGTTGCAACTGTCCCCACGTTTGGGGTCAGTTGCAACGTCTGGATTCTTCCATTCAAATGAATATTGTGATTGATGTGTCATATGTAACCATCTTTAAATGGTATGACTAATTAGCTGACAAATGTATGTTTAATCTATAAAAGTTTGGTGAGCCTAGTCCAAATAGTATCTGAGTAACTGAGAAAAATTTAAAAAGTGTTGCAACTGTCCCCAGTCTCCCCTATCTTTAACTTTAACTTGAAGTCAGCCTGCTAGTTTTCTGCTGCTCAGGTGCAGTACGATCCTGGCGTAGCTCCAATAATCCTGAGTGGGTCCAGGTTTATAATCCACAGGACGAGGCCGACTTCAACCTGACTCCACCGAGGACTCCGTTCTAAAGCCAGAGATAGGCTCGAGGGAGAAAACTGACGCTACTGCTCCAGTATGGGGAGTGGCCATTTTGCCTCTTCCCGCTCTATTTTTTAAAAAGGGGGTGTGAACAGTTGAGAGGACACCATGGAGGTGTGATAGGGGCGTGAATTACGTAAGGGACGGAAGATTAATTCATTGATTTTCTATACCGCTGCACTAGGGCCCGGGTGAGCTGGAGCCAATCTCAGCTGACTTCAGGCACAGGGCTGGGGACGGAAGAGGATTCTTAAAAAAATATTAAAGGGATAGTTCAACATTTTGGCAAATTGGCCCATTGCCATAATCCCTATAGTCATAGCAGTAGGTTTGTTACCTTAATTTGTCAGTGCAAGCTATTTTTAGAACGGCGGAGCAGAGCAGCGAGCTGCTCAGAGCTACGCTACGGAGGCTAATGGAATTGGACAAGGGTGGACAAGTTGTGACCTGCACATTCACCACGCTATGAGATAATAACACAACGTTACCAGACAGAGTTGTTTTAGAGGGAAATCCAGAGACTGCATGATGAAAAACTGTCCCTGAAGGCAACGTGCATCAGCGGTTTTGCATGAATTTCCCTCTAAAACAACTGTCTGGTAACGTTGTGTTATTATCTCATAGCGTGGTGAATGTGCAGTTCACAACTTGTCCACCAGAGCGTTGTGGAGTTGTTGGATTGTGTATTTGATCAGTTTGATGAGGGAAACAAAGAAATCCCATTAGCCTCCGTAGCGTAGCTCTGAGCAGCTCACGGCTCTGCTCCGCCGTTCTAAAAATAGCTTGCACTGTAGTGGAGCTGTGCATAAAGCCAATTAAAGGTAACAAACCTACTGCTACAGTATGACTATAGCGATTATAGCAATGGGCAAATTTGCCAAAATGTTGAACTATCCCTTTAACTAATGATTATTTAATATTTTCCAGACAGATTGCCACTATGTATAAATATATAAATCTTTTTTTTTGCCTTTATTTAACCAGGTCGGTCCCATTGAGACACAATGGCCTCTTTTTCAAGGGAATTAACTCTGTCTATTCTCTCTCTCCTGAATCTAAACACTAGAGCTGAATTCCCACCACAATTACTTGTTTCTGTGCCAAAGGTCCTGTCGCTGCACCTACAAATAAAAACATCTACAGTGTTTGACAGCTCTGGGCAGAGTTTGTCATCCACTTCACAGCTTTTCTCCTACAGAAAACTCTAATTAATGGGTCTTTCCTTACTATGTCTATCACTGTCTGCTGCTCTCATTTCCCTGCCTTTTTGTTTGTTTGTTTGTTTGTTTGTTTGTTTGTTTGTTTGTTTGTTTTACTCTGCCTCACTGACTCCTCATACCCCTTTTTTTTCTCCATCGCAGACAATCTGTGTTCATTCCTTTCCATCTGTCTAAAGAGCACTGAGTGAGCTCTGGTTTTGGTCAAATTGTTTTAGCTTCTAATGCCGATCAGTAGACTAGTCCTTACACCAAGAAAACCAATGACAAACAGACATATAGCGTAAGAGAAGCAGTGGATAGTGGATTTTGTTCATCACTTAGTAGTATTTTGTTCAAGATCCTGGTGATGGTCCTTCTTTCTCCTGTTTATAGAACATGTGTGGGAGGTGAGAGGTGGTCTTTATCTCCTTCTCCGGTGCATGTGCTTCCATGTTTATTCGGTGCAGCTCTGTTGTGTGAATATTCTGCTCTTACAGTGTTGCTAAATATCCTTTTTTTTTTTAGCAAATAATATGTATAGATATTTTTTTCAGATGATTTCATTATTATGAATATTTTTTCAGAGAGTAATTTTCTCTCTTTCACCAACAAATAGCACCTCTTGTTTGAGTTGCATGATTTTTGTGCAACATGCAGTTTTACAGATTTATTATTCAGTTTCATGTATTCCACTGTACGTAGAGCAAATAAAAACAAACACTGCACTCTTTCTCTTACATGTTAGTGGTATTGCAGCCAATCATTTTTTGATAATTACATTTGTACATTAGATGTTGTTAATGATCATTGCTCACTGTGGTTCAGTAGCTCGTACGTATTCATACAGTGTGGTAGACAATTATTTCTTTCTGAAGATGCTACAATGTTGAAGTTGGTTCAGTCCCCAAAATAAAAATCATTTTAACAGTCGATCATGTCAGTTTGCGGTGGGGGAACATACAGGGACTACGGATGGAAAGTAGCTAGTAAGCTAAATCCGGTACAAGGCATCTCTTCTCATTTCGAGACCAATGTTATTTTGTACATTGTGCCTGATACAAATAAACATATTAAACTAAACTAAACAGTTGCAGCAAGTCCTGCTACGAGTAAATACTGGTTGTAATGAATACTGTATAGCAAACGTGAAAATGTGCTTGCCTTAAGGTTTAACCTTGAATTTGCCTCTGGTATTACTTTATGCAATTTGGTGGATGCATACAACCGTGAGGCTGTAATTCTACTTTCTCTCCGTCCCTTATCATCCCCAACCATCTCATTTGTTTTGACGTTATCCTCCTGACAATCTTATAAAAAGTCCATTGTGCATATGAAACTCTCATGATGCACTGCATCCCTCCGTCTAGTAATGTAATTATAGTGAACATAGGGAATAAAAACATCAAATGATTGCTCCAACTGACAAAACGTTGAATGAAACGCACTGACTCAGTGCCTGAGGAATATCAATGAGAAATGTATGTACTTGGAATGAAAAGGTTTTCATGGAGGTGGATTTGATGATGAGTGGGACTTCAGACAGCTCTGGATATAGAAATGCAGCTTTGATAGATTCATAGCCCACAAATAACATGTAATCTCAGTTATTATAGATGCTCCATGCAATGCTGTTGTTGAACATTTTTCTGTCACATGCACTGAACAGCTGTCCAAGCTGCTCTTGCTGTACATCAATCCATGCCACTCCTACTGAGAAAAAGTTAAAAATACTCTAGCGTCCATCACAAAAGCATCCAACTGTAGGGAGAGAAAACAGAATGGCAGCCTTTGTGATTTCTCTAGGGTCTTGTACACATGGTGAGGGCATGCCAAGCCCTATTTGCTGAATCTGATTAGATGAGAAGTTGCATAAATATTTCAATGTGTGGAGACACAGAGATCTCATTTTGAAAGCTTGTATGAAATGCAGTGTAGTGGGATCAGGTTTCATACAAAACCAGGAGTGATTTAATTTTTGTTGGAGGTGGGTGAATGGTTATCAGGATAGCATCAACATCTTATTGGGTCCACATTGGTTTAGGTGTAAAGTATAGGCCAAAGTGTGTTTTTTAAGCCACTATGACTTCCTGCAAATGATGATGTTGCGTGGTCTGCAGTGATGGGAATAACAGCGTTATAAAATATAGCCGTTACTAACGGTACTACTTTTTTCAGTAACAAGTAATCAAAGAAGTTACTGTTTCCCTGTTACTGACAGTAAAATGCGCTGTTACTCAAGAAGTCCTGTCACAAAATAATACACCCGTTGAAGTGTACATTATATACACTTTTTTCGGTCCATCAGCTAGTTGGAAAAAAGCCATTTGAGTGTGTTGGTTAGTTCCAGATAAACAGGAGGTTAGGTTTACAGTTTGGTGGTTAGGGGGGAGTCCAAGTAATTTGACATATTTGAGCATTTTATGAAAAGTTACTTAGTAGTTAGTAGTTACTTTTCCTGGTAATAAATTACTTTTATAATGTAGTAATTCAGTTACTAACTCAGTTACTTTTTGAAAAAGTAACTAGTAACTAACGAAATATGGAAGTAACATCCGACAGTTGTGCTATGAGCCAGATTCGGTTCCTGGAACTGGGTATACCATAGTAAGTGGGAGCTCCTACAGTGTGGCGAGTCCTTTCTTCTTTTTGATGTTCGCCTCCCTGGACTCCATAAGTAAACAATATGTGGATAAGTGTGCACCAGATTGATTTTTGCTATGGTGTGAGGCTGCACTCTGAACTACATGCTACAGTTTGTATTTGTATTTTATTGTTTGCACTAACAGACATATCAGTACAAGTACAAGTACAAGATCAGTAAAAAGGAAAGATCATAAAGCCAGACGGGCTTATAAGCGACCTCCCCTTTTAAACCTATGAATAACTTTTCTTAAGACTTTACTCCCCCCTCCCCACCCAGTACCCCCCCTCCTCAATCACACATGCACAAGCACACAAGTGCATATCTTCATCTCATACACTGATATATAAATACAACATTTAACATTAGTATACTGTATATAGCAAAATAAAAAATAAAATACATACAAAACCCAATGATGCAAAGATGTGACTAGGTCTGTAAGTATTGTTTGAGCTTGGTTTTAAATGTATTTAAAGAGAAACATGATTCTAAAAAAATGTTTTATATCATTCCACAGCACTGCACCTTGATAGACAAATGAGAATTTAGCAACAGAGGTCCTACAATGTGTAAATCATTCTTTCTTCTTGTAAAATGTGCATGGTAATGTGAGTTAAACTCAAAGTAACTTTGAAAAAAAAATAGGTAGAGATGCAGGAAGGCAAATTACTTTATAACCCCTGTTTTTAGCATGATAAATGGCAATGACAATGCTAACATGGAAATGTTTAGCAAGTAGCCTATAGTGTTACTCGGTTAAATAAACATGCTAACATTTACTAATGAGCATTAAACACAATATCATGTGGATGAAACTAACAGCTGTTTAGTTTACCACAAAGAGCACTAGCCTGGTTCTCTGTAAAAGCATTAAAACTGGGCCCATCAGCATAAATTAACTCAACTTATTCTGTTTCTCTTCGTGGCTGTTTCTTGAGTAGGCACATGGGCTGGTCCAGCAGTCTGTTGGAGGAAGATATACCTCTGTCTGTTGTCCTCAGGGTGCAGCAGAACCAATCGCTTTATAGGCTGCACCAGTGGATGTGTGTCTGCAGAGAAGAGGAAAGCCAGATAAATGAATTCCTGTCAGCTACAGTGGCTGATATTAACACACATGTTTCCCTATGTGCCAGCAGAAAAAACTGTGAGTGAGGAGGAGAGGGTGGATTGGTTTACGTTGGTTGGACAGCAAGAGAAATGGTATCCAAGGCACTTCCCCAATTCACACACACCCTTTGAAACTAAGTGGGAATCCATAATGAGTGAACATCAGTTCACTTGGAAGCTAAGGACATAAGGGACAGTGATTTGGCAGATGAAGGCTCTTGCCAGGTTCAACAAAATAGTGCAGTAATGTAAAAATGTACTTCATGCAGACAGCTAAAGTAGTAAGAGGTAGCTGCAGTCCTGACCTGAGATGCCCTTGGAGTACATCATTGTACTTTGTCACATTGGGAATCATTTAATCACAGTATAACACATAGCATGGGCTACATGAACAATAAATCATAAATTGTCGACCACACTTGCACAAATGTCGATCATCCCAGCTCCTGTCTGACTTGAGGCAAACTGAAGTTTACTGGAGTTTAAATGGCAAATGTCCAGTGTACTGGGACAGATGTTGAAGTGATCCAGTTGTTTTCCTGCTGTACCTGTGTTGCCAGGCTGGCCTGTCACTCAGCTAATTAGATAACATGATGTAGGTATAAGCCAGTAGTTTAAATTCAAAAGTGTCACAACACTGTGATAGTTCAGGATGTAAGTAGTAGTCACATTAAATAATCATGTTCATATCCCAATCATAACTTCTAGTTACATTGTTCAACATCAACAGTTTAAGAATGTTTTAAAATCTCTCCAGGTTTGATGTTAACTCACATTTTATGTGCACACAGATACTCTGCTATCCATTGTTGATGTCAGTGAATGGAACGCTTTGCACAGATTGCATATTCAAAATGTGGCTGGCAGAGCCTGGCCATTGAGAGAAATGACTTCCTTTGCAACCTACGTATTTCAAGGATAAAGACTAGCAAATTTAATTTGGAGAACATAGGCCTGGAGTTCTTACTTTAAGTGAGGCACATCAAAATTCAATCATTACATGTCTCAAGATACACACACAGCAAATGATCGTATCTACATGCACACATAATGAGAGGCATGCATGCTTTAACTCCTGCGTAGCCCCACAGAAAACTGCCTCTGCTAACATGAGACTGTCTCTGTTTCTCAGCTTCAGGAAAATCAATGGCAACTTTGATGAAAGTAAAGGGTGGCATGGTGTGATACCAGTAATGCCAATGTAACACCAGAAAGACATCAGACTCTACAGACACTAGATTTAATTAAATAATGGTACATAAACAAATATTGGCCAACCGACATATTTTGCAGATGTCAGGTTTTGGTCAACATACTTCAATCCTACATACAATGTCTGTATTTCATATGTGTAAAGATGATGTTTGCTTTTTAAAAGATGTATTGATTTGACCAAATATCACAATTAAAAAAAGGGATTTCCAATGAGACTGTTTTTCAAATTCATTATATTTGTACATGGCTATGTTGTGCTTACTCTCATACCTAAAAAGTGTCCTTGTCTAACACTCCAAAGCTGTCTGGCTGCTGAACAAGACACAGAGGGAACCTAAAACAGGTTAATAAAATAATACAAATTTAATGGATAAAGTCTTTTCACTAATAAAAGATAGATTAGGCCCAAACACCACCATCCTTTTAATCACCATCAAATCCTGCACAGTGCCATGGCCTGGCACTGACAAAGGACATAATGCGAACAAATGAAAAGGGAAAAGGTTTTGAAAAAACCCGACAAAGTGCTGGACAGTCGGCCTCAGGTGATCTGTACTGTATTATTCTGATCCCTGCAGACAGAAAGGAAGACAGATTTGTTTCTCGGTTGGATCAATAGCTGAGTCTCCCATGGCACTTTCTCCCTCATTTATCTTCTTGACTTTGATTTCATTGTTGGAGCAGAGTGGAGGATGTCTCCTCGTGAATGCTGGAGCTCAGCAGTTCCAGCATTCATCCATCTCTGTTGGATTCCCTCATTAGTTGTCTTCTTATTTTCTTGGTGAAAATGTCATGATATTGCACTTTTGCCATCACAGCATAGCTTGTAAATCCAATAGCACCCTTTACATTTGTTTGGGATCTAGATTACTATATTGATCATGGCTGTCTCCTGTCCACATTCTAAACAAAATTGGTTTGTGTAGATGTGACTGGGATAGGTCTGTCCTCAAAACAACTGGGAGCTGCTGCATAGCGAACAGTCAAGAGGCCAGTGAGCGTACCTGTGGACATGGACACAATGAAGTTATCCTAAAGCAATAATTGTAGTGCATCTTCACCTTTGTAGGGATTGTGTGTGAAATATATGGACACAAAATTGTGGAAAAGGTGAAAATTGGATTTTAAAATTGTCTGTTTTTGACCTCTTGGGGTCAGTGCGCCATGAATCACTTCATGTTATGGGAAATAAATGCAACTAGTTTTGAGGAGCAGCTTTAGCATTAAAGGGATAGTTCAACATTTTGGCAAATTGGCCCATTGCCATAATCCCTATAGTCATAGCAGTAGGTTCGTTACCTTTATTTGTCGGTGTAAGCTATTTTTAGAACGGAGGAGCGGAGCGGCAGGCTGTTCAGAGCTACACTATGGAGGCTAATGGAATTTCTTGGTTTCCCTCATCAAACTCATCAAATACAAAATCCCAAAACTCCAAAACGCTTTCGTGGACAAGTTGTGACCTGCACAATCACCACGCCATGAGATAATAATAGAACGTTACGAGACAGAGTTGTTTTAGAGGTAAATTCATGCAAAACCGCTGATGCGCGTTGCGTTCAGGGACAATTTTTCAGCAAGCAGTCTCTGTATTTACCTCGAAAACGGCTCCGTTTCGTAACGTTCCATTATTATCTCATAGCGTGGTGATTGTGCAGGTCACAACTTGTCCACGAAAGCGTTTTGGAGTTTTGGGATTTTGTATTTGATGAGTTTGATGAGGGAAACCAAGAAATTCCATTAGCCTCCATAGTGTAGCTCTGAACAGCCTGCCGCTCCGCTCCTCCGTTCTAAAAATAGCTTACACCGACAAATAAAGGTAACGAACCTACTGCTATGACTATAGCGATTATGGCAATGGGCCAATTTGCCAAAATGTTGAACTATCCCTTTAAATTAGTGATGATTTTGGTCATCTGAAGAATGTAAGCCATTTGGTCTTCATCACTTCTGACAAATCACAAGTCACTCTTAGCACAACTCCATCAAGAAACCCTGCTCTGGTCTTTGCATTGCTGCACCTCCATCTCGTTTATCCATCCCTGACAGTTCATCTTGCCCAAATGTATTTAATTGCACTATACATCCTGTTTTTGTTTTTGTTTGTATTACTGTCTATTTGTCGTTTTTGTTTTTAGTAGTATCATATTAATTGTCTCTCATTGACTGCTGGTTTCTGTTAGGATATGCTCTATTCTTGCGCTGATTTTTATGTCTCCTCTGTCCGTGTGTTTATGTATTATGATCCTTGTGTTCCTGTTGTATATTTTAATGGCTTTTTAACATCTTGCCGGAGGACTGCAGTTGAAAACTCGCCTCTGGCTAACACTGGCACTTTTACAAAAATGTTTATTAATGTGCACTGTCCTCTCCAAATAAAAAATAAAATAAAATAAAATAAACTATCTGGATTCTATCACTTTAGCCCTCACTATTGGTGCATTCATTACAGATGCCATACACTGCGGTCTCCCCCTGAAGAAGTGACGTCCCTGACTTGGACTCTTTGGATTCAAGCATCTGCCAATGTGATGTGATGTGATGAATGTAAATGCAATGATAATGTAGTAAAGTCACTTTATTACATATGCAAGTGAATTAGCCATATTCACAGTGCCGCCATCTTTTCTAAACATCATCACTTGGGGTGGAAAGACTCCGTCACATAAAAACCGTTGAGCTATTCTAAAAAACGTTCCGGTTTTCACCACAACATCTGCAAAAAATACAACCTTCCAGGCTTGAATAACATGAAATGTATCTCCGGTGTGCGTTGACTATCCACAGTTTCACTGCTTTCCTATCTTACATTACATTAGCAAGGTGTCATCTGAACGTTGACGTTAGCGTTACCATTAGCAGTTGCAGCTAACGCCAGCTAACTCAAATAATTCAAATCACCCACCCCAAGTGATGACGTAAGGAAAGATGGCGACACTGTGAATATGGTCAATGCATCTGTCTTCACAGCCCAGCAGACAGTATGTTCTGTCTGCTGCAAGTCCAACCTGTCATGCACAGTACAGCTCCACAGCTGATCAACACAGTGGAGTTATATATGTAGCCTGCTAAGTGAGTTGAACCTGCCACATCCACCCGCTTTGGCAGATATCATACTCTCGTCTGTCTATTCTTGATTTAGGAATTTTCACCCACTTCTCCCTGCAGAACACTTCAAGGTTGTATTTTTAAATCATGCTCAAGATCCACCCACAGATTTCCAGTGATGTTAAGCCAGGTGGTGATGAGGGTCACTCAAATAGCTTCAGCTTGCGTTTCTTAGAATACTTACAGGTGGATTTTGAGGTGTGCTTGTGAACCACTTTTCTGTTTTTAAAATATAAATATATCTTTTCAGTTTCTCAGGGGAGTCTATTTTTTAATCCGTGTAACGCAAAGCAGAATTTCCACCCCCGTTCTTGTTACAAACCTTTGGTGTTTAAATTGAAGAGTGACCAAATGTACACAATACACATGTTTTGATGTTATATTATATATGTTATATTAAATACAACATCTGGTGTGAGAGAGACATTATATTTTTTCCACTTGCTAAAATTGTTATCATTGTTAAGTTATGCTAAAACATGGGGATTTGTAGTCAGATGTGGAACTGTTCTTCATGAATCCATGCATGTACAATCATTGCTCCTCTGCCCACACTCAGACACTCATCAGTTTGGAGGAGGAGGTGCTGTCAGAAACAGTTGCTGCCAAGATATGTGGGGATGCAAGGAAGCAAAGAAGCTTCAACTGCCAAAAATCAGATGGTGATGTTTGCTGCTCTCTGCTCAGATGACTGTTAAAAGGCCTCCTTCCAAAAAAACTAAAAATCATTTTCTTTAAAGGAGCCAAAGGTGTCACGCCACAGCATTAGAAAGGGCAATAGCAGCATATGATTTGAATAAGAAGTCATGCCACTGCCCTTGTGCCAAAACAAAACAAAGAAAGAAAACAAATCATGTCTCAAGAGTTTTCTGTTCTGCCAATTTCAGATCAGATTTCCCGCTGCAGGGTATTGAAGCTGATGTGAACTGAGTGAATCTTTTTCAACTGCTGTGCAGAAACACAGAGAGCGATGGCAGATCCAGTTATGATTAAGCAAGACACACAGGATCATGAATGCTATGCAGGACCAAGTGGAGGTGGAGAAACAGCATTTCCCCCCAAAGCTATCACTCCCAAGGCAGCATTTGATCTCTGGCTTTAAATTTCTTCAATCAAGATTTGATACCATAAAGAAGGCCATGCATGGAGTAGAGTAAGCATCTAACCTGGGACATAAACTGATGTCAATAGTGAGACTCAAAGAAATGTTAATATTATCAGCATCAGTTTTACTCATTTTTCAAACAAAGTAAAGTACATTAGATAAACAGTACAGTGCCCATGTGATATACAGTACAATTGAGATAAATACATTACAGTGCTTCATATTCACACTGCAGGCTCTAGTGTTCTTATATCTGACTTCAGGTAAGACACACATTCATCTAATGTTGTATTGTTATTATATGACTTATGTATTTTTGAATTACAATGTCTTGTATTTTCCTTGACTTGCTCTAAGCAGATCTATTGAGTTCCTTGAGCAAAGGGAAAACCAGACCTTCCTTAGAAAGGCCACAACGCTTTACGCCTACAAGTCCTGACTACACACAAATGCTTACAGCCCTCTCTTGTTTTAAGTCCAGATACTGTACCATTCCCCAGTGGTTGTTGTGCATCAATGCTTGTTAAGTAGCAAAGTAAAGAGCTTTTTAGAGACCAAGAAACAAAATTTGTCAAAATGTGCTCAATACCATGCTTGACTAAACTAAACAGTAAGTAAAATTAAGACCCGATGAGCAGATTTTGTTGGAAATATTGGACAATTCAGGGACTTTATGACCCGTGAAATCATTTGCAGTGGTTTGCTCAGAAATGGGCGTCTTTCAATTGAATATACCTTTAATAAATAAAGTGTTTTGGTGGGTTCACACGAAACACTTACCAATTTCTTTACTCGTGTATCTGCTCGAGGTTTGTGTTTATGTAACTAAACTTTTCTGTTTCTTTTTATTCCAAGACAGATTTTAGAATTTCTTTGTTGCTTCACCAAGTTACAACAACTGGACACGTTGGATTAGACTGAATACCAGAAAAGGAAAGGATAGGGGCAGTGTTTCATTTCATTTCATTTATTTATTTAGAAGTCAGGACAATGCACATTAATGAACATGTACCGTAGTAAATGTGGCAGATTGTAGCCCGAGGGCTAATTTCCATCTGGAGTGCTCTAGGCAGGTTGGTGTTGGTGTCGCCGCCGCTGTTCAGAGTCGGGGCAAACGCACAGTAACCTATACCAGAGACTAGGGGTGTCAACAATAATCGATTCGGCGATGCATTGCAATGCGGGACATGCACGATTCAGCATCGATGCGGCAACGTGCCATAATCGATTATGTCACTGTTTATTTTTTGGCCTCAAATAAAGTTGTTAAGTTTCAATTACCTCCGGGGGCATTTCCGGAGCAACGACATGCGCAGCCTGTAGCCGCTAAGTGGCAGCACCAGCAGTAGCAGTGTTGCCGCTGACTTTCTTTTTCCTTTTTTTTTTTTTTTCACCCGCGGTCGGGTTGAGAATTAATTAATTAACGCTCATGAGTCCGGCCGTGTTGGGTCCGAGATTCAACAAGCCGGTCGGGTTTCATCGTTACTACAGGCAGCATGCCCGTTTATCACCAATAAACACAGTAGAGGAGGGTGAGTGACTGAGCTCAGGCTGTGTAAGGGGGGGGGGGGGGGGGGGGGGGGGGCTGCCGTGCCGTGTAAAAAACAACAACAACAACAAAAAGTGTCACGACTTCCTGTATCTGGCCCTTCAAAATAAAAGCCCCATAGTCTTTCATATAGTTCAGTCATGACAAGACACGGCTCCAAAGGTTTGTTTGTTTTTTCCTGCGACCAATCCAATGAAATTTTTGTCGGCTAATTTTTGGGGGCAGCCCTAGAAGTGATTTATGTTTTCTTTTTCAGGTTTGAAAATGCCATATCCAATACCCTGTACCATTCAATTTTATTTTATTTAATGACATTTATGTCAAAGATACAGGAGAGTGATAATACACACACATAGCAGCCGATAAAATCTGTTGTTCAATATCTCATGACTGATGAAAAATTTGCCGTGTTGTGTGCAGTAGAATTTTGATGCATTGCAATGCATCGCAATGCATCGTAGAATCGAATCGAATCGAATCGTTACCTGCTGAATCGTAATCGAATTGAATCGTGAGGGCAGTGCCAATGCACACCCCTACCAGAGACGTTCTAATATGAGGAGACAGACCACTCTGCCCGTTTTGAATGGGGAAAGCTGCGACGCCAAAGATGGCGCATGTCCCGCCCCTTTTCACCAGCAGCCAATCACCTGCGTTGCCATAGCTGAACTAGGCCAATCATGTTGTTGCACCAGCGCATGCGCACAAGTAGATTTACGACAGACAAACCTACCTGGTGGCAACAACAACGAAATGAACGAAAGAGCTACCTCGGGGCTACGTATACAGAATTCACCACATTCACATCAATAAGCGTTTTACAGTGAACCGATCAGTCCACATTTTCTTTGATTTAATTTTTGAATGTATAGTTTTGTTCGTTTCATTTTTTAACCTAAACATTCAAACTGGGCCCCCTCCCCTGGGGCATTAGCCTCCTGTCCATGATAGCAGCAGCAGCAGCAGCAGCAGTCCACTCCAAAAAAAAACAAACACACAGTCCGGGTGAAGCACTGGAGCCGTGGACCGATATACACCGTCACCATTAACGAGAGCCTCTATTGTTTTATTGTACCGAGTACGAGAGGCTTGTTGTGAGCTGAGAAGCGGCTGTTAGCGGCGGATGCTAACCGAAGCTAGCGGCGGATGCTAACCGCTACCGCTAGTCGAAGTTAGCATCGAGCTAGCGCAGCACAACGCCCGTCATGCTTGTTACCGGTCGAGGCTTTAGTTGTCAGTGATGGTCGGTAATCAGTCCGTGGCTCCAGCGGTTCACTCGGACTGTATTTATTTATTTTAACTGAATGCTGCTGCTGAGACGAAATGCTAGCACTTGATAACATCTGAGACAGCTAACGTTAGTGGGGATCGGGGGAGCGGGTGGGAGCAGACACAGTCACCACACACAGAACTAGGAGCCCATCTCCAGACTCAGGCCGATATGTCTCCAGGTAGAGCGGGGCAGACCGGTCACGGTGTAGTGCTCGGGCAGCTGCTAGATCACGGACTCAGCCGTTACAGCCGTACAGTGACAGCGGTGTCGTAAATCCGCGCGCATGCGCAGTTGAGTACTCTCTGTGGAAAAATAGCGATTTAAACGTCATTCTGTGGTAAAGTCTATGTTTTTTTTGGTTTTTATTTTTATCTTATTTCACTGGCTAGCACGTCTGTATGTTTTTTCCGCCCTGCTATCACGTTAAAGGGTGGATTTGACCATCCCTCCATTCATTTAGATAGGGGTCTGGTCTCTTTGGGGTTTTAGTGGCGTCGCCAAGATGGCCGCCGAGTGGCATGACTTGCCTAGAAGGACTTTGCCTATACACCACTTTATTTTCCCATGATCCATTGCGTCACACCACAACGGAAGTTGGTTTTATTTCAAATGTGGGGGCTCTGGGCTGCCAAAACCGTTTTGACTAAATCTGATGTTTGTTAAGTCTATAAAACGAATTATTGAACAAACATTACTATTTCTGTGTGCACGTTTTTGTAATTAGTCATGGTTATCGTAGTTGTTAGCTTTGCTGCTGCTGACAGCTAACAGTAGCAGCAAACTAACATCAGGACGTCAGCTGTCAAAACCCTCCTGTTGTCGGACACAACATGAAACTACTCCAGTTAGCTCAGTCATGTTGGAACTAGGATATCCGCTGGAAAAAATATTTTTTTCCATGGGCCGTTTATTGAGTTATTGTTTATTGACACTGCTAACGGCTAACAGCTAACAGTTAGCCCAGCTAATCTAAAATGTTTGTTCAACAATTCGTTTTATAGACTTCATAAACATCAGAGTAGTCACAACGGTGATATAGTGACGTGAAAATGTGACATAAAGCTAAAACCTCGTCCGTATTGTTCTCATTAAAATTACGTGATGGCTATAAATAAAGTCATCACGGCCAATGTCTATCAACCAGTCTATGCTATCAACAGTAACGGTGGAATGGATTGTCATGGCGACACCCAGCGTCATTCTTCGGAAAGTGGTGGATAGACATACAGTAACACCTGTTACCAGCGTTACCATAGCGAGGAGCTAACGTGTCCTTTTTTTAATTTTTTTTTTTTAAATCTCCTCTCCTTCAGCCTCAAGTTCTCACTGCTGCAGATGGTGCTGCAACCCAACTACACAGCTGTTAGCCGATTGGCTGTTTGACTCTCACTCATAACATCCAGGGATGTTTCAATATTCCACATTCTTTGACTTTTGAATATAAAATATCAAATTATTATCTAAAACTACTTGGCATGAGTGCAGACTGAGAATGGTGTTGTCATGATAGAATAGCCTATAATAGATTTTCTATTCTATTCTATACTAATAGCCTATATTGTCTTCACTTTATTTAGATCAGATTCTGCGTGTGAAATAATAATATAATAATAATAATAAACTTTATTTATATAGCACCTTTCAAAAACAAGTTACAAGGTGATGAATAACAACAGAAATAAAACAGGTCAAATACAATTGCCTGGCAACAACATAATAAAACTTTATAAAATTATAAAATCACCCACCCACAACAAAGTAATCATACAATAATGGTAAAACAAAATTAAAACAAAATTAAGAGAAGGCTAATCGATAAAAGTGAGTTTTAAGAAGAGATTTAAAAGAAGCCACTGAGCTCGCCTGCCTGAGATCGCCGAATTGCAATAGGTGACTTGACTTGGACTTGAATTGGCATTTCCTGTGACTTGACTTGACTTGCCCAAAGAAAAATGACTTAGGACTTACTTGAGACTTACTTGAGACTTGGTCCCATCTCTCAAATAGCATAAACACATACAATATTACAACGCAATAGAGCTGTACAGTAAAAGCATGCAATTAGGACATTAGAGGTGATTACACGTTTGGTTGGCTCTGAGCCACAACTTCAGGTGGCTCTTGAACGTAGTCAGGGTAGGACATTCCTTTATGGGTAAGGGTAGTGTGTTCCAGATTGCAGTTCCTTTAGTAGACAGAGCATTTTGACTGAAAGAAGTGTTCTTGTATGGAACCACACAGTCCCTATTAGTAGTTGATCTGGTGGTCCTCGTCTGTTTAAATGTAATAAACTCTTTAAGTGGAGATGGCACCAGGCCATTAAGTACTTTATATATTATGCATACAGAGGAGAACTTACAAAAATTAAGAAAACTCAGCAAATTATATTTCACTAGAATGTTACAATGATGGTAAGTAATCATTTTTTTGTCTAAGATTTTGAGTGCTTTTTTTATACAGGAGTTCAACTGGTTTCAAGATAGTAGAGCCGGTCATGGACCAGCTGGTGATGCAGCAGCTTAAATGAGAAAATATCATAGAGTGCAGAAACATCAGAGCAGCTGCTTCTGACAAGGATCCTCTGATTTGCTTGAAGTTGCAAAGATGAAATTTAAGTTGGATATAGTTACTTTGGAAAGTAGTTAATTAGGTTACAACGATACCGTCAATTAAAAGTAATCAGTTACCTTACAGCATTACCTAAAAGTAACGCGTGCGTTACCAAAAATGAAAAGCCTTTTGCAGCACCTCGCACATGCTGCAACTTAACTGACACACAGCCTTTTGTAAATGCACCGAGTCCTGACAATGAATAACATCAGTCATCCAAGCAAATTAACTCTACAGGATAACAATAACAGGAAAGACGGTCAGAAATATGCCACATAGCGGTAACGGAGGACATTCAGGAGCTGATCTGAATGGGCCCTTAAATTGGAAGTGGATTATTTTGCAGTCGATAGAAGCTTATCACCAATGCAGAGTGTGCATTTTATCGTTATGTTCTTGTCCTTTTCGCTGGCGAATTGAAACGCGCACACACACACACACACACACACACACACACACAGGTAACGTAGGTCAGCAGGGCACAGACGCATCACAGCACTGAGCCTCGGCTGACACATCTGCAGGTTCCACAGTAGCCTAATGTCTGACAAAAAGCAGGCTGCAGTCGGGATTTTCCTGTCCTTATCCACAGAAATTCAAGTAACAGATTACTTTTTTTTTTTTAAATAAAGAAGTTACTGATTGCTCAACGCACGAAACTAACGTGTTATGTTACACGTTACATGAAAAAAGTAATTAAAGTAGTCTAACTCATTACTTTGTAACGCGTTACCCACAACACTGGATAGGGGATAGGGAATAGACATATTGCTGGTATCAGTGGCGGACTGGCACCAAAAAGAGGCCCTGGCAATTTTGACAGAGAGAGGCCACATTGCCTTCTCAGGAGGGGGGGGGGGGCCCATCACCAGGCAGCCGCAGTGGCATTTGCCCACATTGCCCAATGGCCAGTCCGTCCCTGGCTGGTATTTATACAAGTATTATTCTACTGTAGCAACATCATATAAAACTGACGCATTTGACTGTAGGTGAAAGGCAGTGTGTTTGTGGTGCTCTGGGGGTGTGTGTCTTGCTCTGTAGAATGGTAAATAAGGTTTATAATGGAATGAAATCAAGCTGTAAATTATTAATGACCATTTTCAAAGGCAAACTGAAGTAGCAGTGCCATAGCAGACACACAGTGTGGACACATGCTCATGCATGAGCCACAGAATTTTAACAAAGTTGCCATCGTACACTCACAATGCAGGCAGTATGCTGGACATTAGCAATTTTGTGTTGTGTGTCAGCAAATACTTCAAAGATACTATAGAGTATGTTTTTTGTAATTCTGTAAAAAGATTTTTTTTAATTTTTTTTTTTTTTTTTACTTTTCAGTTCAAGACAATTACGTATTTCAGAACAACAGATATTAACAACAATACACAATATGTAACATATTACTGTACATTACAACAGAGGGAACACAAGATACAGACTAAAAACAAGTGTGGACACCATGTGGGGAAGTGGATAGAGCAGCCACCCCATATGCAGTCATGTCCAATGCCAACATTTTTTTTAATTTCTTTTATTATTATTTTTATTTGACCTTTATTTAACCAGGCAGAATCATCAAGAACGAGTTCCTATTTACAATGATGGCCTGACAAGAGGCACACGCTTCTTGAGAGGGAGGGGAGAGAGGGCTGTGAAAGAAAAAGGACAAAGCACAACTCTACAGACATGTAGCAGGACATCAACAGAGACAGCAGCAAGCAAGAGAGTGAACAAGGACAGAAAGGGTTAACAAACAGCTCTTCAGTCATACAGGCAAAGCAGCAAGACAGGCCGTGGGCCGTGGAAGGCAAGGAAGAGAAATGTAACAACACACTAGTACTGCAAAGGTTCTTAGGGAGACTAAATTGGGAGAACATAAAAACAGGGTTAATAGCGAGGATTATTTACAACATCACATATGGCAGAGCTACGTCAGCAACCTCTAGTCCTCTGCATGAAGGTCAAACTCATCGTCCACCACCCAGACCCCTACAGCCACACTTACACTTACTGTACCACATTAGAACATGCTCCCTCCTACACTGACACAAAAAATGGACAAGCACAACTTGTAAAGGTGTGCAGTAATTCAAGAGTCTTGAGCTGGAGGAAACACAGAAATGTTGATTTCACGATTTCCTTTGGAGTTTTTCCTCAGTGGATGTGAGGGTCTAAGGACAGAGGATGTTGTTACGATGCTATGTGAAGCCCTTTGAGACAAACTGTTTGTAAAAACGAGCTATATAAATAAAATTGCCTTGCCTTGCCTTTGCATCAGTCTTTCAGATGTGTGAAAGGCAACAATAAAACCATTATGAAGTAGCTCTAGCTTTCATTCTCACTGTAGGGAATGACCTCTCCAAGGTAGACCCCTTTACCTTCAGTGATCATGAGGAGTTATTGTAATTACTTGTGAGCTCATCACTGCATATAACCACCATATGTTACTGGCCAGCTGCCCCCTCCACGCGCACAATAGAAGTCATTACATGTGCAGGATTAAGCTTCATCCTTGACAAGGACTGCAGCAAAGTGCTCATCTTTTATTAACGCCAAGATACTGGACTTAATACATGGCCCTTAACCCTCCCCACAGGGAAATTGACACAATTTTAATGACTACAACATTGTGTTAATACCTGTAATTTCTGTATTAGTGGTTGGATCACTGGTTACACACACACACACACACACACACACACACACACACACACACACACACACACACACACACACACACACACACACACACACACACACACACACACAAGCATCATTTAGGCATCAGCATTTTATGTTATCTTGATGTGTTTTAAACATGTTTCCTGCTCATCTCCTGCTGGCCATGCTGTATTGCTGTATAGTTAAGACGTATCTGTTCACTGTGGTGAAAACAAAGGCTCAGGAGTTTTATCCTACCACACAGCCAAGGGAAACCTGTGGCCAAATATTCACTATCCTGCCAATTTGATTAGTATTATTTTCAACAGGGGCAGCAAACTGTGAAGGATTCACTCAATTAGAAACAAACCCCCTGAGGTAGAGCGGAGGATGAGAGAAGTCTGTCACTGAGGGAAACACTGAGACACTTTTTTGATGTTGCCCAAAAATGATGAAATGACTGAGACAGAAATACAAACTGCCAGATGGGAAGCTGCCACTTTTCTTTCTTTTTGGGTATATGAAAGGTGCTTTAATTCATTCTCATAATGTCATCTTTATTCAACAAAATGGTTTTATTTATACATTTTTGTAGTAATAGTAAGTGGAATGCTGTAGTCTATAAAACACACATTGTGAAAACAACACAACAGTGTTAAATGGCAGAGTGATGAACCTCCAGAGAATTATCTCCTGAATCTGCACTTCCACTTTACAGAGTTTTATGGTGAGCTCATTGTTTTTGTCTGTCTGGCCAATTTCACAGCTTTACATTTGTCAGTTCTCTCTCACCACACTTTAGATGCAACAAGTAAATGTTTTCAGCAGAAGTGTAGCTTTATGCACGCATTAGTTGTGCTGTGGATGTTCCATTGCAAATTTAACACCCTCAGGGCCTGATCTACTAAAGGTTTGCTTGTATAAAAACATGTGCAAACTTGATGCTACCCGCAAAAAATGTGCAAGCTGATCTACTAACCGGGTGCACTGAGGATTGCGTCTCTCAAACGGGCAAAAAAGCATACGTGATGCATTAACGCATTTGCCTCGTTTTGGCCAGAACGTGCAAAATATTGGGAGGAGTAGATGCAAATAGATTTATTTAGCACACGCAACGTGATTTATCTTCTCCCAGCCCTTAGTTGACATGAGGGTGAGTAGATAATGAGTGAAATTTCAATTTTGGGTGAACTATCCCTTTAATCCACATCATCAATAACCAAACAATCATAGAAATGAGTCTCCTTAAGTCTTGTAATGTCACAATACCACCTTGTTTAACTGGCTAAAGTCACAAGTGGGGTGCGTAGTGCTACACAGCCTTACTATTGAAAATGTCATGATAGCGAAGAGTCTTTAGAAATCTCAGTAATTGTGAAGTGGCTGATAAACCAGGTGAAAGAGAGGGATTGATGCCAGGAAGTATGAAGGCCAAGTAATGATGATATGTGAATGTGCCAGAAACAACAAATGGCACAGGTGTAACAAGGAGATGAAGAGGGAGCTGTCCTCATGGCTGAAGAAAAGACACACACACAATACCCATACACATACATACTATACTGTAAGGTTATAAGACAAAAAGTACAACAGGAAGCATGGAGAAAACCTTACAAATTCACTAACTGATTCATGCCAGAGGCTTACATCATGTCAGAAACAAAACAACACAAAACTCTCTTAAATTTACACAAAGTACAAAGAAATAAAAAAAAAGAAGAAAATGAGAAAAACAGACAGTGTGACAAATGAGAGGATCCAACATGGCCAAAAGGGTCTGCTGTGTTCAGAGTGTGAATCCAATATGTCTCCATGGAGCAGCGGGCTGGTGATGTCACCACCTCTGGGAGAAGGTGAGATTTATTTCTATTCCCCATGCAGAGTTGTAATGCTGCTGCAGAGCAGTGGCTAGCCTGTGCTTAATGTGGGGCAAGTGCATTAACATGTTTTGAGTCTTCACTGGAGCCATATGTAAATCTTTGAAGCTGTTTTTGTTAATGAAGTGACAAAAACGAGACTACAGCCACAACATGTGTACTGCTGCAGATAATGGAGGATTTAATGAAATATTTTCTTCTTATCCGCTGCCTGACTAGTCACTGCATTGTTCAGTGTCTCCAGTGGAAACAGCCCAGTGGTTGATGACGCAGCCAGGAGACTCTAGGGGACAGTGAGGTTGTCTCTGGATCAGAATGAGGCAGATCGTCTCTCAGACTGTTGCACTTTCTAAATGTGATCGAGGCAAGCACAGAGCTGACAGTAATAAGAGATTTGTCACTTTTGAGAATATTTAAGAATGATCTTCCTGTATGTTACATCTGTGAGGAAATAGTTGTTTAGCTCTAGTTCTCTTGCCATAAGGACTTTCTGACAGGCCAGAGAGGTAGACATGATGTAGTGTGTCCATTTTGCTTTGGAAGTGTTTCATTTCAAAGGTTTAGATCAGAAATCTGTAACAATTCTATACAGTTTCAGCACAATTACAAGGATTACTCAACAAACAATTGCAATTGTTTTGGATGGTGACTCAACTTTAGAAGTGTGTGTCTACTTAAAGGTTTACAAAGCATTTACAGTATATTACAATACAGACATGGGATGACATGATGATCAGCGACTATTTTCAGAAAGACTTTATCCAGCCTGATGTTGAACTAATGGGCACCTGCTCACTATCAAGTAAATAAAAACAGCAGTAAAATGTTGGTAATAAAAGCTTCCATCATGTCACTGGAATCTAAATCAAGGAGCAAACATAAGCACATTTTAATACTGTGGCAAAAACATATGAGCTTCATTTGTGTGATCAACAATCCTGTTGTACACATCTCCAAATACCCACCAACCTCATGTCAAATACTGTGAACTGTGAAGTTATGTCACAATATCATGGTTTCTCAGTGATCCAGAGCTCATTCATCAAAGCCAAGCACAGCACTGGCTGAAGACTAACTGAGGCCAGTTGCATTGCTGTGTGTATGTGAATTTTAAAACTGATTTACAGCCACTTTTTGGTTTTGTTCAGTTCAAGATAGGTGCAGCAATATCAACATTAAAGGAGCATTATCGCAAATCCAAATTCTTAATTCGGCCACTAGATGGAGCCAGGCGGAGCATATCAGATATAAACAAGTGGGCAGCTGTCAGAGAGAGAGAGGAGCCTCGACCCATCTTTTGCATATTTCAGCTTGTTTTATGCTATTACTGCTGTATTTGCGATAATGCTCCTTTAATTGAATAATAAAAGGCAAAACATTAATTAAAAATGAATTCACACTGTGAAAGCTACAATGCTCATTATTATCTGTGAGCTCATAAAAGTAGGCTATTACTGTTTTAAAACAGTTTAAAAGCAGACACGATGAATAACAAGCTTTTGTGAGAAATGCCATTGTAGGCGACTATTGTTTCAACTGTGATGACAAAAGAAAGTGTATTCAAATGTTCCTGTCTCTCTGGGTATTCATAGTGACAATAACGACTGGAACACAAAGAGGAAAATAATTGGAAATATCCAACGTGGATTAAAGAGAGCATCAAACTGTGCTGATTAATTTGTTAATGAAATATTTGGCAGTGATTCACTGCGCCATTTTGAATGTGGTATGAATGTTCACTGCGTGAGGGGCGAAATATGGTGTTGATGTGTCGAATGCTTGGAGGAATTTGTAAAATGTAATCAGTGCAGCACATCAGCCTTTCACCGCTGCACGTAGCACCTGTTTCCGGGGAATCGGTGCAACCAGCTGTGACCACGCTCCTCCACATGAGAAGTTGAATTTAAGACAAATAAACAGTGTGTAAGGCTTTTATTTGTGTGTGGTGTATTTCTCATTGAGAGCATTCCTGATCCATGTGTGTCGTGAGAGAATATAGACACTGACCTTTGCAGTTTAGAGGGGTGCTGTGCGCACAAGCAGCTGTCAATCAAAGACACCCAGGGCCTGACACATCAGGCAGGGTGATCTAACTTCTGTCTCTTCCACCACAAGAGCCATCAGCTGTCCACAGCCTCAGTATAGACCCATCTACCCCCATTCCTCCTCATCATGGCCCTATTCCTCTGAGGACACTGAGGTCATGTCTTTTTCTTCTGTCAATTCCATTGGCATTAGGAATGTGATAGCATTTAGACTGACATAGGAACAATAACTGTACCTTTCAGTATTCCAGGTATGTAAGAAAAAACTGACCATTCTTTATTGTAATAACAGTAGTAGTAGCAGTAGTAGTAGTAGTAGTGATAGTGGAATCAGCACATACAGTATATATACAGATGTTACTGGTTCAAAATTGCGGGGTTTTTCCTGCACTGCAGGATCGCGTGATCGCGTGACTTTTCACCACAACTGTTTTCCTCTAGGTGGCAGCACCGTACTAAATACTGCTCAGACGTTTTGGGGACAATGCTGACAGCCTGATAGCCGCGATTAGGAGTGGCGCTGTTCATGATACAGAATACAAGAGGATGAAAGGAGAACTAGCTGCAGACAGTAAATAATATAGTAGCCTAGTTTTTCAATGACAAAATGTAACGACGGCAGCTACAGTAGACTATAGCCCACGTCTCACTCTCTTTTTTCGGTCATCTGTCTCGTCATCTCCAAAATGTGTTTTTAAAATGAGCCAACTACAGTACTGTGCAGTAGTGCCGCAGATTTCTCACTCCGCACCTTGTTTGAGAGTGCAGCTGGATGATTTCTTGTGAATGAACGGGTCTGTGTCACTTTGGGGCTGGGCGATAAAACATAGGATAAATAACTTTCCCTCGATAGAAGACGCGGCCGATACAAAGTCGTTTCATTCATCCATTTTTTGACAGACAACACAAACAGCCAGTGATAATGAGAGTGGTGACACCGTCAGCCATGCAGCCGGCCTGGACTTTTTATTTTTAATTATGAAGGATCATCTGCGCAAGGCAAAGATGATAGCATCAACAAAACACGGCGTAACACACGCGGCTGTATGGGACAGGCTTTTATTTAATTCAGAACAAACCGCTTAGCAAAAATGGAAAATATAGTCTATAATAATTAATTGATCTGTTGTTTGGCCACTGTTTGAAAATAACCCGAATTATGAGCAAATAATCTGATCCAGAACAGCAGTCATAATCAGACTTCTTCTAAATAAACCTAAACATTAAATAACTGGGTCAGGTCGGACCATGGGGTTATTTTTTCTCTTCTTCTTCACAGGAGAGACTCTGCCCTTTATACATGTGCGTTCAGATTAACAATAAGACAAGCCATGGTTGAGTTTATTGAGTTTTAGCTGCTCAATCTCATTGTTTCAAAGAAAAGGGATTGATTTTTATAACGAAATGAAACGAAAACAATATTATATTGATACATTGTTGTAAAAAAAAAATCCAAAAGAAACGAAAATGAACTAAAGAAAATAACTTTCACACACACACATTAAAACAGTGCGATTGGTTGAAAGCTGATAATTAGCCATGTGCTTATAAGCTGATTGGCCGAAACCAAGAACAAAGCCGTGTGAATGGCCAATCGCCATGTGTTAACATTTCCATATTCCGCACATTCTGTGACAAACTGTAAACTGTTTTCTTGTCTGTAACAACATCTATTGCACGTCTGTCCGTCCTGGGTGAGGGATCCCTCCTCTGTTGCTCACCCTGAGGTTTCTCCTGTTTTTCCCTGTTAAAAGGGTTTCCATGGAGTTTTTCCTCAGTCGATGTGAGGGTCTAAGGACAGAGGATGTTGCTACGATGCCATGTAAAGCCCTTTGAGACAAACTGTTTGTAAAAACGGGCTATACAAATAAAATTGCCTTGCCTTGCCTTGCCTTAACGGCCGACATGTAAATCAGCTGTTTCGATGGGCGTTATATGAATAGAGATGTTAATGTGGTACTTAGACCCTCACATCGACTGAGGAAAAACTCCATGGAAACCCTTTTAACAGGGAAAAACAGGAGAAACCTCAGGGTGAGCAACAGAGGAGGGATCCCTCACCCAGGACGGACAGACGTGCAATAGATGTTGTTACAGACAAGAAAACAGTTTACAGTTTGTCACAGAATGTGCGGAATATGGAAATGTTAACACATGGCGATTGGCCATTCACGCGGCTTTGTTCTTGGTTTCGGCCAATCAGCTTATAAGCACATGGCTAATTATCAGCTTTCAACCAATCGCACTGTTTTAATGTGTGTGTGTGAAAGTTATTTTCTTTAGTTCATTTTCGTTTCTTTTGGATTTTTTTTTACAACAATGTATCAATATAATATTGTTTTCGTTTCATTTCGTTATAAAAATCAATCCCTTTTCTTTGAAACAATGAGATTGAGCAGCTAAAACTCAATAAACTCAACCATGGCTTGTCTTATTGTTAATCTGAACGCACATGTATAAAGGGCAGAGTCTCTCCTGTGAAGAAGAAGAGAAAAAATAACCCCATGGTCCGACCTGACCCAGTTATTTAATGTTTAGGTTTAAATCATCCAGCTGCACTCTCAAACAAGGTGCGGAGTGAGAAATCTGCGGCACTACTGCACAGTACTGTAGTTGGCTCATTTTAAAAACACATTTTGGAGATGACGAGACAGATGACCGAAAAAAGAGAGTGAGACGTGGGCTATAGTCTACTGTAGCTGCCGTCGTTACATTTTGTCATTGAAAAACTAGGCTACTATATTATTTACTGTCTGCAGCTAGTTCTCCTTTCATCCTCTTGTATTCTGTATCATGAACAGCGCCACTCCTAATCGCGGCGATATGTGATACATAATCATCAAGTCATAAAGCAAGACAGGCTTTATCATATTACAATAGTTTCTGTGATTTAGGCAGTGTATACAGTAGTTAGTTCTAGTTTAATAGCCTAGAGTTTAAGCTGTGGATTACTGCACAGATCACTGAGTCATCCGCCTGTCGTCCTCCGTTCTCACAGATGCCACCTGGCGGTTGTTTTGGCACATTGAGGCTTTTCATTAAAACCTCTTGTCTCGCCAAAGAAAAAAAATGCATGAGTCTTGTGCCGTCTCGCGTGGACCACGCGTGAAGTCCGCAAATTTGAACCAGTAACATCTGTAGATTTACATACAACACCAAACACAATCATAAACAACTGTATTCTATACTTTCACTTTCTCAAATATAAATCGAGTTCAAATAAAGTGCAGCATATAAAAATATCTGAGCTGGCGCATCTCAGCTACCATAAATGTACCGTATATTACCTACAAGACTGTTATCAGTATTGTGCTATAAATGTATAACATAAGAACAACATTACCATTTCTAGTAATATACTGTGATTTTAAAATACAGGAAGAAAGTATGACATGGCACAGATTAGGAACTAGCAAGATGTCTTTGTACCTTAATATACCTTAACAGCTTAGGAGTAATTGTGATGGTTAAATTACTTATTCTGCCCTCCCTGAACGTGCCATGTTAGTTTGGCAGATAGCTAAACAGTTCTTCAATGAGAGGCAAAGTCTCCTTTCTTTTTAAGGATTTATTTATCACTCCCAATTGAAGTTAACTGTAAAACTGAAATACAAGAAAGAGGATTAAAATAATATATCTTTAAACAACAAATATGTTCAAACAACACCGTTTGAAACAACATTCACACTTACAGTAGCCATTAGCATTCCCATTACTGTAAACAGCTAGGAATAAAGTCAGCTAGCCCAATGACCGGTAGCTCAATGCTAACATACAATGCAAAACGTTAACAAAGGCTAACAAACTAGCATTGTTACAGCGGCAAAAACGGCCCTAGCGGTTACAATAACACATTCAACTAATACTCACAGGCATATGTTCTCTTAACTCTTGAATTGGCACTGCTGAAGTTCGGCTGCAGACTGACTGCTTCTGCTAACATTTAAAGCAGAAGTAAGCGATATTTTTGTGTTAATATAAGTCTTAAATAGTTCTATCTTCCGTCAGCAATCACTTCTATAGAGTGTTTGGACCGAAACACGGGTCTGTCAGTCCCTCTGCTCTGCTCTGAGCCGAGGAGAAAACGTTTCTCGTATCCTACAAGTTTTATCCAATGAGGAGAGAGAACGGCATGAAGGGCTGTATGTGCAGCCAGAGCCAGTCTGGTGCAGCCAAGGGATGCGCCTGAATGTGGTGACGTAGGGACGAGGGCGGGGACTGCTAACTCCATCGGCTGACAAGACGTTATGGTGCGTAACTCGTGTTTTTCCGACCTGTGAAGTCGTACCAGTTCGATCTGGTACGAGTTCACGGGTCAGAAGTTACGAGTGGCCGTTATAGTGACTTTCACAGGTAAAACAGGTTAGAAAAACACGAGTGGGTTGCCTGGACTTGAAGCTGTAATTTACGGTTTCAAAAGCCTGCCTGGAACGCAGCATTAGCCAAAACGACCGGATTGCTTACTTCTGCTTTAACTCTCTCTACCTCTGTCTCATTACTGCCACCTTCAGGCAGAGACGTGCATGCCAGAGAGGGCAGCACATGACTTGTTATGGGGAGAATGGAGGCTCTCTGCCTTCCCCCCAGGGTCTCTTGGCTGAAAGCCGACCTTGCAAGACCCGAACCTCTGACCTCCGATGTCCCAGATCTCATCCTGCGAGAAACATGGACTGCTTTACGGCACAATCACACCCAGTCAACCGTAATCTCTTGTTAACGTTACCCACCTCGGTAGACATCACTCCACGGATTGCCTTCTCGCCGGCTTCATTGAAAACAAATCTTCTCTGTAGAGAAAAAAGGGACCAAAACCCAAAAAAAGCGACAACTTGCATAGTTCCCCTTTAATTACTTTAGATTTACAGGGTAACGTTTTACTGTGCACTTCTAAAGCAAATTTACACAGAATATTTGCTTGCTTAATCCAAACAAAATTGAAGTGTAACAACGAAATAGTGTGTTTTTACCTCTGGACAGAATCTGGCTGGCTGTTTTTCCTGGTTTCCAGTCATCCATCTCAACTAAGTTTTCAAGCTTATATTAATCTTTGGCAAATAATCAAAACTACTTAATTTAAATAAAACAATAAATTAAAATTGAGTATCAAACCATTAACAAAATCAAATGACAAAGAGAGTGTTTTTCATCAGGACTGGGTAGGTTGGGTCACTATACTCACTATTTACTCATAATCCACCCATCACTCTGTTTTTTATTTCAGATGATCTGCTGCATGCACTCTTTTCTACATTCAAAGTGGCTGCCCTTTTACAGTAACAACGCTGTTGAGTTATACAGTAAAAAAGAATGGCTAAGATAAATGGCTACATAAAAAGAGAAAGTCCTGCATTAGTAGATGGGTAATGGATCTGATCTGCCCACTCAGCGCTGGCTAATTCATCAGAGAAGTCACTGCGCTGTTATATAAAGCACAGATAAATAAATGAACAAAAGCCATTAGAGTGATTTGACTTGGAAATAAATATTATTAAAGATAGTGCTGCTGTCTGGGAGCAGTTTCTCAGCCATGCTGCAAATGTTTTGTAATTTCAAACTCTTCCATAACATTTTCATGCAGTAATGTTTGCAGAATAAAAGATAACAGGCTATACAAAAAGATCCATCGCAGTTTCATGTACTACAACCTGCAAAATGACCACACAGAGGTCATGGATATGATGTATTACTTTTAGCAAGGTGCACCTAATCAACTGCTGAATGTGTGTACTGTATATCCCCACACTGAGCTCCTTTCGATTCCTTCTAACGCTCTAGCTTGTACAGCTGCTCTTATCCCAGCCTGAGCTCAACTTGCTGTTTACAAACGCCCAGAATTTCACTGAGATCCACAGTGACAAGAGGTGTCAGCGTGCAGACTGGGAGCATTAAGCTCTGACTTCTTCTCTGCTTGAAAGCTGCTTCTCTTTAAATGCCTTAAACTACCTGCTTCAATTCAATTTCCAGCAGCTCCTTTGATCTGCACTCTGACAAACAGCTGGTTCAAGAAAACTGCTTCACACTCTGATTCCTCACAGATGAAAGATTATGGCATGGAAATTAGGACTAATACCGTCTCTTAATGGTGTTTTATTTGTTTGTTTTTAGTGGACATATACATGATTTTCAGTGTGGATAGGTTTTCTTTAAATACAACACATTGAAAGTTCAACCACAGAAAATGGCATGTTAACAGGATTTTCATCGTAATATTATGATTTGTATGTCTCTCCTCTGTTTTCATTCCATTTCCATAATGACAAGAGTATTCCCTTCATTAAAGTGTGACTCAAAGTCTCAACATCCAGACTGTTGGGGAGCACTGAGGACGATGTGTCACCATGGCAACCTGTGTATCAGATATCTTCACAGACAGTGTGCAAACACACACAAATCCTTGTGCCATCTGCTTGTGTGTGGGTGAATGTGATCATGTGTAGCCACGTCGAAAGCTGAGTGAGATCGGGAGAGAAGAGAAGTAAAAGGCCAAAAGACTCAGAGCAGACAGACAGCTGTGAATGGAGGGTTATTGAAGATGCCAGCCCAACAGTAGGCATGTGATAATAGCTGAAGTTCTCAGCTTTCACTGATTTGAGTCTTTTTTTTTTTTAATATCTGTGTATTTTTTAAATATTTTTATTATGAGAGTCACAGGAGAACAAGTGGTCTACACAGGTCTCCAGTATAAAATGTTGTTGACTGTTCGCTCCTCTACTCAACACAATCTCTTTACTGACTTGAAACATGGCATCGGCTTATATATGAAAAAAACAACAACCATAAAATATACGAAAGATTATTAAGTGTGCTGCAAACTTAATAGTATTTTTGGTATGTATGTAATGTATCCCAAAAACATTTTAAAGGTGCCATTTGTAGGTTTTCTCTGTTGTTGTAGCTGGTTAGCCTGCTAACTTCAGTTGAGACAAGAAGCCCATTATACTTCAGTCAGTGTGACACTTATTTCCAACTGTAATGCTGCGTTCAAAACAAATAATTCCCAACTTGGAAATTTCCGACTTCCAACATCATTGCGTTCACGCTGCAGGAACTTGGAATAAAAAAAAAAATGGATACCTGAAGGAAGTTTGGCGTATTGTGGCTCATCGCTGAATACGAAAAATCAATGCAGCAGTAAATGATGTTTATTTTGGAGGAGAGGAGACGCTGCAGATGAGTGCACATATAATGTTATAGCCTTGATAACAGTTAAATGTTAATTCTGTCACATACGAGGACCACAATTTCACACAATACAACAATCACAGCTTAATATAAACGTATTTCATATAGGCTACTGCAATAATACACAAAAATATGCATTCAAACCTCAACAAAGAACTTAAAATGTCTAAATTCTAACCGTTTAAGATAAGGGCCGCCATGTTTTGATGTTGTCGTGACGTCAAGTCAGAAAGTCGGAGCTCTGATATGATACCCGAGTTTCAATTCATTTTTTACAACTCGGAGCTCGTTTTTTTCCGACTTCCGAGTTGTCTTGAACGCAGCATAAGTACAGTAACTATGCTTTATCTATACACCTGATCTATATAAACTATATAAAATGCCTATGTTGTATTTTCATCTTACCTGAAGAGCTGTATTGTCCTCTGCATAACTCCAGTGTCTGCATATGATATGTCTGTTTTAAAACAAAGTGAAGTGAGGACTTTACAAGCCAACACTGGTTGGATGGTTGTAGAAACGCTGACTGGTGTGGCGCTCTCTCTCCAGGGTTATGTATTTTTTAAAGTCTTGCATGCTTCTCTCCCTTTCACGCCTCTACAGACATAGCACAGTGAGTGAGAGAGACAGAAAAGAGAGCGAGAGGGGGGGTGAGCTGGCAGCTGGAGGCAGCCATCTTGGACTGGGTTAAAAGCATAATTCTGGTCACGCTGTATCAGCAGCAGGAGAGAGATAAGAGAGCGAGGGAATGCCAATGCTGGGAAACCCTCTGCAGAGAGAGAGTGTGTGTATGGAGACTGCAGATACTGTTGCAGGCAAATGAAAAGCAGGGGAGGAGGTGGAATAGAAGACAGAAGAGTCTCTGGGGCCACTCCAGGCTGATGTTAGCAGTCTTATTAAATCTGCATCATATTCATATAGAAGAAATGTATGAATAGATTAGTAGACAGTATATGACCAGGGGGTGTCACTTTGATGAGGGGGGGGGGGGGGGTTAAAACTGCATTCAGAACAACATCCCAAACCAGGATATTTTTGTACTGTAACAAATTAGTACCACAAGTGATTGATGGCTTAACTAATCAGCAGATGATGGATACTTTGCTTTTTATTTTATTTTATATTACTTTAAAAAGAAATCTATTTGGCTAATTCTGTGCTGTTACATCCATACTCTAAGCACTGGGATGCAAAAAGAGAAATGTATTCAAATACTGTACTACATTTTGGAGGCAGTTGTACTTTATTTCCTGATCTGGAGTATTGTTTTTAAAGTAACCTAAAATGATGTCTACCATCTTCAACCCTGTATGGACAATTATATGTAAAAATGTAGCAGTTTTCACCATTCACTGTCACAGTGTCCTGATTTTATGAAAATTAATATTTAAAGCAGAAGTAAGCGGAATGTTTGTGTTAATATAAGACTTAAATAGTTCTATCTTCTGACAGCAATCACTTCTATAGAGTGTTTGGTCTGAAACACGGGTCTGTCAGTCACTCTGCTCTGCTGTAGAGAGAAGAGAGAAAACTTTCCTTGTATCCTACAACATTTATCCAATGAGGAGAGAGAACGGCATAAAGGGGCGGTCCTCTCTGTGTGTGCAGCCAAGGGATGCGCGTGAATGTGGTGACATAGGGACGAGGACCAATAGATCCATGACGAGGGCGGGGGCTGCTAACTCCATCGGCTGACAAGAAGTTATGGTGCGTTCAAGGCAACTCGTAACTCGTGTTTTTCTGACCTGTGAAGTCGTACCAGTTCGATCTGGTACGACTTCACGGGTCGGAAGTTACGAGTGGCCGTTATAGTGACTTTCACAGGTAAAACAGGTGCAACAGGAAGGAAAAACACGAGTGGGTTGCCTGGAACGCTACAAAGTCGTAAGTCGTGACTTGAAGCTGTAACTTACGGTTTCAAAAGCCTGCCTGGAACGCAGCATTAGCCAAAACCACCGGATCGCTTACTTCTGCTTTAATATAGTATTAAACTCATTTTCAGAACTTACATAGACTTTAATCTTGTTCTGTCACACTCATTGTTACACAAAAACATAAACATGACACCATGCATGTGAAGTCACCATTTGTTTGCATGTGTGTCAGTAAATCAATATGTTTTTATTCAGGCTTTTGATTCACAGGCAATGATGCTGGCAGAATCTGTCAGTTTCTTTATGATTAGCTGTCATGTTAAAGAGACAGTCAAGCTCCAGGAGACTTGGTGCCTACTATGTTGAAAGCTGCACTCGGTAGGTGTGTTAAGCTTTGAAGTACTTGTCCTCCTTCTCCGTGTGAGTGTATGGTACGTTGTAGAGTCCCAGCTTGGTTTTTCAGTGTGGTCACTTTTTACCAAAACAACTGAATGTGGTATGGACAGGAATGTGGGACTTCATGCATCATCGTCTAATTTGCACATTTCATTTCATTAGTTGCCAGTCACAATAGATGTTTTTAAAAAGCGTTGATGAGGACAACCAGCAGCAACAGAATCTGACTTTTAGAGCTGAGTTTACGCTGCAGTTTGCTACAGGGGGCACATGTTGTCGTTGGTGCGCTGTCACCTAACAGGAGCTCATTTCATATGCACAGGTTGTCATACAGTTTTATTCTGTGTATCATTCATCATGTTGCACACAGTCTCGTGAGACAATAGACAGCAAATAGTGAACTCACAATCTCACAGAGCTGAAACAGTCTGCAGGAGCACACGCACACAAAATACACACACATGCGTGCGTGCACATACACATGCAGGAATATGACCGTTTGAAGGGGGTGACAAAGTGCTGCTCTTGCTCTTGAAATTCATAGCTGTCACTGCAGGAGGCTGTGACAATGCAGAAGGAGGCTGTGATCATTATTATTTTCACTCACTCTATTTCAGGAATTTGAGGCACGTCTCCTCTGTTCCATTTTTACCCACTCTCTGCCCTCTTTCATCTCCCCGCAGCTATTTTTACCTCCTCCCATTCCAATGGCACAGAGTGCAGAATTGCTGCCTGATTTAAATAGGTGAGATGTGATTGTGCTGTTTCCTGTTGTTCACTTATTTCGTCTCAGTCGTTGGCAACACTGTTTACCTCTATCTTGGTAAGCTCAGGCCAATAGAGTCTGATAAATAGATCTGTCCAGACAGTGAGGTGTGCCGGGGTGTCCTGTATCCTTCAGTCTCCACATGCACTCTGAAGTGGCTCACATTGACCTATTACCTCTCTGAAGTAGATAAAGCAAAAGTCAGTTCTTGAAGTGGACCAGCACTGGCATTTCTTTATATTAGGTTATATTACTCTTTAGTACAGAGGTCTTCAACAGGGGGTCTGCGACCCCTAGGGGGTCCACCGAGGTACTGCAGGGGAGTCGCGAAAGTTTTGGTTGAGGGAAAAAAGATATGGAAGTTATGAAAAAAAGATCCATTGTGAATATAGGGGTGTTCCCTGCTGCTGAACATTGGATTTTTACATACAAGTCCTTGTACCTTGCACCGTCTCTCTCGCTCACTACCCCCCACCCCCCTCTAAAATTAGCCAGATCACAGGCGCGCGCACACACACACACACCGCTGTCAGTGGTGCTGTGACACTCAGCCCCTGAACCATCGGCTACACAACGATGGGACTTTACGTTTTCATTCTACATTAATTCACATGTCTTGGTAGAGCACGGCCGCTGCAGCGACCCTCCGACAGTCCCAGCGCTGCGTGTCAATCCTCCCTCTCACTCTCTCTCCGTGCCCCCGTCTCTCTCCAGCTGCCCTTTCAAAATAAATGCATAAAAATCCTGAGAAAAAAAAAACACAGTAGGGGAAACACTGCTTTGTGTTCTCTGTCTTTTTATGGTTTAGTCGTGTAATTCTTTTGCAGTAGCAGCGTTCAGTTACCACGAGCGTAGTTGTGACCTGTTGGGGTCCTTGGCCTGAAAAACGTTGAAGACCCCTGCATTAGATACATTAAAAAGAAAAAAAAAAAAAAAACGTTTCCAAAACAAATCTACAAGCGCTGGCCAGACAAACGCCTTCATGACAGTGGGAAATGCAGTCTTCATTACGGTAAAACACCACCTCTCGTCCACAGGGGCCGCCAGAATCAACACTAAATGAAAAGTCTGTACAGGGGCTTTAAGCTGTAACTACAGCTATTTAATTATTGTATCAGTTAGCTTGTTGCTGACAGTGGTGGACACAATGTTAGCAGCTTACAATCAATGTCATCTTTTTGCTGTCTTTACTGGTCTCATGTTTTTGTTTGGCCCTGTCCCTACCCACTCAAGTTTACAGGATTGGTTCCTTTGGTTTGTGACATATGGAATTCTGACTGTCTGAATCAGTTTTTATATTAAACTGCTCATTTTGCTAATAATGTCAATGCATGTCAATAAAGTGAAACAAGAATATTGCATATATCTTATCAATATGCAATTGATAAGATGTATGCTTTTCTTCACAAGAATTGCATATATCTACCGGTAATTTTGTCACATTCTCCTAAAAACATCAGTGGACAAGAGTAGTTCTATCAGTGAAACCGCAACATTAATGATGCGAAGCTAGTTCAGGCAGACAACTCAAGCCGTGCCCATCCTGATCAGCTGATCAGCCACATGCTCAATAAATGATTTCTCATTCCAGAGGTGTGTGATTGAAATGTCCTGTAGGTCTCAGGATGGAAGACTATGCTGTAGCACTGGTGCTGTCTGCAGCCTACAGTAGCTGTGTTTATTTGAAGCCACAACAAAGCAAAGTGCTTTGTGAAAACTGTGTTGAATAATTGATGATGTACATAAAGCATGAACGTGGAAGAAGGAGAGGAGGAGAGGGGGAAGGGGGGAGGAGTGGAACAGAAGAATAAAAAATAAAAAATCCACACATCTACAACAAAGCCTCATTCCAACACCAATACTGGTCCAATTCCTGCCTCGTCTTTTCCCTACTTTTCCTCCCACTTCCCACTCCAGTCGTTTACAACATTAGATGAATGACTTTACCGCAAACAAAGTTATTTTTCAATAACATCTAAAAGGGAACAATAATTGTGGCTCTTTTAGAAATGTATTGGCTTCTGAGAGTAAACCCTGGTGTCACATCCTCTGTAGTCCTTTGGGGGGGGGGGGGGGGGGGGGGGGTATGTAAATGTGACATAGTTTGCAGAGAGGAACCCCGCTGCTGCTTCAGTGACATAGATTAAGAAAGATGTCTCCTGAAATTGGCTTTCGGATGCAGGGAAGTGAATGTGGATTTGTTTGGAAAGTGTGAGGATATTAGCGGTGCAGCTGGAGCAGTTTTTCTCTTATTCGCCGGCTGTGGGTAAAAAGATGTCTCTGGATATGAACACTCTGGTGCTGACAGAGAACGGTGCGGTTTCACAGAGAGACATATTTTTCTGCGTTTATTTTTGTGCATTACAGGAGGCAGTGACGAGAGTAATCCATCATTGTTAAGATGCAATCTGAAATTGCACAGACACGAAGAGAGGACAGGGCCGGTGGTTTCATTTTCATTTTAAAAAATGAGGCACATGCACTGGATCATCGCCATGCTTCACTGTATAACACTCATGTGCACAAGCTTGTGCAAGGGAAAAACACTGATTCAACGATAAATAAATATACGAAACAACAATGCCATGTCTTTTTTTTTCACTTTTGTTTTTGATTCTGTCCCAAATCTGTTCATGGTAGTTTCACTTGCCAGTAGTGGTTACATGCTGCTATTCCGACATGCCGCTATTTCGACATTGACTTCTAATTGTCGGAATAGCGGCATTAACATTATTTTTCAAGCGTCCCACTATTCCGACTTTTTTTTTTTCATTGTCGGAGTAGCGGCACTTTACTATTTTTCAAACATTTCACTTTTCAGACATTGATTGATTACCTTATAGTCAGACGTGTCCTTCTGATTTTTTTTTTTTCACCTGAGACACTGTTTCTCATACACATAGGCCTATAAGAGAGAAGAAAAAACAAACCCGCCAAGTTTAAAAACACACCGGCAGCAGCGCACACTGATCTGCAGCTACTGAGACTGTTATTATTCTGTCACCTGAGTTAACGAGGTGCACGTGTGTTTGGAGCTGACGAGAGAATAAAGAGTGAGACAACGCAGCCCTGAGGAGGAACTGTGAAGGACTCAGCTGTAATGGAAAATGACCTTAACCGAGTCCAGTAGTGCTGTAACTGTGTAGTGGAAATGCGTTCAAAGTAACTATCCTGGAAATCCTGCTTTAAATTGTTTTAACATATAGGTAAAAGAAGAAAAAAAAGATTTTCTGGGATAAAGGGGCAGATTACAGATTATTCTTCTTTCTGCTCCCTTTTGTTGAGATTTGGGAGGTTTTTGTTTTTATTGTAGCTTATTAAAATGCAAGATAATTTTTCTGACTGATTTATTGCCCGATGCCATGTATCTCGCTCTCTTCTTTGTTGTCACTTTGTAGCCGCTCCACAGAGCGCACATGGCTAATTAATATGCACGTGCTGACCATATATGGTTGTGTCTAGGCATTCCGGGGGCGGAGTATGAGGTGTGTTCACGTGCGCACCATTCTTGGATCCAGTTTGATTTATCAAAGAGAAATTGCGGAGAGTTGTGCACGCACAGTTTGATAGATCTGAAAAAGGTGTTAATATTTTGGGTGTCTTTTCACTGTAAATTTAGTAGTAGCAGTTTTACACTGCTTACTTAGTTTTGATAAATGAGGCCCCAGGCCCTGAGCCCAGAGCCCAGACGCTCACAGCTGCAGCTTCTCCGTGGCTCATCCTCTGTCCGTGGTGCTGAAGGTGACAGTCGGTTTTGTGTGTGACTTCATAGTTGTTGAGATTAAGAACATCACTCCCTCATCAAACCGGTGATAGGCATGCTGAAAAGAAAAAGAGAGAGAGAGATGCGCCTGGGTATCGCAGCTGTGTAAAAAAAAAAAAAAAAGATGACGTGTCGGAATACCGGGATGTCTAGATAGAGGGATGTCGTAATAGCGGGATGTCTAAATAGAGACATGTCGGAATAGCTGGATGTCTAGAAAGAGGGATGTCGTAATAGCGGGATGTCTAAATAGAGGGATGTCTAGATAGAGGGATGTCTAGATAGAGGGATGTCTAAATAGACAGTGTTGTGCCTGAACGCGTTCAATGAACGATCGTTCATGAACTCGTTCATATTTTGGGCGAACGTGAACTGAACGTAGGTATTTCTGCTTGATGAACGTTATTGTGAACGCGTTCATTCTGGCGTTTGTGAACGCCGCTCTCGACTTCGTTCAGGAGTGTGCCAGATTTCCATAGAAAACCCAGCTAAAACACACTGTAAACAGGCGTTCATATGTAGCAGAAAACCACCCAATCTGGCAACACCTATCAGCTGTTTGGATCAGCGGCGCATAAAAGAGACGGAGTGATGCGCGTCGCGGAGCCTGTCTGTGTGGAGGAATACTGACCCAGTTGTTAGTAAAAGCAAAGATACTCTATTTATTTTATAAACCGTCTTTGGTAAAAGATAAACGGGGGTTACGCTGGGGCCACACCGGACGCGCGAGCCGCGGCCCTCCTGTTCACATCAGTCGCTTCTCCGCGCGGTCGAGAAGCGCTTCTGCCCCTCAGCTGTGTGTGTGTGTAGCCTACCTGTATATGTAGATGTGTGTGTGTCTGTGTTTCTCTCTCACGCTCTGTTTGGATTAATAAACACAAATAGGCTACAAACGTACACACATTGGACACATCTAACTCTGTTACTTTTTGGGTAAAGTAAAGTAGTAACTATAACTAATACTACTGGTTAAAAGTAGTAAACTAAACTACTGTGGTTCGATATGGGCTGAGGCAATAATTTTGGAAAATAATAGCTTGTAGAAACATATTGGAGAAAAAAAAGAAAATAAAAAAGAACTATGAACTAGTTCAGTTTTGGAACCGTGAACTTAGTTCAAAATTTTGAATTATGAACTATGAACTGAACTAGTTCATTTTAAAATTTGTGAACTGAACTTTGAACTAGTTCATGTAGAAAGTGAACTTTCCCAACACTGTAAATAGAGACATGTCGGAATACCGGGATGTCTAAATAGAGGGATGTCTAAATAGAGACATGTCGGAATAGCGGGATGTCGGAATAGCGAGCGGACCCCGCCAGTAGTCTTGCTTTGAACAAGCATGTGGAACAACTGGCTCCTCATGTCAGAATAAAGCATGTTTGTATCTTGAAGACAGGAAAATGACTGTACACCATCATGTCTGCACTTGACATGCTGCCTCAGTACAACACTTATCCTCTTCCAATTTAAAACCACTGCTCACCAGAGCAGATCTCACGGACTTTGGACTGTAGTTACCCAGTGAGGAATTCCTGAACTTTTTTTTTTAACTAGTCTTGTTTTTCTCATGAATTTCTCTGATCATCCCTCATGCTGTATGTATAAGTGTTTCATATGGCTGTGTTTGTCCTTTTCTCTAAAGCCTGGTTTCCACTGTCAGTACGGTACGGCCCAGTACGGATCGGTACGGTATGGTTCAGGTCGGATATGGTCAGCTTTGTGTTTCCATTGGGGCGCATGACGTCTGTCCGACTACCCATTTCTCCGACCATACATTTCTTTATTTTTGCGTCCATTAGTCCGACCTCCCACTTCTCCGACTTAAGTAGCCCTAACCCTTAACCTTACCCTAAACCTAACCATAACACTGTAGAAGGCGTAGTCGGAGAAATGAGCCGTCGGACTTTTGGGCAGTCGGACTGACGTATGCTCCCCTTTCCATTGTATAAAGGACCTTCAGGGGTAGGCGGAGTGCGTGTCGAAGCGTCACTACGTTGACTTATGTAGCGACACTAGCTCGCGGTCCGGTTGAACCCATTCTCTGCCATTTTTACGGCAACCAGCTGGAAAACCTCCTCCTTCCGCACAGCACCATGGAGCTCCGGCTGCACAGCACCATGGAGCTCCGCTGCACAACTCCTCACCAACAACAGAGAGCAGAGCCTGCAGCTCCTCAGCACTCCAGACTCTGTTGCTAGCAGACATTTTTTTTTAAATGGAGCGCTTGTGTTGTACTTTTTTTTTTTTTTTTTTTTACAACTTTATTATTGCTTTACAAAATACACAAACAGTGCATAAAACCATATGATGAGCATCATATTAATAACAATACAATTGGATAACAAATAGACGTGACAATATAATAAATACATACATAAATAGAAATAAATAATAGAAAAAAAATAAAAAGGAGAAGCTTGTGTTGTTGTACTTCAGATATCCGCCGCGCTGCGCGATGACGCCATATGCTCGGCCAATCACCAGCTGGCAGTGCTTTGGCTCCTCCCCAAGGGAACCGGTCCTGTGTGCTAGGTACCCCACCATTACAAAAATGGCAACGGGTACCATGGGACCAGTACGGTTCCATGGTAACAGGTACCATGGGACCAGTACAGTTCCATGGTAGTGGAAACACTGAAATAGGCGTACTGTTCCTTACCAACCCGTACTGTACTGCATAGTGGAAACGGGGCTTTATGTACTCTCTTTTGTAAAATACATCCTGATCTAATTGAAATTACCTGATTAAATACTGTTTATATATAAATATCAAATATGACAGGGTACCTATACACTGGAAACAACATAAAGCTCTACATTAGAAAGAAAGCAGGAGAAAAACACTGATTACAATTTATGTCATTAGAGTTTACTGATAAATACATTGTGAGGCTAAGTGTAATTACTCTTGGTATTAATGTGTAGGTAGCAGCAATACAACTACATAAAATAACAATGTAACTATTAGCCTACATCAAACATTTTTAATTTGATTAATTAATGAATAAATTCATTAGATTTTCTGATGCCATTCAACCATATAAAAAGTGCAACACATTTTCATAAAGATAAAGGTAAGATGAGCAGACAGGACAATGTCAGGATGTGACTGTGCTGCTCCAAGAGCTTGAAGCAAAGTTCCGGCCAGCTGCTCAATGTCCTGCTGCCACCAACTGACTTTGTCAGTAAATAGCACCCAAAATATGTGATCTCATCTTTTGAGCAGGTCACACAATATCTCCACCAGGACAAACTGGCAGCAAGGCTGGGTGGCAGTGTCTAATCCAGTTCCCTTTATTCATCCAAGGGTATATGACAGGCAGACTTTGACATCAGCAACTTTTTTGACTGGGCAGGGACACTGGAACTGTGTGCAGTGTGTTAATCTACTTGGATAGGCTACTTGAGCCAGCCTGACAAACACTCAGTGAGACTAGCTACTCTGTTAATGCAGCCTCATCTTCCAACAGAGGTGAATTGCAGTAATAAAAAACAAAATATGCAGCAGTTACTCACAGACATACATTTGTGTTTGGAAGTCTAGTGACCCAGTGTCAGTATCTTTATTTGGTTTATTATCATTAGTGTGATGTGGATAGTAAGTGTGGCTGTTGTAAGATTAAGAATTACAATAATCTGACAATGCACTGTTGTGGCCTACTGGTGGTTCAGAGGGGCACTATAGGGCATAGAGGCAGCAGCATGGGCCACTTTATCCATCGATCTATACACATTTCTGTTTAAGTGTATGCTATCCTGACATGATCTAAACACATATAAAGTGTAAACGGCACTGCTGCGTAAATGTCAGGACTCCATCGACAGCAATCGGCCAAACAATCCTGGAATTGCAAACTGAGCTTGTGTCTGATAAAAGCAGATGTCACATAAAACTACACTCATCGATTAGGTATAAACATAAAACAAATCTGCACTATATATAACTGAGCTGACACTAAGCAGAGTGGCTTTTGCAGCTAATGGAGTTCAGTGAGAGGTTTATCCAAGATACTTCCCCCGAGAGGGAAACAGCAAACAACAGTCCATCATTACTCACAGAGCACAGGTCTGGGAATTCAAAGTAAAAGCCACTCCATCACTTAACAATACGCTGTATTAATGGTGTGAGTCACTTAAAATAATGGCTGTGTTTTTTATAGTGGTACAAGGCTACCACCAAAAAGAAACATGGTTATATATTTTTTGTCACAAATGCAGAACTCAGTAATTTCTAAATCAACCATGGATCAAATTAGTTTATGTAATGTGACATGGGTCGCACAGGTTGAGAGAATTATCAAATGCAATCACCCTCAGGACTATGTAGCAGGTTTGAAAAATCTGGCCCCAACCGGGAACATCAAAAGCAATGCAGAGCGTTGCTGCTCCAGTCCCAAAGTCTAATACTGTGTCCACCCCAAAATAATGAGAGAGTCTGTGGGAGATATGTGGGTATGTATTGTCCAGGAAGGGGGAGAAAAGGGGATTAGGCTGGTGGTTGAGTGCGTGCATGTGTGACCGATGTTGTTCTAGTCAGCCCTGAGCGGGTTTCGAACCCGGGTCTCCCGCACCGTGGGCGACAATGCTAACCAATGAGTTAGCACTTCTCCTTACTGGTACCCCGTGACTGTGACTAGACCCGTGGACCTCTGTTACACATGTGTGAGGGGTGAATGGGGGAGGAGCACAGGAGTGCTACTGGTGGTGTCCTACCACACAGGCGGACACGTTGCTTGCCACTGGTTCCAGCTCGCCATCAATTTCTCAGGAAAACCTGGCCTGTATGAACATAAGGCCCACTTTAAACAATCAAACATAATAAATAAATCACAGCTGTCTCACTTCTGATTCTTAAAGCAGAAGTAAGTGATCCGGTGGTTTTGGCTAACTTCCTGTCAGCAGATGGGAGTTAGCAGTCCCCGCCCTCGTCCCTACGTCACCACATTAACGTGCATCCCTTGGCTACACACACAGAGAGGACCGCCCCTTTATGCCGTTCTCTCTCCTCATTGGATAAAGGTTGTAGGATACAAGGAAAGTTTTCTCCTCGGCTTACAGCAGAGCAGAGTGACTGACAGACCCGTGTTTCAGACCAAACACTCTATAGAAGTGATTGCTGTCGGAAGATAGAACTATTTAAGACTTATATTTACACAAACATTCCACTTACTTCTGCTTCAAACTATCGTAGAATTTGTGTCCCTGGCAGATACAATAAACGAAAACACATTTCTTGTTTGTTTTTTTGGGACACTTACTTGACATGAAGAGGAATTGTGGTCTTTGATGATCATTTTTTACTATATACTAAACAATGGTTTTCATGTATGATTTTTGCTGCATTTCCTTTGTCCCTGGGCCAGATTTGTGACATTCAATTGTTAGCAAAGCACATGGCTGGAGCAGAATTAGCTTCCTAGAAGGAACAGATTCCCACTCGTCCATGAGCTTTTCTTTCCCACGAATCAGAACTTTTCTCACAAGCACTCCGTCACCCACCTCCATGCCTGATGTTGGTACTTTCTGGTCAAAGCGGATTTTGTTCCTTTCAGCCGTTTTCAAGCATGTTGAGATGCTAGGTTGTAGCTCTCCTCCAATCGAGCCTTCAGATTCTTGACGTATTCAGAGTGGGATTGATCCAACAGGTAAACCAAATTTAAATCCACAGGCAATCGAGGTGTTCGTCCGGACATGAGCTGGTAAGGAATGAAACCAGTGACCTCATTTCGAGTGCAGTTATAACTATGTACCAAAGGTTTTACATACTATCTCCACTTAAGCTTTTGCTTGGTTTCCAAAGTTCCCAGCATATTGAGTAGAGTCCAATTAAATTGCTCAACATGGTTTCCCCTTGGACGGTAGAGAGTGGTCCTGATTTTCTGAATCCCAATGACATCACAGAGCTCTTTGATGAGCTTGGACTCAAAGTCAGGGCCTTGGTCTGTATGTAGCCGTTCAGGTACACCATAACAGACAAGCTGTCCCACAAACATTTTGCTACTGTTTTAGCTTTCTGGTTAGCAGTTGGGATAGCGACAGCAAACTGAAGTGATCAGTCAAGACCAGGATATATTTGGTGTTGCTGGTGTCGGGTTCAAGGCTCAGATCATCCATACAGCATACAGCTTTAGGGCTGCTCTGATTGTCTCACACAAATCTCGCGAGAGACAATGAGATTGTGACGTTATAGTACAGGTGATGTGCAAATAGTACATTTGTGACCTGGGTTACAGTTGGGAAATGAAGAAGACTGGAGCTGCAAGTGAACAGCAAACACTGAGTCAGTAATGGTCTTTGGTCTCTGGAGTAGCATTCAAGCAGCCACAGGCAGAGCTCAGAGCAGCAGCAGCAGAAGACACTCGACTCTCCGCAGGTAGAGGCTGGTTCTGGGTGGTGGGGACATTGTTGATCTGACAGTATGTGATGCTTTCATGATCCCAAAGCAGTTTCTAGCATTTGAGGAATCCATGACTTGACAACAAAAAGAGGGCATTCCAAAAATTAGTGTGAGCATGTTTAAAATATTGTTTTTTCTACATAGACATTGATGAAGTGATGTGATATCTCATGTTCCATTCATTCAAATGCACTCCCAGTATAACATAGACATGCTTCTCTCCTCTTTTCTCTTTTTTGTCTGTAAATCGTATGTCTGTGACAGGCTGCCTGCAAAATATCATAGGCAACAGCTTAGACAGTTGGTCAAGACAGCTGGTACCATGTGTGCAGTAGAGGCTGACACGGGAGTGTTTTTTCAATCCCGTCCCGTCCCGTCCCACAAAAAAATTCCCGTCCCGGTCCCGTGACAAAGTAAAAAAAAAATCCTGTCCCGTTCAAATCCAGAATAAATCACTCCCGAACCCGTCCTGTTCCCGTTTTTTTCTATGAACACAGTCATCATGTAAACGATTGTGTTGACAGACACAGATCCCCCCCCCCCCCCCCCCAGCGCACTGCAGGCTGAGTGACAGTCAAAACAAGACGGTAGATTGACGCCACATCTACAGTCTTGTTTTGTTCTTTCAATTAGCGATAATGAACGCCCTCCTCTAGCCTGGTCGCGCCCACACTAGTGACGTCACGCCTCGCAAAAGCGCTGCTGACTGCTAGTCTGGCCAACCGTGCTATTAACTGGATTTCTGTCTCCCGAATTTTCGGGAACTCCACCCTCTTTTTCGAGAGCCAATCAACGTCGAGCCTCTCCAACGGCTCTGGGTAGAGGCGTGTTCAAGTAAGTGACGCAGTAGAGCAGCGACCGGAACCTCATTGTAAACAGCAGCATGGAGCAGCGGACAGCGTTCAACACAGCAGTCGATGCTGTGTTGAAAGATTTCAACCGTACATTTGTATTGAAAACCGAGCAGAGAGCAGCCCTGGAGGCATTTATAGAAAAGAAAGATGTATTTGCCTTGCTCCCGACCGGCTTTGGTAAGAGTTTAATCTACCAGTTAGCCCCGCTGGTAGCCAAATCAATGGGACTCAGCGAGAACCCCATAGTTGTGGTCGTCTCGCCTTTAATCGCACTTATGGAGGACCAGGTTCGGGAGGCGACTGCCCTGGGTATTTCTGCTTGCCAACTGGACTCCGACAACGAAGAGTTACTCAAAAGAGGCAGCTTCAACATCGTATTCGGCAGTCCGGAGTCGTGGCTGAGTGGGAAATGGCGTGACATGTTGGCCAACGAGGTCTACAAAGACAATCTTTTAGGCATTGTCGTCTGTGGGGGCTTCAGAAGTGGCTCCGGTGGCTCCAGTAAACTCACTCTGCCATTCTCGAAAAACGGGCAGGTCCCGTTCGAGCCGCGTGAGAGTAGAAACACATCTTGGACACATTCTGTCTGACTGTCCGCTGTCCTGCGAGACAGTGAGGCCAATGTTATGGAGTCGTTCCGCTATCGACTGCGGCTTTGTCCTTCTATCAAACAACGTACTACAATGCGAATACACCCCCGCCACTCGCATGTTAACTTTATATGTCCTGCAAAAGTCGTTCGTTGCCATTCCTCCATGTTTGTTTTCATTCTCTCGCGTCAGTGTTCAGTTTTCGTCGCATCACATACGTCAGAGGAAAGAGCGGTGTGATTGGTTTAAGCTTCGACACCGCCTATTCTGGCTTCGACCAATAGCAGACTGAGGCATTTGAGGGGGGCGGGTAAACCAGGTTTGAAGGATGCACTTTGAGAAATGGATTCTCTTAACGTCTTGGCCAGACCCAATGCTGAGTATCAACATTGGAAAGTCGTGCCAACCAGGCTAGCCCTCCTCGTCCTTTCTCTCTCCCTCTCTCTCTTTTTCTTTCTTTATTTTTTGCTTGTCTGCATCAGCTGTTTAATGCGAGGTGGAGATTACGCCGCCGCCGCATCAGCTGACTCCTCTGAGTCAGTCTGACTGGCGGAAAACGTTTCCCTACCGGTATGTTGATTTACACGTTATACACCGCTACGTAGCCACGACAGTGATCACTGAGGGTGTGCAGTGTGCATCAGTCCACACACTTTAAACTTTTGGACCGTTTTGAGCGCACCATCCGTAGCACTGCCTGGCTTGTGCTTCTTTGAATGTCGCGCTTTGACTCCCGGTCCCGTTCACTCCCGTTTACATTTTTTCCCGTCACGTCCCGATCACGTGATTCAAAATAAATTGAATCCCGTGTCCCGCGGGAATCCAGAGAAAATGTCAGCCTCTAGTGTGCAGCTGAGATGATCCTGATCCTGAGTGAGCTTGAAGGACAGATTAAGTGCATTTTAAGGACAAGCACATCTCTCTACTTTTTATCAACAAAATAGCCACCGATAAGATCAATCACTAAAACCTTGTTTGAGTTTGTGTAGACTTGGAGACAGTCGACACTGCCTCCAATCAATACTGTGATTATGCTCATGAAGCATTAGGGGTCAAAACTTGGAAAAGGAGGTTCTCCAGGCTCCATATCTGTCCCCTTGTGTTATTCTATTCATTTATGAAGCTAATGTTCCACACAATATGATTTAGAGTTAATGATCATTTATAAATGGACCTGAGGTACATAGAATAAAGTACAAATCCCAAACAGGCTATGATTTTCAGTAAGAGACTGCTTGAAGGTTTCATAAAACAAACATTTTTCTTCCACCAATGATAAAAGATTGGTTTTCCCTTAGCTAAGATAGGCTATATACCTATATGAAGAATTTGGAAAATGAATTTGGACTTTGCATGTTGGTCTCATAAGTAAAGTGCCCTGAATTTGTTTTAGATGCCTCCAGTGTGGTCCACATTGTTCTTCACAGATGAGAAATATAAGAACATACCAGCTGCTTTGAAGCATTTTCACTCCAGCCAATTGGCCATGTATAGCCCTGCTAACTGTTGCACTACATCACAGCACCGGAGAACACATTTGTTTGTTTTTTATGTACATACACAAGAGGCAACCATATAAAAGGAACATGCATGCATGCATTAATTTAACGCTACATTTTCCTACGCACTACACACACACACAATTACACCACTAACACACCACATTTTTCACAGGAATCAATGTGTGCAGTAGAGTTGGGGTGAAAAATGACACATGCCACGGCCTGAATGCACAGTGGGGAATGTGTGTACCCATTATCTGCTCCACCACAATTTGTAAATCATTAATAAAGTACTGTGGGAGGCTGGGCAATTTACTTTTGACTGCTGCTGAAATTACATATTTGACAGAGACAAATCTGGATGTATTATTGGCCATATTAAGGGCTGGATGGTGGTCATACACTGTGGTAGTAGTCCAGATACACTGAATTTGATCCTTGTAGAATATAAGATTAAAGCTTAACAGATTCAGACAAACCACTTTTCTTATGCCACTGTTGTTTTTCCTCACCTGCTTGTGTATGTGAACTGACTGAACAGGTCATTTCAAGTGGGCATTAACATATGTGAGCAGAACATCCATCTCCTTGTGAATACGTCGGAGCAAACAAGGGAAAACTCTCTCTGTCATTGCTTCTCTAAAGCCGTTTTCCCACTAAAATTAGCGGGTCGACGCAGGTTTAGCGGGTTTAAACGGGTTTTTTGGCCAGTGGGAAAGGGGTAGATGGCACACATGCAAACATACCACCACCCACAGCCACCGTCTCACATATGCACACATATACATACACAAACACACATGCACGCACAAGTCCAGTCACTAGTCATTCATCATTCCCATAGCACACACACATACACAGAGGAAGCATAATTACAGTAAACACAGGCTATAACTAACTTTTTTCTGCAAAAGGTGGAAGCAGATGTTATATTACTTTCTGTTTACTGTAATGTCTTGTTACTGAGCTAAATAAACCCTTTGGAAGTGTTCAGAAAGATCATACAGCATTGTGTATGGTGTAAAAAATGCACTTCAAACCAACTCTTAAACATAAAACACGGCTAAGGTGAAGGAAACATGATTCAGGGCTTTGCTGCATCTGGACAACTCAACATTATCATGGGGTAGATTAAATTCCAAAATAAGCAAGGTCTGTTACAAGACAATGTCAAGGTGGCTGTCCACCCGCTAAGGGTCAGTACAAGCTTGGTGATGCTGCAGAACAGTAACCCAAAACAGTGAAATAACTGTATTGCAGAACAACTTTCAAGCAAAAATCCACATTTTAAGTAAATTATCCATATTTGAGAAAAATCTTAGAACTGTGGGAACATAGGGCTGTGGTAACATAGGCATGGACCCCTCATGAGCATATAGGTCACTTCATTCATTCATTAATCACAACCTTATACTGTCATTGATCACAATGGCTTTTAATGAGACAAACGTATAGTAAATCTGAGGTTTTACTAATATCACACACAAGGAAAGAATAACCATAACCACCAAAACTATAGCAAAAAGGCTCAAATAAAAGCAAATCCACAATTCAAAACCATTCCGACTCTATCCTTACAGTATACAGCAGGCCAAGGTCAAGTTTCACAAGTTTTATGACCTCTGGCAACTGTGTTCTCAAATACTCTCCCTGATCCCCCTTGAGAAAGTTCACTACATCCTGAAAAGTAGTCAGGCTCACTCCTTTCTGTTTTGCGATGCAGTGTGAGTCAGGTTTCATCCAAGTCATCCTGATGAAACTCCATGATGTTCTTGCTGTCGCCTTTTCCAGTTAGAAATTCCTCAACATCCTGCATGTGTTTAAATGAAGAAGGACTAAATCTCCAATCCAGGGATGCTGATGCTGTGTCCATAACCTGGAAGTACTGTTGTCGGTACAGTTCTTCTGCTGTCTGAAAGCTGTGCGGCGGCGGCGCACCTGCGTCTTCCAATCGGCGGGGGATTTTTCTTTGTCTGGGCAAAACTGTATTGCAGAACAACTTTCAAGCAAAAATCCACATTTTAAGTAAATTATCCATATTTGTTGTTTTGCCACATGACCATCAATTCCAAAACTCCTCCTCAGCATACTATGGACCAAACTGCAGTCATCAAATAATAAATAGCCGACTTCAAAATGTGATGAAAATAGGTTAATACATCACAATTGTCTCAGATACATTTTTGCCTTTGTTGTTGCCTACGCATATTTATTTTAATAACAATATTTGGGCAATAAAAAGATACACAACCAAAACAACCAAGTTTTAATTCTGCTTGCTGCAGAATCCCTCATTTACAGCTGGCGGGGATCTGTAGAAAGAAAAAATACAACAGAGATGAAGAATGATGCTTGGAAATTTCAGATAGCAAAATGCATTTTACAATCCCATTTTACAATCTTAATCAGACCAACCAGACAGTTAAGGTGTTGACAGTGAAGTGGACTGGAGTTCTTGACACTGCAACATACACCACAATTGTTGGTATGCATTTCCGTCAACAACAAGGTGGTAAAAAGTGACATTAAAATCATGCTCTGCATGTAAGTCACTTTTGTGAAACACTAAGGACAGACATGTAGACATTACAGAAATCAGGAGCTGGTAAATATGCTGGGTCTTCAAACAGACCATAAACCTAGTCGCCGTGATCGTATAGTGGTTAGTACTCTGCGTTGTGGCCGCAGCAACCCCGGTTCGAATCCGGGTCACGGCAACTCTGCACAGACAGGATGTTTTACTTCCTGCCGTCCTCGACATCACTGCATAATATACAACTGTTGACCCTCTATTCTGTGACAACTCAGGTGATCCAGCAACCTGATGAACAGAGGGGCTCGTGGCGCAATGGATAACGTGTCTGACTACGGATCAGAAGATTCTAGGTTGGACTCCTGGCTAGCTCGGTCAGTCCTTTAACTGGTCACATGTCTGTCAATAACTTAAAAGGACAACGAGGAGTTTCTCCATCGACAGAACGAAAAATTTCGCGACAATAAAAAAGTCTCATATTAATGTGGATGAATCTATTTTATCCATACATGTTAATGGGTCCATTTTCAATAAATATATTGTTTTGTCTCTATCGTTATTTTGTTATTATTATTAGTAGTGGAAATGCTGGGCGAGCCGACCAGCGTTTCCTTACTTTCGGTTTTGCGGACGCTGCCCGGCAGGTCATGGGAATAACGCCGCCGATTCGCCGTTTATGGTGGGAACTACGGCGGTATCTGATCATCTTCAAACCTCTGACTTTCATTCTTGATGAATGAAAACGTTCTTGGCAAGATGTCAGTCTTGCGCCGGCCCAAGAATTTCACCGTGCGGTAAATGTAGTGTGAAAACACTTCGCTTTCCAAAACTCCTCGTTGTCCCTTTAACCAATTAGAAATCTCTACCCCTTCACGATGTAAAGCAAAACACCTAGCCAAGACTAAGTGGCATAGTTGTGGCCACAGAAAGCCAACAGGCTCACATGAAGTTAATATTTAGGATATGACTGGAGTTTGTGAAACACTAAGGACAGCCCATTGAGACAAAACAGAAGTCAGGAGCTGGTAAATATGCTGGGTCTTCAAACAGACCATAAACCTAGTTGCCGTGATCGTATAGTGGTTAGTACTCTGTGTTGTGGCAGCAGCAACCCCGGTTCGAATCCGGGTCACGGCAACTCTGCACAGACAGGATGTTTTACTTCCTGCCGTCCTGGACATCACTGCATAATATACAACTGTTGACCCTCTGTTCTGTGACAACTCAGGTGATCCAGCAACCTGATGAACAGAGGGGCTAGTGGCGCAATGGATAATGCGTCTGACTACGGATCAGAAGATTCTAGGTTTGACTCCTGGCTAGCTTGGTCAATCCTTTAACTGGTCACATGTCTGTCAATGGGGTCCGCCCGCTATTCAGACATCCCGCTATTCAGACATGTCTCTATTTAGACATCCCGCTATTACGACATCCCTCTATCTAGACATGCCGGTAGTCCGACACTTTTTGATACCGCTATTCCGACACGTCGTCTTTTTTTTTTTTTTTTTTTTTTACAGCTGCGATACCCATGCGCGTCTCTGTTCTTAATCTTAACAACTAAACTATCAAGCCACAAACAAAACTGACACACATGATAAACAAACAGAACTATGCTGCAGTTTGTTTGTCAAGTTAACCTGTCACCTTCAGCACCACAGACAGCGCGGTGGATGAGCCACGGACCTACAGCTGTGAGCGTCTGGGCTTAGGGCCTGGGGCCTCATTTATCAAAACTGTAAGTAAGCAGTGTAAAACTGCTGCTACTAAATGTTTTGCTTAGGCCTACGGCGAAAAGGCACCCAAAATATTTACACCTTTTTCAGATCTATCAAACTGCGTGCACAACTCTCCACAATTTCTCTTTGATAAATCAAACTGGATCCAAGAATGGTGCGCAGTTGCGCACGTGAACACACCTCCGCCCCCGGAATGCCTAGACACAACCATATTTGTTTATTTGTTTATTAAGATCCCCATTAGCTGCAGCAAAGCCACAGCTATTCTTCCTGGGGTCCAACAGTATCAAATATACAGTTGAAAACACAAAACATAAACATTATAAAAATTTTAAACAAAAAAAACAAGTGAGCGATAAGCTTAACCTAACAAAACAAAAACAGAATAAGTGTTTACATTTCTTAACTGTGCTTCATTCATTCTTCGTTATATTAATTGTTCACATACTAATCCTATTACCCACATTTCTACATATCATATATGTATACATCATTACACATCACACATCATACTTGTATATACATTCATTCTACAGTCCGTTTTATAAATTATAATAACACATATATCCATCGAAATATACTCCATATATAAATATACCATGTTGTTGTCTTTGATAAATGCTGTTTTATTAATATTTTGAATTTCTTTGTGTTCGTGGTGAGTTTGATATTTTTCGGCAGTGAATTCCATTCTTTCATACCTCTATACAAAACTGTACGCTTGATGGCGTTAGATCTTGCTTTAGGTAATGTAAAGTTTCCTACAGCTGCATGTCTGGTGATATATTTATGACTCTCTGCACTAAAAGCGAGGTTTTTAAACAAGATAACAGGTGTTTTTAGGACAGATATATTTCTAATAACAACAAACAGTGAGTACAATAGTCTGTCTTTGACCAGTAACCAGTTAAGTTTCTTGTGCATAGAAATTATCCTTGTCCTGTAGTCACACTTCAGTATTGTGCGGGCAGCTCTATTCTGTATACATTGTAGTTTATTTAACATGTCTCCAGTGGCATTTGACCAAACTGCTGGGCAATAGTCGAGATGTGATAATATTATCGATTGGATTGCTGTTTTCAAGATGTTTATATTTATAAAAGTTGCATGTCTTCTTAGAATTGATATACCTCTACCCATCTTAGCAATCATATTATTAATGTGTTTTTTCCATGATAATTTGTTGTCAACTGTCACTCCCAGCAATTTGGTCTCATGTACCTGGTCTATAGTGATATCTTTGATTTTAATATTTAATACAGGATTTCTATCAATATTATGATTTGAGCCTACAATCATGCACTTGGTTTTAGATATGTTCAGGACCAGCTTGTTTTCTTTAACCCATTCAGCCACACTTTCTAGTTCCTTATTCATAATAGTTTCTAATACATTATTAGTAGATGCTGATGTATATATGGTTGCGTCATCCGCATACATAACTGTGTTAGCTTTCTCTAATACATACGGTAAATCATTTGTGAAAATACTGAATAATAAAGGACCAAGGCAGCTCCCTTGAGGTACTCCACATGTCGTGGTTTTGGTTTCTGAGTAGCTGCCATTAAAAAATACTGTTTGTGTCCTGTTTGATAGATAGCTATAAAACCAATTAAGTGCAGATTGCTCAAAGCCATAGCAGGACAGTTTTGTTAGTAGTAAGTGATGATCAATTACATCAAAAGCAGCTGAGAAATCCAGAAATACAACACCAACCATATTTTTGTTATCAATTGCTCTAAGCCAATCATCAGACATGCTAGTCAGCGCCGTTGCCGTGGAGTGAGCCCTTCTGTAAGCATGTTGAGAGTTACAGATAATGTTATTCGCAGATAAATAGTTATTAATTTGTTCAAATACAATCGTTTCCATTATTTTTCCTAATACTGGTAATAAACTTATAGGACGGCTATTTGAGCTGGAAAAGGGCATTCTCTTGTTTTTTGGCAGTGAGATTATTTTCGCCTGCTTCCATGCTTGTGGACATGTACCACACATAAAACTTAAATTAATTATATGGGTTAATGCAGGAGCTATCTGATCAACAGCTATTTTGAGAAGCCTGCTGTCAAGGCCATCAACACCCGATGGTTTGTCTTTGCAATTTTTTAGGAAATCCTTTACCTTGTTAGTGCTTATATTCTCCAGTTTAAACTTGGAGTTTTTTCCATTCATGATTTTATTTCTTATTAATAGGTGAGATATATCATTACTTAGATTAGACATGTTTCCTCTTATTTTTTCTAGTTTGCTAATAAAATAATCATTTAAATAGTTTGCAATTTCATTGGGCTTGGTAATGAACTTGCCATTTGCCTCCATAAAGGATGGATTCGTTTTGTTTTTTCTCCCTGTCAGATCATTTAAAATGTTCCATAGTTTTTTACTATCATTTCCTACCTCGTTAACTCGTTTTTCAAAGTAAATTTTCTTTTTTTTTCTGTTAAGTTTAGTAACAGAGTTTCTCATTTTCTTATAGAGGTCCCAGTCACATATATTTCCCGTTATACTTGCAGTTTTTTTCATTTGATCTCTCATTCTCATAGCATCTTTAATTTCTTTATCTAACCAGGGTGTTTTGGCATTCCTGACAGTAGACTTCTGTAGTGGTGCATGTTTCTCCACTAGAGGCAAAAATAAATTGTTAAACTTCAATAGAGCAATTTCAGGATTATTGGCTGCTAAGACTTCAGACCAACAGATTTCTTTCACATCATTAACAAATACATCTTGATTGAACCGTTTATATGACCTTTTAAAAATAATTTTGGGTCCAGGATTACTTACTTTAATGTTTCTTCCAACTATGACCAGGTTGTGATCACTGCTGCCGATGGGAACAGACAATATATTATTACACAGGTCTGGACAATTTGTAAAAATATGGTCTATGCACGTTGATGTTTTAGTGCCATCCAGCTTTACACATATTCTCGTAGGTTTATTTATAACTTGAGTAAGTCCACATGTATTTGTGGCAGTTTGCATCTTGTTCTTCAAAGGGCAGTTATTAGCAAACCAGTCAATGTTAAAATCTCCCATGAAGTAAATATCCTGACCCACAACAGCATTATTATCTAACATATCAGAGATTGTATCAAGATATTCACTCTTAGCACTGGGTGGTCTGTAGCAGCATCCTAACAGTATACAGTGGGTACTAGTTTCATTTGGACGATTTCACGCGAGATTCACGCGTGAGTCACGGGAGACTCACGCGGATTTTTTGTGGAGGAGTAATTGTGTTTTCACCAGAAGCTGCAATGTGCCCAAACAACCGCCAGGTGGCATCTGTGAGTCACATCGAAGAAGGCGTGTGTGTGTTTTATTGAAAGCGAGGCTGGGTGTGTGTATGAAAATCGCCTTGGACCACGGAACGCATCTTATTTCCAAGTACAGTATACGGAAATAAAAGTAGCGAAGCTCCGGACAGAGTTGCGGTGATTGTATCCACTTTATGATAGGCTACATTATGAAAACACATATATTTTCCAGATCAAATCCGTTGGATATCAAGCTGATTATCCATACGAGAGGTAGGCTGCCGGTTCTCACGGCCCGGACTTCTGCCAATGTTTTTTTTTTTTTTTTTGGAGGGTGTGTGTCAGCGGCGCCGGATTCATTTTAGAGGTGGGGGGGGCATGGAGTTTGGGTTGTTACGGGGCACAGATTTACACACTCACTGTCAGTGCAATAGTCATATTGTAGCGTGCGTAATAACAGCATAATACGTAATCCCCCCCCCCCCCATGCCAGCGTTTCCCAGACCATCATGCCTACCGTAACTTCTCAAAAAAAAAGCTGTGCTGGTCTGGCTGCATGTTTGAGCAAATAAAATGTTGTGAATACACCTCTTGAAGCCCGTTTGAGCAGTTTCTATAAACTGCTATGTTCTCAACGACCCGACCCGGTCCGATCCAGGTGTTGAAGCCTGGACCTGATGCAGCCGGACTCACGAGCAGTCTCTCGGCTGGACCACGGCAAAAATAAAAAAAATAGATAAATAAAAGAACCCCGTGGTCCGACCTGACCCAATTTTTAATCAGAATTTTAATAATAGAAAACACCATTTGTGAATTTGAGATCTCTAAAATATTACTTTTACCATGCATTTAGTTTTTCTGTAGGTAAATTTACCATCATGGATCAAGCAGAAAATCAGTCTTTGTAAAAGCCGAAGTAACAGTTTATGAGCACTCAGGTCTGTGGCGCATCAGTCTGCAGCGGCTACTTTTCACCTCTTATTCTTGTCATTCATGTTTTAATAATAGGAACAATTCTTAAGGTCAACGCCTGCTGACGTTTGGACTTTATGTAGCTAAATAATTTTATCTCAGTCCGTGACTGTGCTCGCTTCATGTAGACCACACAGACCACTCGTCCAGCTGTGGTCACATGCGTTATTAGGCTACAATGTTTCCATTTTGTTGTTTTCAAAACAAAATATATGTGTTTTCATAGCCTATCATAAAGTGGATACTATCACCGCAACTCTGTTCTTCTTTTTCTCACAAGTTATGGTTTTTACTGGCAAAACGAGCCAGTTAGAAATGAATAAAGGAAAAGAAAAAATAATATCCAGGAGACTTTGTCCCGTCCTCAGGACATGCGCGAGGGAGGATCAGCTGGTTAGAGATGTCTGTCACTGTCAGCTGCACATCTGTCAGCAGGTCCGCTTGACCGCTCCACACTTCACAAACTTTAGGAATAAGCTAGATGTTGATTCTGTAAACAGACAGTGACATGCTGGAAATAAGCAGACACCATACTCGCCCTCGTTATTATTGATTATTGAATAGGCTACGTAACGTCATAAATCTCTCGCCGCTGTCCGGTTCATCACCTGTCTCTGTGGGTGTGTAGGCTACGTCATCTCCAGGTGAAACAACTGTAACAACTGTAAAACACCTGGAATTGATAATAACTAAAGGCATATCACCAAAGCTGAACTAGGCTATTAACACATCCTAATCGGGTTAATTCATTTTTTCCTCGCATTTTTTCAAAGTAAACTTCCCTTCGCTCACCGGCAGAGCAGAAGTTGCACTTTCTGGGATGGTGCACTTGGTCCACAGTGTTTGTGGATGAAGCCTGAGAAGGTGACGAAGGTGAAGGTGACACTGATCGGACGATAATAAGCGGAGGGAGGATGACGGAAGCTGCAGAAGCTCCGCTCAGCCGTGCATTCACGTGGGCACCATATGGCCGGAGAGACTTGAATTTAGACTATTTATAGCCTACTGGGCTGCACTACAGGCAGAGTAGCATTATATGTGATTTAAAACGAAATATTCTTCTATGTTTTACTGGTTTGTTTCATTTGATGTGGGTGGGGCCGGGGGAATTATTGAAACCGGGATAGCTTGTTGCAACTCAGTAATACGCACAAAAATGTAGGCTAATACATGTACAATGTAATGCTTGTAATAATTGCTGTGACGACAGCTGGACACAATGTAACACATTAGCGACACATTATATTAGCATCCTCTTTATCTCTGACCAAAGGGTGTGTTTGTGGATACTTCACTCAAGTAGCCTACATTGTCAGACAGAAGTCCTGCCCCCCACAGTAAGGCTACTTCACACAGCTGTTTGCTTTGAACAGAAAAACCGGTTCCTCACACTTCTCAGTTCACAAGTTTCATAAGCAGGAGGACAAAAATGTAGGGGAGAGCAGGGTCGAAAGTAACATTTTTCAAATAAATGTCATTTAAAAAGATAGTAGCCTATTACAGAAAGAGACATTTTTTTGTTGTGATCACCATCTCATATGTGTTCTCTATCAGGTGTTATTTTGTAAAAATGTGAAACGACGTCGGTGTAATTTGACTTTGAAGAGAAGCTGCGCTTTGTGACTTTCGTCCCTCACGGCAGGGACGAAAGTAACAGGGGGGTGGGTCAAAAGTAACACGACAATATAAACTGGACTTGTTCTTATTTTTTTCTTGTTTTTATTTAAAATGTCTGACAATGCTCTTGTTAATATGTGATTACAAACATATTGTGACCATTATCTTATTTAAAATTTTTATTAAATTTAATTTTTAGAACGAACGATCAATGACGCTCATTTGGATTTTTTTTTAAACGTTTGTAGATCACTTATTAGCATGCTCATTCACTCAGCATTATCAGTTCATAAGTTTCATAAGCCGGAGGACAAAAATGTACACAGAAGCCGATGGGAAAAAGAGAAGAAATTTCGTCGTGTTTCATGTAGCCTAATAAAATAAAATAAAACACCGATCCTGTGTGGAAGAAGAGAAAAAGCATGTGGTCCGACCTGAACCAGTTATTGAATGTTTAGCCTATTTAGAAGAAGTTTGATTAAACTTGTAAATGAATGCTGCTCTGGATCGATCAGATTATTTCCTCATATTCTGATTATTTTTAAACAGTGGCCAAACAGTCTCGCTTTCAATAAAACACACTCGCATTCTATTACAATCAGTGAAATAGGCTATATGAAAACAATAGGTAGCCTATAAAACACAGTTTTTTGTTTGGATAAGCTTCATTTTTAAAAGCGCAATGTTCAACTGTCAGAAATTAAAAGCAGCCTCCTCTTGTTGTATTTGCAGCAACATTGTTGATTCAGGCTGTGATCAGCTTTTTTTGTATGCTCGAGCCTAGGCTACCTACTTTCCATTAAAACAACCTGCTGCTCTTGGCTGAAACAAAGTCACTGGTAACAAAATCAGCATCTAATCTGTCCCTTCAAATTGTGTGTTTGGAGCAGCTGCTGACAGATGTGCATTAATGCTTCGCTCGTGAGTCCAGCCGCATCGGGTCCAGGCTGCTGGCACGGACAAAGCAGCTTAGAAACTGTTAAACGAGCGATCGTCGGCTGAGTGGATTGTTACATTCACCAGAACTTGCAGAAAATAGATACGAGACAATTTACTCAAACTTGGAGCCAGACCCGGCCAGGCTACAGGAGAGATCAGAAATATGGAGGGGTCCAGGACCCCCATGAGAACCACTGATCCTGTTGAACGTAGGCTACTGTAACCACTGTGATACAATATAAACAACACCATTGATCACCGGCGTAGCGGTCCCTCTCTCCATCCACTCTCTAGCTCTCTCGACCACAGCTGCAAATTAAGTACCTATGGCCTATGAACAGCGCCACTCTCCATTGCAGCTACGTTGTGGTCAAACGTGGAATTACCCCCAAATCTTTTGAGCTGCATCTCAGTACGATGCTTCCACCTAGTGGCTACAATGTGACCTACAATTTCACGCAACGCGTGAATCACGCTTTCCGTGAGGGAAACGTCCAAATGAAACTAGTACCCACTGTAGGCTTTCGATGAGGTAAATATGCTTGTAACCATAATATTTCAATGTTGTATTGCATCATATCAGTACATATTTTCACAGGCACGTGATCCCGAACATAAAAAGCTACTCCCCCACCATATTTATTTCTATCATTTCTGTAAATGTTGTAACCTTTAATCTCTAGCTCCGTATCTTCAAAGGAAGAGTCCAGGTGAGTTTCCGAGATGGCAAGAATGTGCAATTTATGTTCAAATAACATTTCAGTGACTTCATTTATTTTGTTCCTAAGACTGTTTATGTTAATATGTGCAATACTTAGGCCTCTCTTTGGTTGTTTGTGTTGTGACATGATTGTGTTAGTCCTAAAAGTGTTAAAAGTGTATTTTATGTAGGCATACCTTCATTCATACCCCACTTAACATGGGGTGCTGGTGCGAGGATGGATGATCAGCCTGTCATGTCTGAGATAGGCTATCCCTCCTCTTTCACGTGCTGCTTTCATCTTTGGCATCAGTTCTTTCCTTTTTTGTCTTGCAGCGTCCGTGTAGTCCTCATTGATGAATATCTTCGTGCCCTTGAGGTTCTTGGCCCTTTGCAAGACTGCAGCCTTATCCTTAAAACGCAGGAATTTAACAACTATAGATCTTGGTCTTTCTCTGGTCGCTTCAGGTTTACCTGTGCGGTGTGCACGCTCCACCTCAATCTCCCTCTGTAGCTGCAACTTCTTCTTCAGCATGTCCTTTACTTTTTCCTCTGAGTCCGCCCAGGATTCCCCTGGGGTTTCAGGTATTCCATCAATCACGATGTTATTCCGCCTTGATTGACCCTCGAGGTACTCATGCTTGTCCAGGATGACCTGCAAACTCTCACATAACCTCATGATGTCCATTTGAATTGTGTTGCAGTGATCAGACTGTTTAGCTTGAGTGATTTTCAGTTCATCAACATCTTTTTGTGTGTATTGTATGCTAGATTTCAGATCCTGCACTTCTTTAGTTATTGCATCCACTCTGGAGTTTGTTGAGTCCATAATGACTTTGACAAAACTTTTGAATATATCTTGTTGTTGATTTAATAGAGCAGTGAACATGTCTTTCTGCTGATTCAGCAAGTCATTTACCTGCGTGAGCGATACATACTCCTCCTCCACAGTGTTTTTTTGCTGCTTTGGTCCCATTTTCTGATGGAATCTGCACTAACCCTGGTGTGGTGGGGTCTGGCTGTTGCTGGAGCCTGGGCCTGGCCTGGCCTTGGTGGAAGCTGCTGCTGCTGGAGCCTGGGCCTAAGCCTGGCCTGGTGGAAGCTGCTGCTGCGGGAGCCTGGGCCTAAGCCTGGCCTGGTGGAAGCTGCTGCTGCTGGAGCCTGGGCCTGGCCTGGCGTTGGTGGAAGCTGCTGCTGCTGGAGCCTGGGCCTAAGCCTGGCCTGGTGGAAGCTGCTGCTGCTGGATTTGTGCTGACCATATATGGTCAGCACGTGCATATTAATTAGCCATGTGCGCTCTGTGGAGCGGCAACAAAGTGACAACGAAGGCAACGGGTGGAGGGCGGGGGAAAGAAAAAGCGAGATACACGGGCAATAAATCTGTCAGAAAAATGATCTTGCATTTTAATAAGCTACAATAAAAACAAAATCCTCCCAAATCTGAGCTGCCTGTGTGTTTTTAAACTTGGAGGGTTTGTTTTTTCTTCTCTTATAGGCCTATGTATTTGTGTATGAGAAACAGTGTCTCAGATGAAAAAGAAAAAAAAAATCAGAAGGACACGCCTGACTATAACGTAATCAATCAATGTCGGAAAAGCGGAATGTTTGAAAAATAGTAAAGTGCCGCTACTCCGACAATGAAAAAAAAAATGTTGGAATAGTGGGACGTTTGAAAAATAATGTTAATGCCGCTATTCCGACAATTAGAAGTCAATGTCGAAATAGCGGCATGTCGGAATAGCAGCATGTAACCATTCTCAGCGCAGGGCGGAGCGCAGCAGGTGCAGTGGAAGTTTGGCTGACTGACCTGCAGTGCACACACGTCACCAAGACCTCACAGGCAGGTTTCCACAGTTCCAGGCACATTTCAATACAATAAATATCCACAATAACCACTATTTAATGCAACTAACGGAATCACAAGTGGATTTATATCTATATAGATTGCCCCGTCACATCTGACGTCAGATCAAAGCAGAGATCAAAGGCTGTCGGCGCGTAATGGAAACTCCACCTGAATTAACACAGCAGGGACGAACTGGCACTGAAAAGCAGCTGTGGATGTCCCAAGTCACGCAGCCATAATGAAAAACAAAACACAAATCATCATCTCTCTTAGCCCACCACAACAGCCTCGGTATCAGATAGTCAGTATATAGTGTGGGAAATGGCCATTCACTATGTATTCACTATGTATCTGAATATATGTGTGTGTGATTTGCTTATAATACATGTCACTGATTTATACAAGGAAATTGTACACTGTGTTCTGTCGAAGCCTGCCTCTTAGCAGAAGTTCATTTAAGGACAGCATCAGTTAAGATTGTGTAAGACCACAGCAGACATACCGCAGAGGTTTCCTGTGCAGGTGTGAGATATCAACCTTTAGCTGAAAGCAACTCCCTAATAGGGAGTAGGATGAGTAACTCCTAAACAGGGCATGGTACGGAGAGGAACCGAGGCGGGGGGAGATGATAGAGAAAGGGTATAAGAAATAGTGATAGGGATGAGCTTCTTCAGAACACAGGGCGCTCGGCTCAAGACACAGATCTTCTGTATTGTGTTCTCCAAAGATCCTTGCTTAATAAATGCTGATGATATATCAACTCTAATTCTCTCGTGCAACGTGGTTCTTTCCTTGCATCAAACCAACCGCGGGGAAGTCAGAGGTGCACTTCAACAATTTGGGGGCTTTCGTCCGGGATGCAAGGAGGGGGACGAGAATCCGGCAAAACAGGATCAAGCACCAACAACACCGCAACCAGGGTCGACCCAAATAAATAAGGTAAGCAGAAACCTGTTTAACGAATTCTGCACATTGGGCATTTCAAATTGCTTTGGTTACAGTGTTGGAGTGTGAGATCAGTAAAAAGCCGAGAGAATAAGAGTAATACATAGGTTGAAAGAAAAAGTATGATTTTAAAGGACAAATAGTGTCGGTTTAGAGCCCCGTGGAGGGAAGAGCCCTCCTAAAAGCAACCACTAAAGTCACCCTAGACTGTGGCAAGTCCCACTGTCCTCTGACGAGGGGACAGAGCCTGCGGTAGGCGGCTGGGTGTAGTTAATCCCGGGGAATTAAGGGTCCCCCAAATTAACAGAAATAAAATAAACTTGTTGTTGTACTGATAATTAATGGTAAGTAGTTTTTATATGTCTTATGAAAAGTGTTGACAAGATCATTTTTTCTCTGTATGAGACATCGTGGCACGGAGGACAACAGAGAGAGAGAGAAAAAAGAAGCTCACCACCACGCTTTCTCCAAACAGGTTGGTGAGAAAGAACAAGGAGGCAGCAGTGGAACCGTACCTGGGGCTGAGTGGGTCCTGCTCCGAGTCATCAAAAGAAAGTGGACCGAGCCACGAAAGACCACTCCAACAAAGAGGCAGAATAATCCTCTGGAGTGGTCCATCGGGGCAGGGTAGTCTACCCTTGCACCCAGAAGACAGTTTGGGAGGAGGCGAAAAAAGCGCTCCTCTCCGACACGTAGCGTGCCAAGCTACCACCTTATACTCATCAGAAGACAGCTTGGGAGGAGGTGAAAAAGCGCTCCTCTCCCGACACGTAGCGTGCCAAGCTACCAACTCATCCTCATCCAACCGCAGACGAGAATAATAGGTCGGCTGGCACCCACTATTAGGGTAATCCAGCACTCCACAGGATAGGCATCGACCGGCCCTACCAAGGGGTCCTGAGTGTTCAACTCTGTGTATACACTTCCGGTATATTTGAAGGTTGAAGATGTAGAAGGTCTAACACGCTAAAACGCTTACACATAGTAGAGCACATAGTTCACGAATCGCTAAGCTCACTATAGCACTTTCATTTAATCCCACTCAGTTTTCTTTTACAGCTAAGGCTAAAAGTAGATGAAAGGAACACAAATGTGAAGGATGTTGTGCTAAATTTCTTTATTGTCTTATGGTTACTCGTATGTATCACTTTTCTGGGGGCCATCATTTACAGTTGGGCAAAGTATTCTGTTTAAAGACGTAACAAAAACAAAATAAATATGCAAATGTATAGGAACTGGAGGTATCTGATTGTACTGTCCGTAACGTCCGCAGTAATAGTCACGGGCATTCTGATGTGGGAGCGAAGTAGCAGACCCCAGGTCATAAGAGAGAAAAGAAGTTCGTCAGGCAGTACCGATTACTGCCTGAAACGGTATGGGGGGTTAGAACTAAACTATACGTCGGGAGCACACACGACCTTCCAATTTGACCTCTGCGACGTAATTGCATGCGGAGGGAAGCCTCTACAATGGAGGGGATATGACCTCTATCTGTGCGCCACTCCGGTGTTAAACGCAGACTGTTCTCGGCAAAAAAAGCCATGTGGACCTGTAGGGTGTATGAATTCCTGGTGTTCAGATTGGGGAATGGCAATAGGATGGACGGGTACCCAATGGACCCCGTCCTACTCCTATGGGCCAAAAGATAAAGCAGCACTCTTTGACTTCCAAAGGGGGCAATTAATGGCTACAACCGGAACAAAATATAGCCCTGTGTTACTGACCGTGAAAGGACTGACTGGCGGGTTCTACCCAGCCAGTCATTCCGATACAACCGTGTTGTATCTTACATTGGGGGTAGATCAAGCTGGGATGGACACCGGGGCGTTAATCAAAATTAACCTGTTATCAGTCCCAGTCAAAACCAATATCGAAAACAATTCTAAAAGTACACCGGCTCCTGCACCTCAAGATTATGACAAAAACAAGAAAATCAGGAATAATAGAAGTAGACTATAATACCCTCCAACCACTAGATGTAATACAATCTGCCACGGGATACACCGATGACAACCTGTGGCTAAAATGGTTAGCAAACAACGCAAAAGAACAGGTTAAGAGTGACTGCATCGCATGCGCGTCAGCAAGACCACATCTGGTCACAGTACCAGCACCATTATATAGTAATGACACATGGGGATTTGGGTGCATAATAGGCTTAACTCGTGAAGCGACTCCCGCCAATTGCACCACACTAGCTAGCATCTATCCTCCCATACATAACAAAACACAGACAGGGCCATTCACTCCAAAAAAGGGGTCAGAAAATGCAACTCCCTAATAGGGAGTAGGATGAGTAACTCCTAAACAGGGCATGGTACGGAGAGGAACCAAGGCGGGGGGAGATGATAGAGAAAGGGTATAAGAAATAGTGATAGGGATGAGCTTCAGAACACAGGGCGCTTGGCTCAAGACACAGATCTTCTGTATTGTGTTCTCCAAAGATCTTTGCTTAAAGGGGACCTATTATGCTTTTCCAGCTTTTCAGACTTTTATATATGTTTAAAATGTTGGATAATGGTTCTAGAGGCCGTGGAAGTGTCATATCCTGAGGTTAATGCATTTGGAGGTAAACCCTGCTAGATAATTGGGATTTCTCTGCACACCTGTTAACACTCAGTTGCGCTGAGTTTTTTTTTTTACATGAGCTCGCGTCTACGTCGATGCGTGTCGGACTCCCCTACATGGTCATGCCGAGGTCTCTGCTCCAGCCCATAAACCGGCCCCGCCTCCTCCCATGCTGCTCTGTTGTGCCTGGTGTCACAGCGGAGAGCGGAGCAGAGCACTTCCTGCTTCTTCCCTGCATGTTTTAGCGCTGTCGCGCCACTTTACTGAGTTTTATTTAGGAGTTTACGCCGACGTTTCATGTAAGTGAAGCTGTACCTGTGTGAGAAGCGACGTACCGCCGGGGCGACGTTGTTCGTCAGACCGACGTAACGCTGGACAGCCGCAGCACCGGAGCTCCGCAGCTGCAGCGGCTCCTCACACAGGCAGAGCCCGTCTGCAGGCCTCCTTGGCCGGGCGGGCGTCCGTGCTCATCGCGGTAGAGAAAACCCTCGCTAATAAACATACCCGCAGGTTTTTTAGACGTTTACCGCCGTGTGGTTAGTCTATTTAGCAGAATGTTGGTCTCATTGATGAAATCTTGTGGCAGTTGAATTAGTTTGAATGAAAAGTGAAGCTGTGAGAAGGAGGAGGAGAGGAGGAGCAGTGCTGCTGTAGTCTATGTGCACAAATCACCACATTTACATCAATAAATAACTGTTTTACAATGAACTGACCAGTCTGCATATATTTTTAATTTATTTTATATATTTATTTTTGCATTTTTATATTACATGTTACATGGTTACAGTAGCCTACATGGCGTTTCGGCCGGCTCATGACGTTTCGGCCGGCTCACTTCCCCAGCAGGATGCCTACCACTCACCTGAGGCACTCCCTCGCTCCACTCCCTCGGCGCAAACGCCGACGCCGCCGGGGGAAACGCAGCGGCCAGCTGGTAAAGCTGAAGGCTCTCTCGGCACGAATTTCCGTGGCTTCCCGGAGGAGAAACGGAGCGGTACCTGGTCTCTTTTTCCACACGCGATCGCTGGATCCTGTCGGCACCTGGCTGGTACCGGTCGTCGGTTCGGATGAGGAAATCCGCCCCCGCGGCCCTTGTGCTCCTCACCCCCGCTGGCGTGGAGTGAATCCCCGCCACCTACGGACCCTGTGTCGAGCCCCACCAACAGCCGATGCCTCGGATGCGACTGTCCGCACCAGGTTCGGCCTTGTCAACGCAATATCGCTGGCAAATAAAACTTTTATTCTAAGGGATTTCTTTATGTCCCATGAATTGGATTTACTCTGTGTAACGGAGACATGGCTGAGTCCTGGTGAGTCTACCTCTCTTGTTGAACTCTCACCACCAGATTGCTGTTATTTTAATTCCCCGCGGTCGTCGGGTCGGAAAGGAGGAGGAATAGCAGTTGTTTTTAAAAGTGACTTTAAATGCCGGCACATCTGCCTGCAGTCCTCCTTCAAAAGTTTTGAACTTTGCCTATTTGGACTGGGCCGCTCTCATGTCGTATTGTGTGCTGTCATTTATCGACCGCCCAAGTACAACAAGGACTTTATAAGTGACTTTTCTGAATTCCTGGCTGACATCCTACCTAAATATGATCGCGTTCTTATCATTGGTGATTTTAATATTCACACCTGCTGCCCAGATGAGCCGATCTCCAGGAACTTTTTAAATGTCATTGACTCTTTTAATTTAGTGCAGTCTGTGTGTGGTCCTACCCATGAACTCGGGCACACACTTGACTTAGTGCTCTCGCACGGCCTGTGTGTTTCCAATCTGGACATTTGTGACGCTATTTTCTCGGATCACATGCCGATTTTATTTGACATCCCCTTTCAATGTCCGGTTAAACCATCGCCCCCCCCCCCCGACGCTGTCGCATGTTCAACTCCTCCACTCCAGCGCTGTTCTCCTCAACATTCACTGGTCTCCGTGAGCTAGAGGATAACTCCAAAGCCTCCGTGTGCTCGAACACTGAGGAGCTGGCAACGAGTTTTCATTCTACTTGTTTACAAACACTGGACATGATTGCTCCTTTGAAGAGCCGGCGCATCAAATCTGCGCCCGAGCCCTGGCTGAATGACGTCACTCGCGCTGCCAGACAAGAGTGCAGGAGAGCGGAGCGCAGGTGGAAAAAGGACATGCTGCATGTTTTCTATGGTATTTTTAAAGAGAGCCTGCTGTGCTATCAAAGGACCGTAAAAGCTGAGAAAAATAAATATCTCTCAGAAATAATTGCTTCTAATTGTAACAATCCCAGTGCTCTGTTCAAAACCATAAATACTGTCTTAGATACTCCCAAGTTTATTGGTTTTGATGCCTCCACTGAAATCTGTGAAAGATTCCTCCACTTCTTCACTGATAAAATTGTGTCTACAAGAGCTTGTATCTCTCAGCCCCCCTATGATCCTTCGATTCCTTTGCTCTGCTCATCTGTATTTTCTCAGTTTGAGCCGGTGTCCCTCTCCATTTTAAAGGACACAGTTAGTCATATGAAGCCCTCTGGTTCCCCTGCAGATGCCATCCCCCCTCGTCTGTTTAAAGAGGTACTTACGACAACAGGACCAAGCATTCTTGAGATTATTAATGAAAGTCTCTCCTCTGGTACAGTACCTGGGGTTTTTAAACATGCAGTAGTACGCCCTCTACTTAAAAAAAACAGGCCTTGACCCCTCCCTCAGCTCCAACTTCAGGCCTATCTCCAATCTTTCATACGTTTCCAAAATTTTAGAGAAGGTTGTCTACAACCAGTTATTACCATTCTTAGAAGATAATGGCATCACTGAGCTATTCCAGTCAGGATTCAAAGCCCTCCATAGTACAGAGTCAGCACTTTTGAAGGTGTCAAATGATATACTTTTGTCAACAGACTCGGGAAAGTCTGTTGTCCTAGTGCTTTTAGATTTGTCTGCTGCATTTGACACTGTTGACCACAGCATTTTAATCTCTCGCCTTGAGCATTGCGTGGGCATTAAGGGTGTCGCCCTTGACTGGTTCCGGTCATACTTAACTGACAGAAGCTTTTGTGTAAAAATTGACAACTTTGTGTCTTCAACAGCTCCTCTTCCACATGGGGTCCCCCAGGGCTCAATCCTCGGCCCTCTTTTATTTGCTCTTTATTTACTCCCCCTTGGTTCTGTTTTTAGAAAACATAGTATTTTATTCCATTTTTATGCTGACGATTGCCAGATCTATGTTCCACTGGCACAAAGCGATGCTCACACTGTCCAACCACTCATTGACTGCCTTAACGACATCAAAGCCTGGCTCTCACTTAATTTTTTGAGTCTCAATGAGAATAAAACTGAAATAATGATGTTTGGACCAAGCTGTTATTCCCCCCCCAAAGTTGACCTCGGCCCTCTGTCACTGTATTTCAAAGACTGCGTCACTAATCTGGGGGTCAAGTTTGACTCTGATTTTAAATTTGAGAAACAGATCAGTGGTGTAGTACAGAAAAGTTTTTATCAATTACGTCAAATAGCGAAGGTGAAACCTATTTTATCAAGACCTGACTTGGAAAAATTAATCCATGCTTTTATTACAACTCGTCTTGACTACTGCAACTCTCTGTACATAGGGATCAGCCAGGCGTCTCTCGCCCGTCTGCAGCTTGTGCAGAACTCTGCTGCACGCCTGCTAACCCAGACGCGCAGGCGTGAGCACATCACTCCCATCCTGGCGTCCCTACACTGGCTCCCTGTGTATTACAGAATCAATTTTAAGCTTTTGTTATTTGTTTTTAAAAGCATAAACAACCTTGCTCCACCCTATCTAACCAATTTGCTTCAGCCTTACCGCCCACCCCGATCACTAAGATCAGCCGACCAGCTGTTGCTGACAGTCCCCAAAACAAGGCTGAAGCTCAGAGGTGACAGAGCATTTGCCGCTGCTGCACCCAAGCTCTGGAATGAGCTACCCCTGAATGTTAGACAGGCCTCCTCGCTTCCTGTTTTTAAATCTCTTTTAAAAACACACTTTTACTCCCGTGCTTTTAACTCATCTTAATTTTAATTTTTACTTGTCACTCCCTATAAAAGCACCTGCAGTGAGCTGGTCCATTTGTTTGTTTTTTTAAAGTGATTTTGTGTTTATGTGCTTATGTCTTTTATCTTAATCTTTTATGTCCTAATGTAAAGCACTTTGGCTTCCCCTGTGGTTTTTTAAATGTGCTATATAAATAAAGTTGATTGATTGATTGATTGATGGCAAATACTACTCTATACCATCTTTGGTTAGGGTGACACTAGGTCATGGGCACATTTCATTACACAATGTAGACTGGTCAGATGCAGACTGGAGATCTGGCAATTTGCCTACTGCAGATTTAGCTTTTGTTTGCATACTACATTTTGGCCAAATCAGTATAGGTACTAGTAGTAGACATCGTCATGGTAACACGATGCTGAGGGAGTGGTTCATTTGCATTTAAAGGGAGGGGCCACTGAAACAGACCGTTTTGCCCAGCCCTGTTTTTGAGAATGCTGTGATGTTTGATCTTTGGGGTATTTTGACCGAAGCACGTCACAGACATGTCTTTCAGACACCCAGGAACTATTTTAGTTTGTGCAAAAAGGAGCATAATAGGTCCCCTTTAATAAATGCTGATGATATATCAACTCTAATTCTCTCGTGCAACGTGGTTCTTTCCTTGCATCAAACCAACAGCGGGGAAGTCAGAGGTGGACTTCAACAATAGCCTACTACAGTATACTCAGCATCTCTATCACAGAAAAAAAAGAGACAGACAGACAGAGAGAGAGAGAGAGAGCGTCCTTTACGCTGATTTCATCCCGCATGGTGTTTGTTTATGTTGTGATTAGTGTACACCTCTCATCTGTCTTACACAGGGAATAATACATTGAATTGAATAAATATGAGTTTCTTTTTAGTTTATTAGTTGTTTTTTACTCTGGGCAGCGGTTCTCAGTGTATCAGATCAAACCTGATTAAGGATATTAGTAAACTCATTATTCGGCCACTTTGAGCTTGGACCTCCGGACCAAAACAGCTGTTTCCTCCTGGGAGAGGTTCGGCCACTGGCGTCGCTGTCTCCTCCGTCCATGTCAAAGTATAAAATGACATATAGACATTTGATTGGTGAAGATCCGAATCGGCTGTGTTAATCCCACTTCTCCTCCCCCTGTCTCCCTCCCGCCCTGTCTCCTCCCCCTTTGCCGTTTGCGCCGGTAGGAGGGACGAGGGGCGGGCTTGCACTGGCGTAAGTCGGACTGCGCAGCCCACCAAACTTGCGAAATGGACCTGGACACGCCTAGTTGGCGTGGCGAAGCTGCGCTGCACTTAGACTTCGCCCGGTCTAGGAAACTAGGGCCCAATGTGTGCTTGCTAACAGGGGCCTGCTGTGTCTCATGTGAAACGCCATGTCACAGTCCTGTTTCATTTTGCTCATCATGCAGGTATGGAGACTTTGTTGGTTATTTGCATTGCTGTATTCACTGTTTTTATTTCGTATTTAACTGGTTGTTTTGATTGGATATAAATTCATAGAGGCCCAATTTAATACATTTTATTTCATTTATTTTCATGATTTTATTAAAAGCATTTTACTGTAAATGTTAGTTTAAACATGATAGTATCAGTCTGCGCTGTGCCCACTGAGAGCAGGGGCCTGCTGTGTCTCATGTGAAACGCCATGTCACAGTCCTGTTTCATTTTGCTCATCATGCAGATTCGACCATAGTCCTGTTGAATAAACAACCTATGGATATCACGACCTGAGTCCCTCTTCTATCACCTCTACACCAAGAACACAACGCAGAATACAGAGAAGTTAACGGATGTGCATCACAGACATTAACAGAAAAGACACACCCGTTACACAAACGTGCATCAAAATGACAGAAAGAAGTGACAGGCAGGGAAGTTGCAGAAGGTGCAGAGAGAGAGAGAGCGTGAGAGCGGCATAAGCAGGGTGGTCGGACTGACATGCTCCCCGCGCTACATCGATGATGCAACAGTTCACGTGAATCACGTTGACGTAAAGCTAGCTAAGTGTTAATGCATTTTGCGCTCAACTTGCAACATGGACTAAAATGATGAGCTACTAACTGCCAACATACCGGGGAAATGTAGTTTTAACAATCAGGGACTTTTTAAGGATAAGTACCAACTTCAGAAAGACCCTGACCAAAATGCAGACTTTGCTCAAAGTCCTTCGATGTGAGCAGCATGGGAGAAGCGGCGCTGCAGAGCCACATGAAAGAGAAAAAACACATGGCAGCTGCAGATCGCTGCAGGAGCAGCTCAGTCAGACAGTTTTTTCCCACACCGACGATCGCTGCTGTGGCGGCTGCAACAACGCAAACACACCTGGATGCCTCTGAAACCACAGCAGTTCTTAAGACTGAGGTATTGTGTATTGAAAGTTATGAACTCTTACTCGTACAAATCGTCAGAAGACGTATTCAAAGTTATCTGGGTGAGTAAATGATCGTATTTTATGCTAGAAATAAGGTCCAGATTGTAAAAAATGGCAATTATAATATAATATGGGTGTGGGTGTGAGGCTGTTTTGAGAGAGGGGGGAACAATACCAGTTGAAGAAGAAGAAGAACTTTATTTGTCCCCAGGATTTAGAAGAAGAGTGAGGGTGAGAGGAGGAGGAGTTAGAGGTGCATGCTCGGAGAAGAAGAGTCAAGGCCAGAAGTCAAGGCGATTCTTCCTGCGTTGTCGATACCACCTTTAATTTATTTTATCCTTTTTTCACACTGTAATTTTAATTTGGACTGGATACTGTATTTTATGTTTGTCTAATATTTATGGAGCTGACTGTATTATGCATAGAACAGTAGTAGCAAGAAAACTGGGACATGTTTTGCTAACATGTTGACGGACTACCTCTGTGTACTTCATTTACAGTACTCTAATCACTGAATTTCTAAATGTGTTTTAGGTTAGAGGTGCTGCTAATTGGGTGTGTGGTTGTGCTTATTGTAGCCTATGTAGTGTTTTGAAAAAGCTTTTGAAAAAAACTGCTCCATGTTAAGGCAACACCACAAACTGAAACACGTCCTTTTCTCAGCTGCCTTGAACAATACCTAAAAAAGGAATGAATGTAGCAGGAGAGCAACAGGAGACTGATCTTGTTAACAAGGTAAAAGGAACCTGTGATTTGCATTGTAACGGAGTGTGAATAAAGGGTGTGAGGCAAGGTGAAGGCAGAGAGAAATGATGATGATCAGTTGTGTTGAGTTAAAGCAGGTCATGCAGTAATATGAGAACATGATGGATGATGCAAGAGTTAAATGATCTTTGTACTTCAGAGTGTAAGGCAATTTCACGGTGATCAGTTCTGGCCTTGACTATACAGGACCCCTCTCTTTGGTCTCTGACCTCTCCTGCAGGTCAAGTTGGGGTCAGTCAGAGGTTTCTTGCATGGCAAAAAAAAAAAAAAAACCTCCCCCCAGAGGTGTCATACAACACCACTCTCCAGATGGTGTGGTTCATTAAAAAAGGAGAGCCAATTTAGGAGGATAAAGGGAATATATTAACTCCACCAATAGCTGTATAGGAACAGCAGTATATTGCCAAGCTTACTCCCACATGGTTATTCAGAGGAGATCAAAGAGAAGCGGCATGAGCTGAGAAAAGAGCAGAAAGAGAGAGGAGAAGAGATGATCCATTTCAACAGGCTGCAGAGATGAGATAGACGTTGGCTTCCTTTGGCAATTCATCAAAACAAAATCACAATCTGCTGCATCATCACATCCGCAGGTCATCCCAGACCTGACCTGAGACTCATGTGTCCCTCATAACTTGTGCAGTTTACTGAGGTTTTAGCGATAACAAGTTGCAAGCCAGTCAGCTATCCTTTTCTTTTTTTTTCTTTTACATAAACCATGCCAACAGTGAACAGTGTGGGTGTAGGAATGGCACTGTTGATAGGTTAGTTGTAAGAATTACTGATTAGCTTTATCCACTGTCTGATAATGACATGACGAACAGCTCCAACATAATGTTATTAGTCGGCATCAAATGTCATTGTATTATCAATTTACAGACATTTTTCTAATGAAATAACACAGCATTATTACATTATTATAGTATAGTTCTCAGAAAGAGAGATGGTGGACTGCCAGTAAACATAACTAGCATCATAGTCCACTATCACCAGATTGAATAGTTTTCTGTCCAATTAGATTTTATTTATTTAAAGGTTTAAAGATCAGGAACAATGCACATTAATAAAAACATTTAAACAAATGTAAATGTGCCAGAATTAGGCCATTCTAATTCTAATTCAAAAGGCTATTTTACATCTGTTGTCCCCGGACTGATGTTAAAAGTCACCCTAAAAGAAAATACAATGATTTGATTGTCAACATACAAATAATACATTCAATGATTAAAAAGCTAAATCTGAATAGTGGAGAAAAGACAGAGAGCTCAGTGAAGGTCCATGCATACACACACAAACTAACATAAACTCAACTCAAACAGCAGCCGCTACAGACAAAACAGAAGCAACATTAAGCAGCAACACCAACATCAACAGAAAAAAAAGAAGAAAAAAAAGACACAATAACATTATAACATTAGACACATTAGAAGCCATGCACAAAAAGCAACAATACTAGACAATTAATACACTGACAGACAACATGACGGGAAATTTAATGTTCACAGCCTTGACCACTAATTAGCCACTTTTTTAAAAAAGTGTTTAAAAGAGGCATAATTTGAAATATTTCTAATGTGAGTTGGAATAGAGTTCCATTCACGATTAATTAACAGTCAGTTTTACCATCAATGTAAATGTGCCAGAGTTTGCCACAGTGGTTCATTTCCATCTGTTGTCCCTGGGGCAGGTTGGTAATGATATGATACACACATTTTTAGATTGAGTGGTAACTACACCGCCTGAGGATTTGATCAGGTTTATAGGTTTCTGCCCAGTCCTATAAACGCAGACCGCAGGTTAAGTTGATTGGGGACCGTAGCACCAATCACAACTGGGTATTTGTCCCTGTGTGTCAGCTCTGTGATAGACTGGCTACCCCGCCCCTCGCCCAGCACCAGCTGGGACTGGCTCCAAACCCCTGCAACCTTCAAAGAACAGCAGTATCATAGTTGGATGGATATCAGAAAGATGTTGTCTGTGATGATGCTTTGTTCAATATATTTATGTATTAGCTATCTTTCAGAGCAAACTGGCTGTGATTAAAAGCTGAAAGTTGAGATACTCCAGTACAGGACTTAGAAGTTTAATTTTGTGTAGTGAACTGCATCAGTAATAAACATGATGAAAGACAATTTGCTCTGAGCCTTTTCATGATTCATCTCAGTGCTTCTTTAAACACAAACGTGCCACAGCTACAGTGTTAAAAACCTTAAATTCAAGAAAAGTCAAGACATGATTGATGGATGCCTCTGAGATATTTTGTCTCAGCTGATTCTGTCACGTTGCCTTGCCGTGTTGAGGCTCCCCTGGTGTGCCAACTGTCTCTGGAAAACACTGTTTGTCTGACTGTATATTAATGTTTTATGAGGAAAGGAGAGAGGGTGGCACGGTGAGTAAAAAAAGGTGCATCGCCATCCATTTCTGTACATCATCCATAATACAGTATGGTTAGCACGTGTGAAATTGCTGAGGATGGGAGCGCAGAAGAAGGAAGGTGAGAATCACTGCATAGACCTGTGTTTTTTAAACCTGCTCATGAGTAGTAACACAGGCTTGTACACACGGACTAAAAGAAAGGAGACACCTCTTGGTCATTACTTCAAGACTTCTCATTGTGCATGTTGGCCATGCAGCAATAACAACAATTTAGTTTTTACCTGAGTAAATTGAGTTAGTTTCTCTTTTCCACCTCCTGTCGTAATTATTTGTTTTGTTCTGTGTTTCTGCCATCTTTTATCCTTGGGCAGTTATCTATTACCTAGTTAGAGATAAGGAAGAGGCTATTTCTTTTGGATGAGCATGACTTTAAACATTGAAGCATGTTTTTATTTTGCTTCAGGCAATGTTCCCTTCAGACTGAAATGCTTGATAATGAGGTCAGATGAATAGAGAGGAAGGGAAAATAGATCTGGATATCACAATGATACAACAATAGCTCAAAAGAGAAATGCGTGGCTGCTTTTCTTTCCCACCCAAAAATAAGCATCAAAAGGGAACAGCAACATTATCACTGGAAATTATAATTATATCAGAGCCCGGTCATCTACAGCAGAGGTTGTAAGAAGTCTTTTGAATTGTCAAGAAAAATGACTTGTCTTACATTAGAGAGATTAAATATGTGAGAAAATGGGAGTCATTTCTATAAAACTTCATCAAATCATTCATCAAATCATTCATCAACATCATATTATATGACATAATGACATGGTGAAACAAAATCTTGTTGAAAATTCCATTACTCCCCCAGACACTTCAGGAGATATGCTAAATGAACTAAGAACTGTGAACTGATAGGACACTTTATTATATGGGTCACACTCAGGGAAGTTGTTTTTATTTTTGGAGCATTTTTGTCTTTTTTATTGGATAGTATATAGAGAGACAGGAAATGGGGAGGCAGAGAGAGGGGGAATGACATGCAGTGAAGGGCCGCCTGATGCAGGATTCAAACCTGGCCGACTGTAACAAGGACTGTAGCCTCAATATATGGGGCGCCTGCTCCACCAACTGCGCCAAACAACACCTTGGAAGTCATTTTTATGAATACAATCATTCATAACTGATCGATCAGTTTTGGTGTATATGATCACATATGTCATCAGTTGGGAATGGATACTAGAATAAGGGTGAATACATGAAGCAAAACAATGATGAATGAATGAGGATTTTGAGGACTTATTACTTTTATGCATGAAACCATTGCCCATATAGTTGAAGTTGTGGATCAAAAGCTGAGATTGGCAAAGAACACTTGACATTTGCCAGAGTTAAAGCAGAAGTAAGCGGAATATTTGTGTCAATATAAGTCTTAAATAGTTATATCTGAAGAGCTCTTTTCCAAAACGCTATAAATCCATTTTAATAGTTTTCCAGAAAATGACATTTTTTACCTAGACCCACCCATTTTGTTAATATTCAATTTATCCTGTTAAAATTATTGTTGGCTCAGTCTGAACATGTTGAACAATGATTATTAAATCAAACAACAATATTGTTGATTAAAAACTCAAAGTTTTTTTTTTTTTTCAAAACGCTATAAATCCACATTTAAAAAAACAAAACCTGATGGTTTCTTTCTTGAAAAAACAACCAACATGATGTGAGAACATCACTGAGTTGTGTGTGTGTCTGTGTGTCTCTCTCTCTCTTAATGGTCAGAATACAGACGTTATCATGACGTGAGCACATGTTGCTGTAAACAAAAATACGTCTTTGCTGTAAAAAAAAAAAAAAAAAATTTGATCGTTGATTCGGAGGATAGCCGGCGTTACAGGCGGGGCGGGCCCCTCCGGTATGCGGGGGCTGTGGGGGTATAGGCTACTTAACGGCCCAGTGTCCAACACATAAACAGATACAGTAATTAACACAGAAACCAGAAACTACTGAATGAATGACTGAAAACAAACCTCGGTTCAGAGCACCGCCATGTTGTAGTGACGGGATCGGCAGTTCTTTTGACTGTACTGAATCACTAGAATCAGTTCCTTAAAATGAGTCGTTCAAAAAATTTGTTCACCGAATCACTCCCCCCCCCGCTCAGACGTTACGGTCGTCGCCCCCCCCCCCTCTCTCTGTAAGGGACGGTGCAAAAAAAAAAAAAAAGGGGACGTGCGTAGTACAGTGTACAGTACAGACATTCGCAGGAGAAGCAGCAAATATTACTATTACAGTACATTCACTTCACATGATGCTACACAGATGTGCTAAGTTTAGCAGTACGTGAATAAAGTCCTCTGCTCTGTGCATGCAGTACGCCAGGCAGTGAGTGACACAGCGCTACATTCAGCACAGTACGTGAACCTGAATCACGTCTGCAGCAGCAGTTCTCTGGTGCAGGTTCGCGAATCACCAGTGAGTGAGTGAGTAACAGCTTCCCCAGCGGCAGTTCTCTGTGTGTGCAGTAGGTTTGCAAATCATGAGTGAGTGAGTGGCAGCGCAAACCTGATTCACGTCCTCAGCAGCAGTTCTCTGTGTGTCTCTGTGTTCTCGGTTACATGCTGCTATTCCGACATGCCGCTATTTCGACATTGACTTCTAATTGTCGGAATAACGGCATTAACATTATTTTTCAAACGTCCCACTATTCCGACATTTTTTTTTTCATTGTCGGAGTAGCGGCACTTTACTATTTTTCAAACATTCGGCTTTTCCGACATTGATTGATTACGTTGGGGACAGCTCTCCATTCCGACACACCTCCACTTCGAAACACCGCTGTTCCGAAATACCCTCCCCGCCCACAGCTGTCCAAGGTGCTGAACCGCGTGACGTTGTTTACACTCTGTGTTGCGGCTTGTCTGTGAAACGTGCGCTGCTCAGGGACTGGGCAGATCTGTCCCACTTGCTTTCTCCACTACTCCGTTGTTGGAGATCTCCACACAGTAATATTTATACACTTTTTTTCTCCCCCGCTCGAGCGCGGCTGAACCCGGTTTGAGCTCACACGGGCGCGAGGCTGCTGCAGCCGCCGCTCGTGCTGACAGCTGACTGAGGGAGATGCTTTGGTTGGGCTTAGGCAATGAAGAAAGGAGTTGGTTAAGTTTAGTAAAAAGACCAGGTAGAGGCTACACTGTAAGAAAAAGCTGTGAATTTACAGCAGAATTCCAACAGTATTAACCTGTTATTTTTAAATACATCATTCTACTGTTAAAATAAACAAAAACTGTTAAATTTTGGTAATTTACTGTTCTTTTAACGGAACTATACTGTTTTCCTAATATACAGCACTTAACCGCTAATCTTTCATCTAAACCATCTAAGTCACGGTATCATGTTGTATTTTTTGCATTGTGGGAAATTTAACCGAAACTACACATGTGAAGCCGGATCTGTTCCTCTCTTTGTCGACCCTTCATCCACCCCCATCTAGCAAATTATTTGGTGAGTAGCAGTTTTATTTCATTTGTAAATTGGTACAAAGTAAATTGGCAGTGTTTTCAGTTTGTTTTCATCAGCCTATTGCAAATGTGCATGTCATGACAGAATGATTCGGTAGCTAGCTAAATTTTCACAGATGATAGATGAAGTGAATTCATGAAGCATTCATATAATGCCTTAATGGTGTAACACACCACAACATAAGAGGTCTGTTCATTCTGAGGTATTCCAGATTTTAAATTTTAGCTCAGAAATTTAGTGCTTTAGTACTTTTTCTAGTCAGTATAAGACCACTGTTGTTGCTGTTGTTGTTACCATGTTTGCCATTAATTAATTAATCTATGGGGGCTCATGATCCATAAGATGTTTGCTGAGTTCTTTGAGCGTCATTTACGGTACAGTTTTTGACATATTTCTTTGACATTACACATAGGCCTACTGAAGACTATTTGCTGCTGCGCTACTGATCACAGTAAGTATTTGTGAGTTGTTGTTCATATTGCACGGTGCTTCCTGTTTGTTGAATCATGGTCAAGTTTGCAATAATCTTTTCTTTGTCAGGTATATGCACCTCAGTTGTCTATGTGGGGTACATGAAAAGTCACAGCAATATTAGACCTGTAGTGTTGTCTGCCTGATTGCAAATTGCAAAAATGTGCAGGTGAAAGCAGTGAGCACATCTTAATTTACCAGGGCAATTCTTGGTCAAGTTTCAGGTAAACAACAGGAAACTTCAGCGCTGGATGGTCAGCATCGAGGGCCATGTCGTATGTGAGGGAATCCAACCCACCTTATTTTCCACCTTCTATCTTCAACCAGGAAGATGCCTCCTGTGCCCTTGAATTCACCCAAACGTCAGGTATTTTCACTATAACATGTGTTTTTTTCATCTTTTCAATAGCATGCTATTCTAAATTAACATTTGCTGCTTTTTATTGTGTTGTTAATGAATATGTGCAATGATTTTCCCACTGTCTGATGAGACACTATTAATTGCAGGTGCTTCATAAACCCTGAGAGGCACCAAAGGCTGGATGGGGCACCAGCACCACAAGCAAAAGGATGACAGCAGTCAAACCACATGTACTGTATCCACATGCTGAAACACTCATGGAATTTCAGCAGGACTTCATTTAGGTGAGATTATTCAATCCCATAACACACACAGACCATCTTGTCTCATTGCTTTAATTCTTTCTCCCTCTCAATCTCACCCTCTTTCTCTCTCCTTTACAGAGTTGAAAGTCCCTTGCTGTTATTCTTGCCAAGTTATTTGTGTCTGTTTCTGAACATACAACTGTTTGAATGTTTCATTCTGGCATATTTTTGACTGTCTGAGGTCAGGACTTTGGATATTTTTTTCTGGACTTGTGGCTTTTCTTTGATTTTTATGTTCATAGACCACATTACAATAGCAGATTACAAGAGGATACAAAGGGCAGACACATCTGAGAGCTTTGTAAATTTATGACTTATCTATTGCTCAATTGTCTGTAACGTCTTTTTTTAAAGAAGGTGTCTGAATGTGGTCTGAATGTGGAGATTCTAAATTCATGTTGAAATAAAAGTCAAAGTGTATTAAGAAGCTGTGCTTTTTTCATATTGCAATTACATGCTGCTCTGTTTCTATTTTGTTGTAGTTTGTAGATTTTGTGAAGACTGATAATGTATTTTTAAACAAATCAGTTAACTGTAAAGTATTGTTAAAGTAATCTTAAAAAACAGTACACAGTGTAATTTTCAAATACAGTACAAAACTGTAGTTTTTAGTAACAGTAACAAATATGTAATTTTACAGTAGCATAATGGTAACCCAGCTGCCAGTTGTTTACTGTTTTTATAATAAAAAAACAGTCCCATACTGTTTTCTTCATTAACAGTAAAAAGCTGTAAATTTCCATGACAGTAAAAAACTGTAAATTTTACAGTATCATAATGGTAACCCAGCTGCCAGTTCTTTACTGTTATTTTACAGGAAAATTCTTAACAGTGTAGACAGGCTAGAAGCATAATGAACATTATATGTCATTAATATGAAGTATTTGCTTGTTTTGCAATTAATTATGCACATGATCTGTTTGACCCCAAAAAGGAAAAAAGGATCAATGCGCACTGAGCACTGGGGGTTTCCCCCAATAGCCTTTTCGGAGTAGCGGGGTCTTTAGAAAAAATAGAAAACCCCGCTATTATGATGAATGGAAGTCTATTGTCGGAAAGGCGGGGCTTCGGAAAGGCGGGGTGTAACCGATTACGTTATAGTCAGACGTGTCCTTCTGATTTTTTTTTTCTTTTTCATCTGAGACACTGTTTCTCATACACAAATACATAGGCCTATAAGAGAAGAAAAAACAAACCCTCCAAGTTTAAAAACACACAGGCAGCTCAGATTTGGGAGGTTTTTGTTTTTATTGTAGCTTATTAAAATGCAAGATCATTTTTCTGACTGATTTATTGCCCGATGTCGCCGTGTATCTCGCTTTTTCTTTCCCCCACCCTCCGCCCGTTGTCTTCGTTGTCACTTTGTTGCCGCTCCACAGAGCGCACATGGCTAATTAATATGCACGTGCTGACCATATATGGTTGTGTCTAGGCATTCTGGGGGCGGAGGTGTGTTCACGTGCGCAACTGCGCACCATTCTTGGATCCAGTTTGATTTATCAAAGAGAAATTGTGGAGAGTTGTGCACGCACAGTTTGATAGATCTGAAAAAGGTGTAAATATTTTGGGTGTCTTTTCGCCGTAGGCCTAAGCAAAAAATTTAGTAGCAGCAGTTTTACACTGCTTACTTACAGTTTTGATAAATGAGGCCCCAGGCCCTAAGCCCAGAGACGCACAGCTGCAGCTCCGCGGCTCATCCGCGGCGCTGTCCGTGGTGCTGAATGTCACAGGTTAACTTGACAAACAAACTGCAGCATAGTTATGTTTGTTTATCATGTGTGTCAGTTTTGTTTGTGACTTGATAGTTGAGTTGTTGAGATTAAGAACATCACTCCCTCATCAAACCAGTGATAGGCATGCTGAAAAGAAAAGAGAGAGAGACGCGCCTGGGTATCGCAGCTGTAAAAAAGAAAAAAAAGATGACGTGTCGGAATAGCGGTATCAAAAAGTGTCGGACTACCGGCATGTCTAGATAGAGGGATGTCGTAATAGCGGGATGTCTAAATAGAGACATGTCGGAATAGCGGGATGTCGGAATAGCGGGCGGACCCCGAACGACTCGCACACAGAGTGAACTGGAGCCCTCAGCCCCGACTGTCAGTGAACGCATCACTGAACATGCACCGTTCCCTCGCAATGAGAGTCTCCGCCACCAGATTCGTAGGTGATTCAGTGATTCACAGACCACAGTTCCACTGTCGGCCTGCACGCTCGCTGCTGAGCTCAACTACTGAACTGAGAAAGGAACGAATCAGGTCAGGAAGTGATTCTAGTCAGTATGTTCACTTAAATAATTCGTTCCTTCGAACGAATCACTCGCGAACGACACAACACTACCATGTTGGACTGCATGGAGCGCTCATAGAATTCTGATTGGTCGAGAGAGATGTCGCATTTTGGCTAAAAATAGATTTGGCGCTTATCGCGGTTTGGAGGGGAACTGCATCTTGCGGTGCCTTTTAAACAGGGAAATGTAGCGATTTAACATGATACGTTGATGGAGCAGTGAATAGGTTCAGTACACAGCAAAATGGCGTTTTTAAATTTGGCGTTGATCGCGTTTTGGAAAAGAGCTCTTCATCTTCCGACAGCAATCACTTCTATAGAGTGTTTGGTCTGAAACACGGGTCTGTCAGTCACTCTGCTCTGCTGTAAGCCGAGGAGAAAACTTTCCTTGTATCCTACAACCTTTATCCAATGAGGAGAGAGAACGGCATAAAGGGGCGGTCCTCTCTGTGTGTGCAGCCAAGGGATGCACGTGAATGTGGTGACATAGGGACGAGGGCGGGGACTGCTAACTCCATCGGCTGACAGGAAGTTAGCCAAAACCACCGGATTGCTTACTTCTGCTTTAACGCAACAATAACAAGTTCACGCTAATTATTTTTAACACCCCAAGACGTGCACACTATAATATTCTTCATCCATGAAAGTAATGCAACAGTAACCTGTGACTGGCAAGTAGAAATAAACCTCCGAAACTGATAAGGAATTAGGTCTGTTCAACACAACACATATGCTGTTACCTCTGTCAGAGCATGTGTATCCGTGTGTTTAATTCTATGGACACTGCTGACGCACTAATTTGTCTTAATTAGCAGAATGGGTGTGAGTGACCGGTGTCCTATTGCCCTTTAGCAGACTGAATTAACACCCGTGCACTTCACAGAGGAACTGAGTGGAATTAGGAAGGTGAGCGAAAGTCAAACTCGCATCAGCAGCTTTCGCCTGCAGAAGAGATACAGGCCGGAACAAATTAGTCTAAATGAGAGCGCCGTGGGGCGGGGGGGGGGGGGGGGGGGGGGGGGTTATAGAAAAACAGTGAAAGAAAGAGAGATACAGTGGAAGGACAGAAAACTTTTCCCCCGTACATGATCAGTAAAGCAACACAACTGGCAGCAAAGGAGCTCTTAAATAGATGAAGCCAATTCCCAAGTGTGCCCTTAAAGGGGGCAATTTGCCAAGCCTATTGTTGCTGCTTTAATGTTGTGTATTGATTGGTTGCACATTTACATCAAGGTGAACTCTCGGACGGATTGCAAGCTATGTTGAAGAGGGGCTTTACAGTGTCTACTTTTGTTCTTCCTTCTCCTGGTTTCTGGGAACGCTGCCGGCTCTGGGGGCCGTATCTGACATGCTGATGTAAAGGATACTGACTTTGCTGCATCTTAAGTTGAATTTAAAAAAAAAAGACGAGAGGATTCTGATTTCATGGCAGGAGAGAAAGTCTGCCATTGAAATGATGAGAAATTAAGATGAAAGCGAAGGGATTTAAATGGAGGGACAGGAGAACAGACAGATGATAAGCATAGAAATGGCAAAGAGAAAAGAAAGAAGAAGAGAAAACCTAATGCTATTAAAGCAGAAAAGAAGGAGAAAAAATAACAGAACAAAGAGGAGAGACTCCAGTGTGTGGCATTCACCCCGTTTGACCTCTCATGGGCCTCATACCCTTAGAACAGACTTTTTTTCGTCCCTATCTCTTTGAGCAAACTGCTGATGCAGCAGCCTGTGCCCTACACTGATAGGCCCTGGCACGGTCACAAAGGCACTGTGGTCCAACTCTTTCTTTGCTGTTTACAACCTGAAAACTTACAAACTCACAGCCAACATCAACACTTGATGAGAAACATGGCCAAGCTCTATGCTGATGTAGCTAAACTGATAGATATTCATAATGGGTGCAACAGATTCTGCTGCATGTGTCACTTCCCTCTGCCAGAGCCCTAATGAAGTTCTCTACTGTCACATTGTGTACAAACAGCAGGTGCTCTAGGAGGAGGAGTTGGATACAATATTTAAAAATGTTGCTTTAAAGGATGTATATCTCATAAAGGAAGATTTCCGTGTGTAGTTTCATTATAAGCAGCTCTATTAGTTCTATATTAATACTGTGAAAGCCTCAGTCCACAGAAAAATGCACACAACCTGAATTCAGAAGCTGAGCTTGAAAACCAGTTGTTCGGATTTCTTTAACTTTGTGATGTCACAACATAGTCACCATTAGCCATGCTCCAAGCCCCACCCATCTGAGCAGACAATCAAACTTTGCAGTGGCAATTGGTTTCATTGAGTGGCTTAACCAATCCATTGTGAGAATCAGATCTTGACCTATGGGCTTGTTGTTGTGTTTTACATTCCTATGAATCCACACCTCAAATAAAACACAGGTAAAGAGTTATCCTGCTAGAGGTATTTACATATATTCTGTAAGGGATATCTCTGTCACAGAAAATATTACGCTGGATTTTAATGTTTGAGGTTATTTGATGATAATAAACAGTATGTTTTGCAATGCTCAATTTAATGGGTTGTGTTTTTTTGTTGCCTAATTGCCTGAAGCGTTTCTCAGAAAGGAATTTGTAAGTTTGTAGTATTTACAGTAAAGACTAAACAGAGCCAAGGTGCCTCATGCAAGAATCACTTGCTCAGTTTTTGAATGGTTTATACACCTTGTTGAATGCATCACACTTCAGTACTAAGGTGAGGATATAAAGGGATCAAAAACAACATGGTAGCTACAGTGTCTGTCTGTCAAAATGTAACATGGTAGTTTATTGTCAGTCAGTGACCCTATATTGACTTAATTCAGTTGAATTTGGAGTTTGAAGACATACCCTCATTTGCGTTCAACAGTAAGCTCACCTATTATTTCCATCTAGCATCTCTGCAACAGTCATTAAACGTCGCCTCCTGTCTAAATACCATGGTCACCTAAATTTTAAGTGTTGGTATTTTGTAAACGGAATCCCCACAAATAATAAAACCTACAAGTTATGTCACTGGGAGCGTGCCTATGTTCCCACAGCCCTATGTTCCCTCAGCCCTATGTTCCCTCTGGACTCTCTCTACCTATCTGGACTCTACCTATCTGGCCTGTCTAGCCTCTACCTGGTCTTTTTACTAAACTTAACCAACTCCTTTCTTCATTGCCTAAACCCAACCAATGGTGGGACCAAAGGGCTGAGGGAACATAGGGTCTAATTTTCAGTGACAACAAAAGTTAGAAATGAGGGAACATAGGGCTGAGGGAACATAGGGCTGTGGGAACATAGGAATGACCCCATGTCACTAACCAAAACTGCAGCAGTGACTCGCTCCAAAGTCCAAATCAGTGGTAATATCCACATGCTAAACAAGTTAACATCGGTGTAACAGGGCAACAAGCACAATCTATCACTCTACATTCTTTGAAAAAAAAATCTGATGAGAAAATATGGCATGTAATTATTGTGTGTATTTGTGAGTTTGTTTGATTTATTGTGATTTTCTATAGTATACTGTATAACACCATGATACATTGTTACATCTGACCAGCTGTAAACACTAAATTGTTACTTTATTGTTTTAAAATCACATTGCATCTCAATGGACACTGCAGCTATTTAAGATTGTCTTAATAGTTTAATATTACTAAATGAAATGGTTTGTTCTTCTTAAGAAATAACAATTACATGCTGGATGTGTTCCTTTCTAGAAATTAAATGTAATACTACATATAATTCTTTGTAACCTTTCTCCTCTCCCGAAATAATGATTTCACCCACTACCTTCTGAAATAAAGAAAAGGCAGAGTGAAAATGAAAAGGGAGAATCAAAGAAGCTGCCTTGGAGTCAGAGGTCACTGCTCCACACGTTTCTGCCTGCAGCAGTGTGGAAAGCCATTTGGCAACAGTTTTATACAGGGTAAGTGCTGCTTCAGATGGCAGCATTTATCTGTGATTCATCGTGAACATACAGAATAAATCCTGTGTGGGCTTCTCTCTGACATGTGCCTACTGTTTATCTGTATCTGCATGTGTAGTAGTGTGTCTCTCTGCATTTACTGTGCTGGAGAGCTGAAGATCCTACTGGAAGCAGCTGATAGGCAGAGTGATGATGACAAAATGGTATGATACTGTAAATGCATTGTGAAATTAAAGACTGCCATCTAGTGGTGAGGTTGAGTATTACACCAGGGAAATATGCTGCAGGGTGGCAAAAAATTGGGATATTTATATGGCCAAATTTGCCTTAACCGTAATTAATCAAATCTACAATTTGTCTGTTTGAGCCAGTAATCAAGAGAGTGAGATTTGCACAACCAGCAATCACCATTAAGTTCTCATTCACCCTAACAGTGATTAAGAATGTATTGATCAAACTGAAGTGATTGATATTGATGATGATGATTCAGTGGATTGGCCAAGGCCACTGGTCAATATTTTAGGGTTTTCACAGGAATGGGAAATCAAATAATCAACCATTAGATTATAAACCGATATTACTAAAATGATTCACTGCAGAGCTCAGTGGAAAAAAGACAGAGCAGGAGACTGTGCAGGTGAGGGCTCAGGGCGAACTGAGCAAAATACACTTCCTTATTTGTTGATAGAACAGTTGAGAGAGACAGGAAAGGGCCGCCTGACACGGGATTCGAACCAGGGCCTGAAGTGAGGACTTTGGCCTCAACACATGGGGCGCCTGCTTAAGCCCCATCCTCATTTACTCTTATATGCAACAGGTCAGACTCAAACCAGGGCCACAATGGCAACAAATCAGCATGTGTTCCACCTGATGAGCCACCAGGGACTCGCCAAGACTCAAACTGTGTCCCATTCCCAATTCCCAAGTGAACCGTGTCCCAATTCACCTGGGAATTGGCTTCATTTATTTTGTGTCCTTCGGAGCACCCAGTATGTGGTCTACCGAGGCAACGGCTTCAGAGGCGCCTACAGCCTTGTTAACTTTAGCAGATGGGACAGTCTAGACTTCAGAACTTTTCCTGGTTGTGTCCATACATAATCAACATCCTCATGCAAAACATTTAAAGCCCCAGTATGTAACTTATTTGGCTTTTTATTAGCAAAAATCAAATATGTCTTTCATAAATACATATTTCTATACCTGCATACAAATGAAAGCTTTCTGGTACCTTAGAATGAGTTGTTACAAGTCGTTACAAATACATAAGTGGGCGACGCACCGAACCGAGGCGGCCATGTTGCATCGCCATTTTCTACGTTGAGTGGCAGCGTGACCGTAGGTAACCACGGAAACTCAGCGGAACTGTGGGCTCGGCCTGTTAAAACTGTCACCACTGTGTAGTGTGAGGAAGAGGAGGCACTTGTGTTGCATTCAGGTGCAGTCAGACAGACGGCCGGATGTAATTTTACTTGACGAGAGAAAGACGGTAAAACAATACCACATCACCATGACAACATATTGTCACGCCTGTATTGTTTTACCACTTGTTTACATAGAGGCTTGTTTATCCTGTTACATGCAGCGTCTGTTGTCTGTCTGACGTCTGCCCCATTTCACCTGAATGCAACATCAAGAATACGTTCTGATATTTCATTTTCATTTATTGTTTATTTGTGACGGGACTTTGCATATTAATGAACATTATAAAAAATGTAAATACACCAGATTTAGCTCAGGGCTAATTTCCATCCGTAGTCCCGCGGCACACATAACGACAATTATACAAAACATCAATAACAACATTTATAACATTTAGTATGGTACGAGTACCATATCACAATATCACAATACTATTACACAAATCACATTACAAATTTAAACCTTAGCTGCAGTGGAAAGAGCAGCATTGTAAATAGGTTCGGGAGCTGTTAGGAACCATTAAAGTGCATCTGTTATAAAGTGCTATTATTGCTTACAAAAAGTGCTATAATAAAGTGCTGGATTTTAAAGTGCCAGAGGTAAAGTGCCTACAGTTTTGGTAAGAAGAGAAAAGAAATATATTTAAAAAAAACAGAAGAAACAAGTATACAAGGCACACACGCCCACACGTACTCACACAAAAACAACCGCACGGCTAGATGGGGGGAATTCCTACATATTATACCTTTAAAAGTAGCGGCTTTTTTACACTTCCAATGGCTACTGAGTAGGGCTGCCACGATTAGTCGACTAGTCACGACTACATCGACTATAAAAATCGTCGACAACTAATTTAAAGCAGAAGTAAGTGGTCCGGTCGTTTTCGCTAATGCTGCGTTCCAGGCAGGCATTTGAAATCGTAAATTACAGCTTCAAGTCACAACTTACGACTTTGTAGCGTTCCAGGCAACCCACTCGTGTTTTTCCGACCTGTTTTACCGGTGAAAGTCACTATAACGGCCACTCGTAACTTCCGACCGGTGAACTCGTACCAGATCGAACTGGTACCACTTCACGGTCGGAAAAATACGAGTTTCCTTGAACGCACCATAACAGTCCTCGTCCCTACGTCACCACATTCACGGCGTTCCTTGGCTGCACACACAGCCCTGCATGCCGTTCTCTCTCCTCATTGGATAAAAACTGTAGGATACGATAAATGTTTTCTCTTCGGCTCAGAGCAGAGCAGAGTGACTGACAGACCCGTGTTTCAGACCAAACACTCTATGTAAGTGATTGCTGTCGGAAGATATAACTATTTAAGACTTTAACACAAATATATCACTTACTTCTGCTTTAATAGTCGATGCGTCATTGTTTTCTTGTTTTTTTTACTTTGTTTTTCTCTCAAAACTGCTGCGGCACCTTCCACACACGCACCCGCCGCCGCCGCCGCCCACCACACACACACACGTGCACTCACTCATTCAAGGCGTGTTCTCTCTCTTTTCTCTCTCTACCTGTCTTGTCCCTCATCAAGCGGTACCGGTGTAGCCCCCTCCCCCTCCCCCCCGCCGCCGCCGCCGCCACCGCTCCTCTCCCTCTCTCCCCCTCTCTCTTTTTCTCTCTCTCTCTCTGTCATTTTAAATGAGAAGCGGTACTAGGAGCGGTACCGCCGCTCCATCGCTTTAGGTCACGGACTGAAAAACAGCCGTTCGTCATTTAAAAATAAAATCGCGGACTTTGAGAGTCGGTGTTGGAGAATATTGGAACGTTACCGCGTCCGGTCACAGCGTCCTGGTCACGTAATGAGCGCTCATCTTAACGAGGAAGTCTTCTCTCCCGGCATGTGAATAATTCCTTAGTTTCAGGTGTCTACCTCATTTTATTTAAATGTACTGTAGCTGTTTAATGCCAGAGACAAATGAAGGAAAGAAAAACCTATAAAACCTTTAAGTATTTATTTTGGTGTTGTTTAGGCCAGTGCCTTATCCTTATTTTACTCAGCTGTTTGCACTTTATGCTACAGTTAAAGCTGCATATTTCATTAAAAGTTTAATGAACTATCATCTTAATTGTCTCTATTTTTAGTTAGCATATACCTTAAACACTTCAAGCTGAAAGCTAATGATGGTATATAAGAGCAGCTGCATGCTGGTGCGATAAGCTGTATGTTTTACATTCAATTTACGTATGATCCGATTAGTAGACTAATCGAAAAAAATAGTCGGTGACTAGTCGACTATCAAAATAATCGTTTGTGGCAGCCCTATTACTGAGCTCAGCAGGCAGCCACGCCTCCAAGCCAGTTGCAAAGCAGGGCTACCATGTCCAATAGCTTGCATACTAGGTGGCTAATAATAACCAGCACACAAAGAATCCTGGGATACGGGAGGCCACAAAGGATAGGTGTGGTTTGTCCTCCGAGAACAGGCAAGAGAAGACCAGATTTGTCGGCTTCATTTGGAGGAGCCTTCGAATTGGGACAGGCCTTGGTGCGACGCTGTGACATAATCAGCCTTCACATGCATCCTCCCAAGGATGCAGCCCCCGAATTGGGACACAACTCCAATGTCTGTCTTATGCCCCGTTTCCACTACGTGGTACCAGCTCCACTGGACTCGGCCTTTTTGCGTTTCCATTGCGCAAAAGTACCTGGAATCTGGTAGCAAGTAATATTTTTTTAGTACCTGCTCGGCTGAGGTTCTAAAGCGGGTGAAGAGGTAGTAAAATGTGACATGTAAACACTGCAGACCACTGACTGGTCAGAGACTGGTCACCAGCGGCTGCAGGCCATCTCAGAGGCAGGAGTCTCCTGATGAAGTTACCTGTAAGGCAAGGCAATTTTATTTGTATAGCCCGTTTTTACAAACGTAGCTCTCTGGAGATTTACTGCCGGCTGATGTAATTCCTTCTGGCAGATAAATGTTAGTTTTTTACAACTTTATCAGCCACATTAGTTCGTAGTTTCAATAAACAAATGTTTTAAAGGGACAACGAGGAGTTTTGGAAAAGCGAAGTGTTTTCACACTACATTTATGAGCCTCCGCGCACCGTGAAATTCTTTGACCGGCGCAAGACAGACTCATGTTTTCATTCATCAAGAATTAAAGCAGATATCAGCTTTACGGCCGTTTCGGCTAATGCTGCGTTCAAGGCAGGCTTTTGAAACCGTAAGTTACAGCTTCAAGTCACAACTACGACTTGGTAGCGTTCCAGGTAACCCGTAGCTCGTGTTTTTACCATCCTGTTGTCTGTGAAAGTTCCCTATAACGGCCACTCGTAACTTCCGACCCGTGAACTCGTACCAGATCGAACTGGTATGACTTCACAGGAAGGAAAAACACAAAGTACGAGTTTCTTTGAACGCACCATGAGTTAGCAGCCCCCGCCCTTGTCAGGCATCAATTGGTCCTCGTGCTACGTCACCACATTCACGCGCATCCCTTGGCTGCACACACAGCCCTTCATGCCGTTCTCTCTCCTCATTGGATAACACTTGTATCCCACAAGGAAAATTTTCTCCTCGGGTTACAGCAGAGCAGAGTGACGGAGAGACTCGTGTTTAGGCTGAAATACTTCATGTAAGTGATTGCTGACGGAAAATAGGACTATTTAGGACTTATATTAACAAAAACATTCCACTGATATCTGCTTTAAAGTCAGAGGTCCGAAGACGATCACATACCGTCGTAGTTCCGACCATAAACGGCGATTCGGCGGCGTTATTCTCATGACTCGCCACAAAACTGAAAGTAAGGAAACGCTGGTCGGCTCGACCAGCATTTCCACCACCACTAATAATAACAAAATAACCATAGAGACAAAACCATATATTTATCGAAAATGGGCCCATTAACAAGTGGTAACGTAGATTCATCCACATTAATATGAGACTTTTTTTATTGTCGCAGAATTTTTCGTTCTGCCGCTGGAGAAACTCCTCGTTGTCCCTTTAAACTGAATAGATAAGTCTATATTAACTTTTGTTTTATTTTATTAAGCCCTGTCAATATGACATCCGGCTACTCTAAAGGCGGTACTATCCTGTAATGGAAACATATTTGTATGAAAGTAGATTTCCATAGCTGTTTCATTTGAAAGCAGGTGTTGGATCAGTCCACAGATAAATGGACACAAAAGTCTGTGTTCAGAAACTTCCTCTGAAACTGGACCTGGAGCCATGCTGGTGGTTCATGGTCCTGGTGGTGACGTTGGAACCGGAGCCATGGGTCGACTGCATGGGGACATTGTGTTCACATTGACTGTAAGTATGTAGCTACTTCCACCTGCTGCCAGAGTCACTCACTCTGTCTGCATGTAAATGCTTTGTTGATTGTGATTCATCTGTTTTTCAGTTTTAGATTAATTACACCCCACAGTGTTTGATAGATGGTGGCAAAAAACACAGACACCTGCTGTTCAGGCAGCTGCACACACACACACACACACACACACACACACACACACACACACACACACACACACACACACACACACACACACACACACACACACCTACACACACACACACACACACACACACACACACACACACACTTGCAGGCTCTCTCTCTCTCTCCCTCTCTCTCTCAATTCAATTGAAATAGCTTTATTGGCATATTGCCAAAGCAAGTGTTTGGAATTAGAAAATAAGAATCATAACAATTAAGGAAAACAACATCTACAGTATAGTGTTGTGATTACTGTAGAAATAAATGTATAAACACTGTAAATAAAAAAGAACAAAACAACAAACAATAAAGTGTCACTCCCTGTCAGACACACAGCAGACTGAAGACCAGAGGTGGTAGAGCTTTTCAGTCTGCTGCCCCAAAATGGTGGAACTCTCCCTTTTGTGTTAAGAGCTGCCTCTTCTGCTGACACTTTTAAAAAACAATGAAAAAGGTATGTGTTTAGGCAGGCACTTGAATAAGCCTGGGCTGTTGTATTGTTTGTATTGTGTCACTGTAAAATGTGGTGCTGCTTTTGTTTGTTGTTATTTACTTGTGTATCGATGGTATTCTGCCCTTGTTGTTGCTGTGGTTAACTTGGCAGATAGCTAACAGGGATCTTCAATAAACACCGAGTCAGCAGGTAAGTTTTGGGATGTTTACTGTTGATAAACTGTGAAACTGCAATACAAAGATAGAAAATAAAATGTTACATGTTGTTTGGCTTTGTTCTTTAACACAACAATTATCATACATGACACAAATACTCATAAACAAGTTCAATTCTTAATTAACTGACCACAAAGAATAATTAGCGATTAGCTTAATGCTAACGTTACATTGAAAACGCCATTGACAAGCTAGCGCATTAGCATCGTTCCGTTTTTAAAGTTTTCCCACACAAATATGAACTGTTTCTAAAACGTCAACAGGTAAGTTCCACACAAGAACAACCAATACTCACAGACATATATGCCTTCCAGGGTACAGCTGAGAAAAAATGAATGAGTAAAAAATGATAACAACAGCTTCACTCAAAGCTCCCTGTCTGTGGAGAAGAACTATGGCAAGTCTAAAGAGACACACAGCACACTAGAGTCCACAATGCCCCTGTCTCTTAAAGGGGCGGCACACTCCCCGTCTGGTATGCTATGCTATACCACTATGACCCTTTAAGTAACAACACTACTTCAGAGGTGGGTCTTGAATACACCTTAGGGGAGCCACCTTTAACGACTCTCACTTCCACCTTACTGACCCTGTCGTCTTGACCAGGAAAGGTGTTTACTACAAGTCCTGTAGGCCATTCATTACGTTTGGCCTGGCTATCCTTTAGGAGCACAATATCTCCAACTTGCAAGTTGGGTTGGTCTGCTTGCCATTTCCTCCTTGGCTGGAGTGTTGCCAGGTACTCTTGGCGCCATCATTTCCAGAATGAATCAGCAAGTCCCTGGACTTGTTTCCACTGACTCCGGTAGAGATCCTTAAGGTCGAGGTCTCCTGAAGGAGCTGACACAGAATCGACCTTTTGTGTTAAAAGCATTGCAGGAGTGAGTACAGTTGGCATGTCGGGATCTGATGACACAGGAACTATCGGACATGCATTCATTATGGCGACGACTTCCGCCATCAGCGTAACGAGAACTTCGTGTGTCAGACTGGGGGAATGCACCTTAAGCAACATGCCATCTAAAATGCGCCGAGCAACCCCAATCATTCTTTCCCACACTCCCCCCATGTGAGAAGAGTGTGGAAGATTAAAGTCCCAAGTACAGCCTTGGTCTTTGAGGTAAGACTGAAGCTCAGCATTTTCAGATGTTATGCCGAGTTCCTTGCATGCGCCAACAAAGTTCGTCCCTCGGTCCGAACGAAAGAGCTTTGCTGGACCTCTGATAGCGATGAATCTTCTGAGCGCATTTATGAAGCTTGATGTAGACAGAGACTCTACCACCTCCACATGAACCGCTCTGGTAACCAAACAGGTGAACATTACGGCCCAGCGCTTGCTTTCTGAGAGACCTCCCCTGGTACGACGAGCACAGACAGACCATGGTCCAAACACGTCTAATCCGACCTGTGTGAATGGAGGTGCTTGGGTGAGCCGATCGGCAGGTAAGTTGGACATTTTTTGTTTTTCCATACTTCCTCTTAACCTCCTGCAGGTGACACACTTGTGTATGATGCTTGACACCAGTCTCTTCCCTCCTAGAATCCACAGCCCGGCGGACCTGACGGCCCCTTCAGTGATGTGCCTTCCCTGGTGTACGACTCTTTCATGGTAATACTGCACCAACAACGTAGCAATGTGGCTGTTTTTAGGGATGATGATAGGATGTTTTTCCTCCCATGAGATTGTAGCTGATGACATCCGGCCACCAATCCTCAACACACCATCTGAATCTAGGATGGGATCGAGCTTCCTGAGAGGACTGTGTTTTGAGACAATTTCTCCTTTGGACAGGCTCTTGATCTCCTCTTTAAAGGTCTCTTGCTGTACCGTCTGGACAATTACTGTTCTTGCCTGCACTAGTTCATCTGCCTTTGGCGTATCTCCCTCGGGAGCTCTAGTACAGGATCTAACTTTCTGAATGAGCTTGGCTATTCCGCATGTCAGCATCTTCCAGCTGGAAAAGCGTCTGAATCTGTGTGAACCAAGCAGTGCTCCAGCGGCTTTGGTGGCAAACGTGGCAATCAGTGTACGCACATCTGCATCCCCGTCTGGCTCAATCAGCTCAAAGGACTCAGGCTGGGTAGGTGTCGCTCCATCATCCTTTCTGAGAAAGGAATGTCCTGAAAACCAATGTGTCTCTCCAAGAAGTGCTGCTGGTACTGGTCGTGTTCCATGGTCTGCAGGATTGTGTTCCGTGCTGACAAAGTGCCACTGTTCTGGCTGTGATGACTTCCTTATGCGCGTGACTCTGTTAGCGACGTACACATAGAATCTCCGGTTGGCGTTGTAGATATACCCTAGCACAACTCTAGAGTCAGTGTAAAACTTCACTGTGTGGATGTTGACGTCTAGCTCGTCCACTAACATGTCGGCTAGCTCGATTGCGAGCACGGCTGCACAAAGCTCCAGACGAGGCACAGTATGGGAGTGACGTGGTGCTAATTTAGATTTCCCCATACAGAATCCTACATGACTGTGTCCTTGATCGGCGACGGCTCTGAGGTAGGCCACCGCCGAGATGGCCGTAGTGGAGGCGTCAGAGAAGACACATAGTTCCCTCTGCTGCGTGGAGAGTAAGGAAACAGGTAGGTATGGTCTTGGTATGTGCAGTTGCTCAAGTGCCTTGAGTGATTCTTTCCAGGACTTCCACTGTGTCTCCTTTTCTGCAGGTATTGGGTCATCCCATCCATATTGCTCAGTGCACAGTTCTCGATGCACAGTTCTCTCGACGATAGCCTTGCCTTGCACTGTTATTGGAGCCACAAACCCCAACGGATCGAATATGCTGTTGACTGTAGAGAGAATTCCCCTACGGGTGAATGGCTTCTCCTCTGTAGAGACAAGGAAGGTAAAGCTGTCAGTTTGAAGTTGCCAATTAAGACCTAAACTTCTCTGCAGGGGTAAAGGATCCACACCCAGCTCCAGGTCTTTCAGCTCCTTAGCACGTTCTTCCGGTGGAAACGCTTCCATCACTGCATTATGATTAGAGGCTATCTTATGCAGTCGTATGTTTGATTCGGCTAACATTTCCTTTGTCTTTTTCAGGACTCGGATGGCGTCGGAGGAGGAGGAGAATGAGGTAAGTCCATCGTCAACATAGAAGTTCCTTAGAACGAACTGTTTTGCCTCAGTGTCGTGTTCTTCCTGACTTTGCAGGGCAGCTCTTCTCAACCCATATATGGCAACAGCGGGAGAAGGGCTGTTGCCAAATACGTGTACAGTCATGCGGTACTCCGTGACCTCTTTGGTCGGGTCATTGTCCTCAAACCAGAGGAAACGTAAGAAGTCGCGATGGTCTGGGCAAACCTTGAAACAGTAGAACATTTGTTCTATATCCGCTGCTACCGCCACGGGTTCCTTACGGAAGCGAGTGAGGACTCCCAAAAGTGTGTTATTTAGGTCAGGGCCGCTCAACAGGACGTCGTTCAGGGAGACGCCTTCATGCTTGGCGCTGGAGTCAAACACTGCTCGCACCTGACCCGGCTTGCGCGGATGATAGACTCCAAAAATTGGTAAGTACTAGGGCCCGACCGATATGGATTTTTTGGGGCCGATGCCGATTACGATTATTAGGGGGGAAAAAACCCGATAACCGATTAATCGGCCGATTATTATTATTTTTTTAATTAAGTTTTAAAATTGTATTACTATAATAATATATCTATATATATTATATAATATATAAATTAGGGCTGCCTGGTCGACCAAAAAATCATTAGCCGACTAAAATTTCATTGGTCGATTGGTTGCATGAAAAAAAACAAACATTTGAAGCCCTGTCTTGTCAAAATGAAGTCAAAATCAATATGGGCTTTTATTTTGAAGGGCCAAATACAGGAAGTCATGACACGTGATACTTTTTTGTTGTTGTTTTTTTTACACGGCACGGCGTCTCTCTCTCCCTCTCTCTCTCTCTTTTCAATTAAAAGCAATCAGCGGTTGCTGCCGTGCCCGGCACCGTGTCAAAGCGCTCACCGGCGGTCAGTCTCACAGCAGTGTCACGGAGCAGAGACATGATAGTCCCCGCTGCAGTCAGAGTCCCGCACCGCTCCACGCCGCGGACCCCCCCACCCATCACACAGCCTCAGCTCAGTCACTCACCCTCTACTGTGTTTATTGGTGATAGATGAGCATACTGCCGTGCCGGTATATAACGGTAAAACCCGACCCCGACCGGCTTGTTGAATCTCGGACCCAACACGGCCGGAGACAAGCATTAATTAATTAATTCACAACCCGACCGCGGTAAAAAAAATTAAAAAAAAGGGAAACAGAAAGCCAGTGGCAACACTGGTTTTGAGACAGATCAGTCACTCTGCTGTGTGCTGTAACTGAGGTAGTAGTGGATGGAGTTTGTCATGAGGTCGGCGCCGTGCGGGGGAATCTTTTCAAAGTAAAACCAAGTTTTATTCCCTGCATTTTATTCCTGAAAATATCGGCGACAATCGCAGAGTTTTGGCCGATTACCGATTAGTTTCAAACGGGCTATAATCGGCCGATTTAATCGGCTCGCCGATAAATCGGTCGGGCCCTAGTAAGTACCAACACTCCTGCTCTCCATTGGGTGGTGGGGCTGGTTCAGCATGACCTGCCTCGAAGATTTTCTGCATGAATGCAACCATATGTTCTTTCATGTCCGGCTTTTTAGCAAGCATGTGGCGTAACGACGAAAGGCGCTTGACTGCTTGCACTCGATTGTTGGGGAGTTTCTGCCTTGGTTCCCTGAAAGGTAGCCAACTGTTTGAGTCATCCATGAAGACTTCCTTGTCCATTATTTCCAGAAAAGCTTTGTCTTCCACAGACATGGCAGGCCTGTCATCATGTGGTGTTTGCTGGAAGACTCCTTCACCAAGGCTATCTTTTTCATCAAACAGGTCTTTCGGCGTGTTAGCCTTTAGAAAGTGAAAGCGATGTACTGGAACTTCAAGCTTCTCTTTGATGTGGAGACTGTTAGTGCAGGGGTCAAACAGAGATGTACGTCCGTTGCTCAGCACGTTAGTTCGATAGACATTGACACGATCCGATTTATGGGCTCTTCCAAGGCAAACCTCTCCTACGATCACCCAGCCCAAGTCGAGACGCTGGGCGTAAGGAGCACTGTGGGGGCCATTGCATTGTTCCCAAACCTTGTGTGCCCTTGGGATGTCTCGGCCGAGCAGGATGAGGATGGCTGCTGAGGGATCTAGAGCTGGGATCCTGTCCACAACCCGCTTGAGGTGTGTATAGTGTCTGGCGATCTCCGGCGTGGGGATTTCGGACTTGTCATCTGGGAGCATATCACATTCTATTAGTGTGGGGAGTGGGATGTGAGTTTTACCATCTAATGACTCCATGATGAAATTGTTGGCTCTCAGGCCCATGGTTTCAATGACTCCTGAGCAAGTCTTCAGAGTGTATGCGGCTGTGCCCTCTGTAATCCCAAAGAGCTCGAAAAACTCTGTTCTTGCTAGGGACTTGTTGCTCTGCTCATCGAGGACAGCGTAAGCCTTGACCGCTCTCTCTCGTTGGCCTGCTGGATACACTCTGACGAGACAGATTTTGGAGCATGATCTTCCTCTGACAGTTGTCCCACAGATGTCGGTGCATTTCGATGTGACAGTTTGAGCGGCTTCTTCTTCTTGCTCCCCGCCTTGATCTCTCGTGGTTACAGAGATCTCAGTCATCCATGGAGCCGGCCCTGGATGTAGTGCAGTGGGGTGTCTATCGCTCCGGCATTCTCTGCACTGAACATTTTTACCACAGTCTTTGGCTAGGTGACTGGTTGATGCACAGCACCTGTAGCAAATGTTTTTCTCTTTAAGGTAGGCTTTCTTCTCATCCAATGATTTGCTCCTAAACCCACGACACTTCCGAAGGGGGTGTGGCTTGTTGTGGAGTGGGCATTGCTTGTCTGGGTCAGCCATATTTTTCTCTGAGTGGTTGTTATAGCTACTGTCAGAGTTCACTGAGACCTCTGTCTTTTTGACAGAAATGGGTGTTCTCACATTTGGTCGAAAAGGATGCTCTGACTTCCCCATGCTCCCACCACCTGTGAGTGCTGCAAAGCTTGGGTCGTTGAGCGTTTTGGCTTGATCACAAACAAACTTTGCAAAGAAGGCGAAAGGTGGGTAAGATGTGTGGTATTTTTCCTTGTAATGTGATGCGAGAGAGACCCACTTGTCGTGCAGGGAGTATGGCAGCTTTTGTACAATAGGAGTGATTCCACGAGATGTGTCCAGGTAATTTAGACCAGGCAGGAATCCATCTGACCTGGCCGCTTCGAGCTCCAAAAGAATGTCTCCCAGCTCTCTCAACCTTTGATTATCTCGGTTTGCGATTTTTGGAAAATCCTCCACCTTCTTAAGGAGTGCGTTTTCGATAGCCTCCGGGGATCCATAACAATCTTCTAACCTTTGCCATACCATGCTCACGCCTGCTGCTGCATCATGGATGTGGACTGCTCGTATCCTCTTTGCATGTTCGGATGATTTTGGCCCAAGCCATTTACACAGCAGATCAAGCTCCTCTCTAAATGTCAAATTTAGGTCAGCCGTAGAACTGTGGAAAGATTCCTTCCAGGCCCTCCAGCCTCCGCTTTTGCACGCGCTCTGGCTGCAATGGCACTGGCTGAGGAACGCTGACTGGCACGTGAGGTGTTGGAACATACTGACCTCGTGTCCAGTGTGTCTTCAATATTGTCCATTGTGAAGCTTTGTTGACAGAAGAAATCTTTGTGCTTTTACGAAGATCCACTTTTCTGTAGGAACCCCTTTCAGCGTATGTCTTTTCACTATTCTGCCCTTGTTGTTGCTGTGGTTAACTTGGCAGATAGCTAACAGGGATCTTCAATAAACACCGAGTCAGCAGGTAAGTTTTGGGATGTTTACTGTTGATACACTGTGAAACTGCAATACAAAGATAGAAAATAAAATGTTACATGTTGTTTGGCTTTGTTCTTTAACACAACAATTATAATACATGACACAAATACTCATAAACAAGTTCAATTCTTAATTAACTGACCACAAAGAATAATTAGCGATTAGCTTAATGCTAACGTTACATTGAAAACGCCATTGACAAGCTAGCGCATTAGCATCGTTCCGTTTTTAAAGTTTTCCCACACAAATATGAACTGTTTCTAAAACGTCAACAGGTAAGTTCCACACAAGAACAACCAATACTCACAGACATATATGCCTTCCAGGGTACAGCTGAGAAAAAATGAATGAGTAAAAAATGATAACAACAGCTTCACTCAAAGCTCCCTGTCTGTGGAGAAGAACTATGGCAAGTCTAAAGCATAGACTGTAAAAAGAATGGACGTAGCGTCCGTGACGTCACCCATTGGTTTGGGGGAGTCTGTTTTGTGCCGCTACTATGGGGGTTAGAACCGCGCCATGTTGGATTCTACTTGCCATATTTGGAGCGGTGCGGCCGTTGGCCGGCCGAGAGCCCGCCCACTGGCCTCGTAGCAGCGGTCGCCGGACCTGTCACTCAACGGTTCTGCGCCCTGATTGGCCAGAACTTTAACCCTAATAATAGTAAAACGGTAGAGTTTAAAAAAAATTCACCCCCCTCAGAGTGTGTGCGGGGGTAGAAACTATCGATTGAGACCAAAAAAATAAAATGTACCAGGCTGTAAATATGTTTTTTTAAGCTGTAAAATCGGCTATTTTAACATGGGGCTCGATTGGAGTTGCTCCCTTCTGGAGCCAGCCCCCAGCGACAGCCGAGGGGATTGCAGCTTTTTGAATGCGGAAGTGAGCTTCACTTCTCAGACCGACAACTGCCCCCTTGGTCTAAAGAGACACACAGCACACTAGAGTCCACAATGCCCCTGTCTCTTAAAGGGGCGGCACAGATGGTATGATGTTTGTATTTTTATGTATCTTGGGAAGCACTTTGTGATTCTTTTCTGTGAGAAGTGCTATATAAATAAAATTTTACTTACTTTTACTTTTCTTACTTACATAGACTGCTGCTAATTTATCATTCTTTGATTCTTCCTCCAGCAGGATGGTCAGTGTTTCCTCATCTGATAGTTTTACAGTAAAAAACCTTTTGTTATTGATTCAAATTTTGGGAAATACGTTTCTCTAATATTTATATATTTTTCACATTTGGTGAGGAAGCGTAGTTCTGTTTCTGGTTGGTTAAGGCTGCAGTGACAGCACAGCCTCTGGGTTTCCTGTGCCTCCCTGTTTCAATAGCCAGGCTGTGTTCACTCTGTCTGGACTTGGTCAGGGTTTGTTTTAGTTGCTGATCTGTCACCATGCTCAAATAATCTGCTGTGGTGTACTGTCGGTTTAGGGCCAGATAGCACCGCACTCTCTCTCTCTCTCTCTCTCTCTCTCTCTCTCTCTCTCTCTCTCTCTCTCTCTCTCTCTCTCTCTCTCTCTCTCTCTCTCTCTCTCTCTCGTGCCTGACACTAGTTCCCCCAGTAGCAATCTCAAAACAGAAACTTGAATTCCATGTGTGAAATATATGGCTGTTAAAATGATTGACCTGAAATGATCAAATATTAATGTCGCCATTTGTATCAAATTTGATACATGAAAATACATGAGTTTTTCAGACCTCTACATCCTCACTGTGATTTTTTTTCCTGAAAAACCTAATGTGTACAATCAGATACATGCAATGATCAGACAAACCACCAGGGTGCAGTTATTTATGCACCAGCAGGCCTTCACTGGGATATCCAATATGGCTGCTGTCAGTCAGTCACCCAAATGTGTTTTAACTCATTGAGTGCCGCGCTCCTTTCCAAAGTTTTAGTCAAGTGTACCGGCAATTTAGACCATTTTTGACTTTTTATGTAGAGCCACAGTGTATTCTATATTATTGCCACCAACACATACTGTGGCTCAATTGAAAGGTTTAACTTAATGCTTCAAGTGGCCACAAACCGTTTGTTTCTACGTGCCTCCGTTCCTGAGAAAAGTCAAGCTAAACATGGCTGGGTTTCACCAAAATCCCTCCTTTTTTTCTAGAAAAGGAGATAGAGCGTCTTTTATGAAAGGTGCTGTGTTTGTGTCTGTCGCTCTTCTCACACTCGCATTTCTGGATCAAAGGGCTCGTATAAGATAAATATATACAACAATGGTTGTTCTATTCACAAAACCACCAGCGGGGGCGGGGGGGGCGCCACTAAACAACAATAACACAGACGCACCGTGCCGTCTCACAGCTTCTCCCCGCGGAACGTGAGGGTCAGTCGGCCACCGCGGCTCGGGAAGACCGGTCCCACCGGTGGTCGCGGTCCTTCTGTGGTTCGGGTCGGTGATGCCGGTCTGCTTTGGCCCAGAGACCATCAGATTTTACCGCGGGAGGACTTTGGGGAGGACACGGTGTTGCTCCAGCTGAAGACCGGGCGGACTGTCGGCTGAGAGCTTCCTGTTTCTGCTCCGAGCAGCTCGAGCAGCTGGAGCTGCAGCGCGGGTGAGAGCAGAGCAGCTGCGCTGCATCTGCATGCAGAACTCGTTTGCAGAAGCCGAGTTATGATAAAAACTTCCAGATCATGAGCTGTCATGTGACTTTGATCGTCATCTATTTCAGTTCTCCTCGTCGTAGAGTCCCCAAATTTACATATAATGTGTATTAAAGTGTCTATTTTCATAATTTAAAAAAAAAAGCAAAAAACGTAAAATTACGTTTTTGGCACTCAACGCATGGGAACGAAAAACGAGAAATTACGTGGTTGGCACTCAATGAGTTAAAAAAAAAAATTTTGACTTCTTTTTTTTTTTTTTTTTTTTTTTTTTTTTTGTCAGAAGGTCCAATAAAGGGTCCAATTTCAAAATGTTCTGACAATTATTTCATGGTTCAGGCTTTACAGGGTTAACACCACCAATAAAGAGCATCTACTTCAGAAAAGTTTGTGACTTTGAAAGTCTAACATGAGGCAAAACCTGCATGTGCCAGAAACCACTCAGTGTACACACAAAAGCCACACTCTCCATGTCAGGCCCCAGCAGGGGGTTGCCAGTGGTTGTGGTGGTGGTGGTGTGAGTGGGAATGTAAGGTAGGTGGTTGCATATTAGCTTATCTAGCAGGCCCAGGCTCTGTGCAAGACTTCACACCACCTCTAATTACATGCAAATCTTCAGGAGGGGTTTGAAGGAATGGGTGTGTGTATGTGTGTCAGCACATGTTTGCACATGTCTCAGTCACTTGTGTGCTTCTGTTGTTATTAACTCATTGAGTGCCAGCCCTTTTATAAAATGGTCAGTGCCATGTGCCAGCGTTTTGGGGCATTTTGAGTAATATTTCAAGACCGCACAGAATATTTTGTACTATAACTCTGAAAACACCAAACAGCTCAAAGGAAAGAGGAGACTCTCTATTTAACTAGGGAAAAAAAACATTTGTTTGTACCTTGTTCCATTCTTAATATATCTTAAAGCAATACTTACCGATCTGGCATTTCACTCAGCACAGCACAAACATTTGAAAATCAACAGCTCCACCTCCCTCACAAGTCCCACCCACCTCTCCCTCCTCCTGCACCTCCACGAGCCCCCTCCCTCCCTGCTGCATGCGTTGGCATGGCAACGGTAAACAGAACAGGAACGTGAGTGAAACGGGAACAACACAAACAAACACAACACCGGAGTTTTAAACCGTATAAACGGACTCAGTGATGACTGAAGTGATTGTTACAGATTACAGTTCTCAACGAGCCGGGCTGGCGGCCGGACCAGCGCCACCTGATGCGCTGGTTCAGGGCCAAAATAAATCCAGACCGAGCCGAGTCGAGCCGCGCCGGTCCGGAGTTCAACCGGGTCCGGACCGCTGAGAACTCACAGAGCTAACAGTAGCCTAGCCGTTAGCACAGAGCTAACAGTAGCCTAGCCGTTAGCACAGAGCTAACAGTAGCCTAGCCCCCTAGCCGTTAGCACTGGATGCTTTATAGACACATGTGACTTCCTGTGTTTACGTATCACTCGGGGCTGCTCACTATCAACGTTACAATATCAGACATGAAACTCCACGACCAGCTGCGGCTGCAGTTATTGGTCTTTTAAAAAACTATTTATTTCCAAAAACCTTCTTTCTTGTGTGTTGTGACTCTAGTCTCCTCTGCTCTGTCCTGGTACTGCTCTGTCAATAAGCGTTCTTCCTGGTCGGGAGGGGGGAGAGGAGGAGAGTGCACAAAGTGATTACATATTAAGTAGGTTCGGTCGCTCGTCAAATCTTATTAATCGGACCGAATAATATTATTGGTCAGACTTTTCTCAGAATTATATGAGAATGAAAAAATTATGAGTTTTTAACCTTGTTGGGTTTCTCTTACATTTTAATGTATCATCAGATTATTAATAGCATTTTAACTTAGACAAAGAAATGTGCAAAAGTTCCAGAAAGGTAAGTATTGCTTTAAGTTGAATAGAGCCTGGTTGCACCAAAAAGACCACTTTTTTTCTAGAAAGCTCTCAGGAAAAACAGTGATTTATCTGTTTTAATTTTGGCTTCAAAAACATGTAAGACATCAGAAAATTTCATTTAACATGTTTTTTCATTGACCCCCCCCCCCCCCCCCCCCCCCCCCCCCCCAAAAAAAAAAAGAAAAGAAAAAACAACAACTAAAATACAACAAGTACGAGCAGTTGCTGAGTGACGTCCATAGATGTCAATGGCACTCAATGAGTTAATGTACAAAACAAAAAAAAAAAGATATATGCCACAAAAAAAGAGAAAATAAATCTTCAATTTCATAATCTAGAAGCTCTGACTGACAGAGGTTTATTCAAGAACCATTTTTGTATTTAGGTGTCAAATTGGCTCATGAGAACTGGACTGGACTGCTCTCTGCTGCTTATCCAGGTTCCACAATAACACTCACTGTCCCTGCAGAATGAGGACAGAGACAGGACAAGCATGAAATTACTGGACAGAAAAATACGTTAGTGGCATGGAATGATAAAAGAGAAAGAGTTCCCACAGTGCATCGTGGGTATCACCATGCAGTGGGTGGAAAACAGTAGAACCAAGGGATGGATTCATCTGAAAATTATAGAATAAAGAAAATGATGATGATCTTAACAATGACTACACAAAAAGAGAAAAATAAAGACCTACCTCTGGATGACACAGTTCTCTCCTCAAAAAGCTTTTAGGTCAGACTGAAGGAAAATGGTGATCTTAACAACGACTACACAAAAATACAAAACACCAAAACAGTTTTTCTGGAGAAGACACAAGTGGTGTAACCAATGCGCACGGATGTCTTGACAACGACAACAAAGGAAAATGTTGACGATCTTAACAATAACTATACAAAAATGAAGAAAATATTTTTCACATCATCCTCCTATGAACATGGATATCTCCACAAAAAACGTTCAGGTCAGATTTGAGAAAATCCCTGGGAAAATAGAAAATAGAGAACACGTTTTCACATCATCCTCTGGTGAACACGGATATCACCACAAAAACCTTTCAGGTCAGGAAGACAGGCACAAGAGCATGAAAATAAATAAATAAAGATTTTATTTTACAAATACGACAAAAATGTCCTTGGGAAGACACTTTGGACGCTGCAACTTTACAAAGTTTGAAGATGTATTGATGACAAAAAAGAGGAACATGGTGACAAACCATCACTACACCAAAACAAATGAAACAACTGTATGTGTGTGTGCGAGACCTCTGCTTTCTTGATGTGGATATTTACCTCAACGTATTTGATCAATTTGATTAATCTTAGTGATGCGCTGAGATGCACACACTGCCTTTTGATGCAGTGGCTGATTGAACAGCAGTTTTTTTGTTTTGTTTTTTTAAATGGACCATTACGCCCCAACCAAAACAATAGTCAATTTTATCACAAGAGGTAAAATATCATATTTATTTATTGATACAGCTGCTAGAGGATTCAGGCAGCTCACAGGTATTTCAATATTAAAACAATCAAATCAGTAAAAATGGTGTGAAAGCCCTGAAAACAGTCCTGTAACGCCCGCCAATGTAATAATGCCCACAAACGTAATAAACCACAAACGTAATAAAAATATGCAGCTTTTAATGTAATAATCCTGCAAACGTAATACATTTTCCACAAACGTAATAGCCGCTGCCTACTACAAACGTAATACGCGATTTCCCACAAATGTAATAACTATTACGTTTGCAGAGATTTATTACATTTGTGGGGAAGTGAAAATCTTCAATTTTTAATGTAATAAAATGTAATAACGCAATGACTAATGGTCGTTGTGTTGGTTGTTGTTGTTTATATCTACTAATAGCCTACTGACTGTGCGAAATCCCGCTGCTGACTCTCCGCTCCACGATCACTGCCCACCCCTCAAACAGCGCCTCTCTCTCTCTCTCTCTCTCTCTCTCTCTCTCTCTCCCTCTCTCTCTCTCTCTCTCTCTCTCTCTCTCTTCCTCCCAACCGTGTACCTATCACAATCAATCCTAAGCAAATGTTTGCAGGGGACAGCGCGTGTCATAAGCAGGAGGACAAAAATGTACGCAAAAGAAGCAAAAGAAAAGAAAGAGGCATCTCTCTCTCTCTCTCTCTCTCTCTCTCTCTCTCTCTCTCTCTCTCTCTCTCTCTCTCGGGCAGCGACACGCTGTCATTCATTCATATTTCAGCACTGAGACAGCGGACAGCGGCTTGGTCATATTCAGCACTACTAAGACAAAATATCAGCAGTTCCCCGATAAATCCATGGCACTGTCCATAATAGTTATGAGGCAGAAAGAACTCAACACTGAAGTAGAACAATATTATATAAATAAATAAATATATGATAAAGACAACGTTTTTGGGGGGCTAAAGTGGGGGACAGCAGAGCTGAGCCAGGTGGAGAGCGTAGCTATAGCGCACACCCTACATTCCAATGATAAGTTAGTTTAACATTAGGTCGGAGGGTTTTCCCCCTACCTGTTTATTGACAGGGCTGATACTGACAGAGGACACATATTGTGATTGACAGAGGGAGATAGCCTGATTTTTTTAAAAAGGTAAACACAACACTTATCAGTCTAAATAGGCATCTAAAGGTTTATTAATTCAATTCAATTTTCCCGCAGACAGCGGCGAGAGAGAGAGAGAGAGAGAGAGAGATGCGCTGTTTGAGGGGTGGGCAGGGTGGGGTGGGCTCTCCGTGATCGTGGAGCGGAGAGTCAGCAGCTGGATTTCGCCCAGTCAGTAGGCTATTAGTAGATATAAACAACAACAACCAACACAACGACCATTAGTCATTGCGTTATTACATTTTATTACATTGAAAATTGAAGATTTTCACTTCCCCACAAATGTAATAAATCTCTGCAAACGTAATAGTTATTACATTTGTGGGAAATCGCGTATTACGTTTGTAGTAGGCAGCGGCTATTACGTTTGTGGAAAATGTATTACGTTTGCAGGATTATTACATTGAAAGCTGCATATTTTTATTACGTTTGTGGTTTATTACGTTTGTGGGCATTATTACATTGGCGGGCGTTACAAGTCACATATCTTTGTACTGGTTTCAGGAGTAGAATCAAATCTTTTGGTGACATTGAATCCAACACTGAAGCAAAAAGAAAATGTTGATCACAGAGGACTGATCTAATTATATAATATTAAGAGGAATAAAAGAGGTGTAAAATGTTAAACACTAAATGATATTGAGGCTGTGAGATATTTTATTGTGATGTAGGCTACAAAAAATAATTAGATTATAGACTCCACTACCCATAAGGCTGTGGGTTTGAAACAGAAGTTGGTGAGCCATTGCTGCAAAAAACATAGCCTCTGCTCACATGTTGCCTTTCTTTTATATTCACTTCAGACAGTATCCGTTTTAAAGCAGAGTCTCATCTGGTCATTGTGAACGTAGTAGACTAGACTACAACAACCATCGTCCACAATGAGAGCAATGATGTTAGACCACAGATGTAGTGATCTGTGGCTCTACCCCTTGTCTTCTACTTTCTCTGCGTGGTGCACATCGTTAATGAAGAAAAACATCTTTTTTATATTTCCACATTCTTACTGTTGTTTTTGATCTACAGTATGACAGTATTTATATTTCTTTAGCTTTAAAAACTGCTGTAAGTTTGTAACATTACTGACAAAAGATGTTCTATGAAACACTCACATGTAAAACATCAAACTTTGTGGCGCATATGGCTCATACATTATTGCAAATGGGTTCACAATTCTTTGTTTAATACAAAATGTTTTAATAATAACTTTTAAAAAAGTACCCACAATGCTCTTGTCTTCCTACCAGCAGCCTAACTACTGGGGGCGAACTGCAAGTAGCTTGTTGTGACAGCGAGCATGCAAATATGCAGAAGTGCAGAACTGGTTAGAAACAGGGAAACTGTTACAGTATTGTCATTTGTTCTTTGTTTGGTGGAGTATTTGTTGCAACTTGATTAAAATGACTGATTGTTATGTGTTGGCCATTGGGGGTGCGTCAGCGGGGTTGGGAAGTAGGATGCATGGCCACAAAGTTTGGAAAGGGAAGGAAAGTGGCACCATCTTCTGGACAAATGTATCCAGTTCACCCTACAGTAAAAACAGGAACATGATCTGGGCTGTATACAGTACATACAATATATATACATATATATAAGAGCCTCAACGCTGTTGTGCTGAGATTGTTTCTTGTTGTTTGTTCTTTTTCTTGTTAGACAAGCAGCAGCTCTGTGACGCATAAACAACCCTCTTTTGTAAAAGAGTTTAATCAATACATATTATATTGATCAGACTATTTTACTTCTTCTTACAAAAGTTTCATCCAGCAACTGTCATGACATATTGACTTTAAAGTTCGATAAACTTTTGTACAAAGTTTTCCACATTAATACCTGCTTGTAGCTTCTGTGTTCCAGCTTTGGTTCTATTGTTTTCTCTCATGCTTTTCTGCAACTAATTACTTTTGGCAGGACTGGAGTTTTATTCACCAGCTTATATTACATAATATTGAGCCCAAGTCATGAAAACAGACTCATCTTGTGAATCATGTGAAAAATCTAACTACAAAAGAAGGTAAAAAAAAAAAAGAATGCTGCATGACTGATTGTTTTCTCTTTGTACTGCATGTTGCTATCTGTTCCTAATATTGGAGGTTACACATGCACGTGCACGGCTTATTTCTACTGCCCTAAGTGGTCAAAACAATTACTGCAGGTAATATAGAGTACAGTAGTAGCGAAATGCAAGGACTGTCTGTTTGTACGTTAATCACATTGCTCTTGATTGACAACTGTCATCAACTTCAAATCAAAATCAAATTTGAGAAATCTGCGTATTCAGTTCATTTAATGAATGTTCATTGAATCTGTTCTGTATGTTGTCACTGTTTCTACAAAGATTTTCTGGGTTTAAATTGTTGCTGCGTTCTCAGATCTGTTGTTGTTAACAGTATTGTGTTTGCTGACTTCATATGTGATTGCCAACTAAAACACAGCCTGTTCATTGCTGTACAGCACTTTTACCCAAACATAGCCTGGCCTCTTTCCATAAAATAAATAAGGAGAACGGAACTACATGCATAGTGCAGTAGTTGAGAGTTAAAGCTAATGCTACCCTGTCCCCTCTGAATTGATCATGAAAATGTTGAATTCCCTTCACAGACTGGTAATTGCCAGACATTTTGAGCTAATGATGACCAATGACATCACTTTCACTTAAGAACTCTCAGATGTGTGTGACCTCCTGTAGGTGCACATCAAACAGCTCCTCTGTAAAACTCTCCCTGGGATAAGTAACGATTGGAAAATTATTCTTGAGTCGGCAGAACTGATTATTAGTTGCTATGCAACACCATTTGAAATGTCTACCGGGAGCTGAGCACATCATGGCCTTGGCCTCTTTCCAAACAACAAATTAGAGGCTTTGCCAATTTCTGGCATTGGGTGTTTTCAGGAAAGAGCTGTAAAACAGCCAACACCACACTAATGCCTGTCTGTGATAAAAATGAATCCCCGTGGCAGCTGATACCGATGGTCCACACTCACAAACACGTTGGGGGCGTGGGCACGGCCCTGAGGAGTTATTTTAAAGTGAACATCACAGTCTCAAACAGCAAACTTAGATACTGTGCAGACATTAAGGGACGGGTACAGAGAAGTGATGCAGCATGGGTAAAGACTGGCTGTGAAAGTAGACTGGCATTCACACTCATGTGAACGTGGCATACAGACCATCATACATGATCTTAAGGATAGTTCAACATTTTGGCAAATTGGCCCTTTGCCATAATTGCTATAGTCATAGCAGTAGGTTTGTTACCTTTAATTGTTGGTGCAAGCTATTTTTAGAACGGAGGAGCGGAGCGGCAGGCTGCTCAGGGCTATGCTATGGAGGCTAAAGGAATTTCTTGGTTTCCCTCATCAAACTCATCAAATACAAAATCCCAAAACTCCAAAACGCTTTCGTGGACAAGTTGTGACCTGCACATTCACCACGCTATGAGATAATAACGGAACGTTATAAAACGGAGCATTTTCGAGGTAAATACAGGGTAAATACAGAGACTGCTTGCTGAAAAACTGTCCCTGAAGGCAACGCATCAGCGGTTTTGCATGAATTTACCTCTAAAACAACTCTGTCTCGTAACGTTACATTATTATCTCATAGCGTGGTGATTGTGCAGCTCACAACTTGTCCACGACAGCCTTTTGGAGTTGTTGGGTTGTGTATTTGATGAGTTTGATGAGGAAAACCAAGAAATTCCCTTAGCCTCCATAGTATAGCCCTGAGCAGCTCTCCGCTCCGCTCCACCGTTCTAAAAATAGCTTACACCGACAATTAAAGGTAACAAACCTACTGCTATGACTATAGCGATTATGGCAATGGGCCAGTTTGCCAAAATGTTGAACTATCCCTTTAAGCGCTGGATCTTAGGTCACCTATGTTGCAATCCTATGTTGGGTAAGAGATGTGCACTGTTGATGAAAAAGGTGATGCCTCCACATGCCTTTAAATCTTAAATGTATGTGAATAGAGACATCTTGATCAGATCTTTATTCATGTGTCAACCTGTGAGGGTGTATAGACTTCCTTACCTTAGCTAGCTAAATGATAATGTCAGTGTGTGAATAGAATTCTCACAATGTTACACCAACATGTTGATGTTAAACAGGTGTGCTTTACCTCAGTCATGAAACCATACTAACCATAGTTTTGCAACTATTTGGTCATACCCAAAACTTTGAAGAGGTTAAAATCTGATATATTAAGAATTTAAAGGATCACCCATTTTAAAATGTAATTTCTTCAAGTTATAGTTGGTAATCCTGTTCAGATACACGTTTTGGTATACTGGGTGAAATGGTCCTTGGAGAGAAGTCTGGCTCCCCAGCCCCTCCTCCAGAGAAGAAGGGCCTGGCTGGCCTATGATTCTGCGATTGGAGAAAAAAACGCTCCAGCCGTTAGGAAATCTTTCAACCAGTCACAATCATTGTGGTCGGCGCCGTAGCAAAATATTGCCGGTTGGAAACTGGATTTGGGTCCGTGGTGTAACGACGGTCGGCAACCGCTGACGGATATTTCTTCTTCTGTTCAGTTCATGACACGGATGTAGAATAGATCCATGGTTCGGTTCCTGTTGTTGTTTGTTGATGTTTCCCTTTACCGGGCGGACTGTGAACGCTGCAACACGGAGGCGGGACTTCCACCGGGTGGCTCGTCCCGACCAATTAGAGGCTAATCGCAGCAACACACTTCCGTCAGGTCAGACTATCCTGAGAGCAATCAATACATTATGTATTCAGTAAAAAGGAATAAAAATAATCAGACCTCTGTGGCAGCAGCAGGACTGACAAAACTCTGACCAATCCATGCTTTTGGCTCCGACAGCAAAAAAAACAATCAGATGCCTTCATGTCTAGTTCTGTCTACACCCAATCAAGCTGCCACACTCCAGTCTGGTGGGTGGCAGTGTAGCTCTGGTAATGTGCATTAGGTGTCTTTACCAAGCCTCGCGTCACCAGGCTCTTCAGAGAGGAGAAGAGCCTGGTGTCTGTTAACTCCCAATGTTGTCTGCATTCTGGTTCCCGTCTTCTAGTGAATCCAGAAATCACCAAATTCACCAAAGTAAAAGTGTTAACCAACATCAAACTTATAAAATAGACATTAACTTGTAATACAATAAAAGCAAAAGGTTATCTTAATGGCTCAGGGACTTTCTTTTAAATTATATTCCTTAAATTAAAGAGTTTCACCTCATTTTATTAGCTTGGTGCTTTTAATTTGACAGGAAAGGCCTGTCTCTCTCGCCCTGGATCCGGTTGCTTACCAAAACAGCGAGTCAACGGCCCCAGACATGTCCGTGGAAATGTGAAGGATGGCTTCAGAGAGAAGTCTGAGGAAAGGGGCTGGGACTTTTGACTTGGGTATTTTCAAAATGTAGCCTGCTAGTATGCTACTATTTTTCTAAAATCTCTAACCCTACCTTTAAAGGGACAACGAGGAGTTTTGGAGAGTGAAGTGTTTTCACACTACATTTACCATGAGCCTCCGCACGCACAGTGAAATTCTTGGACCGGCACAAGACCGACGTCTTGCCAAGAATGTTTTCATTCATCAAGAATGAAAGTCAGCCGGGCAGCGTCCGCGAAACCAAAAGTAAGGAAACGCTGGTCGGCTCGCCCAGAATTTCCACCATTAATTAAAATAACAAAATAATGATAGAGAAAAACGATCTATTGATCGAAAATGGAGCCATTAACAAGTATGGGTAACGTAGATTCATCCACATTAACGTGAGACTTCTTTATAACCAAATAGAAACTCCTCGTTGTCCCTTTAAAGGTTAATTAATGTTTGTATTAAATTATATCGCTATACTACTTTTATGGATCATTTGTTGAGATATTTAACCACAAAGCCATGATCGCAAGGTGATTGTCACATTGCTGTATTACACAAGAGGTTATCATACTCTGAGCAGTGCCACAGTAAGCCGCTGTCAGAAAGTGACAAGATGGGTCGGGGTTAACTGGTTGTCTTGGTAACTTCAGTATAAGAAAAGATGTGACAGACACAGTTAACAATGGTGTTGCTTTCCACCACTGGAGACAGCTGTTAGTGAGGGGGAATTAAGTCTGATAGTGATATTGAACTCAAACATTACTTCTAGAGCAGTATGTCAAAAAAAAAAATGTTAAAGCTGGTAATGTAACAAACCTTAGAAATAGTTCATTGGAAGCTGCCTTTTCCCCCCAAACCCAGCAGAGAAATCCTGCCTCACATCATCAGGGTCATTTCCTTCGTAATGAATAGCAAGTTATCAGTGTGTAAGATAAGAGCACCAGCAGCTGGATTCTGAGCATGTCACTAGATTATGAGCCACTGCTGTCACTCAGACTGTCTCCACCTGTCTGTCTGTCCCCTCGCAGGCATCCTGTCTGTCTCTCATTGACACTTCGGCACGACAACTTCTCGACACCTCGCAAAGTGGCCGTCGGTGCTGTCACGGAGCCGCGCGTATCAGCCAAGTAGAACGCCGGTTGGAGTGTCACAGCTACAGAGACAAGTTGTGGAGTGACTTAGCAGTATGTGATGAGTTTGAAGAGGATCTCAGCTGAGAATGAAAAGCTGCACTGCAGTCATTTTCTGTAACATCGCAGGAGGGCCTGAGTGACAGGCTTAAGTGTCAGACTACAAAGCTCCCACATGGAGACACTCTGAAAGGAATAAGATGGCAATTTTGTGTTCTGCCTTCTTCTTTTTTTATATATGATTTTATTGAGCACTTGTCATGCTGCGGAGAAAATGGGAATGCATAAATGATGCAATGAACTGTAAAATTGCCTTTTGCTTGTTGGAATCTTTTTCACTGTTTATCCCAGTCGCTCCAAATATAGCCCTTTAATTAATTATCTCTTTAATTTAAGCCATCAGACCTGATCTGTTAGAGTGCTGAGCACACAGTGAATAACAGTGAGTGCATGGAGCTCTCCTGCCATGACAGACTAATGAAGAGGCTTAATTACCTGTAAGTCAATACACTGTCATACATGTGAGCTGAAGTGTGGTCTGGTGTAGATGACTGTATTTTCATCTGAAAGTTACACTTCTTCTTTGTTGTGTGATCACTGCTGTTCTGCTATTAGTGAATAGAATAAGGCAGCAGTTCAGTCCATAGTGTCAGCTGTAACCGGGTGGTAGGTTAGTTCCCAGTGTTTGGGAGGAGTAATATCGTGCCACATAACAACATCCACCAGAACCTCAGTTAACTGTCTAGAGCTGTTGCTAGGCAATGACTCAAGTGTCAAGTTTGCGAAACACAGCCTATCTGAAAACAGGATATGGCACTGATTTCAAAATAAAGCTTATGGTGTTTGTTCCATCCGTCTAACCCTAACCCCACATGAAGAAAATGTCTTGATGTGTTTCCACATGTAAGTTACAGTCATAGCGAGCTGTTTCACATATTTCACTCAGAGTCTTTAAAATCTGCTGCTCCTGCTCTCAGAACACCTGCAACACACTGATGCCTCTTTAATATATGTATCTATACCTTTTTCACTTTTTGTTGTTGTATTGTATTGTATTGTTATCTTCTTTTTTCTTTATGAGATTATGTATTAACATATCAGGCCATCCCGTATTACACCTAGTTTTATTCTCTACTCATTGAAGAGTTCATTTGCAAAAGCAGATAAATGCCATTTTGAAAAAAAATGAGCTGATGCTTTTGAATTGTTCTTTGCATAGTGTTGTTGTCAATATTTTTTTTTTTTTTTTTTTTTAGCTACATCTGTTTTGTTATGTCTCATCTCCTTGGTCAAAGCCACTCAACTTTGGTTTGACTGATATCACCTGGTGTAAATAGTAATTGAAGAACAAAATTGAAATTTTTTTGGAAACTGAGTTATCTGCTTTTGCAAATGAACTCTTCAGATACAGAGTAAATTCATACAAAATAATAGCTTCAGTGTGTATTTGTAATAAAACACATGTTTAGAGTGTAGCTACACTGTTGTTAATGCTGTAATATGTCAATGACCTCTCTGCATGTAGGCCTGTGTCATTACATCTGTCATAGAACAGACTTACATGTATCTCAGGTGTCTCTGCTGCATTTTTCCACTGTTATTGTTCTGTTGGTCTTGTTGCAGGCAGTTTATAAAAGCGTCACAGGATGGAGCCATTTCCACAGATGAAATATGCTGCAAACCTCACGACACGTACACAGTTCTTTTGAGATATCATTTAAACCACATATTCTAGTTTAGACTCAGTCTCAATGATCAATTTCTAGATGATGATTGTGAATTGTGCTTTTTTAAATTACACATCATAATCTTGTGTAGCCCAATTAATATGATAATGAATGAATGAATTTATTTATTTATTTACCTATTCTTTATTTATTTTTTTCTAATTCAGTCACTGCTTTGTCTGCCTTTTTTCCTGAGGTATACAGCATTAAGTGGTAAATCCAGTTTTGTACAGGTGAATGTGCCAATATGTATGAACTGGTTACAGACCTAGCAGTTACACACAGCAACTCAGTGATTTCACATTAAAGCACTGTGCTTTACCAGAACCAGAACCAGAACCAGGTTCAGAATCATCAACCGAGAGATCAACACAGCACAGTCTGTCTATATCATTAACAACTGGAGGTTCAAACAAGTCACACACACACGCATACACACACGTAAACCTTGTGCTGCTCTTTTAAATCCACTTGTTCTCGCGCCTTCTCCCTGCCTCCCTGCCGCTGTCAGAGAAAGCAGCTTGTATTGAGGCGTAGTGTGTGAAGTGTGGAGGATCAGCAGCTCCAGCTCACAGCTCCCAGCAGCAGAGCAGAGCAGAGCAGAGCAGAGCAGAGCAGGACTCTCCTCCGGATGGATTACCTACACGCTCACCTCTCCCGGATGGTTTGGCGCATTCCCTCGTCACATCAGATTCCCGAGGAAACTGTTGCCTTCCCATGATTACATGATCATCTCACTATTACTGAGGACACTGATCGCTCATCATGCGAAGTGCACTGATTTGAGAGCAGCTTCTTTGACTCCAGTCGCATCCCCACCACCGCTGCTGCTGCTGCTGCTGCTGCTGCTGCTGGGTGGACGCGCGGCTGATCATCTGGAGAGGTTTCCTGCAACAATTTGTTGCAAACACTGCGAAGGGCGAAGTCATGGTGTCGGTGCCGCCACGGATTCTCATGGCACCGTGAGAACTTTGTCTCGTTTCCCCCGTATTTTGTTTTAGATGTTTGTCAGCGGGATCGTGCTTCTTTGGGGAATTATCCATCGTTTCCCTTTTCAATTATGTTCACTTTTGCTGCCTTCTGCTACATGCTGTCTCTGGTCCTCTGCGTGTCCCTGATCTTCTTTGCAATATGGCACGTAAGTACCTCAGATTGACATTGATCAGGTCTTTTTTTTTCCTGTATTGATTATGATTATGATTATGATTACTGGCAGATCTCACATCACTGGGAATGTGTTTGCATACGGACGCGCAGGTGTGATACATAGATACATTCATTTCGCATGGACATTTTGACACAGTTCAACGCTGCGGGAACATTATTTTCCTATTTTCCTCCACATGACAGGTGCGCACCTGTATCTGCACGGTAACAGCTCCATCACCCACCATGCATCCAGCGTTTGAATCACTTGGTGACAATTCTCTACTTTACGCGTTCGTGCTGACCCAATTTTCATAGCCAGAAAAGCTTGCACCCCTGTGCAGCATCTTAGATCAATTAACCACCCTTCCTTCCACATCAATTAGGAAATCTTGTAGAGTCTTATCTCCCCCTCTCTCATCTTCCTCTGCACCCTCTGCCTTTAATCAAGCCTCAGCTCAGCTACACACCAGTGCCAATATGACTGACTGCATTATGATATTTGAATAATCTAATTATTTGCTCCCAGAGCAACATCTCCATCAATGCGGGGCCTTATATAAAGACAGATTTGGGTCAGGTCTTCCAGCCTATTGCCCCTAGGCTGCATTTGTTGTGTGGAAACAGAAAGAGATCTGGTGACTGATCCACTGGCAATTACAGTTAATAACCGTTCTGCCTGTCTATCACCCACTGTCCAATGTTAGAGTGCAGATAGTACAGTTAGAACTGACTGATCAAGCAAAAAAAGCTGCAAAATCAAATAAACAAGAGCAGCTTTATGATGCTGACAAGGAAAAACACCTCCATCTGTCTTGATTCAGAGTACAGGCCCAAGAAACCTCAACACTTCCCTTCTCTATGCAATGGAGATTCAGCACCATTGGAAGGATCACAATGGAAGACTATTATTCTAGCTTCAGCAATAATCCACATCGCACCCAGGCTTTATTTTGCATTCTGCTTAACACGGCAGAAACAGTGGAGAACGCTTCCTTCACTGATCCCCATCTACGGTGACACACAAGACATGCAGCAGTAATAGTAATAATAATAATAATAATAATAATAATAAGCTGGTGGCTCCATACTGCGAGAAAACATAATTAGGAAGGAGGCTGTGAGGTGGGAATATGTGGAGCTGTGGTAGCCAAGGCTGCACATTAACACCAGACACCTGCCAAATGCTGGGGGAAAATTTTGGCCATAACTGTTTCACTTCTATTAGTCGTCTTTGGCAGGTGGCCAACTCTCAGTCTTTTTTTCTTCAATTTCATCTGGTTTCAAAGAACCTCAGATAAAAACAGTGGCCACTGTGGTGGCAGGATTCAGGTTAGACCTCCACGCCCTGAGCAGCAGTGCAGTGTGTTGAGTCAAAGAACCCGGGGGTTAAATCAAACTATAAATAAAATGAGCCAGTGTTAATGAACATGAAAAGATAGAGGGTGCATAGAAGAAGGAAAAAAACAATGGAAATAAAATGAGTAATGAACTGCTCTGAGTCAAACACACACCAGTCCTATCTGAGGGTAATATGTGAGCCTGAGCCTCTGAATACCACAGTGACAAATGGCCGCTCATAGATGAATCGCTGTCATTAATTGCCCATAATCAATCAACCAATATGCTTCCCAGTCAATTACCTCATACAATACGTAGGTGGTATTGCTGTACTTGCTACTTATTTTAAGGTGCTGATAAATCATCCATTCACTTGTTTGAAATTTCACTGAAAAATACTGTGTTCCTCTTTCTCTACCATCGTTTACACATCAAGCTGTTCTGTATAAAAATCTGTGAGGAAACAAAAGAGGACGACATAGATAGATAGATAGATAGATAGATAGATAGATAGATAGATAGATAGATAGATAGATAGATAGATAGATAGATAGATAGATAGATAGATAGATAGATAGACAGACATAACAACGACAAGACAAAACACAAATCACAGAAACACAAAAACAAAGTAGCCTAGCTACCTAAAATGCATAAAACATAATGTATAAAAAACACAATAAATAATAAATGTTTGATATCTTTAGAATATATATTATTACATTAACATCACACCTCTCTGGTCAGACTCTTGACAAAGCATGAGCTAATGTCTTCAGTAAGACAAGGTCGAGTATCAGGGAATCAACTCAGTGTTAATGTAAACGTTCATAAAAGTCACTGTATGATGCACATTTTACACTTATCCAGTCTTTTATCTAAAGCATTGATCCGTAAGAAAATTAATTTGTGGTTTTTAAGAACCATCAATGTAGTTTTACATCTGCTTCTCTATGGAGCTCCAGTAACAACAGGTCAGTGAGCCAATCAGTGGAAAATGTTTCTGAGCATCACAAAGTTGCAGAAGTCCTGACAGCTCATTTCACAGCTCAGTTGTAGGCTTTTATGTGTGTGTGCATTGCTCTGTGGAATTTCATCTATTGTCTTTTGGATCAACACTTGAAATAAAACAATGTAAAACTGTAAAATATGGGACCTTTAAATACTCAGCCATGTTATTTAACCATGTTATCATTTCATTATGGATGTGATATGATGAATGCAGTAATTTGAGATTCATTTCTTAAAGGGATATTTCAACATTTTGGCAAATTCACCTATTGCCATAATCCCTATAGTCCGCCCATGTGTCTGAAGTTTTGGTTACACATTGGCCTTGTAATGTTCCATTATTATTTCATAGCGTGGTGAATGTGCAGGTCACAACTTGTCAACGAGAGTGTTTTGGAGTTGTTGGATTGTGTATTTAGTTTGATGAGGGAAATGTGGAAATACCGTGCGCCTCTGTCTCTCCCCCGCCAATCTCAAAACAACATGCACCGACAGTTAAAGGTAATGAACCTACTGCTATGACTATAGGAATTTTGGCCAGTTTGCCAAAATGTTAAATATCCCTCAGTGTTCAGAGTTGCACAGTATCTTCAGTTGACCCTTTATATTACATGGCAAGTTAAACTTTTTTCACTTCAAATATTCTATCGTTTCTTGTTTGGAAACTGAAGTAATTTTTTATTTATTTAATTTTTTTGGCTTTTCATGCCTTTATTTGATAGGACAGTCGAGAGAGACAGGAAATGGGGAGGCAGACACACAGGATAGGACCGCTCGACACGGGAATCGAACTGGGGCCACCTGCAGTTAGGACTATAGCCTCAACACATGGGGCGGGTGCTCTACCAACTGAGGAATTTAAGTAATTGTTTAAAATGAGGATTTTGGCAGCTCTTAATGACGTATTTTTCAAGTCTCACTTATGTAATATATTAAAAGGAGACAGGTCACAGTATTCTCACATAATGACACTTTGAGTGTTTCACTTCCAACAAAGTGCAGCGATTGCCACAATCAATATGTTCGTCAAATAAAATACAACATTAAAGTCACCCATGGGAGTACTCACAAAAGCCATTTTAATTACCATACAAGGTGAACTGCGACCTCCCCCGAGCACTGAACGCTTCAGCGCTTCAATGGTCCCACTGCTTGAGTGATTCTCCTCCCTGTGTAACCACAGACCATAATGTGTTGAGGAGCTGAGAGCGAGCCAGACGCTCTGTTGGTGTGAGCTGGGAAAACCCTGTAGTGCAGATATGATGTGGAGGCTCTCCGGGCAGCGAGGCAGGGGGTATAATGTCACACTGACATCATTTACACTCCCAGTCGGGGGTTTCCATTATGTGGTGGCAGTTTTGGTATTAAGTGGTTGGAAGGCATGGTGAAATATGGAGGCATATTTTGTATGCATGGAGCACAAAAGAAAGGCTGAGAAAACTGGACTGAATCCCCAGTACCCCAGACCACCAGGGTAAAGGCCCTCAGATTTACTGTCGTCTTTACTGTGTTTTCTAGTTTAAAACTAACAAAAAACTGCAGTGTAGTTACAATTACAGGCACACGGCTTCTCAAATCCTTCACACTTTTGTACTTCATCACACTTGCCTTTTCCTTTGTGTTTAATCAACACAAGCCATCAGTCATAAACCTAATTAACATTTCATATAGACCTGACTGATTATTAAAAGTGAGAAGCATAGACTTTGTCTATCATCTTTTGGATCAACATTTCAAATAAAACACTGTAAAACTGTAAAATATGGGACCTTTAAATACTAAGCCATGTTATCCAACCATGTTATCAATTCATTATGGGTGTGATATGATCAATGTGGTTATTTGTGATTGATAATCCAATGTTGAAATGGATTATCAACATTTAAATCTGTATTATTAGCCAAGAGAAAGGACCTTCACAACCAACGTCAAACTTATTGTCCACTGAATTGATTGATTGATTGATTGATTGATTGATTGATTAATTGATCGATTGATTGATTGATTGATTGATTGATTGATTGATTGATTGATTGATTGATTGATTGATTGATTCTTTTAATGATCACATATAACACGTATAGACAAACATACAATTACAACTTATAGTGCCATGCTTGTTCCACAGTGTTCATAGTTCAGGATATTTATTGCAGTGGGGATGAAACTGTTTCTGAAGCAGGTTGTTTTGGAGGCAATTGTCCTGTAGTGTCTCCCAGAGGGGAGCAGCTGGAAGGCATAGTGTGCCGGCCATAAAAAATAATTCTCCTTATCCCAAAATATACACTAATTCGGCGAAATAACCGTTAGTGGAGCAGCCGCCATTACTGCGGTGACAGCTCCCAGTCAGGCAGCGATGGGTTCTGTGCGCGAAGCGGGCATTTGAATGCAAGCGCCAAGAAGTGGACCTTTTCTCTTCTGTAAATATGTCTAGGAAGGCTGGGAGGACATGTGCCGTCTCGACTGCTCTAATATCAGCAAAACACAGCCCCTTACGTCAGGAGGAGTGTCCGTGTTTAGACCGTAACGTTACGTACAGCGTGTCAGCAGCAGCAGCCGCCAGTGACGCAGTCACAGCTGACCTGTACAGGCTACTCTCCCTCACCGTTACCTTCACATCGTGGTAAAAGTGGACGGTCTGTGAATGTCTCACTGATCCCTTCAATATGATGTGATCATGGTCGTCTAAAAGCCGGTGTAAAATATGTCCGACCCATCCGGAGCTCAGGTAATTTTGACCATAAATCAGAGACCTGTAATTGACGTTTTTTCTGATCATCGGAGGCCAGCTGATCAATAAAATATTCTTGAATATCTAAAACAAAGCACAAGTTGTTGTTTTTATTCATGTAGCCTGTCCACATGATTAAATATCCCGCTGCTGGCTTGCTAACGGCAGCACGCATAACGTACCGGTATGTTATTGTTTATGATACAGTCCCTTATCTCCCTGTTACTCTAATCTTTCCTGCTAATCGCTCAAACAAATGATTAATTCCTAAATTAATATTGGTATTCATGTAAGATACCTTAATCAGTTACTGGGGGGCACTAAACATCACAAATGCAGCCTATTGATGATGCTGTCATAGAGAATCAGTTTACCGGTACTATGACTGACACATGTCACCGCAGCAATGGCGCCGCCGCAAGATGGCGGCATACACAAATCGCTCGCCGAATTCGTGTATAGCTTGATGTCTCTCGTATGTAGCCTGCGCTATAAACCTCAGACCTGAGAGGGCTGTATTGTTTTTTTAGTTGTGTTACTGATGTCAGAAAACAGTACAGTAAACAATCCTGGTAAAATAATGATATGGTTTTGAGCTTTGGTTTCAACAACAAAGATGCTGGCAGATCCAAATCTCTTTGATGCAGGTGTGTTGGAAACATCTCACTTCTGCAAAGCATAAGTGCCTGTACACTGCTATAGCATCAAGATTTATCTTAACATTTCAATCCCTCTGAACTGTGAAGTTCTTTTGAAAAATGACAGACATTTAAGAACATTTTATTAACACATGAAATAATTTTATACCAGTTTCACAAAGTACACAAACTAAGAAATGTTAAAGAATGACAGAAAACCAGTAGGAACAATGGGACCTATGTATTAAGTACATTAATTTACTGACATACCTTTTTTGTTCAATGCTTCTCAACAATAATCATCTGGTAGTTAAAGGGAAACTTCGTTTTTTTTTCAACCTGGGCCCTGTTTTCACATGTTTTTCTGTATAGCCTAGGGCAAGCAGCCTGCAGCCCAGCTAACGCTCTTCCACGGGGCAAGTGGCTCCCGTCAAAGTTCGCCCTATAAACGTGACAGGCTCAGATAGTTACAATGAGTGTCCGACAACATACTAGAAAGGAGAAATGAACGTATGTCTCTACCTTTAGTGCGTCTCTTCTTTGACTGGTAGTAGTCATCCCGGTCAAAGTGCTCACAGCAGACCCTGTGGTCGGCACGGCGATGGTGCAGTGCATCCACAGGAGTGTTAGCATCCATTTGTAGCACAGCTAACTGTTAGCCCTAACTTGTGAAAGCTCTGTGAAAGCTGCGCTGAGAGCAGCCCAACATTTTGTTACTACAATTTGGAAATCAGTTCAATTCACTTCAGTCGTCTCTCTTCACCTCAGTCAGGTAACAGTAGCCTAGCTATTCCCCATCGGTGTTTTGCCGCGAGTTATCACGAGATTTCAGAACGAGATTTCTAGCATGGTGAGATTTGGACACAGATCACAACAAACAGCGACCTCCTGCTAAAGGTAGAGACATACGTTCATTTCTCCTTTCTAGTATGTTGTTGGACACTCATTGTAACTATCTGAGTCTGTGCACATTTATAGGGCGAACTTTGACGAGAGCCACTTGCCTGGTTGAAGAGCGTTAGCTGGGCTGCAGGCTGCTTGCCGGGTCAATACTGGAGCCACCTCAATAATTGTATTATCCATCACTCACGTATACAGAAAAACATCTGAAAACAGGGTCCAGGTTGAAAAAAAAAAACAAAGTTTCCCTTTAAAGTGTTTGAATAACACTTTACAATCAGGGTCCCTTAATTAACGTTAGTTAGTACATTATTAAGCAAAACTAATGTGTTAATGCTGAGTAATGCATACATAATTACATTATTCAACTTTTGATCATTATTAACTAACTTTGAGTAGTAAACATTAATTAACTGCTTACTAATAGGCTACATTAATTAATATGTTTCCTAATCCTAAAAAATACATAATAATGATTGTTAATATATCTGTAAACAGTTAATTAATGCTTAATAATGTACTAACTATTGTTACTTAAAGCTGACCTGTGGAGTTTATACATATAAAACAATGTCCGTTACATTGCAGCCACTGCCAAACGACTTATCAGGATGATCATTGAACGCATCTCCACTACACAAGAGTCCCTGGCTTACCCAGGAGCGCAATTGCCTCTGAGGAGCGACTTTCCCGCGCTGTTGCACAGGGATTACGCATGCAACGCAACACGTTCGGATTTGACGTAGAGTTTAGAGCGCTGGTAAACGGAAGAGAAGAAGAACATGTTATCTTATTTTTGTCTAGTCTGATATGCGCAGCCGGTGGAAGCACTGCCACCGAGCCACCGTGCCGGTGTTACACCGGAGCGGAGGAGACCCGACGGCGGATTCGTCCCGCCGGCCTCCCCCCTGACACGCACCGCACCGTAACTGGAGAGATCCGCCCGGTGAGCGCGTTCAGAGTCGACCACCGTACCCCCCCCCCCTCTCGCTGACCTCCGCGGTCCTGGACCGTACAGGTACCAGGAGACCAAGACCCGCTGTCATGTCGGTCCTCCACCCTCTCTGATCCGCCGCAAGTTGCAAGAGCCCCGCGGAGCCCAGTCTCTCCCTCCTCTCCCACACTGCAGCACCTGTCCTGGGCTACAGCTTGGCTCGCTCCACCGTCCTTTATTTTTGAAGTAGCTATAACTAATAATAATGCAATGCAACATATAGCCTAACTATACACGCGTATGAGTGACCAGAACAGTAAATTGTTTACGTTACTTTTAAAAGGAGTAAAGTCATTTAAAACGAGGAACGAGCCGAGCCGAGCCGACACTGTGCAGCCCAGGACAGGTGCTGAAGTGCGGATGAGAGGAGTGGACAGACCGCAGGAGCAACCAGCCCAGAGGCGTCTCGTCAGTCCTCGGCCGTCTTCAATGTCTCGAGACACCCTTTTCAATCCGTTTAAGGTTATTTGTTTGTGTTTAGGGAGGCTATATTTGCTTAGAATATTTTTGGGCAACCAGAAAAGCAATGTTTGACGCGGCGTGGCGGCGCCAAGCTCGCTCGCAAAAAAATAAAGACAAGAAAAAAGGAAAGAAAAAACGCACTTACACACATTTTGGAGGAGGGAAGCGCGTCACAGCATCATTTTTATTAAATCATAGTTTTCTCTAAATTAAGACAGTGTGCGGGACTATTTTTCACCCAGCCCCCCCAAAATGTAGGCCTATGTATAGAAATATGAACATAAATTGCGTGTAGGCCTAGATATCATTTAGGGATTTTTTTACTAAACGTCTACAGTTTCATTCCGTGTAAACGTTTACACATGTATAAGGTCACACCCCTAAATAAATGCCAAAGCTGAATGACCACAACTTTTTTTTCTCTTCCTACTTCGCCAGTCACCTGGTTGCCTGGTTACCTGCACTTACCGTTCGGAGAGGGAGGGAGGGAGGGAAGGGGGTTCAACGTCATCGAACGGCGCAGACTGACTGTTGCAATAGCCTACTCGAAAAAAAACACGGCTGATGGCTCATAATGAGCAAAACTCCACTGGGCAGCTTTAAGGGACCCTTATTGTAAAGTGTTACTGATAAACGTCTAGGAAATTCCTAGACAAATAACTAAGTCCAGTTGCTTTCGATTTAACCTCCTTTGAAATACTATGACCTGGGCAAATGAGAATATGCACCGGCTTACTGATAAACGCTTTTGTCTTCACCCTCTCCATTCCACCTGCCTTCCACTACTGCTTTAAATTACCACAAACACTAGTTTGATTATCACCAGGGCAACACAACACGATAGCATGTCATGCATTTGCTTTAGGGCTGATTTGGAGATCAGCAGCTCAGCTGTAGCACTGTGCTCGTTGTTGTTTCACTGCTGGGTGTGACTTTGCATTGCACTGTGATTTTGACAAGTACAGGGCCATCACAGGTTTTAAAGGTGTCGTGTGAATACTGCACAATCATGACACTCCCTCAGCAGTTGCTGTCTCTGTGGCGCTTTGGTGATGGAGCAAAACCAGTTGTTTTTGAGGGAGGCGGGGTTTCTATGTGGAGGAATGAGAGAGAAAAGACTCTGGGGGATGCATTGGGAAGAAAGAGTGTTTTCCTTTGATGAAATTTGGAGGGTTTGACTTTCAAAAGAGAGACAGTTGACTTTGTGTGTGAAGGAGAGGGTGAAAAGTGAGAGCGATGTTTAGCCAAACATGGTTTGTGCTACTTTCATTAGCCTGCCAGAGGCCTAACCCTGGTCCTATGATCTGTAATGCCTCAGACATCTATTGCTTGGGTCTTGTGGGGAAAGGCAAAGGGAAGGGACAGAGAAAGTCACAGGGAGATAGATGGAATGGGGATGAGGCAGTGTGCCTTAGGAGAGACAAATGACAGGAGCTGCAGGAGTGATAGGTTGATGGAGTAGAAAAGAGGCGAAAGGCCAGAGAGACTGGATTTCCCTTACTGGGAGTTCAGACCAGGGCATACTGGACTGGAGCAGAATACAAAGTGATAGTCAGATAATGAAAAAGATGATAAAGGCAGAAATTCACAAAATAAAATATGAACCCAGCAACAGAAATGAAGTTGAGACAGGAGAGCAGACTACAGCAGGTAGTACACCGTCTTCATGTGGATTATTCATGTCTTAATAACAGTAATGAAATAAAGATGTGGCACAATCAGCTTTATGTACTTAAGGTTCTTGTTACGACTGTCTACCGTCTGTGCCTGAAATAATTTCCTCATTCAATATTTACCAAACTCTGTATTGAATTTAGTATAGAGGATAATATGTGCCAGATGGCAAAATATAAATAAAGAAATATAACCATTTCTTTAATCCTGGCTGAACTGTATTTAACACAATGTGGCAGTTAACACATGTAGCAGACATCCAGACATCACTTAAAGCAGAAGTGAGTGATATATTTGTGTTAATATAAGTCTTAAATAGTTATATCTTCCGACAGCAATCACTTACATAGAGTGTTTGGACTGAAACACGGGTCTGTCAGTCCCTCTGCTCTGCTCTGAGCCGAAGAGAAAACATTTATCGTATCCTACAGTTTTTATCCAATGAGGAGAGAGAACGGCATGCAGGGCTGTGTGTGCAGCCAAGGAACGCCGTGAATGTGGCGACGTAGAGACGAGGACTGTTATGGTGCGTTCAAGGAAACTCTTATTTTTCCGACCGTGAAGTCGTACCAGTTCGATCTGGTACGAGTTCACCGGTCGGAAGCTACGAGTGGCCGTTATAGTGACTTTCACCGGTAAAACAGGTCGGAAAAACACGAGTGGGTTGCCTGAAACGCTACAAAGTCGTAAGTTGTGACTTGAAGCTGTAATTTACGATTTCAAAAGCCTGCCTGGAACGCAGCATTAGCAAAAACGACCGGACCACTTACTTCTGCTTTAATAAGCTTTAAGTTAGAAATGAGTTAATAGTAACAGTGCATGATTTTGATTAAATCTGTAATTCTGGTTAAACTGAGACTGTAGTCGTGGTTGGTTTGTGTTATGTTAATCATATTTTAATGAAGTTGGATCCAGAAACAAGTTTGATTTTCTCAGTGATTAAACATTAAATGAAAAAAAGAAGAAGAAGAAGAAGAAGACAAAGAAACAGCAAGTCTCAAACTTCTGCACTTGAGAAACATGGTAATTCAGGGGAAGTATCAAGCCAACAATGAAGTCCAAATTAGCTGGCCATTCTTTTAACCACTTGCAAGAGATAGAAGTGAGCACATTTTAAATGTTTGTTATACTCCCTCACAACATCTGGGCAACACATCCCAATGCTGTTAATGAACTAGAATTAAAATAGGACACAAGGTTTATGAAAGTAACACAGAGCCTATGCAATCTTTGCTTCATCATAACTTGATGATAATAACAAGGCAGGTGGGGATAATGTGGGGGAAACAGGGATAACATTGACTGAAGGACAAAAGTTCCATGTATTTAAGAAGACTATACATTATGCAAGAGGAATGTGCTTGAAGTTGGTCGACATGGTAATAATCCAGCGATTACTTAGCATGCAGAGCCACACTGGTTTTGTATGTACAAACAAGGAAGCAGCTCGTGCTCAAGGTGCCCTAGTAAGACATCAGGGGAAAGAAATGCATAGGTGATGCAGCTGATTGTAATTCCAATGAGCAGACAGTCAACGGGGGTTTTCTGGCAGCAGGCCCTGGAAGCTAATGCTGGTGGTGTTCAGTATATAGCTGGGTTGGTTCAGCATCGATCCATGTGTTCATTAACCCCTGCTGCCTCCCCATCCATCATTCTTACCTCACTGTTCCTATTGTTCCACTGCACAGTGCACACACCGGGGGATTTTCTGGGTGATTCCTGTCCTCCCTCCTTTTCCTCCCCGGGTTTACACATCACCTGCAACAGGACTGGCTTTTCACATTTAAATAATAAAAAAGTGCAGTTTTACTTTAACAGCCTAATGACAATTCTACAGGAACAAAAGGTCACTACATTCACTTCTGACATCAGACAAACAGCTTTTCCAGTGTTTTATTCATACGTGCGTGTTGCTTGAGACATTTCCTTTGGCCAAGTGTGACAGATCTGCATTTTTCTTCCATGTTAAAAGAATTGTGTCATTTAACATGCACAGTAGTGGATAACAGTCACTAGAGAGACTTTAACCATCATAAGCTTTTCACTTGCAAATGTGAGTGCATTGTGATTTGCCACATTTCACAGATTACTGCTGGAGTGTTATGTAGCAGAGGCACTCAGCAGTATAGCTCAGTACTGCTCAGGCAAATAGAAAGAGGATAATTAGCAGCTGTGCTAACTGTAAGTGAGATGCAGCATATACAGTAGGAACTTAACATCAGTAACTGTCAGAGGTTGTTGTGGTGAACATTATTTTTTAAGTGTTATTTAGTTTTGTCTTGATTATTGATGGAAAAGTATAGATTGCATAACGTTATCTTTTACATCCACCTTTGGTACCCTACACACTGACTGCGTTTACATGCACTTCAGTACCCCGGTTTTAATCTGTTTTTTTAAGTACCCCGTATTTTGATCAAATTCGGGGTATGGTGTTTACATGAACTTAGAGAAACCCGGTTATTCAGTATCCCTGTATACATGATAAATACAGTATCCCGGTTTCTGATTACGTGCGTACTGTATGTGTGTTTCATTCATGTTTATTGTTTACAACAGGAAGCGCAACTACTAGGAAATATGTAGGTCAGAAAATTTACAAATTAAAAATGATGCCATGTTATATAACTTAATAAAAGAAAGGGAAATTCAATGCAGACTGATCGGTTCATTGTAAAACATGCATTTATTGATGTAAAAGTGGTGATTTCTGTACACACGTTAGGCGACAGAGCCTCCAGGCAGCACTGCTCCTCTAATACACACATGAAGCTTCACTTTTCATTTAAACAAACTAATGCGACTGCCACAATTGTTAGATTTCATCAATGAAACCAGCATTTATCTCCTAAAAAGAATTTAACCAGCCGGCGGTTAACCTCTAAAAACCTACGGGTAAGTTAATTAACGATGGTTTTCTCCCCCGAGGTGACGGAGTAGTCTGGCCGGCCGAGCACGTCAGGAGACGGGGTTGCTGCCTCTGTGATGTCCCGGTCACAGCTCACACACAGGGAGCTAAAAACGTTGTAGCAAACTTGTACACAGCCGTCGTTTGGATAAACCGGCCGCACGTTGGGGATCTAAACAGTGACTTTCTCGCATGAAAACATATTAAAACTTAATAGTCTCCTCGTCGCTCTAGAATGCGCTCTTGTTGTCGCCGCCATTTTGTTACGTAACGTATCTATGGTAACGGTTACGTCAGCTGGCTGAGCGGCTTTCAGATATCGGGGTACGGTGTTTACATGCTCCAGTATCCTGGTTTCTTTCGGAGTTCTCCAGGCAGCAAAATCGGGTTTCTCAAAATCGGGATATGAGCTTATCCCGATTTCTCGAATCGGGAAATGGTGTTTACATGCATGAACACAAAAACGGGGTACTTAAAAAACCTGATTAAAATCGGGGTACTGAAGTGCATGGAAATGCAGTCACTGATCTCTATGTGGGCTGAGTTAAACTCTCGTCAGAACTCTGTGCATACACAGATAGTTTCAGCACATTTGGCAGTGCAATTAACACTGACATAATATCACCTTAGTTTATAAAGCTAAACTGTTTATAACGGGCTTCTGCTTATATGTTCATAATATTTGGAGGATTCATTACTGATAAGTAGTTATAAACATATGAAAATGTCAACATTTAAAGCAGAAGTAAGCGATCCGGTCGTTTTGGCTAATGCTGCGTTCCAGGCAGGCTTTTGAAACCGTAAATTACAGCTTCAAGTCACAACTTACGATTTTGTAGCGTTCCAGGCAACCCACTCGTGTTTTTCTGACCTGTTTTACCGGTGAAAGTCACTATAACGGCCACTCGTAACTTCTGACCCGTGAACTCGCACCAGATCGAACTGGTACCACTTCACGGTCGGAAAAATACGAGTTACGAGTTTCCTTGAACGCACCATAACAGTCCTCGTCCCTACGTCACCACATTCACGGCGTTCCTTGGCTGCGCACACAGCCCTGCATGCCGTTCTCTCTCCTCATTGGATAAAAACTGTAGGATACGATAAATGTTTTCTCCTCGGCTCAGAGCAGAGCAGAGTGACTGACAGACCCGTGTTTCGGTCCAAACACTCTATGTAAGTGATTGCTGTCGGAAGATATAACTATTTAAGACTTCTATTAACACAAATATATCACTCACTTCTGCTTTAACTGAATGGCCAATAATCCAGTTTGTTCTCATGCTCTCGGTGTTATTATGCAACACACCAGGTGGCTGTGCTCATGACTTCCATGGACTTCCAGTTTTTATATGCTTCAAAGATGAACCTTTACAATATTGTCTCATTAACAGGCTCTAAGGTTACAGAAGGAGATGTTGCTACAAGCAATGTTTCCATGGTAATCCAACTCTTTCAATTGATTTCAGGACAAACATCAATATTGTCCCGCAGTGATGAAGTCACTGCAGCATCATTGCTCTGGCCCCTCAGAAGGTGTGGTCATACCAGACTGTCCTGTAAACAGATGTAGCCCTCTTGCTTCACTATTGTTTTATGCTTAGGCCCTGATTCATTAAAGAGCAACTAAACCCCTCAGTTTTGGATCTAAACTGGAAATTGCTTAAAAGTGCTGATTGGCCGGGGAGCTGGTGGCCCGTGAGAAAGCTGCCTCCAAAACGTCATCAGCCTCCATCTCAGCCAATTGAAACATTTGATTGTAATAGCCGTGTTTCAACCCATAGAGGGCAGTCACTCTTACATTTTTACTACAAAATACACCAAATTGAAATATTTTGACTGAAGAGTTGGGCCAGAATCAATTAACAACACTACTTCATACCCAAATATATTTGTTTTCAGAAGAAATTAGTGGTTTAGAGGTTTAGTTAGGCTACTCTTTAAAGTCTTTTTACCTTGGCTCTAGTGAGTTGCCTGAAGCAAGACCGGCCCGTAAACAACTGTACTAGCTTTATGTTTTGAATGTGCTTAGGTGATCCATCTGTCAACCTTTGTTATTCCTGAATGTGTGCTCATCATTCACCGTTGGTGCCAAATCCTGTCCTGACAACTGATTCATGTTTAGTGAGTGGTGAATTATTTGGAAGGAAGAGCTATTTGTTCCCTTTGATCCTGTGTCAGTGATGGAAAGGGTTAACTGTGCCTACAGTGTCTACTCAGGGAAATGAGGGGAACTGCCTCCTCCGGCTGTGTCCCCCTGGCAAGGTGTTGAGCACAGACACAGACACCAAACTGTTCAGCAGAGATACAGGCTGACACTGACAGGAGCACGGTAGTGATTCAAAACAAGCAGCTCCCTGCACACGACCAGCCACTGACCTCTGGGAAGTCTCTACAGCAGACTGGAGCTTCACTATTAAGTCACAGAGGAGGGAAACATATCTGGAGGGGCAGAGAATGAGAAGCTAAATTCATTAAGTGTTGTTTTACAGGTTCAAACAAAAATAAGGCAATAGCAAACATTTCATTCTTCAGTTAGTGAAACAGGTGATCCTTCCTTAAATGAGAATCCTTGCATACAGATTTGTCTGAAAGGCATCCAAACCATGCAGTGCCAACCATTTCCACTGCCTCTCTGCTCTGCTAACATTTCATAATGAAACCTGCAATTGCTAAAAAATGTAATCAGAATCAGGGAAGACCAACATAGGCTTCACATCAGACCCCTGATTCTTTGTTAGCAAGGTTCTGTATTTTACTCTTCGCCTGAGATAAGATGAAAATGTAATGCTCCTCACGGGGATGTCGGGCAGCCTGTGTTGTAAACTTTGCGTCATGCCTTGTGGTTAATACAAAAGAAAATGCATGAATTAAATTCAGCACTGCTCATTTCTCATTTGGCTGCATGCATAATAGACTTAGTGGTTGGCTGCGGCTTGGTTGTGTTGTTAATTGCACGTCAGAGGTTGGTGAAGAGTGGTTGTGCAGAAAATTAACCTATATTGAGTGGATTTTAAAATCCCAATGAATAATTGAGGCAAGGCTTTGAATAATTAAAATGGACCTTGTTGTGTTTCACATTAGGGTGGAGGTTCCGCTGATTGCTGTTGTTGTTTTTAATCTTGTTACTTATATGAATTCTTTGAAGGCTGAATGGAGGGGAAAGTGTGTTTGGTTGGTTCCACTGACTGATATTTGGTGAAAGTGATTAACAAATGTAGATGCATGGACTTAAACACAACAGATTAGGATACATCCATCTTTCTGATCTCTTCTTCTGCTTGCAGCCCAGTAGCAGCCACAGTCTGCATTGAAGCACGGAATTTGGCGCGCCAAGGGAAGGAGCAGAGGCTGCCAGTATGTTGGCTGTGTCTGCCAGCCAACCTTGACTTCAAAGCAGCCTGTTAAAGTGAACATCAAAATAGAACTGGATTTGCAAAAACAGAAAATCCATTGTCACTGCCATTGAGCTTCTGCAGGAATCACCCTCTGAGCACGTCACGTATTTTAGTTTTGGTCCTCTGGTCTGCAGCTCCGAGGCAAATGTTACTTCTGATCAGTGGCTGAGTGGTCTGAGATCAAGGGGATGATATTCTGCTTTACAGTACTGGATTTTCCCTTAAAGGATAATACACTTTCTTATCACAACACAGCTCTTTTCTTTAGTCAGTTAGTGCAGTTCATTTTTCTGTTAAACTTGTATGTGCCAAGTTTTTTAGTGGATATCGGGGAATGCTGGGTCATTGTTAAAAAATAAGTTTGATGAGGTATAGAGAGCACCAGGAATCAGATAATTAGACAGACTGTAACAAACCTCTGGGTAAGATGAAAATTTAAGTGAAACAAAACATGATTTCCCAAAAAGAACCATTGTAAATTTCCTTCACCATCCATTTTCCTCCACTTATGAGGTCAGGTTCTGTTGGCAGGAGCTCAAGCAAAGTATCCTTGAGTTAAAGGGACAACGAGGAGTTTTGGAAAAGCGAAGTGTTTTCACACTACATTTATGAGCCTCCGCGCACCGTGAAATTCTTTGACCGGCGCAAGACAGACTCATGTTTTCATTCATCAAGAATTAAAGTCAGAGGTTGGAAGACGATCACATACCGTAGTACATATCGTAGTTCCGACCATAAACGGCGATTCGGCGGCGTTATTCTCATGACTCACCGCGAAACCGAAAGTAAAGAAACGCTGGTCGGCTCGACCAGCATCTCCACCACCACTAATAATAACAAAATAACGATAGAGACAAAACCATATATTTATCGAAAATGGAGCCATTAACAAGTGGTAACGTAGATTCATCCACATTAATATGAGACTTTTTTATAACCAAATAGAAACTCCTCGTTGTCCCTTTAAATGTGATGGAAGGTTTTGAATCTCAGTGATCCTGTGGGATCCTTGTCAGGGACACAGGTATCTGGTGGGGTATCTCAAAGCAAATTGGTTTGATGTGGAGAGGCCAGACTACAACACTTGGATACATAAACCACAGTGATCATCCAATTTTAGAATGTGTCACCTCACCTGGATTAGGCAAACCAGAGCAGCCTATAATGACCTGGCAGGGGAGCTGGGTGTCGACCGTCTGGAGATTGGCTTTAAGACATTTCATGAAGCCCTGTGGCAGTGGCGTAAATATCGACGGTGCAACCGGTGCAGCTGCACCGGGGCCCAGGCGCCGTCAGGGGCCCATGAAGGAAGAGAAAAAAAGAAAAAGAAAATTGCCACAGGCCTCTGTTTTTGTGAATGGCATAGCTCGGGGCAGGTCGGTAAGGTAACGCTGAGTGGCTGGTATGGGAGGAGGAAATGATCATTTATCCAATCACCTTGTCAGTCATGATGAGTCGCGGTTTGAGCCCAGGTCAAGGCAGGCTGTTACATAAGTGTTGATATTGAGCCGCTGTCCGTGGTGCTTAAATGCTGGTTTGCAGGGTGAGTTTGTGGCCAGTCACCTGTAACTGGGGTTGCCACGAGAACTGATACCTCGGTACCAAGTCGATGCTGACACGCAAAAAATACGTCGGTACCAGCATTTTTTCTCGGCGGACCGTGTCGATCGCAGTCGGGACTGACGCGGACAGAATACGCATGTGAGTCTGAGCAGCGCGAGGTCTCGGTGCGGCTGCAGTCGAGCTCGCGGTCCGTGTATGTGAATGCAGCCGGACCTCGAGCCTTCTGCTCAGTGTGCGCCACAAGTTTGAGCTCATGTAAACATGACAACGTGCCACACGTCTTTCTCCCATCAGTTGTCATGATGGAAACATAACGCTCTGACAGTGGTGCGGCGTTTGGATCATAACGCATCCATGGTGACCAGAGAAAAAAACAAACGTGTGTAAATGTAATACATATGGGCTGCAAAATGAAACAATGTGTCATTTTCACCAGTTTGTGTGAAAACCCTATGGTGACAATAGCAGTTCTCAGGCTGTGTGCGTGTCTGTGTGTGTGTGTGTGTGTGTGTGTGTGTGTGTGTGTGTGTGTGTGTGTGTGTGCGTGCGCGCTTGTGTTTAGGGCAGCAGGTAGCCTATAGGGCACAAAAAAAATATTTGCACCGGGGCCCATCACCATGATGTTACGCCACTGCCCTGTGGCCTCACCACCTACAAGGTTAAATGTTCAGTCAGGGAGCATTGTAAGACAGAATACCCATCATAGTCTTCATTAAACTTTCAACCAGAGTTGGTTTAAAAGAGATTTTGCAGCCTGAGTGACATGGTCCTCCCAGGCCCAGCTCCAGAAGAAGCAGCAAGGTTCCCCAATCCAACAGCCAACAGGCCCAACTCCAGATTTACCAGTCCATCAACATTTGTCCTGTTTAGAAAAAGTTCTTTTAGCCAGTCTGCATTTTCTATTAGGGCTGCTCGTGAATGGAACTCTATTCCAACTCACATTAGAAATATTTCAAATTATGCCTCCTTTAAACACGTCAAGGCTGTGAACATGAGCTCTGTTCACAGCCTTGTTTATGGCTGAGCTCTCTGTCTTTTGTCCACTATTCAGATTGAGCTTTTTAATAATTGAATGTATTATTTGTATGTTGACAATCAAATCATTGTATTTTCTTTTGGGGTGACTTTTAACATCAGTCCAAGGACAACAGATGTAAAATAGCCTTTTGGCTAATTCTGGCACATTTACATTTATTAAATGTTTTTAATTAATGTGCATTGTCCCTGATCTTTAAACCTTTAAATAAATAAACATCCCAGTGTTTACCTATGGCTAATGGCTCTGGGTAATTGACTGAGAAAACTTGGATGAAAGGAGGAACCAACAATAACTGCATTGTTTAACTTGCACAACTATTTTAATTTTGGCGACGTTTCGGTCGTACAACCTTCTTCAGGCTTAAGGCAATTGCCTGATTTTCAGGCTGTAGGCTTGGAGTACAGCCGTTGTCCCTTCCAGTGGAAAGGGGCTAACTGAAGTGTGTTGGTCATCTGATTAAGATGCGGTAATAGGATTAGACTGGATATGACCAAGCAAAGGCAGATCCAGCTGGGACAAACCTGGACATGTTGGAGATAGTAGGTACCTGGCCCAGCAGTGCTTCAGAGCCTCTAGAGGAGCTGGAGGATGTGGAGATCGGATTTTGGGGTGCCTCATGGATGGATGGATGGATGCTGTATGTCATCTGGATAAACAGTTTTAACCTTTCTTATCATCTATCCACTCATTGTTCATTGCTGACACAAACTTTATTTTGGCAGTGTTCCCACTACTAAGCAATTACTACTACTAATAAAAAAAAACAACAGCCAAAAATGACAAGACCCTTTGTACTAAATGTAAATGATCCTTTACGCCTGACTTCCACTCAGAGCATCCAGAGCGTCACACAGGGATGTATAGGCAAAGTATCTCTGTGGAAGAGTCTGTTCCTATGCATGAATACGTACAGTACAGTGCTTCCCTGTATGCACCGTGGTGACTTGTGTGAGTGTGAGCATGTATTCCCATTGCCCCACGAGGAACAGCCTGGGGGAAGCTAACACACTGTAACACACTGAGGCAATGATCACTGTTGGGCTCCACTGGGAAATAACATGTAAAGAGAAGAGCTGCCTGTTAGCGCGGGGGCGAGCCCAGGGAAATAACCCAACCACTGCCATCTCTCTGATGTTAATTCTCCACACTGACACGTTCTCATGTACACACACACACACACACACACACACACACACACACACACACACACACACACACACACACACACACACACACACACACACACATCACTTCTTCCTCTGTTTCTTGCTCACATCAGCCCACAACGTACTGTATGGATAATGTTGTACCACACAGACAGAGTGATCCAGTTTTTCCTACTCCTACACACACACACACACACACACACACACACACACACACACACACACACACACACACACACACACACACACACACACACACACACACACACATTGATGTCACATCTTACAGTTCCCCCATGGTACTAAGAGTAGCTCGTATGCAGACACACTAACACATTATTAAACACATTTTTATTTCATTAATTTTCACATGAGGCTTAATAGTAAAGCAAAAGCATCTGTCTGTAGTACAATGGCTTCCAGTGCAACTCATGTAGAGAGGTGGACAATGACTAAGTAGTACAATTACCTGATGTATAAATACCTGAGTGTATTTGTATATGTACTTAATTGAGTGTTGTTGGGTTTGTTTGTTTTTTAGAAACATGTGACTCTACTTCACTCAAACACTGTCCTTTTGACTGCAATACATTTCAGTGAAGAACTTGTTCCTTTGAAGCAGAGCTTTTAGTCAGTTAAATATATTTTGGAAAATGAAATACACCATATGCTGGAGAAAAATCAATCACAACAAACTCCTACACTGCCAGTCATTATGTGCTTGCTGCGTTTTTGAACAGCTCAATTTAAACCTTGCAGTGTCCTAACAGTGGCTGCTTTAGAAAAGTTTTGCCAGAGCAACACGGCCTTGTCTTATTGTTTGACATTTTAGAAAGAGATTCTCTTCATTTTAAATGTTAGTACATCACTACCTAAAGAACATTGCTTAAATGCAACATAATCTATAAAACATATCTCGAGTCAGACTTGACTTGGACTCGTGCTCAAAAGATTTCAGACTCAACTCGGACTCGTGTTTTGGGACTCGTGAAGAATCATTGTTTTCTTGGCTTGTGCCGATCAGCAACCCAATCCTCCATCCTGACAGGTCGACAGACGATGTGGTTTTTCTCTTTTACCTTTATATTTATTGATTTATTTAAAGGTTTAAGGATCAGGGACATTGCACATTAATAAAAACATTTAAACAAATATAAACATGCCAGAATTAGCCGAAAGGCTATTTTGCATCTGTTGTCCCTGGACTGATGTTAAAAGTCACCCTAAAAGAAAATGAAAACACACTGCTACAGCTGAGCAGCACCACATGATCAGTGTTCAGATGGAGGTTAGATCTTCATACACTCAACTCCTTTTATACAGAGAGCAGCCAAACTCCAGGCTAAAGAGAGGAACAGCAGAGCTCCTCTGGCAGCTCCATCAGCTGCAAGTGAGTGACAGGTGACTGTCAACCGGCAGTTTTTTTTGTTAGTTTTTTTCCGTCCAGGTGAGGCGCATGTAGACGTCCGTTTGTTGTCTGACCTTCCTTCACGTGGACTGCTGCATTACTGGCAGACTCTGTAGGCTAAGTAGCCTACTCCTCCTTTTTTTTTGCTGCGAAATATGACTGAAGGCACGTGTGGAAGTCTGCACGTGTCGACACGCCCCCATGAGTTGAGGAGCTAATTCAAAAAAATCACAACCAGTTCTCTTCTCTCAGAAACATGTGGTTCCAGAACGGTTTTGCTACACATAAAGTGATAATAATACAGTAAATGCTTTGAATTTCTTAGATACAGCTGTGCAGTATTCTTAGCAGACTGGATTTCAGCAGATGATAGAAGGCTCATTACAACCAGAAGAGACAGCATACTTATTTTCTAGAGACTTGACTTGGACTTTCAAAAAAAGACTTGTGAACATCTCTGGGATCTATACTTTAACGTGGAGCTGTATAATTTGTCCACCTCTTTTTGTGCAACTCTAATGGACCTGTTGCATAGTCTCTCTACTGGTCACCATTACCTGATGTAATCACTGTAGCAACTTATGAAACAGACAGAGCTCCCACTGTACTGATAGAACAATCAAAAGATGAAATAAAACAATTGCACACAATCACCTCGGGGTTAAGTTATACGAGTTCATCAAAACTTGTTTTATGTAACCAGTACAATTAACATCTACCAGACGAAACAACAGTGAGAGGGGTTGAATATAACAGCCTCTGCAGTTGTGGAGCTGACCCAGATTGTAGAACTTCTCAGTCCTCTCTATTGCCTCCTCTGGATTTGTGAGGGTGGTGCTCCAATCAGGATCCTGAGCAACGAGGGGCAGCACCTCAGTAACAGGAAACAAGCTCAAGCAGGGGAATAGACGTTCTACTGAGCACACAACAATATCCTACAGACTACAGCTGCAGCTGTAAGAATGCTGCAAAGAGAGGAAACCAACGTGTGGTTGTTGCCTTTAAGGTCTTCCATCTGGTAAACAAAAGAGCAAGACCTATTTCTGACCTAATGACTGACTTCATTTGGACAATGATATACTCAACAGCCCTTTAACACCTAGGTATCATCACATCAACACATTGGTTACTGAATCTAAATTGTTCATGTTCTGTGTTCCACAATGTGCCAGTGGGTGGGCAGCAGCAGCATCATGTTAATGCTCTCTCACATGGAAATGCTGCGCCTCTGGGCAGATATGCATTTTAACTGCCGCAGATTATGTAAATGATGACAAGATTGAAGAGTTGACTCTGAAATGGAAGATGTCTCATTGAAGGAGCAACTTGGAGAGAGAGCACCAGATACAGAAGTTCATATCAAGGGCCTTTTTTTCTTTCTTTTTTTTAAACCTGAGCACAGCAGGTGGAGGTGTAAAATTCAGGTGTTGAACTTTAAGTCTTATTTTAAACTTGTCCAACACTTTGTTTAATGGTAAATTGTCTGCAAAACTAATGAGATACTAACATGCTAATATGCTAAATGTTATATAGTGACTACTCTTGCCAAACATCAGTGTGTCAACATACAGTAGTGTCTGTCAGACTGTTTCATGGAGGATATTGGAAGAAAAGCACAGGTGAAGCCACTGTAGTAAATGATGGCTCAGTGTCAGAGTCACGGTGTAAACCATGACAGTGAATCAGCCTGTACACTGAAAAAAGTATAACCTTGCTCAAACTAAAAAAAATGATGTCCAGATATCACATCTAAAATATTTGACTTCACAGAATCTAAATTGAGTAACTTCATATGACCTAATTATTTTATGTTGATGTAAACAATAATACTGCACTTGACTCAACCTTAATTTTTTGCCTTGATCCAAATTATTTTCTTCACTTTTAGTTATTGAACCAAACTAATAAATTGAAATTGAACCAACCTAATGTATTCACTTTTAACTGATTTAACTTGAATTGTTTGCATTGACACCAGTTAATTAATTTACATATATCCAAACTATATTTTTTACATTTTATTTGACCCAAAAATAATTTGTTTCCCACCTTATAAACTCTATAAAAAAGACACTTCGCCAACAGATTACATTAAATGTATTTATTAATATTAAACATATTAACCATATGCAACATTAACATTATGCAATCGGCCTTCTTTTTTTTTTTAAACTAAAAGAGGGCAGATATGTGTGTAACCCTGGACTATGACTAAACCTGGATGCTGACTAAAATTATACACTGTATAGCATCCCTAAAGGCACTGCAAGGTGGCAAGGGGAGGAGACGGTGGAGAGAAGAGGAGAAAGGCTGGAGAGGGTGATGTGGAGCCAATTGAAAATTAAATAAAACACAGATGCTTCAACAAAGGGTGATATTGTTGTCATTTCCCTGTAATGCCTGGGATTAAACATCCAGACATAAAGTTACTTATTTTTTATTTGTATGTGAAATCATTACAACTTGTATAGCCATGTAAGAATACAATTTTCAGGTACTCTCTTTTATTTTTCATGCCAATCATTCATTTAAACTAAGACTACCTTTGATTTCTTGGGTTAGTCAGGCCAGGAGAAGATATGGAGAGGGGAACAGAGGAAAGGATGAGAGGCAGGAGAGAGGAGGAGAGAGAGCAGGACAGGGCCATGAGGGCAGGGGAGGATATACTGTTAACACACAGGAATAACAGTGAATTGTTTTTGAGAAAACATGCCGTTTTATCACCCTCTGGCAACTGGAATCTCCCTTTGAACTGGGCAGTCTTTATCAATATTGTATCTGAACTTAGAATCTGCTACAACGTTTTCAGCACAGATCTTTAAGAAATACAAGTCAGATAAAAAAAATAGATTAGCAAATGAACCAGGACAAACACACACGTGGTAATAGGCCTATACACAGGCTCTATACAATCTGAACTGTAATAACCGGTAAATGAAATTACATGAAATATTATTCAAAACACTCACTCAAAGCCCAACAATATAACATAGCCTTAAATGGCTACAGCACCCTTGGCTAGGTGCAACTAAGTGCAACTAAGTGCAGAGGTTCTAAGTGCAGAGGTTCTCCCCCTCATAAAGTGCTGACTTGTGGTTACTACAGGCTACCTCAATATAAATGCAACATCTACTGTGTGTGTAAACACACAAGCATGTGTACGCATGTCACACATACTACTGTGCAGTGTGGAGTTCACCATTCAGTTTGCGAATCTTGGAGCTCATCTTGTTGGAACCAAGCTCCATCAGGATCTTCTGAAGAGCCTCAAAGGTAAACCTGAACCCCTGTGGATATTCCATGTTAAGAGCATAACAGAGTCCAAAGAGCATTACCACTCCAGCTGCCACAGAAGGCAACTCACTGAGAACTTCCACACCATCAATGATGATCCCGATCTCTTTTGGCTGTTGTAGAAGGCTGGAGTTCTCTCTAAAGACGAAGACCGCCATGGTGGTACTCTCCAGCTCGGCTTGATCTTTCTGGGACATCTGAGGTCAAATATAGGACAAAATGTACAAGTGAACAACTGATTATTAATCACCACATCCAATAGCAGGGCTTTCAAGCTTCCCCCAGGATTATTAAAGTTGCATCTCATCACGGAGAGAAAACAGATTTGGACATACCGTGTATTCTTTTATCAGGTCCTCAACACATTCTCCCAGGTATATGATGAGAGATTTGAGGACACACTCCCTTCTGAGATCAGCATCAGCATCCTGCAGGGACAGTGAAAAAGGGTTACTATGCAGTGTGGAGGATAGGCAAGCTTTTGAATTTCCAGCTCTACCACAAACAGTCGGTGCTTGTACGATTGGATCCATAGCACAATTAATTGAAATCAGAGCGTTACAGGATATGTCAGAGACCACTGACAGTCTCTCTTACAAGAGAGATGATTGGATGTCTCTTTGCCAGGTCAGGCCAATCCTGTCTTTTACAGCGCTCTCTCAAGACCTGCCAGTGGTCATTGACATGTTCTCATCCTGGATGTCTCTGCTTTCACTAATTTGTGCTGTGGATGAATGTGGATTTGAGCTGGAATCAAGGTATTGTGCAAGCATCTCGCTGGTTTGTGGAAGAGCTGGTATTTGCACTGGTCACTTCACAAATACAACAATGGCAGTAGCTCCCCACCAAGGGAGAAGGCCACAGCAAGGTGAGGAGAGCAGTTCCTCCAAATCCCCCAAAATGCAACTCTGTGTGCACCAGAGGAAGGGCACCTGCTGCTAGTGTGTAAAGAACATTTGCAAAGCCCACACATCCTTGCTTGACACACACACACTTCATACCAACAGTTTAAAAAGATACAGCATTTTTCAAATGACTATAACCATAATCACTGAAATAAAAATGGAAAAGGATACCTATCCCCATCAGACAAGGGTTAAAATGCTAACTGTTGTTAGTGGTTCATTATATACATCATACCTGATCAAGAAACTCCAGGATCATGGCAGTTTTTGCTTTGGTTGCCCCTCCTCTCTTTTTGATGATCTTCAGTAGCTGCGTGGAGTACTTGTCCAGCTGGGCCATAAATCTCGACAGCAGGGGAACTGCAGTAACCCGCAGAAACTCTGCATTGATCTGTACATGAGGAAGCAGTGCACAATATATATATTTTAATAATTTATAGACAAACTTCGCACAAGCATTCATTTCCCACCTCCAAAGTATGAGTTTTATGTAGTCTCTCCTTTACTAAATTGTCAATTATCAAAATGTATAATTCTTCATACACAAATACCCCTCAATGATCATTTAGGTCCCACTAGAATGTATGGTCTATAACAATCATGTAACAATTGTTCCCCATTTGGTTGTGTTTTGGTTATGATTTGTTATGATTTGTTGTTGTTCATTGTTACTTCTGTCAAAATTTAGTTAGTTTCATTTATTGTCCACGGTAGGGGTGTAACGGTATATGTATTCGTCCCGTGCCGTCACGGTACGGGGGTCACGGTTCGGTGCACACAGTCACACGACGAATACGTCTGAATGAATATTAAAAAAAAAAAAAAAAAAAAAAAAAAAGTCGAGTCCTCACTCGAATCCAGGTGGCGGTAATGAGCCTCGAAGCTGCCTGCAGCCGTCATAGCAGACGAAGAAGAGAAGTGATGAGAGAGTGAAGTTAGAGGAGGAGAGCTGTCTGCTTCATTCATGTCACTGTGGCTTCTCAATGAAACAAGCGGCGGCGGCGGCGGCTCGCGACCATAATACATCCATGCTCGCGACTGGTCGACCGGACAAAGTCCGTCGGCGATGTTTCATGGATGCGCGCTGCGTCGCTAGAAACGCATCAAACACGTAGCGCATGTTCAACCCGATATGTCAATCACTGGTGCAAGTAAAAAGACTAGTTGTGTGCAACAACTTATCCCGCAGCTTTTAAGCCTCTTGACATGAACACAGACAGGTGAGGAGAAAAGGAGACTGCACACTATATATAATCAGACACATTTTGTCTGATGAAGGGCTGACGCCCGAAACGTGTGAGTGACATTAAACTGTCACGGGAGCTTTTAACTAGTGTGCGGTCTCCTTTTTTCCTTACCTGTGTCTTTCTTGGTGGTCCAGCACTGAGTCTTCAGTTTTTTGGGGGATGTGCGTGTAGCTGCCTAATATGTTTTATGAACACAGGCAGGACCAGAAACATCACCAAAGTAACTGCTAGTCTAATTTAACTGTGTAAACCAACATTGATGTCAGTTTATTGTTTTGTTTTTTTAATAATAATTTAATAATTCGAATAATAGTTGCCAGTTGTCAAGTGCACGTTTTTTTCCTCTAGAATTAATGAATGGCATTATAACACTCCTAATGCACTTGTTTTATTTTGTATTCTTTTTTCTTTTAACTTTTATAACACAAGACAGATTTTAGTTTTACATTCAATTAGTGTCTGTTGTACCGAAACCGTACCGAACCGTGACCCCTGAACCGAGGTACGTACCGAACCGTGACTTTTGTGTACCGTTACACCCCTAGTCCACGGTGTGGAAATTTGTTTTTGGTCTCATAAAAACAACAAGCAGGACAACAACAACAACAACAACACTTACACACTTAGTAATTTCAAACTAAATATAATTTTTGATGAAAAAGCAATACTATTACTAGTCTTCACAAAGCCCTGTGGATGTATTATTTCTGAAAAAATGTTTGTTATAATTAGTATGAAAGAGGTTAAGAAAGGTATACCTCTTCCACCTGAAATAGAGCTGGCCATCTTTCCATGAGGTTCTCGATGGAAGGGTTCTGATCTACAACCTCTTGCCTCCTAAACTCGAAGGTCCTGGCCATCTTCTCCCGTATGGTTTTGTCATTGTTTCTCTTCTTTACTTCAGTCAGAAGCAATGTTCTTTCTTGTTCCAGGCTTTCTGGAGTCTCAATGCTGGGCTGAGGATAATAATTGGCCTCACCTCTTCTTGCCTTTTTGTTGTTCTTTGCTGGGCGGGGAAGGGGATCTTCTCGTGACTTGGATTTGAGTGTGTTCACCATGAGCTCAGATGCAAGTCCATGTGACTTCAACTGAGTGCGATAATTGCACATCTTATTCTTGAGTCTCATTTTCCATCCATAGCTCTCATTGAAGGAGTCTGGTTGCCTAAGGCAGGGATGCTTCCTTGTGAGAGCCTCTGCGACATCACTCAGGTCTGCATCATTGGGGTACGCCTTGTAGGAGAAAATCTTCTCTGCCAATCTTTCCAGAATGTCTGACAGCATTTTAGACGTAGGGGTCAGTCTAGTTTGGTTCTGTGTGTATTCAGCATTCCCTTTCTCGAGTTGACCTTCTGTTTCAAAGGAGAAGGTTGGGATGTTGAACTCTTTCGGCCAGGGCTTTGTTCGGAGTCTTTCAGAAGAGCTGCTGCTGAGTATGATTGTGTCATCTGAATCAGTGTGTGTCGATAAGAAGCTTGAATCAGTGAGTGCCGATACGGAGCATGAATCTAGGTCACTCAAATCAGTTGGGGCACTGTCTATGAATTCAAGAATGAGATCAGTATCAGGAACAGTCGGTATGACCTTGATGGTGGTAAGATCCTTGATCGAGGAAGTTGAGCTTAAGTTAACAAATGCTCCTCCAAAGTCAATATCTTTGTATTGCAGCCTGATGCCTCCAGTAAGTTTGTGTGCTTCTTTGACCTGTTCAATGAGCTCTTCAACAGTGTCTGGCACCAGTGGTAGATCCATCCTCTCTGAGCTGTCGTCACTCAACAAGATGAGGAGTCGTATGGGATTTGCCATATTGACGGATCAAGGGTCCAGGAAGCTGCTTCAATACCAACTAAAATAACAAAGGACAGGGACACACAAAAGACATGGCATCAGCTCCCACTGCAGGTTTCTACAGATGAATAAAAACATTTGTTCTCAACGGTAGCCTATCTGATCTATCGGGTAATGTTTCAACTAATATTATAGATAATACCACAATACAACATAAGTTGATTTTACCCCCAAATTGTGGACAGGCTCCTCTAGGAAGCCCACACAACAATCATGGTTAGAGTTTGAGTAGGCTTCACCAGGTGAGGGGGGTCAGGTTGAGGACTGTTATTACCTGGATGTGTTGAAGAAGTTGAATGTAAATGGTGATGCCCAGGCAACCGATGAAGTGCAGGCTGGCGTCAAAAAACGTCCTGGATGTCTTTACACTGGGGAAGAGACATGAGAGACAACAGGACTCAGTCAGATACAGACACATATGATGAAGAATACTGAACCTCAGCAGGAGGAAGATTCCGGAGACGGACGAGTGAGCGAGAGAGAGACCCAGGTTAGGAGTTGGGGTCACAACTCATTCTTACCTGGGCGTGTTGAAAAAGGTGTTGGTGTAGATTTTGATGCCCTGACGGCGTGTGTAGTGCAGGAGACTGGAGTCAAACCACGTCCTGGGTGTCTGGAGAAAAAAAGCAGGAGAGACAAAGGGGGAGAGGGAAAGCATTAATTTACATTCAAAACAACCTTGTGTGGGCATAAAGATGACAGGTTAGAGTTGTAATAATGTTTCAGTGTCCCTTTAACTTAGTCCACCATTACAACAGGACTCAGAGACAGATACATGTGATGCAGAATACTGAACCCCAGCAGCAGAGAAATGAGGATTCCTAGAGCGGGAAAGAGGGAGAACCAGGTTGGGGTCAAGGTCAGAACCGTCATTCTTACCTGGGTGTGTTGAGAGGGGTTGACAGATTGTGAGCAAACAGATGTAGTGCAGTAAGCTTGTGTAAAAACACGTCCTGGATGGGTGTGGAGAACAGGAGAGGGGGAAGCAAAGCATTATTTCACATTCACAATCACATTGTGTGAGCATAAAGATGACAGGTTAGAATTGTAATAAGTGCAGTGTCAAATTACCCCAGTGGCAATTAAGTGCCCATTTAACATTTCTAGTAGAATGAATTATATGCAAATATGATGTTTTGATGAAAATGCAGACCTTAAACTTGAATATGTCTCTTCAGGGTAATCAAACGCAATCCTCCCACAGTGTAATCCACCAGCGGATATGGATCCGTCAGTTCATCTGGCGCCACGAGTATTATGTCTTTGGTGGGGCTCACTTTAAGTTCAAAGGCCCTGAAGTGTTCCCAGTGCCATGCACTCAGCTTCCGAACAATGAAAAAAAGATTGTCCTTCAGAACCAACATGTGGATGATTTCAGTGAATTCAGGGATCCCTGCCAAAGATCCATATGCAAGGATCATTCCAGTTCTGTAATTGAATCCATCGTAAGTGACATTCTTTGCCAGACACACATTGTCCACAGCTGGGTGTTTCAGCCGGATAGCTTTTGCGATCTCCTCTTTCAACACATCAAGAGAAAGAGTTGAAACATTTGACACTTCCAGAAGAGGTTTTTGAGGGTACATAAATACCTGCTGTGCCATGTGAAATTGGTGTCGCTCGGCCAAAGACAACAACACATTCTTGAAAGATCTTATATATCGAGCAACTCTTTTAAAAAAACTGTGTTTGGCTTCAAATCTTAAAGTCCAAAGACAAACTAATGGTCCAAATTGATGAATTAGTTGGGGGTAATGTTCCAAATAATGGTGCTTAGGCAGCAGGTTGTAGTCTGGGAAAACCTCTTTAAGTTGTACTCTGTGCTCTGATATCTTGAAATTCAAATATGCAATCGATTCCTCTGTATGAACAGGTGAGACAATAAGGTCCACAATATCCTTTAGATCAGTCAATATTTTCCATGCAGGTTCTTCAACAGGCACCTTCTGGCCAACAAGGAAGGGGAAAAACCTTAACAAGCTCCAGTTTTCGTGCGAATTCCCCCCTATCGTCTTTCGTGTTGCAAAGTTCAATGGCACTGGATGGGGACAATTAACTTTGTCAGTCCACTTAAAGGGGAAATGTAGTATAGACTCGTTTAAATATGCAAGTGTAAAGTATTTCTTAGATGTGAAGATGGACAGACACAAAGCTATCTCTGCAGGAACAATCCCTTCAAATAAATCGTGGACCAGATCCGGGGGGAAACCGGTAGTGACTTTGAAATGACTGAGTTTCTCAGAGAGAACACATCTCCTCTTAACACCACAGAAATTGTTCAGAGATTGTTCTTCGATGGTTTTGAGATGGTCCGAGTGAAGGTCTTCTGTTCTTGATGTAAAAGATCCACTGTCTACTTGCTTAGTTTGAATTTCTGATTTGGAAGCGGTACAAAATCGGCATATGTGACCACTTGAAAAACTCTCAATAAATCCAGCGATGCCGTGGGCTCCAAGATTGTCTGCTATGACACACTGTACTGTTCCCTTAACACATTTCCCTAACTTTGACAAAAACACACCGTGTTGTTCCAAGGAAATTAAATCACAAATGAGAGGCTCGAGTACTGCTTCATAGCCATACAACTTCAAATCATCACTTCTGACTAGAAGAGCCAAGTGTATCGATGACAGTGAAGATTGACAACCGGGGGACAGATTACCTAAAGTCCAATAGAGGGCACAGATCTTATGTTTTCTTCGTGATGTCCCAATGGGGTTGCATATTTCAAAATCATCAATATAAAGGTTAAGTGAAATTGCACAGTCTTTAGACAAAAATGTGTTGTTTCTGAAAAATTCACCATCAAAGGGACAACTGTAAACTGCTTTATCACTGTCGGGTGACTGATATTTCCCTTTCAAATTGGCAGTCTTTTTTAAGATAGAATCTAAATTTAGAATCTGCTGCAGTGTTTTCAGCACAGATACATACTGTAATGATTTTTTGTTCCTTTTATCAAGAATATATTCCACTGGTGACACTACACCAAATTCTCTTTTATAATATGACTTGCGCTTCCAAGATGTAGACAATGGGCCTTGTTTCACTATTGCTTTTTGAATTGGATGGGAAGAACAAAGAACTGTAGCTAGCTCTTCAACAACAGATGCTTCCACATGACAATCGTTATCTCCCAAAACCTGATTAATTGTTTTTAGACTATGTGGCACAGAGACAGTTCCAATAAGATGTTGTAGCTCCTCAAGCAATTCGTTGACAGCTGTACTGGAGACTAAGTATGTATGTTCCAATTTAAGTAAAAGTGAAGCTAATTTCAGTTCAAATTCCTTTTCAAAATCCCTAGACTCTTCAGTGGTTGGCTCACCCAGCTGTACTTCTTCATTCAGGTCAGAGTTCAATGATTCAGAAGGATTGGAACTGAGTGATGATGTGACAATTATTCCACTTTTTAAGTCATCAACGGTGCATGTCTGATGTTTTCTCCATTTATGGGTCCTGAAACTGCTGTATATGTTTGTTTTGTATGAACAACCATCAAACATACAAGAGACTTGTTCATTTTTTTTCAAATGTTGATTGATATGAAGGAAAAAATCATACTCCGTGGAAAGCTGATTGTTGTCACAAATGTAGCACTTGAATGAAGAGACCTTTTGTGTGAACTCCTGAGAAGGATGATTCCTAGTAAGATGTTTTTGTAGACCATTCCATGTCTTAGACGAACAGGGACAATTTTCGTGGATGCATGGGTAAGGACGGCGCCTACCGTGAAACCGATGGTCAATGCGATAGTGTTTTAGTAGCTCAGATCGTGCTGAAAATGACAGGCTGCAGTCTTTGCATTTCCACATCCGATAACTGAGAAAACAAAAGAAGAAATGGTGAATTCCCGAGCTGGCGCAATCAACAGAGCTAAAAATATATATTTTTAAAATACAGTAATCCATTTACTACTATGAAAATGTATAGATGAGGGTCTAATATTCAGGGTGATTTGTGAAATGGTTAAAAAGGCGATGTGCAGTGTAGGTGCAACATGTTACCTGCTCAGGTTGGATGGAGATATAGGCTACAGCCAGGGAGCTGAAGAGAGCAGCCTTGTGTTTCTGAAAGCATACAAGATAAAATAAACAATTACTACTCTCTGAAGACCACATAATACAGAACCAAGAGGTAAACCTTTATGGGTGGAGAGAGCCAGCGTTTTCTCACCAGCAACAGAGCTCAGCCTCAGAGTAATAGCCACACTAGCTGGATGTTAGCAAGTGCTAGCACGTCTCTCTTTCTCTCTCTTGCAGCACCACAAAGGAAAAAAATGCAGTCTGGGTGAAGCGCTGGAGCCGCGAACGGACGATATCTAACGTTAACTAAAGCCTGGAATGTAGTTAACAAGTATGAGAGCCGTTGTAGTGTGCTAGCTCGATGCTAACTTCGACTAGCGTTAGCGGTTAGCATCCGACGCTAACACCCCCATCCCAGCTCAGCACAACGGCTCTCCTGCTCGGTAACTTAGACCAAAACACTGGAGGCTGCCGTTGTTATCGGCCCACGTCTCCAGTGCTTCACTCGAACTGTATTTCCTTACCTTTACAGACCTGACAACTGTTGCTGGAGCCCGAGAGGACGGGCCCAGTCTGCAATATCTGTTTAGCCTGGAATGTAGCCTTTTGGCTAACGTTAGCTTACATTACCGACACTTGTAAAGAGTTAGAAAATATATTTATTATTATTCACGGTCATAGCTGCTACTGCCAACTAGCTAGCCAGCTAACGTTACTGCCAGCTAACGTTACAATCATGCCAGGTAACTTATCGCCCCATATAAGTACTTAAATTGGGCCATTCTTTGCAATTTTAACAACACGAAACACTAAAACATTAATTAATGGCAAAGTCTTTGCTACTTACGTTTATTTTTCGACGAAATCCACCCAGGACGTAAAGGATATCACGATGTCCAGCGTCTGGTCAGCATGCCGAGAGGGAGCTACCGGACTTAACATGTGCGCTGACTGAGCAGTGTGCAGTGCGCATGCGCAGTTCATTTGACTCAACCTAAAAATATTACCTGCAGGTCATGAAGAAAAAAAATAAATTGAGAGAAATCAAAAACTTTGTTTTGGGTCCTTTGGACGTATATTTAGTTCAGTATAAATCAAACTTGATGTATCTAAATGCAAAAAGAATGAGTTTTACAATCAAATCAATAATTTTATACTGTTTTAAATGGCAGTTATTAGTTTGAATGAACAACTGCATGTTACACTTTTTTCAGTGTACACTACCAGGGCGGTTTTCCATCAAAGTGACGAAACAAAGCCAAGCTCACCTGAGAAGGAGAGGGTTAACAAAGAATTAACAAACACTGCTGATGTAAAGGAGTCTCCAAGGGGACAAATTATGGAAATATCACTTTTTGAAGGTTCTATATTTGGGTGTTTGTCTTGTCTTCCGGACCCCAGAATGTGAGAATTAAAGGGACAACAAGGAGTTTCTATTTGGTTATAAAAAAGTCTCACGTTAATGTGGATGAATCTACGTTACCCACACTAACGGGCCCATTTTCGATAAATATATAGTTTTGTCTCTATCATTATTTTGTTATTATTAGTGGTGGTGGAAATGCTGGTCGAGCCGACCAGCGTTTCCTTACTTTCGGTTTCGTGGCGAGTCATGAGAATAACGCCGCCGAATCTCCGTTTATGGTCGGAACTACGACGGTATGTGATCGTCTTCCAACCTCTGACTTTAATTCTTGATGAATGAAAACATGAGTCTGTCTTGCGCCGGTCAAAGAATTTCACGGTGCGGAGGCTCATAAATGTAGTGTGAAAACACTTCACTTTTCCAAAACTCCTTGTTGTCCCCTAAAAAAATCTATAATTTGCAGGTTCCCAGGTCGAAATCTATGTGGTTTTACAAGCTGTTCCCATGCTCAGTTGTCCCATGCCATTGACGAGTAAACTCGTCACAGCCTGCCGAACGTTCAGAGCAGCTCTGCTGTCCCTCTCTCTTCAGCCTCGTGTTTGGCTGCACTTGTACAAAAAAAATCACAAGCACTTTCAAACTGTGAAAGCGTGTGTTTTATTGTTTTTTCTGTGGCCAACACACCGTGGAGCGGTGCTCTGATCAGCGCGGCACAGAAAAGAGAAACAAACTATGCAGGATATTTACCTTAAGTTTAATTTTAACCGTCGTTAAACAGCTTCGGACTAATTGTGATGTTAGATAAATGACTTGTAGCTTGTAACTTACAGAGAGAGTGGAGGCTCCTTCCACACCGCTGCTGGAAACCAAACCTGCTGATCAGAGCGGGCGGAGCCGCGGGGTCACAGCTCATGTCTCTGTTGCACCCGAGTCCGCGACACAAGCGCCCCGTCATATTTAATGACTTATTTTACTCTTAAACCATGTAATAATAATAATAGGCCTGTATAATAATACTTATATGGAGTTTATTGGTTGTTATGAAAAAATAAACCCGTGGTATATTTCTCCATGACAACCTCTGCCCTCTACATGATCCCTTATAATAAATCGATAAAACATTTCCGTGATCGATAAAATTCTTAACGATCAATAATCGATCATCGATTAATCATGCCCATCCCTAGTTCGACGTGAGAAAAAGGTAAACAAATAGCCAAAAACATGTGGTCCGGAGTGGATGTGCTGAGGAATTAGTGTGGTCGCGAAAGAGTTAGACATAGTAGAGGGGGCGGGGAGGGGTGTTTGCATTTTGCAAACATTATGCATTTAAAGGAACAGGCACTGAAAGCAGCCGTTCTGAATCAGGCCTATTTTGAGGAGATGAAAGGAGCTGTGATGTTTGATCCTCGGGGTATTTTGACCTGAAGCATGTCACAGAGATGTACCTGGGAAAAGTGCCATAATATGTCTCCTTTAATGGTCACTGTCTGACCTGAAAAATCATCAAAATGTTATGAAATGAGCCGAATGATAAGTGTTGCAGGGAGAATTGAGACGGGTGATGTCATGACGTAGGCTTTGCTCTACTGTGCATCTCCAGCCCTTGGAAAAGTAAACTAGTTCTTGATGTGCTATTTTCTAGTAACAGTAACTTTACATTTTTTATACTGTTCAGCTTTTTACAATTTTACAAAGTAAACATGAGTAATGTGAACAGGGGTGTAGCACCAAATTCTGGGCCCTGTACACTCTCAATGTCAGTGGGCCCCTATCCATGCCCGCGAGGCACGTGAGAGAAAAAAAAAAGGGGGGGGGGGGGGGGGTGTATTTATACAATCTACTACAATCAACTACAATCAGTATTCATCATGCTCAATAAGTTGCAGAGGCAAAAATGTTTTAAGCCATTTTTCAGCCAGATTGAGAAGAATAGCTAATTGTTTTTCTATGTTCTCACCACCCAGACCTATCTCTTTCTCTCTCTATCTATCTATCTGTGGCAAAAATCAGAATCACAATCATTTTTGATTGATAGTGAGATCACAGTTATTTAACATGATCATTCATTGGCTTTGGTAACATCATGAATTTATTGAACATTGACAATATCTTTTAAGCACAGCACTGCACCGCAATGCTAAGGCTTTTTACCAGACAAAAATAATAAATTGCGTTATTGCTCAATTAATATATTACTAGTGTGCACTTGAGCCTACAGTGATATTGGTATGTTATTTACATGTTGATATATGCAGCAGCAATATTGCTAGATGGATCATTCATTAAATCTCAGCACGGAGTTTCACTTTCAGCTCTGCTGTGTTAGTAGACAAAATGCTATAGCACACACACTGAACCAAAAGGCTAACTTACTTTAAACTTCAGGTAAACAACTCATATTTAGACAGCAATTCTACCAGTCAGCACCACTCTCTCTCTTTCTCTCTCTCCACCTCGCGAACCAATATACCAACGTAAGGGGGGGTCGGAGGGGGGAGCTCGCCTTTGAATACTTGAACAACGATCTCACCTGGTCTTTGCTCATCTCTAATCTCATCTTCAGAAGAGCTGCCAGGACTGACCACTGCTGCTTCTGCTGCTCCAGCTGCTGCGGCTGCGCCACTCTCTGTTTCTGAAACTGGTTAATATTGACAACTAACGTTAGCTGGCCTGTACTTGTCTTTATACTTACAGCCGCAAGCAGCCTGGTTGGCAGCTAGCTAAGCTAAAGACTTCACGTGAGCATACAAATATAAGCAGCAGCTGTCTGGAGTGGACTATGTTAACTTTAATTGGACTTTGCATGACAAGCTAACTTGGTTCACCTTTGGGAAAGAAAGCAGTCAGCAGCTGCCTCCCCTCGTTCTGCCGTCTTTCTTTTTGTTTCCTCTCTTTCTTTTTCTGATAGCCCGATTTATGTTTTTTGGGCAGCATGATGTCCTGCACACAGGTCTCTGATCTGGGCGCACTGTCTGACCTTACACTTGTTGCCGGTCGCTGTTGGGTGGACTAAACCATTTTGCATCTCCAAGAGGGGGGCCCCAGAATGTCTAATATGTTGGGAGAACTGTGACATTAAGTTCATTCTCTCATTTGATGTTATCAATATATTTGAAATAAATTATGACACCAATTAATTGGAGGGCCCAATTCATTCGAAATAAAAACATTACAAAAAAAAAAAAAAATCAGGATTTTCATGGGCCCCTCTCTCTACTCGGGCCCTGGGTAGTCAGGTCCACTTTTCCCCCCACTACCACGCCCATGAATGTGAACTCTGAAATGAACCTGACAGAATGGTGTGTTCAGAGTCCATTTCTACCTATTGGCCATTCTTTGACACACAGACTTCACAGTAGACTTCAGTGGACTGCAGTCCCCTTGATTGTAATTAATTACACCAGTGGTTTTCCTACAGCTCTGCTCTGTGGTTTGTGTGAACATACAGTAATTTAATCAGGACTAAATTTTGTGGTTGTCGGATAATGTTTTCATCCAAAACACATTAAGTGGGATTCTAAGTATTCACAGGAGCAGGACAGCATACACAGAGGTGACTCATAATTAGGACTGCATATGTAATCAAAATGTTATTGTAATCAAGTCTGATTCCACATTTGACAGGAGCTGTGTTGTTGTTGTTGTTGATGATGATGATTTTGTTTGATAAAATCCATAAATGAAGCATAGTGCTTTTACAGAGTGCTGCAAATCAAATTCTCCAAGCTTGTTAGGTTGCATCATCAATTTTGTTAGTGAAATTGAAATGCAGAAATGACTACTGAAAATAGGACTCACCACAATATCTGCCAGAATAAAGTAATAACCTTTTTATAACTCCAAAAACTGGTCATTTCATTAAGGAGCAATATTCATTGATGTGTTTAAACAGTTTTTGGACAACAATGGAGCTTTATGGTGCAGAGGAATGCGACACTATTTCACAATCAGATTATTTAACTGATGATTTTGGTACTTTTATCTAGATGGTAGGTCAAGCATATCACCAAAGGCTGTGTCCTTTTGCTGTGTCATGGTGGTTTATTTTCTGCCAATCAACATAAAGTAAAGATAATCGGATAACATCATTGTCTACAGCTCAGGTTGATGCATTCTGTGACACACAGGACTTTTGCAATAACGGTATTTTATTTTTCATTATGTGTAATTTCATTCTACATTATCCCGCTATTTTATTCATAATATTCATCACTTGTTCTCTCTCTCTCTCAGATTACAGCTTTTGATGAGCTCCAGGCTGACTTCAAGGTGCCAATCGATCAGGGCAATCCACTCCATGCGGTAGGTTTCCTTTTTCCTGCTCACTGATACGATTCTACCGGTACACATACATTCTACACATTTTAGTTTCTTTTCAATTAATGTTTTTGTGTTGATGGAAACTGTAGAAAACAGACAGAACAGAAAAAAACAACAGAAAGAAAAAATCAAACAGATATTTCTCATTCTTTGCCTGTGTCTTTCCAAGTCTACATTCCTGCATCTTCACTTTTTCCCTCCATCTCTATTAATTTTAAATCAGGCAGCTGGCAACGTAGTTTTTTGTAAGCCCTACTTACTTCCTGGCTGGCAAGAATACTATTGTAAGACTCCGGGGCAAAGCATCCAGTGTGAATGAATCATCATTTACAAATAACCCTGAAATTCAAAAAGAAATAAAATAAATGTGAAAAGCCACTAACAGCAGTAAACATATAGTAGAATTTACAGTTGGTCCGATCTTACACACTGTGATTTTTGCCAGTGCCAATGCAGACTCTTTCTAACCTAAATCATTCCAGACCTTAGACCTCCTGCCAGGCTTTTGTGTAGCCTGAGCCATGTTCAGGATAAACGGCCCCAGAGAGTCTTGACTTGAGACATATTATTTTTGGGTGCAAAAAATGTGAACATTTCTAGACTTGACCTTGTTATTCAGTCCCCATGCACCTGTTTCACTCCTGGACATGGTGTTGAACATGGAGCTGGCAGATTTCTCTTTTACCTACAAACAAAAATTGCTTACAGTGAGCTTACAGCATCGCCTCAGCCAATGTGCTATATACTGATGATGTCTGATGTGGGTGTATTTCTGTGACAGAATATTTGGTCACCATATCGCGAAGGACAACACACACCAGACAAACATGTCAAAACACGTAACACCTCATCCTGTTGCTTATCTTTGTATGAAGACATATCGGCTGCCTCTCGACCATAGACTATGAAGCTTGGCGTCGCCTCATTGATGATTTCTGAAGAGTGATCTTGAAGCTCAGGCCTAGTCCACACAAACATGGCTATTTTTGAAACTGAACTTTTACTTTTACTGCAAGGAGAGGAGACAGAGGTACATGCTGGTTTGTGGCAAGCATTAGCTCATCCACCTCGTCAGTCAATGTGGTCATACCCCAGTTAAACAGAACTTAAAATCTAAGGGTCATAAAAATTCACCCCCTTACATTTGTCATGAAGGAGGAAAAAACTGTAAGCATATGTAAAGTTAGACATTTTAACCTGGGAGACATGGGGACGGACTCAAGTGTCCATTGGACAAACTGCATTTCTCGACACTTGAATGTTCAGCTGAGTTTGATGCTTGAAGCAGCACTTTTATCCATTTGATTTGCTCCCTGCACTGGCACATCTAGGCCACTGTAACGGATGTGCACTCACTCCACCCATAAAAGACGTGCTAACCAACCGAACCCCACCTAGGGCAGGCCGTGAGAAACACAACGCAGAGGGCCAGATATGACATCGGCTACACCACCATACCCTCTGTTGTCTGATCCCTCTTGTGTGTTTTCTGCGCACAATTCAACACATGTCACTTCACTTAAATCCATAGATGATGCCCAGTGTCTTACTGTGAGATCTCAGACCATGACAACCAAAGATTTCATCATATTTTACTAAAGATACATGTTTTTCATCAGTTACCACTGAAAAACTGCACAGTATCACCTTGACATACACCAGTAGTCTAATGTAAGGTTTAAAGTCTTTTGCAATACTGTATAACCCATCTTCTATTTAAATAGGAACGCTCATTCATTTCAGCTGCATGTTATTCATTCAGATGTTATGTTTCAACAATAGTCTAGTCACAGGTTAATACACAGGATTATACATACATCTGCAAGTCTGATAAACAAATCGGATGCGAAGTGAATATCAAATAAACACAGCGGATTAAACAGTGTTTTGGCAGATCTGCACTGATCCGTTCAATGTATAAATATATTAGTGAGAGAAAAGGGGTTTTACCTCATCCTCATCTCTTTCTGTTACCTTTTTGGAAAAAAAATAAAAAATAAACAAGAAAAAAACAAATATGTTTCATTCCACAGCAGCCGTCAGGGGAGGCTGTGTGGAAGAGATGTACATTAGTGTTGGCTAACATAGGAGATCTGCCACAAGTGAAGTTGTTTTAGGATGAATTCCAGCTCTCTAAATCCTTTTCCCTCGAGTCATTTGGGCTTTTACTAACACAGTTGGCTCTTAATAATACATAGTGCTACAGCACAGTTAGTCTGGAGGTGACTTTGACTTAAGAGCTCTGGACTGTGGAGCTTCTCTGGAGTATTGACTTCTATAGTTCCTTGGGGATGTGTGGAAGAGAGAGAGGGAGAGAGAGAGAGAGAGAGAGAGAGAGAGAGAGAGAGAGAGAGAGAGAGAGAGAGAGAGAGAGGGAGAAAAAAGTTGGAGAAGGGAAAAGAGTGACGAAAAAATTGCAAACTGGGTGAAAGAGAGGAGCTGGAGATGGAGACGGACGCAAAGAGGGAGATGGATGGATGAGGATTTCTTAAGAGGCAAACTGAAAAGAATTCCTCAGCTTGAAAGGCATTTTTCAAGAGTCTGAAAAACAGTGCATTAGACCAGATTTCCCCACTCATTTCCACTTTCATATTTTGTCATATTTGCATATCATTATGCAGCGCAGAATGTATCAAAGAATCCGGCAGGGGAACGGGTACAAAAGTTCGATCCAATTTTCTCTTCCTTTTTCTTTCTTCTCTCACTCTCTTGTATTTTCTAAACCCATCCTTCCCCTTTGCCTCCTGCTTTTTGTATGAAATGAATTACTTCCACCCATTTCCACGTGAATATGTGGCTCTGAAATGCACGATTGCTCTTTCAAACATCCTTTAAATCTATTGTTAAAGCTGCAGATACCCTTAAAGATACTGTGTTCCCACTGGCACCAGAAAACCATGGAAACTTTGTGGATTTCCGAAAAAAAAAAAAATCAAGTGATTTTCTCATCTGCTCCTTTTGGATCTACAGTGATTTACATGTAAGAAAGTCATAAAAATTGTAGTTTAAGCAAAAGACGTATACATATAAGAGATACAACCTATAGATGCAACACTACAGTATTAGTCAAATTCTGTATGAGAAAATTTCTACTCCATGTCCCTTCCATTATCCTCATTTCATGTACACATAAATTAGTTAATCATATTTGGGTTCAATAGACTTATGTGGCTGCTCTCTGAGGTTCTGCTCAGGGCTGGGGGCTTTTATTTTAGCTAATTAATTAGAGTTTTGCTTGATTGGGACTTCAGAGATTAATTTGTAGGCTGTTTTTAGTGTGTGTTCGTGTGTGCATGTGCCTGTGCCTGTGCCTGTGCCTGTGCCTGTGCGTGTGTACCTGTGCTTCTATTTTTGTGAAGACATTTTGGTCAGTCCGCACAAATTCAAGGCACTTTTCAAGGTATAAGACTAGAAACCAAACATGCAAATGCAAGTGAAGTAAGCTGTTTCATTTATTCCTATACTGCCTTGCAATTACAAATACAGGTTTATGTAATCAAACAAAGATCTGCCAAAGAGTTATTAGATTTGGATGAGTCAGGATGAATTTCACTGAGGCTTTTACTTTGAGAATCTGACATATTATGTCAAGCCTCTCGTGTGTGTGCTGTTGCGTTTTGGGGCTTTATTTAAAAAAGAGAGGCAGATTGTTGAGACTGAGGGTGAGCACACAAGCTGTTGATGGTCTTGGTGTTTGTGTCCATCAATGTGCGTGTGTTGGGCAGCCTAATTGAAAAAATGATAGATCATTGAAGTTAATGGTTAATGAGCTCAGTTAATATTAAAGTCTCAGCATTTCACAATATACCATGATTGACTGGACCATCTGTGGACCAACTACATCATGTGTAGTGATCAATAAAGTTTCAGTGGTGCCTGGCTCAGTGGTGGTCTTTTCAAATAGAGATGCTGCAGTATAATGAAATACACTTAATTGATTTATCAACAAAGCAAACAAATGCCAACAGATATATTGGGCACTTAAACACAACATTATTGCAACACAAATCTATAAATTCTGAAACAGGGATATTAAATAGGTACATCTATTATTGGATAGCTGGAACCCTTGATGGACTAATTTTCAAAGGGGTCCATATATGGACAGTAGACCCTCATTTCAGAAGGTCTGCAAGACACCACAGCCTTAAAGCAGAAGTAAGTGATCCGGTCGTTCTGGCTAACTTCCTGTCAGCCGATGGAGTTAGCAGTCCCCGCCCTCGTCATGGATCTATTGGTCCTCGTCCCTACGTCACCACATTCACGCGCATCCCTTGGCTGCACGCACAGCCCTTCATGTCGTTCTCTCTCCTCATTGGATAAAGGTTGTAGGATACAAGGAAAGTTTTCTCCTCGGCTTACAGCAGAGCAGAGTGACTGACAGACCCGTGTTTCAGACCAAACACTCTATAGAAGTGATTGCTGTCGGAAGATACAACTATTTAAGACTTATATTAACACAAACATTCCTCTTACTTCTGCTTTAATGGACTTTGATTTATAATTCCGTCTGTTTGATGTTTTGTCATTGGTCACTGTGATATTCTTGTTTTGATCTACTGCTATTTGTTATGTGAGTAAAGTTTTTGAAGGTATAATATGTAGGAATTCCCCCCATCTCGTGGTGCGGTTGCATATCTGAACGTATTCTTGATGTTGCATTCAGGTGAAATGGGGCAGACGTCAGACAGACAACAGCTGCATGTAACAGGATAAACAACATCTATGTAAACAAGTGGTCCACCAGCACGAGGCAAAACAATACAGGCGTGACAATATGTTGTCATGGTGATGTGGTATTGTTTTACTGTCTTTCTCTGGTGGAGTAAAATGACATCCGGTTGGTTTGCTGACGGCCGTCTGCCGTCTGCACCTGAATGCAACACCAGTGCCTCCGTCCTTCCTCACACTACACAGTGGTGACAGTTTTAACAGGCCGAGCCCACAGCTCCGCTCAGTTTCCGTGGTTACCTACGGTCACACTGCCACTCAACGTAAAAAATGACGATGCAACATGGCCGCCTCGGTTCGGTGCATCACCCACTTATGTATTTGTAACGACTTGTAACAACTCATTCTAAGGTACCAGAAAGCTTTCATTTGAATGTGGGTGTGATTCCACTTCAGTGAAATACGTATTAATGAAAGCAAGATTTGATTTTTGTTAATAAAAAGCCAAATAAGTTACATACTGGGACTTTAATGGTTTCAAATTAGAAGCCCTGAGTGGTTTCTTTCCCTTTTGTGGTAATTGTGTCTTTCAAGTGACTTGCATCATGTTTAAGAGTAAAGTTTAAACACCTCACATTTTCATGCTCCTTCTCTCTTTAACCCGGTTCATCCTGAGTGAGCAGCCATAGTTCACAGCACACACACACACACACACACACACACACACACTAGAAATGATACATATGATCTGTCTCTCACTAACTCTTGCATAATATCTCCAACCCAGCTCTCCTCTCCTCTCTTTCTGTCTTTGTCTTTCTTCTTTCTTCCAGGCAGTCTAATTAGCAGTTTCTGTCACCCTGGTCCCTTTGCACATACACATACACACGTGCGCGTGCACACGCACACACACACACACACACACACACACACACACACACACACACACACACACACACACACACACACTTGTTTCATTGTCCCTGTGTGATACAAGCATAGACATAGAGCATTCCCTAGCCCCTCAGAGGACCAGTGTTCCCAACAAGGTTTCCTTTAAAGGCTTAAACTAGTTGCAACCTTGCAGTAAACATCAGGTAAAACTTGATTAATTCAGTGTCCCTCTGTCTCTGTTAATCCTTCCTGTCTCCATAGACTTTGCCTGGCTTGGGCATTTGGGGCTGTGGGATCATTTTCTCTCTTCTTTGTTTCCTATCTACATGTAAATGTATGTATATGTAATTTCTTTCTTCAGTGAATTAAGTGTTGTACTTAATCTTCAATGAACGGGGCCACACCAATCAGAGATGGTTAACAAGAACATTTGGGAAATACCCATATAGTCATATTGGCTAACAGTATCTGTCAGTTCCTCACTAGATGGGGTTTGGATGCAAACACCAGCTCAGTGTGAGGAGAAGATGGATAGATGGACACCTTCCTCGACTGGTTGAGCCAAAAGGGAATCGTTGTTTATACTGTTGGATTCTGGGAATTTTCAGTGAGACTAATGGATCTTATAGTGAGAGGACAAAGAGGAAAAGCACAAACTTCGAGAGAGAGTTAATCACATTCAATAGTAGTGATATAGGGAGAAAGATAAGAAAAGCCGCCCCAGCAGCCTTGGCTTATAGCACCAAAGTAAAGGATGGTTCAGTTCACCTTCCGATTAGGGAAGGACCCGCTCTACCTCCTGAATGAATAGATGCTAAATGGGACTGGAGCAGGGAAAGTATGCAATTGGTGAATAATCCAAAATGATGTGACCTTCACATAAAGCAGCTGGTAAAGGACGGAGAGGCCATTTGTAATTTACCTCTTATATGTGAAGAACAAGATGATTCAGCACAGTGGTTTGTGAAGGTGAGGAGGCAGCAGTGGTTTTGTGCTGTAAATACCTTTGTATTGATTCACTCATTTACTCCATCTATCCTCCCATTCATTTTTAAATTAATGTATATCTATGCATTTCCCATCAAAATTAAACAGCATTCAGCTTCCATTTCTTAATTGCCAGTTATTCTACTGCAACAGCTCCACACAACAGGAGGCATTGCATCAGCCTTTATTACTGAAATAAATTATTACAAAGTCTGGCACTGGTTTTAATGGAAAACTGAACAGACTTGCTGGTGCACAATTAAAATCGTATTATCAACTAAATAAAGGGCCTTGACAAAAAGGTACATCCTACCCCACAAGATGTAATATAACCCACATTGCTTTAGTGAGTTTCAATTATTCACTGGTCTACCACGGCCTTCCTTTGAAGTTCATATGCACTGTTTGGAACAACAAGGCCTGTGTGTGTTGCATTCACAAAGTTACTAAAGAGAACATGCTCAACTCAGAAACAGTTACAGACACACCCTTCACTTGACAGCCATAAGAAAACAAGTAACATTCATCCATCATGGTTTTATCTGTGTACTCTATAGTAGATTGTCCTTTTCTGAAGCTGACAGGATTCCTCTCTTGTTTGTTTTTCCTGTTTTCACTGTATGCCGCAGGCCAAGTCTGTGCAGCAGACTGCTCAACATGTTGACTTGTCTGACTTCACTTGTTTTCTTTTTTTTGCTTCAGTTCCTGAAGCTCATCTACCAGGCTCTTCCTTCTGGCAGCTCTTTGAGTTGCTCTCTTTTTCTTCTCTTGTTGTCAAGGTGCATGTGTCACATACCTTTGCCTTGCAGACATTTGAAGCTCGTCTGCGATGCGGACTTTCTCAAGGCCACCAGCTGCCCTCATGCTAACAAGAGTGACCCACCATGCAGCTAATGAATCATCCCTCAAATTCTCCAGTGATTTGAATATATTTCCTGAGAATAATCACTCCACGATGACTTCTCCATGGGACATGAGACTTTAGATCATATCCCAAAGACCTCTCCAGCCAATATGAAGCAATGTGTCTCACAGGGCAGCACATTAGACCATCACACACACATGGGTTCCATATGAGAAAAAGGCTGCAGTTGGAGTTTTACCTAATGATCTTTTTCACAGATATCCCTCTGTACTGTGTCCATGCGCCTAATTGGAAAGCACATTAACGGTGCATTATTTCTGGAAGTTTAAGCTGGGATGTGCAACAATGCCTTCAGAGTGAGTTGAAACGTGCAGCCTTATGCTCCTCTTGGCTGCTGCCTCCCTCCCAGGAATACTGTCTGGCATCACCATCCCTGCACACAAGACAATCTCAGAACTGTCCTGGTGAAACAAGCCACTGAATGTTATGTCTTCAAGAACCTCTTAAACACTCATCTCTTCTGGGAGCAGCTGACATGCCTAACTAGCACTTTCAGTACTTGTTTACCTCATCTCCTTGCACTTGAACAGATGTAACACTTAGTACTTACACCAAGGTCTCCATGGTTTTCTACTGCCCCGAGGCATCTGGGATTCTGACAAATGAGTAAATGTACATTTAAGATGGCGCACAAACATCAAAAAATGATCCAAGTTCTTCTGAGACATTATTTCCTACTCAGTGGCCCTATTGGGAATTTTATGGTACTACAAACAAGGGCATCATTCAAGTAATGACGTGACAACAGGGAAAGGAGTTGTGGGCAACTCCACTGGTAATACCACAGAACAGTTTATTGGTCAATAGAAGTGATACTTAGTGCAATCAAATCAAATCAGATGTCTGAGTTTAGAAGTCAAGTTCCTCAACTGTCAACAACACAAAGAGACATGTGGACGTGTCCTTTTCTAAGGTGATGAGATAAATATATGTTCTGCAGCTACGGTTTCCTTTAAACATTGTTGTGACTGTGACTTTAAATACAGCTCCAGCTGGACTGTGCTCTCTGTACCCAGGATTTCAGTATGTTGAGGAAATTTTGGGAAGAATAGAATGATGTTTTAAAGTTAGTCAGTCAACACTGTACTTGTGTTCTAATTTTAAATTCTTTTTCTGGTGTCACTCTTGCTTCTTTTTAATGTCCAGCCTTACTAAACAGTTAACATCATTGCACCTCTTCCACACATATCTGTGATTATTATCAGCTGGATTTTTTGTTACTAAAATCTTAAAAACTAAGCACAACCAAACGTTAAGATGGGAGAACAAAAAAAGGATTGTCAGGAGTCCAATGGAGTTCTAGCAACACTCTGACATGGGAAATCAGTCTGTGACAGTGAAATCACTTGAAAAGTTGTCTGGCTGTAATTGTACTGTTTCCCATCCTGCCAAGAGTTGAATGTTACCATGTTGCTCTCTCTCTCTCTCTCTCTCTCTCTCTCTCTCTCTCTCTCTCTCTCTCTCTCTCTCTCTCTCTCTCTCTCTCTCTCTCTCTCTCTCTCTCTCTCTCTCCCTCACCCTCACACACACACACACACACACACACACATACACGCACACATGAAGTAAGGATGCACACTCTTACATATTCACACATTTTCTTATGAGGGGGATAAAGCTATAGCCAGGAGCCATGATAATATCATCCGATTGTGAAATCAGGCTGATAACTGAGGGAGGAGATGAGGAAAAGAGAGACTGGTGTTCTTTTTTTGTTGGGTTTTTTTTTTTTTTTTTTTTGGTCTTTCTTTTTTTTTCAAATGTTTTATGGATGTGAATTCATTAGTGGAACGGATTGATGTTCATTAGCGTTACACCAAGGACACAAGCAGAAAGTGATGACAGCCTTGGCTGCTCCACGCCTGTCTCTCTGCTTTAAGTTCAAGTGGTTTCAGTCAAAGGGGACACTTCTTTCCACAACATTTAAAACACGTTGACATCATGGACACCCTCTTCCACTTCATCTTTAAGGGGCTCACTGTCCAACCATGCTCACACAAGCCGTTTCCTGCAAAAGAGAGTTTTATTTTAATTGGTCACCTTACAGCCCCTCCCTCTTTACAGCTCTTGTTTATACTCTACCTTCACACCACTCCTGCTTGTCAAGCAAATTCTTGCTGACTAACATTTCAAAGAGCCATCACACTAATTGCTTGTTAATGAGTAGACAGTTGTGTGTGTGTTGATGCGCACACGTGTACACAGACAGAGTGCTGCTCTGGGTGGAATATATTTGTGTGTCCTTGTTCAATCCCGGCAGCAGATGAAGCAAAGGGGAGGAGGCGTCCTTGATGAGATGCATGGTCTCAGAAATAGACATTAACGGTATAGATAATTGGCCATTAGCCCAAGTCCTTCATGCCTGTGGTGTTGTGTTTTTGTCAGCGATACAGGAGTTTGTGTGTACACAGTCAGGTCCAAAAGTCTGAGACAACTTTCGACTCTTCATCTGCTGAGGGCAGATTGAGGACGGAGGCTGGGTTCAAATTCAGCGTTTTGAAGAACATGAAAGAACTCTGCAGGAAAAATGTAATCCACCACTATGAATACAAATTCAGCCCGACTTTCCCACTGTTCCTCCTCCCAATCATAGATTCCCTTTATTGCCCATCATGCCTCTGCCGTATATTGCATTTCAAAGTCAACTCTGGGCTGAACTGGGTCTCTCCATCTACTTTAAAACATCTGAAATAATAAAAAGGTAAAAGGCAGTGCAGTATAATATTCTTTTCACTTTCCCCCACACGGTCTAATTCTGATGCTCCTGTGAAATGAGGTGAATAACCCTTAGGTGATGTGGGGGAGATGGGAGATTGCAGGAGTGGAAGTCAGGATGCTATATATTGGCAACCCTCAACACATAGGCCCAGACACACACACACACACACACACAGCCATGACAAAAGGAGACAGACAAAGCAGGCCAATTAACAAAATGATGAAGAACCCAACAAATCTAAGAGGAAAACTAACTATGACATAGATGCATGTGTGAATAAGAACGTGAAACATGTGGTGCAGCAGCATAAACCAAACACCGACCAAATGACTTCCTTAAGGCCCTTACACACTGGGGACGTATTTTTTGTGTGAGTAATATGCATGTAAATATTTTTTTCACACTCCGGTTTTCATCACAAGTCCTTTCACACACATAGCGAATGTTACGCAGTGAAAATGCGACATAATCTTTTTCGAAGCAAGATTGATTCGCTTGAGCTTCCACCCAGTGAATAAATGCATTAACCAATCATGTAGCACAAAAAAGGAGGTACGTCACAACCCCACACACACGGGGGGGTGGGGGGGTATGTGAACATGTGGAAAATGTTCACATTATTTGACAAAAAACTATGCAACACTTTGGACCCCTTTAGCTAGTAGTTGTTTTATAGGCTGTACATAATCATACCAAAATGACCCACAATTATATAAACTAGACTCAGACTTTTTATTATTCTTATTATAGACCCATTAGATATGAAAAGAGTCTCCTACATGCTTTAGATTAGATTAGATTAGATAGAACTTTATTCATCCCGAAGGAAATTATTTAGCTTTATACCACTGACTATCAGAACAGAAATATCCTGTGGTTTTCAGCCTTCTATGATAATATTTAGCCTACCTACCGTTTACAGCTGAGAACATCAATTACTTTTTCACATAGGACCAGGTAGGTTTGGATAGCCCCCCCAAGCATTTCATATTTGGGTCATCTTTGTCTAATAATAAAAGTTGTTCATTCTACATCTTTGAGGCGATGTCTTTCCACATACGGGCTTCCTTCGCCTTTCAAACAGAGCTGAACCGGTCTGACACAACACCGACGGTAGAAGCAGGCCCATGGAGCTGTATGCTGCGGACATGCACGAAAAAAGTGCACCAAATGCACAGCGCGTGCATGACACACGTCGACATTGAAAGTTATTTCTACTGAGGTCCGGACCTCGGTGACCTCATAGCTGGCTACGGCCATGGACGCGCCTGGTCCACAAAACTAGATGACAAAATTTGCAATGGCGGGACAGAGGAGCATGGCCGCGCCATGCACAAAATTTGCATAATGCACCTGGTCAACGAATTAGAGCCCATTAACTCAAAAACGTTTATAAATGACAGTGAATTAAGAAGGAAAGTCCCTGGACCCTGTGAACACACAAACACACACACACACGGTCTGTCAAAGCCTATCTCTCTTGCAGCTTCCAAGTGAGCTCCTGCTTTAGTATCTGACTGACACACACACACACACACACACTGCAGCGTGACTGCTCATACTGTAGTTCAGCAGGGGTAGATTCTCTCACACAGACATCTTCACTGCACTCAGCATTATACGATATAAAAAATGCACAGGTGAGCTAAAAAGCCACAAAAGGCCTGAATGTAAGCTGCAGGATGAAGAACGTAGTGTAGACACACACTGGCCCGCGGCTGATTATAAGCTGATCAGTGTAGAGCATCAGAAACACTCATCAATGTTGTTATCATGGGCAGAGAAATGTTTTCACTCCAATTATTTAAGCACATTTTCATCCCTTTTAATCCTGTTTTTCTTGTGTGGCTGTTAAATATCAGTTCAGCTTTGATGTTCTGCATGAGCCAAAATATTCTTTCATATAGGCTACTGTATGTGGTTCCCATGTGGAGCCTTTGTTGTTGTTGACGTCTGCAGTCCTTATATGAGAAGCAGAGATAAAGTCAAACCAACTGTCCACCGGTACAAACAGCGTGGCGCTCAGTTTAATATATGATTCATAAGCAGCAGCAGCCATGCATCGCCCCCTGTGGAACACACTGCACTGCCACTCAAGTCCATACTGCCTCTCTGTAGGAGTTAGTTAATATTTGATCGCAATGTTAAAAGCTTTGGTGAAATGGCGGCTCAGCGTTGTGTTGATTGCTGATTCAAGCATTTTACACACAAGGAACATACATGAAAATGTACTGACTTATATAAACACGATGACAACCCCTGCTGCTTGAAGAAAAATCATCATCTTGTTCTTTCCCCAAAAAATTCTGTGAAAGGAAATTTTCATTTGTCACACAGTGGTTTAAATATTGGCCCCAGGCCTGAGTCTTAGGTAGCAACATGCAACACAACATATGTCTGGCCCATGGACTTCCACAGACTCCAGCTGTTATCCTGTTTATCCTGGTTGCTAAGTTTTATTTTGAGTCCCAGAATTAGTCAAGATGTGGAGTTAGCACCCAACAGTCATGGTGTAGAGCTCAGGCTATATTACTGTATACTACTGTATACTGTGCCAGAGGAAAATTAACATGTGGCCCAATATGGGCCCATGGCGATCTCGGCTTGTGCCATCATTCAGCAAAAACTGAGAAGAAGTGAAATCGCCTCCGCATTTGTAGGTTTTTATAAGTCAATGAATTATAGAGAATCAAAACTGGGCATCATAAAAGTAAAAATAAACACATTTTTCTGTTTAAAAATATCTTCTTTTTCTTCAAATATCTGATTTTACATATAAAATAAAATATGTCTAAATATCGTACAAAACTCTCCAAACAAGACACTGCACAGCAATTGCAGGAAGAGTTTTGAAGTCTGAGCAATAAACACTGAAACACAGTGATGAAATACAAAGAAAATCTTGTTAATGGTGTTGTCAGACCAGATTTCTATTCTCACAGCCCCCATTTATTTGTCTGAAAAACAAGTAAGACACATTTACTCCTCATTATTAACTGACTCCACCTCTTCCAGAGATCAGTCTGACTGAAATTTGAGAAGTATCCTCATAAGGATCTCCATTATGTTTGAGAGAGTGTGTGGGATGGAGCTCTCAATCATGTGGTTCTGTACACAAAAACAATACAAGCAGCAGACAAAGAGGGATGGTGATCAGCTGCAGTGAGCACAGGAACAGTGAAATGTATTGAACTAAGTGTTTGATAAGAGGAAGGATGATTTACAACTTTGTGGAATCCTGCTATTAGCCCACTGGTCATGCTAGCTCCTACAATTGATGTTTTACAACAGCCCTACTCATGCCTGTCTCCTCTGGCTTGTAGCCACATCAGGCAGGTCCATTATTCTGACTTGACATAAAACACACATCAACCACAGATTTGTGATTGTGTCAAGTCATGACTTGGGCTTTAATCGACATTTTCTACTATTAAAATCAGATACAAGATGCATTTGTGTATGTTGGGCAGCAGGAGTCCTGCAGCTTCTCTTAAACCTGTCTGGGAATGTCCCTCTACTGCGCATCACCACTTCTCTAAATACAGTACAAAAGGACAAACTTGCACAATTTCTATTCTGTTTCATCTCTCCTCAGATGTCAGTTCATTCTGCTGTCATAAATGCAATGATTAGTCTGTGAATGCCACCACTTACCCTGTGTGTATCTGTGTCTGTTTGTGTTCATACAGAGGGAGAGACTGCGAAACATTGAGAGGATCTGCAACTTGCTGAGGAAGGTAAGAAAAAAAATCTCCCTTACAGTATGTTGTGCAGAATCTAGATATAATCATTCCCAAGTTACTGTTCTAGTGAGAAGGTATGAAGCACAAATGGAAAGAACAGCATCTTCCAATGAAAATTCTAACTGTTTGCTGATGACACCATACTTTTCTCATGGACATAATAATATTGTCAGTCAAAATTATCCTCAGCTTTATATATTCTGTGTTTTATTTATTTTGGCAAAGCAAATAGACTAGTTTGTAACTGTACAGAAAATTGCACCTAATGGGAGGGTAATAAAATCAGATGAACTGATAAACAACTGATACAGATTCAAGATTACCATGTGTATGTGTATTTTAAACATGATATCGATACATGTCATGATCATTGGCAAAATCAATAAATCACATCACACATATTTTCAACATATAATAATACCCACGTATGCTCTGTTATAAATTTTAATGTTATTATAGATTTAAATGCTGTACTCTACACCAATAATATTTATCTCAACGTTGTTATCTAATTTTAAGGACACTGCAAGAGAAACTTGTGTTCAGTTTTTAGTTTGGTATATGGGTATTTTGGTAGTTTTTAATGAATTTTTGATTTGCACAGTGATGCTGATGCAGTGATGCCTTTGTCTTCTTGCCTGATGTTGGACTGACATTAAAAGGCAGACAGAGATAGAGTGATTCTGTGCTGAGCTCTGCAGATGCATCCTATCTGTGTGTGTTTGTGTGTGCCGACAGTTTGCCTTGAGGAATCAGTATGAGGATGAGAGGAGGCCTCCTCCTAGCTTCAATGTGACATCTGTTTTTCCCTCCACCTCTCTGAAACTCAAGCTGTGTCTGCATGTTTCGTGCATGTGTGTGTGTGTCTGTGTGAGAGAGAGGAAGCGAGAGAGAGAGAGAGAGAGAGAGAGAGAGAGAGAGAGAGAGAGAGAGAGAGAGAGAGAGAGAGTGTGTGTGTGTGTGTGTGTGTGCCTGTTTATGCTGGAGGTTCATTAGTTGGACAGCTGATCTTGGTTATCAGTGTTGCCAACTCGAGCCCCCAGGCCATTCACTGGCCCCTGGAGAGGACGTTCTCCCTACAGTACTTATGCAGAGACAAATACACACATGCATGAACTCACAAAAGCAACATACAGTACATACACACACACACACGCACACACATCCAGATGCACTGTCCTTGCAGCTGTGACCTACTGCGCAGGGAGCACCGGAGGTAACAGTAGACGAGGTATCACAGTGCAGCTTAAAGGAGAATGTCACTTATTCTAAGTAGTGATCTCTGCCATTCCAATTAACTCATTAATACAAATAAATCAATAAATGATTCTAAACTGCCAATAAAACGTGCATATCATCAAAATATGTTTCAACAATATAGTACATGCAGTGCAATATTGATTTTGTGGAAGCAACTGCATCATCAGTTGTAAGTGAGCACCAGTAATGCAGCAGTAACAAAAACTGCTAGTCCTACAAATCGCTGGCAGCCTTCAGGTACTGGATTAACCTGCAACCTTGCAAGGCAAAAATAAATAAATAAATAAAATAGCTGACATCCCTTGTTGATTCAACAATCCTGAGATAAACTGGTGACCTGTCCAGGATATACCCTGCACCTCATCCAGCATTGACTCTGGTTTAAACTGTGTAGCTAATGGATGGTATAATGTTAGTCTTTAACTCTGACCCAGTATAGTATCTATTTTTATTGGTTGGTCAGCAGGTCTCGACCACTGTGAATGCAATATTTGCATCACCACACGCTCCTCCACATTAGATTAGGACACCACAATATTGATATTTACCCTGTGTGTTACATTCCTTCTGATCCATAGAGGGAGGTTGAGCTATACTATCCCATTGTATTATGTATTATGTATTACGTGTTACACCACTGCTGGTTGGAACCACACTGTGAGTCAGCACACCCTCAGCTGCTGGTGGCTCAGGCACACACCACGAGATGGAAAATAACAGAGCTCGTTAACCTATAGCTCTTATTAACAGACTGTAGCTGTGATTAAACATGGCTTTAGTCATTGGTGTAGCTGTTCTTTGGTTGTTGCAGTTATTATTGCAACTCATCGGTCTGTAATGGCTGTAATACCAAGCACAGGCAGGGAATGTGCAAGTACAGTGAATTGGCATTGTGGTGCTGTCTGACCATAGTATTGTAGCCACTGTATTTCGGTAACGCCGGTAACGGGACGAGATCGGTCAAAACGGAGGGTTCAAGCAAAGACGGTTTATTTTGGTTGAAGCTAGCTACATCGAGGGTAGGTTAGCTTCCTATTTCAAAGTAAAAGCACTTCTGTGTGTAAAGGGCAACGGGTGTTTTATTTTGTGAAAGCAACGTTAACCGGAAGTAACCAGAAGTGCGTTGGTCACAACGGTTAGCTTTAGTAGTGCCAAAGCTGATTTCACAAACTTACTTTACTTTCACAAAATAAAACACCCGTTGCCCTTTACATACAGAAGTACTTTTACTTTGAAATAGGAAGCTAACCTACCCTCGATGTAGCTAGCTTCAACCAAAATAAAGCGTCTTTGCTTGAACCCTCCGTTTTGACCGATCTCGTCCCGTTACCGGCATTTGACCGCTCAAGATGCCTTACCGGAGAGTTTTGTCAGCTCTGAGACGAAGATCGGTCCGTTTAGAGTTGCTGAAGAGGGTTTCTGATGACTTTAGGAGGAGGCAGGCAGGCGCGGATTAATGCACAGGCTAACCTAGGCTGCAGCCTAGGGGCCCCACATGTGGAGGGGCCCCGGGATTGGTCAGATTATGTGGTCACGGAGCCGCAATGTTATAGAAAAAACAGCGGAGCCCGACAGCAGAGCGCAAGGTGGGAGAAAGAAAAAAGAGACCAACAACTAGCCTATAAAGTGAGATCCATATGGGCCAAGCAGGCTCAATCACCTGTCTCTGATGGCCACTGAGAGTGAGTTAAATCATGATTAGCCGGAGTTACACGATTATATGGGAGCGATCGTTCATTTGTAGAAGGATATTGTTGTTGTAGGTTAGTAAAGAGCTGGTTAGGCTACGTGCCTTTTTTTTTTTTTCTTTCAATTGCCCGTTCATTCGGCAGGGCAGGGGGGCAGAAACACTGTGCACCAGTGTTATGATGTGAACGATGTGTTTTTGCTCCTCATGTTCCCAGAGAACTTGTTCTACCTTTCTTGTAGCGCTGCTCCCGCTGCCGTCCTTTTTTTTCAGCTGCCGTCCTTACTCGCGCTAATGTTTAAATCCCACCATCACGTCATGTTTTTTTTTTTTTTTTTTTTAACCCTACTGTCTCTAAACAATAGGGAAGACAAATATGCAAGAATAGAAAGTCTCTTAGAGAAACGTATCCATTCCTATCCGTTTGCAGTGCCTTCTTGTTCTCTAGTCCTATTAGGCTATTGGTTCAGTTTTTCACACACGAGTCCTTCATACAGGGCCGGCCCTAGGATTTTGGTGGCCCTAAACATGATCTTGTTTGTGGCCCCCAAAACACTCTAGTGCAAACACCAAATCACACACACTGCTTACAACTGAATGAACAGACACATACAGACATCCTCTGAGGTCTGAGACCAATTTCTTGACTTTTACTTATTTTCTTAAATTCATCTTTTTAACCCTCTAGGCCCCAGAGTTTATTTAGGAAAATATTAAGTTTGGATTTCAAGATTTCACAAGGCTGTAGCTTGCAAGTGGTGAGGGATAAATCTATGGTGTAAATGAGAAAAATATTCATAATGACCTAAATAGGAGTAAATTTACTCATCTAATTTGCATATTGTAACGTCACCAGGTGGCAGCCACATTGGATTACGTGACTTTCAGTAAAACTTAATTTGAAACATATTAACATATTAACACAGAAAAAATATTTCTGTGTAAATATTTCTTTCTGTACATTTACAGTTTGCCACACGGGGGGACACACACACACAGTGTTTCTCAACACCTGAAGATCCCTTCCTGTTCAGCTTCGAGCTGCGGGAGCCCCTGAAAGAGGAGTGGCTGCGCTCCAGTGAAACTCTTCTTTTCTCAGATATTTTGCTTAAAAACATACCCACAAATGACATCAGGATTGAAACTGAGTGTGTTGCCTGTCGCAACAATGCGACTTTGGCGCACCTTCTAGGTTAAGGTATTTGCAGATGTATTTGTATGGATTTGGTACCTTCCTGATCATACCGCCGCCCCCCCCCCCCCCCCCCCCCCGCACGTGCCTTTATTAGCTTTATATGCCGCTGCTGCTGCATAAGGGGGCCCCACAGAAAGAATAGCCTAGGGGCCCATGACTACCTTAATCCGCCTCTGGAGGCAGGCTACCATTACCCGTAGACGTCCGGCGTTTGAGCTAAGCTAATCAGCTGTGCGCCAGCTCTGCCCGCATCTCCCTTGTTACTGCACACACAGTGGAAAGGATGGTGTCTATCAGCTTGTCATGGACTCGGCAGTGAAATTTTTTTTTGGCGTACCCCTTTAAAGTATATTTTTAGGGGATTTTTCACCTGGAAGTGGGAGGCAGAGGAGGGGGGGTGGCACGCAGAATAGGGCCGCTCGACACAGGATTCGAACCGGGGCCACCTCCAGTGAGGACTATAGCCTCAACACATGGGGCGGGTGCTCTACCAACTGAGCTAACCACAGCCCCTTTCCTCCAGTGTTTATTCAAATGTAGCTTGACGATGCAGCACAGTTATCGTATCCCTATCCATAATGTCTTACAGTAGATTCAACCCCAGATACAGCCTTACTACAAGTGATAACCGTATCCAAAGTTATACCCAAGACAGCCGGGCAGAGCAGCTGCAGCTGTGCACATAGCCAATGGCTGTACGCCGTCTCCAGCTCCAACTGCAGAATGTTTCCATAAACTTCAGTACATTTTAACAGGACGAACTCAACAGCTGTTCCTGTGGACGAGGGACTGTCCTGTCACTTTATACGAGTCACTGTAGCTTCACGTTTTCCTTGTAAAATTAGTTCTGTTCAGAGGATGTATTATACACTCTTGACCTTGTAGCTACGTAGCAAAAGCAACATTTAAAAGTGGATGTTCTAAGCAAAGTTACACCTGTATGTGTGACCTTTTTAGAAATGTATATTATGCTATGTGGCATGTAGCCAAACACTACTAAGATCTAATCTAACAAGAAGAGCACTATCTGGAGTAAGTGACTGCTAGCCTACTTCCTAACATCTGAAACTGGTCTTCCTGTCAGAATGTGTCTTTTTCTGCATTTATTTTTCTATTTCTAATATCCCACAGTGAGCGGAGGCTAAATCCTATCATCGTACATTGTGTACAGTATGTCATCATTCTACCCAACCTAACTCCAGTATGGGAGGTAGCTGACAAACAGAATTATACCGTACAGTACATCTTGTCCAAGCACCTAAACCTACACTTTCCTTCTTCATACATCTGCTTGAATTAGAAGCTATGTAGCCTTCACGTTTTAGGAAGTATTTTTTTTACTAAAATGTGCATACAGTGCCTGTCAGTTTGGACGCCTGAGGTCCTGATGCAGGAGGATCTGCTGCATTGTGAAGGTTTTTATTTTGTTGTTCACTCCTCTAAAACTATACAGCTCGCTCCAACTGGCACAGTCACGGCACGGTGGTCCTGATTGATTTGGTTCAAAGCTCTGGCTGTGTTTCCCTGTGTTGGCATACCTATTTCATAGTTTTCATTGTGCATACACACACACACACACACACACACACACACACACACACACACACACACACACACACACACACACACACACACACACTTGCATTCACAGGGGTATGGACATGTGCCATTTGTGGCGTCAGTGGAGTGTGTTGTGTTCTGATGAGTTTTGGGCGACTGCAAACCCATGAAGATGACGAAAGCTCGAAGGGATATTCTGTGTCCTTTACTCTCAACTGTGTGTGTGTGTGTGTGTGTGTGTGTGTGTGTGTGTGTGTGTGTGTGTGTGTGTGTGTGTGTGTGTGTGTGTGTGTGTGTGTGTGTGTGTGTGTGTGTGTGTTAGTCATTAGATGTGCAGTCTTGTGGCTTGAGCCGGCGCGTTGTCACAGCAACTGAGCGAACCTGAGTGTACTCATTAGCGCTCTTCCTTCCTTTATTTTTGGGCCTGTCTCTTTCCTCTCTCTCCTCCTCCTCCTCTTCCTCCTCCATCTCTCCTCCTCTCTCCCTCTCTCTCCACCTTCATAAGTGTAGTAATGAGTAAGTGATGGAGGATGAGTACATCACGCAATAGACTGTTTTCTTCTAAGGTCCCAGGGGCTTTTCCCCCCCTGAATCGCTGTCATGCTGTCTTCAAAATAAAATTCAACTTTGGCTGCTTTTCACATGTGTCATCAAGTGATTATCAAATCAGTGAATTTTTAAAATAATGTCTGCATCTCTTTGGAGAACAGTCGTCACAAGTTGTCACAGAGAGAAGAGAGAGAGCAGGTTACAGTTTGAGACAGTTGTCTGCTTCAGAAGAACTGTGTCAAACAACTTAAAGGGACATTGTGTAACTTCTCCTGTTATCTATTTACGAAAATTGATTATTTGGTTCAAAAGTCTGTTTTTCATTAACCAGTAATCCCCCCCATCAACAAAGTGAAGTGTTCCTTTCAGCTCTGAATGAGCCGTTCATATCATTCATATCTCCATGGAGCGGGTAAGCTCGGTGCTGCTGCCATGTGGTGTCTCCATGTTGTTACGTTCAGTGGCAGCGTGACGGTAGGAAACCACGGAAACTCAGCGGAGACACCGGAGCTGTCGGCTCAGGTGGAGGTGGCGTCTGTGAAAAGTCACCATGGTAACGCAGTGAGGAGGGATGGAGCGTTACACTGATGCTGCATTCACCTGCAGTCGGGCAGACGGCCGTCGCTAACAAACCAGATGTCATTTTAGTCACAGAAGTCCAGAGAAAGCCGGTAAAACGTGGGTCAGGTAAACAATACCACATCGCCATGACAACATATTGTCACGTGTATTGCTTTGCCTCGTGCTGACGGACCACTTGTTTACATAGAGGCTTGTTTATGCCGTTACGTGCAGCAGCTGTTGTCCGTCTGCTGTCTGCCCAATTTCACGTGAATGCAGCATGAAAAATATGATTGTGGTGTTTGCGATATACAACCGCAATGCTAGATGGGAGGAATTCCTACACAATGTACCTTTAAAGATGAGAGAAGGGAAACTGGAACTTCTGGGAACTATTAAAGATGGAAGAAAACTTCAATCAAAAGTCATTTTGACATTTCTATGAAACACTAATTGCTATAACTACAGCAGCTTTACTGTGAATTCTACTTTTACATTACTTTTAAATGTTCAGTTTTTGCTAACACTTTCAGAAAGGGGTCTATTCTACATCATCATTATTATCAAGGCTGTAGTGTGTAGTGCTGTCTCATGGGACTGGATTACATTTATATTGCCCACCTTATTTACCATACATCAGGGGGAAAAATATTAGAATATAAAATATCCCTCGGTAAAAGCAGAATTCAAAGTGAAATACAAATGCAAGAACACATGCTCAGCAGGTATTGCTTGGTTAGTGATGGCCGGTGGTGCTCTACTGTACTTTTCATGATACATTGTGGGATACTACGTATGAATCCACATTAGGTACAATAATTGTTACTATATAGCGGACCACGTAAAGAATAACGAAGGATTTCAGACATCGAAGCAAGAGTAGTTGAACAAGTGGGAAGAAAAATGAATGATTGAAGAGAAATCAAACCACAGACAGGAAGTAAAATAACCATGAGACGCACGCAATGGCAGTGATTACAAATGAACCAATGTCCAAACATAGAGCCAAAGTCAAAGAGTCTACAGAAGCTTCAAGCTGTCCCCTCAGGGCATGACATGAGCTTGATCGTGGTCAAAGAGCTTCTGAGTTCACAGCAGCACACAGGCTGAATGCATCCAGCAGAGCTTATGCCTTTCATGTATGAACATTATATTCTCGTCACAGAGGCGAGCCCGCCAGTTTCAGAAAGCCTAAACTGCAAGTGTTCTTTGAAATACGAAAAAACAAAGAAAACCCTGCCGTCTTGTTTTTGTGCATTTGGTTTAATTACCGTAAATTCCGGACTATAAGCCGCTACTTTTTTCACACGCTTTGGACCCTGCAGCCTATACAACGATGCGGCTCATTTATAGATTTTTACTGGCTAACGGCCTCCGGGGGGCGCTCTAGCAGGAAGCGCACAAGTGAGACAGGCATGTGGAGAAAGATTATGCGCCGAACAAGACACTAGTTTTGATTTTTGGTGCAGTGTTTTATTTTCTAACCAGGCATGTTACTGTTTTGTTGGTGCTGTGTTGATGCCATGTTGGTGCCGTACCGCCGATTTTCAGGCACAGTTTGAAAGAAAGTACTATGTCTTAAAGAGGAACTAAGCAGGATTGTGATAGTTATGACTTGTGACTTGTGCCAGTGAGAACAGAGGCTCTCTGTCTTCACCTGGCGTCTCACAGCTGAAAACCAGCCTTGTAACATCAGTGTAGTACCTGGCCGCTGCCCCGGTGTCACAGCTCTCCTCTCTGCACACCACAACTCAAACGCTCCCTAACCCCTAATCTTTTGTTCATGACGTGACATTTAGTATGAAGGAGAAGGAGAAGGAGCGTAGCAGGCAGTCAGATGTGGAGGTGTTCACTGTATGTTGTGGATAGGGTTGGGAATTGCTAAGATTTTTACGATTCCAATTCCATCTTCGATTCTGCTTAACGATTCCGTTCTTTATCGATTCTCTCATCGATTCTCATTTGGAAAAAAAAGGACAACAAACTTTGTTGACGTTTGTACTAAGGCTGCCCCCAAATAGTCGACCAAGCATTATTGACCTAAAAGTCATTAGTCGACCTAAATTTCAACATTTGGAGGCGTGGCTTGTCAAAATTAAGTCAAAATCAATATGACTGAACCATGTGAAAGGTTGAAGGGCTTTTAATTTGAAGGGCCACATAGCCTACGGGAAGTCGTGACACTCACTCGCTGTCAGTTTTTTTTTCTCTCTACACGGCAGGTCCCTGCGGCTGCGATATCGCTGTTTTGAGCAACTTGCCAACTTTTCCAATGTTGTTACAGACGTGTCTGGTTTGGAGACTCAGACGTGAAAGCACGTAGGCGATCACTGCTGTTTTCAACGAGCAGCGGGTGTTACCGTGAACCCCGTCCCAAAGCACTCACAGGCGGTCAGTTGGAGCTGCAGCACCGCTCCACGCCGCTGACCACCCACCACCAGCCTCAGCTCACTCACTCACCTCATCTACCGTGTTTATGGTGATAAACAGGCACACTGCCTGTAATTAAACCCCACCGCCGTGTTGGACTCACCAGCATTAATTCAAAGAGCGACCGCGGCAAGAAGAAAAAAAAAAAGGACTGGAATTGTTAAGGGAATCGTTTGCAAAATTGGCAAACGATTCCAAGGAATTGAAACACTGGGAACCGATTCTCAACAAGAACCGGTTTTCGATTCCCATCCCTAGTTGTGGACATGATGAGCTGTGCACAAGCGCATTAATTCACTCAGCCCCTCCTTTCCCCTCTCCTTCTCTCTCTCTCTCTCTCTCTCTCTCTCTCTCTCTCTCTCTCTCTCACAAACACATTAACAACGGAACGGCCCCTCCTCCCCATTCACACTCTGAAGTCCGTTTTAGAAAGAGATCCCGTTAAAAGGAAGACCCCTCATTATGCCGGCTCTCCTTTTTACACAGATGTCGATCCGGCTCTGTGACTCTCCTCCACGGCCGCCGGCGGAGAAACAATGCTCCACATTCCGTGTTCATACGTTTAATACAGAACGGTGAGGCAGAATAATTGCACAACATTTCTGCCTTGAACAAGCTGTAGTTTAGCCTACAAATCTAGCTGCACCCTAGCAGCAGCAAATACATTTGCTCTCTTTGCAACAAGTAGGTTGAAATCATGTTTTTCAGTTAAGAGCTTAATTGGACACAAAGTGAATATATTTAGTCATTGTTAGGTTATTTAAATAGATTACCTGGCAATTAAAATTAGAGCATCGGAGCACCTTATTATATTGTATTATGATTATGATTATTATTGTTGTTGTTGTTGTTAATACTATTAATATGTAATGATAACTTAAAGAAAGCTTGGGTGTGTGCACATTCTTTCAGTTTATACATGACTATATAAGACATGAATTACTGGACATAGATATCTCATGTTGATATATGGTATTTCTGTGGTGTTGAAAACAACAACATAACCAAACTGAAAACCACGACCACAAAACCATTATACGAACTGACCCGTGGATCTTTTGAACCGTTCCACTTATAGTGGATTGAAATGTGTTTGTTTTTTCTCATTACTCACACAAATTATTGGAACTATGTATCACAACAAAATTCATGATGATGATTAATCACTGCATCTTATTGTTTCCAGAGAAGCACTGTACTTTCTCCAGTATATCCTTGCCAGTGTTGTAGTCCTCTGTAGTACTGTGTGGGCTGTCTTTCTCTGAATCATATGCTGGAAAATGTGTTCTTTTCTTCATTTCTACCACCCCACTATCTACATCTTTCATCCCACCATGGTGCTTTTTTGTCTTACAAGTATAAAGTGACACCAAGAGATCCTGACCAAGCACCTGTGAGTGATGACTTTTTATAGTCTTTTAATGCTTTAAACTCCAGTTCCCTCTGTGTTGCCGTCTCCTCCATACCATAAACCTGAGCCCAACCTCTGCTCCCCTTCTATTACTACATTGGGCTCTACTTTCGTGAACTAGGTGCAGGCGGAGCGGATCAGGCCTGCGCCTCGCCTTCGCTTCGCCAACGGGGAGTGGTCAGGAGTAGATTGCAATTTTCCTTCGAGACGCAGCGGAGCGCATCCCGCCTACTTCCCTCCCACCGGCGCAAATGGCATAGAGGGAGGAGAGAAGGCGTGGAGTGGGTTTGACACAGCCGAGTCAGATCTTCACCAATCAAATGAGCTCCTCTCCTCGCCTTTAAATCCGCCGCGCGCGCAAGGCGGACGTTTGATTTCACCGTGGAAGAGAAGATTTGAATCAGCACCTATACAGCATACACATTCAGCACATCTATATCGATTGTCCCGTCACACTGATGACAGATCAAAGGCTGCACAGATGAAAGATGAGGATGGATTACTGCTGTGTTGACACTACACGATTATCTGCTATATTTATGTATTTACTTATTGATTTATTGAGCCGCATCGTCACGCGACCATAACAAATAAAACTGAAAACAAATAAACTATCATCTCTCACAGCAAACCACAATCAGCCTGGCATCATAGTGAGCAGATATTCACATCTCCATCTCAGGTCAATTCTAATGAAAAAAGAAAAAGAGAGACGCTCCGTGATGCCTCCTTCACGCACAGCTGTTTGTTTATATTGTGATCTGTGCACACGTGTTTAAATATAGGTTACTAAATATGAGTGTCTTTATTAATGGAAAAGGGGTGTGTGTGTTTTGTTTTTTGTTTTTTTTTACTGGGCAACAGCTCTCAATCTGTCAGAGCAAGTGAGATGGGAGGAAACTGATGTTCTGGTCCGGTCCAAGCTGGCAGTGTCCGGTCGCGCGAACAGACCTCACGGGCTGATGAAGCAAAAGTAGTCTGGGAGGGAGGAGGGAGGAGGAGGGAGCAGGTCTATCTATCTATCTAACCTATATTTAAACACGTGTGCACACATCACAGCATAAACAAACAGCAGTGCGTAACGGAGGCATTTCAGTTTTATTTGTTAAGGTCGTGTGACGATGCGGCGCTGGCCCCTAATAAATCAATAAGTAAATAAATAAATAAATAGCTGATCATCTGCAACGGCACAGTGTGTAGTGTCAACACCTGCTCTTGGGACATCCACGGCTGTCTCAGTCCCTCCCTGGTTTCATCTGTGTTAATTCAGTCAGGCTGAGTTTCCATTACGCAAGCCTTTGGTCTGCCATCAGTGTGACGGGACAATCTATATAGATATAGGTGTATGTGCTGATTCAGATACAATAAATAGGGGTTATTGTGATTATTATTATTATTATTATTATTATTATTATTGTTAATTGCATTTAAATGTGCCTGGAAGTGTGGAAATCTGCCTGTGGGGTCTTGGTGACGTGTCTGCACTGCGCGCTGGGCAGTCAAATTGCTGGCTGCGCTTCGCCTTGCGCTGACATTAGACCAGGTTGGAGCTGGCGAGCTTTCGGCGCACTCTCCGCGCGGTCTATCGGCAACAAATTGTCACTGCGCCACGGCGAATCTGTCGACACCTCCCCCTGCTGCGCAACCACTCCCATCTCAGCGCACAGCAGTCTGCCACTTTACCGAATCCGCTGCGCACCTTGTTGCACTGGACGAAAATACCACTTCGCCAGCTGCGTCAGGGCTCGCTTCGCTGCGCCACCCTGAGTTGCGCCAAGAAATTAGGGCCCATTATGTTAACTTTTACAACAATGATATTTCTCTGCATTCTCCATCTGCACTTCAGTGTTACGTCCTAACAGCTTTCCATACCTTAGGGCTCTTACATAATTCACCTCACAATCATGTATCAGACTGACTTTATTTACTCTACCCTCTTCCTATACCACTACATTTACCACCTACTCCTGCCTCTCACATTTTCACTTCTGTACTAACTGCAAAGGATTTTTCTTCCACTTACACATTCACCCTTACACCTCATTCTCCATTCTGCTGTTTTCAACACCTGTCTCCCTTCCTGTTTACAAATGTTCCAGATCTATAGAGTCCAGCTATCAGTATCACCAAACTATGTGTTCCCATGATCCTCAAAGCATTCATGCTCACAAATGCAAAGCCCCAGTTGTTGTCATATGATGGGATTTATATAGGCTACCACCTTCCACCTTCCCAGCTCTTCTGCTCAGGCTTCCACAAAATACTAACGCTACAATGAAGCCGCCTTTCTAGTCCTTCTCACCCACCACATATCACAGATCCTACAGTGATAAACATTGTTCACGGTCGGTTTAATGTATCTGTGAAAAGGCTTCATTGCATTTTTCTCTGCACTGAGCTGGAAGCTTATGTCCACTGGGATCAGTCTGTCTGTACAAAGCTCCTCAGGCTGATACAAACAAAGGCTGGAACTTCAAATAACTCGGTAGCAGATGAAAGTTTGATTGTGCTCAAATTTGAACTTCTTTTTCATGTGACTGATATGAAAATACTTGATTTCGTTAAAGCTCAGCACAATGTGGTAAACCAAGACTTAAAAAAACAGGTCTGTGAACATGGTAAGAGACTCCTCACACCCTCTGTGCAGTTTCTTTCCAGATGTTTCCCTCACAGAAACACTATCACAGCATCAGGTGCAAGAGCACAAGGCTGCTGAACAGCTTTCTGCCACAAGCTGTGAGACTTTAAACAAAAACTGATCTAATCACTTTCAATTCCAGACAGTGGCTGCTGTAGCTCTTTGCTTTTTTTTCTTCCTTCTCATTTGTTTACTTTATTCTATTTTCTGTTTTATTGATCTCTGAGAAACATTTTCTCATTTTGTTCTTAAGAACCTTTGTTCTTATAAAGAACAAAATAACAATAAGTATAATTTAATTTATTTCATCTGTTTTGATTGCTTAAACTTGGTAACATTTTTTGATTCATATACTATACTAACGTGAGTTTTTATTGTTGACAAAATGAAGACTTTCAGTCATTAACTTAGTGAAAGTGGTTCAACAATAATTTGATTTGAATTAAAGTAATATATACAGTGTGTGTGTGTGTGTGTGCGTGTGTGTGTGTGTGTGTGTGTGTGTGTGTGTGTGTGTGTGTGTGTGTGTGTGTGTGTGTGTGTGTGTGTGTGTGTGTGTGTGTGCGTGTGTGCGTGCGTGCGTGCGTACGTGTGTGTGTGTGTGTGTGTGTGTTGTTATTTTCATTGAAAATTCAGGATTTGTTCCACAACAACTCACTACAGGCCTACAAAGCAGACATTTACTAGTGCACGTGCTTTCATATTATGAAAGGAAAATTATGCAACTGCCAGACAGTAAGTAAACCAAAAGCAATAACAATGGCGCCCAGTCTGTTGCTGATAAAAGGCTGCACATGTGTGATTTCTCCTGTGTTATCCGTCATGCAGCAGCTGTGTAAGTTCTCTGTCAGTCAGAGTAATGAGCTTATATGCAAACCAGTGGTTCCTTGATCCCACACTCTGTTGCCAGGAAAGAAGACCTGAGAGGTAGGAAAAACAAATGGGGAGAAGGCAAGAGATAACCAGGGGGAGGATGGTGTTGAAGGAGAGAAAAATGAAGAGAGGGAAGGAGAAGGAGGTTGGTGGGCGAAGAGGAAGGGAGAAGGGGGGAAACTCGTCTTTGACAAGAAAATAGCAACCACTGTTAGGCTCAGCAGGAAATGAATATTAATAGTGTGCTGCATGAGATTCACTGGAAACAGCCCAGATTTCCATGGTTATAGTCACCATAAAGAACATACTGCCTCAAAGATTTGTTCTATTTTACACAGGAAATGTTCACATGTCACAGATTCTGTTATTGATGCTTAATAATAGTCTGGATGTCTGGGTTGGAGCAGGGCTTCCTTCAAATCTGAAATGTATTATACCGTTTCGCACTACCATCACTAAAATATAAAACCTACTTCCCCTTATGTCTCTGAGGAACCATGAATTGCAACAGTCCAAACAGCAGGAATGTGTAAAAACAAATTATTTCAGGAATAGCAGCAATTGAGGAGCTATTTGTAACATGTGCTACAGTACCATTACAAAGCTTTTACTTTTAAGAGTAGAGGAAATGTTCAGTTCAATATCATACACATCATTCTTTACTCCTGAATCAGCCTATATGAAAAGCAACAAAAATGTTCTGTCTCGATGTATGTATGCCAAATCTGGTTACTGCTTTCACTCACTAGTGTTAATCCTGCCTTGAAGTTGCTGTGCTACTCAGATGACACATACCTCTTGTAAAATTAATTATGCCTCAAACTGACCCTATATATGACCCTCAACTGACATCTGACTCTTTAAATCAGATGCGTGATGGAATATTTTTAAAAAGCTTAATCATGTTCCTTGACTGATTAAACATCAAAATAATACACTACAATAGACATCCAATCATGTTTGGGTACTTGTCTTTTTATTGAGGTAGACTGTGAAACAGATGTTGGGCACTGGATGATAACTGTGCTCATGCATGAAAGAAAAAAGGTTTTACACGGAGGATGCACCATCTGCCAACAACTGGCTGATTCTACAACAGCAAACAGACAACACAAACTAATAGAAGACAACACATGCAGCGCAGCTACCAGGGTGGTTTACATGGTTTTGTTCGTTACTGCACTGAGAAAAATATGACAAGAAACACAAAAATGTCCAAACACGCTGCAAACACTCAAACGCTCCATGAGGTGCTTCCTCCATCTAACCCTGTCCACTCAGACACTAGCATCCATATGTCCTCTATGTTATTTCTTTTTAGCATGTAAATGTGTCACAGACTAGATTAGCTGTACTGAGTGGAGCATTTGCAATTTCAAACACTGCAGAATCATGGTGTGATTTTTCCCCAGGAATATAAACTGGGTTGGTCGGCCTGACTGCTGGAACTCACTGTAGATTCAAGCCCAGGGCAAAACAGCACTCAGTGCATTCAGAACACTTCATCAGTATTCATAGGCTTTTCTTGGTTAACCAGTTAACTGGCATGTGTTGGGACAACCTCGACAGTGATATCTGCATCGTGAGATTATTGTGATCACAGGAGGATGAGTGGGAACTGCTGTTTCTTGATATTGTATCGCTTTCACACCGGGCGATTGTTTTTAACCAAGAGAACTGCTCATGTCGCTGAATGTTAACCAATGTGTGTTGAGCATTTATTTACCTGTGAACATAGCTCTGATGGTATATATACAACATTCTTAAGAGAAAAAAATAAGAAGTCAATCTGGCTTTGACAAGCTTTATCATTTCTTTCAAGCTGCTGTCATCTCATTAATACATCTAATTTACAACAAAAAAAAGTGGGGTTGTATGATCTACAAATAGCCCCTAAGTACTTTAATTGCAGTAGAAGACTCTCTGCACTCCTCCCGTTAGCAACGCCAGCCCATAGCCCTGCCCAGAGATTTACAACATACATTGTTGTGAATGGACCCAAAGAAACGGCCTATTTTCGCGGCCTAAAAGAGGTTTTACCTGAAAAAAAAATACACAGTTCCATTGTTCGCTCTAATATAATTTTTTCTGGCCCTTCAAAGTGCAGGAAAAACGCTGTTTTTATTTGGACCTAACCAACTCACGTATCCCTCCGGCCAGGGTTAGCGCCCGCCGATCAGCAGTTGGTTAGGTCCAAATAAAAACAGCGTTTTTCCTGCACTTTGAAGGGCTGGAAAAAATTATATTATAGTGAACAATGGAACTGTGTATTTTTTTTTCAGGTAAAACCTCTTTTAGGCCGTGAAAATAGGCCGTTTCTTTGGGTCCATTCACAACAATGTATGTTGTAAATCTCTGGGCAGGGCTATTATGGGCTGGCGTCGCTAACGGGAGGAGTGCAGAGAGTCTTCTACTGCAATTAAAGTACTTAGGGGCTATTTGTAGATCATACAACCCCACTTTAAAAAAAATGCTACTATCCCTTTAAGTATCATGAACAGAGAGGCTTCAAACCGTGGAGAAAACAACAGGCAGCTGGTCAACACAGTTGAGCATTTAGCTGCTAAAGAGCCTGATGTTTCCCTCGGGAGCTGGTGGAGACCAAGAAGGAGCAAAATAAGCATGAAAGGTTGTGTTGTACACCCACCAAATTGCCAACAAGCTAAACAAGCAACATACAAAAAAAAATGTTGTGTTCCCTCTGCTAGCCTTTGATTCTGGTCTGTGAACCTGATGTTGTATCAGATGAGTTGGACACATACATTGACCTTCTTTCAGGCTCTTCTCTCTGTGTCCTCATCACTCTTTCTGTCCCCTGAGTTGTTGCAGGTCAGTTTCTTTATTGGTCTCGTTGAAATAAGTCCCTGTCACTGGCACAAGTTTCGAAAGTGCTTCACACTTTAGAAACCTGCAGACACCTTGACCTGCTATAACACAAAGGAAATAAGATTTTCACCAGCTGAAATAAATGCAAACTCTTCTGCATTAATAGTAGAGATTGTTACAGCAGAATGAATTGAGTGCTGTTTCATTGTTAAGAATATCATTTCTTTCAGGCTCCTTTATTCCCTCCCTCTCCCATGTTACTGATGTCAAGGTAAAGCTTGTGCCACATTCCAGCTACAGCCAATCAGAGTTGAGGATGCAAAGGAGGGGAGGTTAAGGGTCCCCTGTGGTTGCCAGGATGCTTTTGATGTTTTAGTACAAAAGCCCCCCCTTATTATTTCCTGACTCACTCTCATTTGCATGCACCATATGCAGATGCTGCACATGTAGGATATACAGTACAGACATGCTGTAGAAGCAGCAGCTGGGTGGACAGGTGATGCAGGCCTGCCCTGCATACTGGATGATAGAAATCTGTGAAAGACACCAGACACAAATAGTCCAGTAATTTTAAGACAAAAAAGGGGTCAACGTTGAACAAATTGCAACAGAAGCAAACTCAACTGATTTTGTATCCTCAACATGTCCTGAGTGAGGGAAAAAAGCCCTGAAGAATCCCATCAGGGGAAAGTTGATTACTTACATTAAGACAAACAAAAAATAAGTTTTTTTAAATTCTTTGTTAACATGAGCAAATTTGCATAAATTTGCATAAATTCCACTGTTTTGATGGCACATGTATATATAAAGGTGCTGTGGTGGTACCAACATGAAAATTGGAATGAGTTGACTCCATCGGTCAACCGAAAAGAAACCACTTTAAATTTCAAGATGACTGCAATTTTTCAAGAATCCGATGCTGCAGGAAGCACTCGTTTTACATGGTAGCCCATAGCGCCCTAGCTAAAGCTACAGTTGGTAAGCTGACAAAAGTGAAAATAAACTCCGTGAATTGGTCCGAAATTTCAAGACAATACACAGGTCCCTTTATGAACCTCTGGAGTCAACTCATTCCAACTTTCATGCTGGTACCACAACAGCACCTTTACATGTGCCGTCAAAACGGTGGAATTTATGCAAATCTGCTCATGTTAACAAAGAATTTCAAAAAACTTGTAATACATTTTTTGTTTGTCTTAATGTAAGTAATCAACTCAGTAATTTTCATGGAGATATCAAAAGGTTAAAATTTTTTACCCTGTTCACGTGAGAAAACGAATTAATAAGCATATGAATGGGCTATGTTTGGGTTTTTTTTTTAAACTTTCCCCTGATGGGATTCTTCTGGGCTTTTTTTCCCTCACTCAGGACATGTTGAGGATACAAAACCAGTTGAGTTTGTTCAACCTTTTTTCATAAAATGACTGGACTAAAAGGGAAACTGGCTGCACAGCACAGGTGGTGGCTCTGTTTGTGGGATTATAGCTGTGTGAATGTGTGCGCGTGTGTGTGCATGATTAACAGACAAATTTGAAGATACAAAAGGATGCATTTTGGGCCATACATTCTCAGGTTGTGTCTATGGATAAAATATGGGTGTCAGTCATGCAGGCGTCTCCACTAATGTGTAGATATTTTTAAAACAGTGAGGGAGTGGAACATATTTTTACACCGGATCTCTTTCTGTAAAGCGATGGAAATATCTGTGGAGTCCATGGGCTCTGTATTCCTGTAGGTGAAAATGTAAGCTTTCAGGCAAACACAGTTTTTCTATGATTTCCTGCAGGCACAGGTCTCTGGTCTGCCTCTGTTCTGTCCGGGTATTTCCTGCCACCAAACAAACCCGTTCTCACAGATGCAGGAAGAGAGATGCAGCATAGTGTGTATTTATACTGATGCAGTGTAGTTTTGGTGCTAATTTTGGCACAAAACTGCCTGCGCATTAAAATCTGAATAGACCACCTCTCTTATCACAGATGCAAAGCAGTTTTGTGGCTTAACTGGACATGGTTACACACAAACACGCACACATACAGAGGAAACAACTTTCAGTTTTGTCATATTTCGTCCACTTTTTGCCCTCCGATTACAAACTGAAAAACAATGACAACGATGAGTGTATTCCAGTGATGTTGAGTTCTGCATATATCACTACTGGTGTTTGATGTTCTGTTCTTCTCTTAGCCCATTGCCCATCCCTCCAACCAAATTAGGTTCAAGTGGGTGTATTACTTGCAGCATAATCCTTCAAAGCAAATAAACCAATAGAAGTGATTACATGACCATAACCAACCCAGTATTTCATTGCTCATTCATTTATCGTGAGCTAAATTATGTTCAGTATCAACGTCTCCTATACGTGAATACAACGTAATATTTATTCAGCATTTTGGCCGCAAAAACAACATTTCAAGATATATCTGGCATTGTTTGAGGACATTTCTAGCGAGAAATGTGTGTTTTACTCTCTAAATCTATTGTGAATGAAAGCAAATTGTGTTTTATTAGTCCTCTAATGATAATTTATCCGACTGCTTGTGACTTGTCCACCCGCTTTGCGGGGCGTCATGGTTGCCATAACAACGGCCCGCGGAGACTCGTTTCCGGAGTCAGAATCATGGATGTATTGAAGCCGATCGGCCGTGATGACTGATAATGAGTTACCTGCACACTTTTCAACCCTTCTAAGCAATGTAAACTGCAATGTGACCTCATTTTAGTAAATGACAGTATATTCATATGTAGGATTCAAAAGATTTACAGCCCGGACCTAATTCACCGACGAACGTACAGCTTCCGCCGATGGAATCATATAAAAAATATGGAATCTAAACTCATTAATTTCACCCTGGTAGCTTTATATTTATGAGGCTCATTGACGCTTATTCAAAGAAAACGTAGTAAAACTAGTAGACTTGAGTGCTGTTTATACACTCACTGAGCACCTGTACTGCTTATTCATCCAGTTACCCAATCACTCAGTTATGTAGCAGCAATGCAGTGCATAAAATCATGTAGTTACGGGTCAGGGGGTTCAGTTAATGTACACATCAAACAGCAGGATGAAAGAATGCCATCACAGTGACTTAGACTGTGTTGGTGTATGACAACATTAGACCGTACACTACACCATATGTCGATGGATCAGCAAGCAGAAATCACATCCATCCATGTAACTCAAACTAAAAACGCTGCACACGCATATTATTTTCACAGTTCAGCAAGTAATTATAAGTAGATTAATCATTGGTCACAGTAACCTGATAGCACAAGTGATAAAACAACCATTATAAAACGAAAAGGTGAATTCCAGCAATCTGATTGGTTGTTCCTATACTGTACCACAGCTACTATGATCACAGCTTATACCATGGTCTGGGTGAATACTCGATTCTGATTGGCTGCGGGATGTCCATTAAAAAGTGTTATACAACAAGTAGTTCCGACCAAGCAATCTGATTGGTCAATAAGACATTTAGAACGTGCTCAAATCAGCATTACAGCACGGCTGACTTATCACTGAAAATATTACTTCGCCATGTCATGTTGTTTACACATCTCCATGGCAACATGGACTTTTCCCCCTTTTATTTTGAAAAACGTAATTTATTACTCTGAAAATAAATCACAAACTACATTGACCTCCTGTAGGTTGTTCCTGACAGCTGCCAACGTCACATTTATAGAACAATTATGTTATTTTATTTTTTGTTAATATATTGTAAACTTCCCCGTTACAGCCGAGAGGATTGTCTCCCTCCCATGTGTGTAACGTTACAAAGTCGGAGAGTTGTGATCGCGGTGAATATGTTTTTTTAAATATGGCCTGGAGCTGAAAATATTTCATTGGATAAAACGGAGGTGATTACCTGTATGTTTCTCTCTCTCCCTCTCTCTTGCTTGCGCCTTTTGGGCTTTTAAATAGTCTGGAGTAATCATTTGGCTTTCTCTATCAGCTGTGTCGGCGACACGGCGCTATAACTTCATTTACATGTAGAGTTTGCGGTTGTAGAAGCTACATCTGTGAAAGGAAAAAAATCTTCATCTTTGTTATAACTTGGGCGAGTTTGTGCAGTGTTGATTTAGTTCGGGAAAGTCCGAGACCGCGTTAAAACATGAACGTCAGCTCAGAGTTCACTCATCTGGGACTAGAAAATAATTTCTGTTGCTAGGTCGTTACTAAGGTTCGGACTATTTGCTGTAGAGGTGAACTAGGTTCCATTACACATAGGAGTCTACTGACGTGACTGATTGTGTTTCAGTTATTAGTCAGACCCCATTTATTTCCATGGAAACGGGAAGCACACTCGCAAAAAACTTTAAATTTTGAGAGCAAAACGTCCATCAACATGAATATTTATTTAATTATACGCTTTATTTTGTTGGTAATTGTTGTATAATCGCAATATTACCCTCGAGGGTGTGCTTAAACGTAATTTGAGCACTTCGGTGATGCTTGCGGACCTCGGCGCAAGCGCCTCGGTCCTGACCGCATCACCGTCGTGCTCAAATGACGTTAAAGCACACCCTCTCGGGTAATATTGCTTAATTATTACACGGCTCTATTGAATGCTGCTCTCTGATTGGTCCATCGCTGCGTTCTACGGTCCGTTATTTCTGTATAATGACCGTCATCAAGTATAACAGACCGTTGCTAGGGACGCTGCTCTGATCAGCACAGCACAGAAAAGAGAAACTATATTTACCTTATGTTTCATTTTTACAGTCATTAAACAGCTTGGGACTAATAGTGATGTTAGATAAATGACTTGTAGCTTGTTACAGGGAGAGTGGAGGCTCCTTCCACATCCTGGCTGAAAAGAAAACTTGCATCAGAGCCTCTGACCCGGTGTCACAGCTCTCCTCTCGTCTCGGTGGCACCGCGACTCCGCCACACAAACGCCCCCGTAACCTGTAACCTGTCCATTATCAGAAATTAATGGAGTTCGTGGAAGCAACCGGTTCATGCCTCCGCGTCGTCCATTCATTTCTGATAATGGACACTTCGTAGGGCATTATCCTTTACATATCACTCTGTATCCATGACAACAAACTGTTACAGTAGGTAGCAAAAGGTATGGTGTTTTGACGACGTTTACAAATAGACTAAATTAGTTGAATGTTCAAGGTGAACTTTCACCTCTGGGGAGGGGTAACCATGGTAGAGTGGATTGAGCAGTGACTTTCTCCTGAAAAAAGGAGGAAGAAAAGACGACATGCAGAGCTTTTTTTTTTTTTTTTTTTTTTACAGTCGGGCTATTTCTTTTTAGATAATATGTATTTCTGATTGATTACATGTAATCGATTGTGTATCCCTCTTTCATATTGCCATTATTGGTAACCGTTTTATAAAGCAATTACATCACTCCAGTCTGTGATATACACTCATTATTACTCATTATACCACAGCTACAGCAGGATTGGAAAGAGGGAATGTTTTTATAGCTGATCAATATAGTTTGTCCAGCTGCTGTTGCCGTAGCTATACCCATTCAAAAAGTTTTATATCTCTTTCAGTGGCTAAAATAATATCTACTTTTGAGTGAGTGCAGGTGAAAGTTTTGGGGATAGGAGATCAGAGATAGTAGTTGTGTGTATGTGCGTGTGTGTGAGTGTGTGTGTGTGCGCTTGGGGATAACAGTCGTTCTGTGAGTCTACCTCCTCACAGTCCTTGTGGAAACAGGCTGCCTTTGAACTGCAGGAACACACTGAGGTGTCAGTAAGACTTGGGAGCAGGACTAGTACCGCTGTGTGCATCACAAGTCTGAGTCCAGGAAGAAGCACCGTTCTTTGTGTAGTTTGTTTTTAAGTGTGAAATAGGACTAGGACAACACTACCCAGGCCTTTACCTCCATTGCAACATTATAACGGCATTATAGCCTATACTACCTTAGCTGAGGATTACTGTTGCTACTGGGTGTAGAATATTGTCCTGTGTAAAAGTGTAGTTATTTGGTTAATTAGCTACTTTATCAAATATTCACTGCAGGTGAAGATGTTGTGGCGATCAGCCAGGAAAATAATAAATACATAAATGTCCAATAACTTGAACTGAGTTAGAGACCGCTAGCTCCCACACAATGACACACAATTCAGCAACTTGTGACCCTTCAATCAAACCAAGACCCAGCATGAGAGGAGACAAGCAAGACACAGTTACCCCCAGGTATCTTTAAAGCAGAAGTAAGCGGAATATTTGTGTTACAGTAAAATAAGTCTTAAATAGTTCTATCTTCCGACAGCAATCACTTCTATAGAGTGTTTGGTCTGAAACACGGGTCTGTCAGTCACTCTGCTCTGCTGTAAGCCCAGGAGAAAACTTTCCTTGTATCCTATAACCTTTATCCAATTAGGAGAGAGAACGGCATAAAGGGGCGGTCCTCTCTGTGTGTGCAGCCAAGGGATGCGCGTGAATGTGGTGACGTAGGGACGAGGGCGGGGACTGCTAACTCCATCGGCTGACAGGAAGTTAGACAAAACCACCGGATCGCTTACTTCTGCTTTAACTTGGTCATAGTTACCTTGAAGCTGGCCTATAGCTTCCTGCTGCTCAGGTTCTGTACAATCATGGTTTAGCTCCAATAATCCAGCGTGGGTCCAGAAAATGATCCACAGGACGAGGCCAACTTGAGCACAGATTTTGTTGAAAAGCCAGAGGGGCTCGGTGCTGAGGAGATGGTTATATGGTGAGGCTACTGCTCCAGTACAGTGAGCCGCGTTCTTGACTCTTTCCGTTTTTGAAAAAAGGCTGTGGATTACTGAGGGGACACCATTGGCTGGTGCTGGGGGTGTGATGGGGGTGTGAATTAACAGTGGAAGGGATAGAAGAAGATTAGGGAAAACATTAATTTATTTATTCTTTTTTTTTTTTTTTTCTGGCGGATTGCCACAAAATGAATACACTGTTTCTGTGTGTTATTCTAAACCACTTGTAACAATCTTTAACTAGTAGCTGTTTTCTAAAAAGAGCACACAAAAAATACTATTAACTACTACTACTACTATTACTACTATTAAGCAATGACATGTTAACAGTGTTTTATTCTTAATGTGCATGAACCAGACCGTGTGTCATCTGACTGTGCTACAGACAAGTTCTACCCCCAAAGCCAACACCTGCTTTACAGGGATATTGTGTGTATTCATGTGTTCAAGTGTGTGTGTGTTTTATATTGCATTGAATTCAGGGTTTCCCATATGTGAATATCTAAGCTCCAGCTAGTGATGAGCAATTCCCTTAAAAGGATCCCAGAGTGCCACATTATCATGATGTGGTTGCAGTGTTATTTGTAGTCCATTTGTTCTCATAATGATGCATTAATATGGTTGAAACATACAGTAATGGTAGTGGCAGTCTTTTAGTTTATGGCAAAGATGTTCAGCGATGGAGGCAAAGATGCATTTCTGCTGCACCACTGCTCCATTTCTAAAGCAATTGCTTGGAAAATTTAAACAGCACTCTCCTCTTAGTCATTCAGTCACAAGCAGCGGCTGTTAGAATGTGTAGGCCCTTTGAAACAGTGTTGCTCTGGGCCGAGCTTAATTACAGTTATTTGTACATCCCAGTGGAATCGTTACAGACAGTAGACCCTGTAATCATCGTCACTTTCTACCCGGTTAGCGACAGCACTGGGCTCAAGGAGGAGTGGCGGCATGTTATTCAAAGACCCCTGTGATAGAGAGCCACTAGGAACTTGTACAATTGAGTTTTGCTTATTAACAAATAGACAAAATGAATGGCAGAAACAATTGATTTTGCTGTACTGATATCACTGACTGGCTGATCTTTCTTATCATTCAATAATGAGGGGCTAACGCCATCAGGGGAGGTCATACCATGATGCATTGTCTTTCACATCAAATTATTTTATTCCCACAAAAGAGTGGATTTACTCCCTTATTTCAATTATCTTATTCCCACAGAAGAGTGGATTTTCTCACTTATTTCATGGTGACACACACAATTTAATAATTGGAGTAATCCAGTGGTCATAGTAATTATGACAGGACCAAAGGGAAAAGTGTGGTGACAGTAAAGAGGGACCAAGTCCACATCAAGACAACGTTGTGATAGGAGAATGAAAATGACATCCATTACGTCCATGACCACTGTAACCACATCATTAATGTTATGTAACCATCATGACAAAAGTGTTCAATTGTTGAGAAAGTACCACAATCTTTTCCCATGGCAGTTCTCACATGGTAACTGTGACAACTAGAAGAAGCTGTCATCTTGATGTCTTGTTGTGGGCCACTGTGTTGATAGACAAAATGAATGGAAGGACCAACAGTCACATGAGTAAACACTGAACTTTAAGAAGTTAGTACTGACTATAGAACAAATAATATCACCTTACACTTGGATGAAATGGGTGCTCATGTAGCCACTACTCAAGAAGAGCCATCTAAAAATCAAGCGGTATTCCTGGTGGGTCTCAAATGGCCACAAGTGCACACATTTTCAAAAAACAGAGCAGGGTATAATCACATTGAATGGCCTGCCAAAGACAGGGGAAACAGAGGAAAGCGTGGGAGAGGGGGTCTCATTAGCTTGTCAGAGAGTCTGTGAGTCTCTGTTCTAAAAGGCCAGGGAGAAAACAAAGGGCTAGGCCGAAAAAAACAAAGTGCTCACAAAAAGAAACAGGACTGTGAGGTTCTGTACTCAGCCCAGTACCTGTCAGACGTATGATCACAGTGGACAATTCTGTCTCTAATGATTTATGTGTAATGTCCATGTTCAAGTAGTTATCAGGTGGAAGTTAAAGGTCCTATGTAGGGCCCGACCGATATGGATTTTTTGGGGCCGATGCCGATTACGATTATTAGGGGGAAAAAAACCCGATAACCGATTAATCGGCCGATTATTATTTTTTTTTAAATTAAGTTTTAAAATGGTATTACTATAATAATATATCTATATATATTATATAATATATAAATTAGGGCTGCCTGGTCGACCAAAAAATCATTAGCCGACTAAAATTTCATTGGTCGATTGGTTGCATGAAAAAAAAAAAACATTTGAAGCCCTGTCTTGTCAAAATGAAGTCAAAATCAATATGGGCTTTTATTTTGAAGGGCCAAATACAGGAAGTCATGACACGTGATACTTTTTTGTTGTTGTTTTTTTTACACGGCACGGCGTCTCTCTCTCTCTCTCTCTCTCTTCAATTAAAAGCGATCAGCGGTTGCTGCCGTGCCCGGCACCGTGTCAAAGCGCTCACCGGCGGTCAGTCTCACAGCAGTGTCACGGAGCAGAGACATGATAGTCCCCGCTGCAGTCAGAGTCCCGCACCGCTCCACGCCGCGGACCCCCCGCCGCACCCGTCACACAGCCTCAGCTCAGTCACTCCCTCCCTCATCTACTGTGTTTATTGGTGATAAATGAGCATACTGCCGTGCCGGTATATAACGGCAAAACCCGACCCCGACCGGCTTGTTGAATCTCGGACCCAACACGGCCGGAGACGAGCATTAATTAATTCACAACCCGACCGCGGTAAAAAAAAAAAAAAAAAAAAAAAAGGGAAACAGAAAGCCAGTGGCAACACTGGTTTTGAGACAGATCAGTCACTCTGCTGTGTGCTGTGACTGAGGTGGTAGTGGATGGAGTTTGTCATGAGGTCGGCGCCGGTGCGGGGGAATCTTTTCAAAGTAAAACCAAGTTTTATTCCCTGCATTTTATTCCTGAAAATATCGGCGACAATCGCTGAGTTTTGGCCGATTACCGATTAGTTTCAAACGGGCTATAATCGGCCGATTTAATCGGCTCGCCGATAAATCGGTCGGGCCCTAGTCCTATGCAGTTTATTACTCTTCTCCTGTGTGTGAGTGGTGATCATAAGAAGATGTATTTGTGGTTGCATGATCAATCCTACTGTGATGGCTGCTCCACTTTTGGATTTGTGTTTTCATCAAAAGCACTTCTATCAGGAACTCCTCCAACAATTGACTCATCTCAAGTGAGATTAGGATCCTGTTACATGCTTTCTACAAGACAAGAAACTCAGTGTCTGTCTGTCAAAGTCAAATGGATATTCTGCCCGGCAGTCAGCTTTGACGCTCAGTCTTTCATTACAATATCAGATATCCTACTTTAGATTAAGTGAGGCTGACATCTAAAAAGTTAAACTTTGATATCTTAGTCATCTTGACAATAAAAATACCATATGGTTTAGGTGAAATGAAAATGATACAGAGTGACTGGGGTAATTCCTCCATATGTGATTTCTCCCAGTGACCATCAACATCTCCCAGCTCAAGGCGATACCGCATATGTCGCCAGTCTCCAAACTCCACCCAAGTGTATGAAGGCTTTTTGAAGATACCGAGGCCGCGGGCAGCTGTCCTCTCCAACTCATGCGGAAAGAGAATTTCATCAACTCAATTGCAAAAACAAGACTCTTCCAATTTCATGCCTATCATTCTTACCCTCAGGGTGAAAGGGCATCGGCGGAGTGCTGCTGAATACTCTAGTAAAATGAGTTTATTTGAGCTGAAGAAGATTAGCCTTTGATATTTCAGCTCAAGGAAAAGTGTTTTTTTAGCAGTTTGGCAATCAATGAAAGCAGTCCTTGAATGTGTAATACACTACTAGTGCTAGGACAGATCCTCATAGTATCACATATTATATTAAAAATGTCATTTAGCAAGAGGCGTACTTCTATGGTTTCAGCAGACAAAAATTAATAATGTTACTTTCAGTATAAATGTAGATCAAGGTTTATTTCAGTTGTGTATGATTGCTTTAATTGTCTGCTAGGACCTTTGAACAGTCAGATGACGGTGCATGTTGGAAATAAATTACACAAATGGACTCAAAGTGTGACGGTACTAGATGCATTTGTGGAACAAAGCCCTAAACTATAAAGACGGTACTTTTATTTATTTTTAAACGTTCTCCACCAGTAACTTCAGTGAATTCATGCAGTCAACAGGCTGTTATTACCTTGTATTGTGTGACATTTTAACCATGTTGCTGTATCAGTCAGTTGTATTGTAAATGTGTACATCTGCAGCTTAACTCCACATCAAATACATTAAGCAGATTGGTTCATGTTGACATGACATGGTGAGCTGAGTATTTCAGTGATGCTCAGGGACTGCCATGGTACATACCAAAGAATTATGACTGCTATAACAATTATTTCAATACCAATTGATCAGCATTTATTTATTCTTATATTAACTTTGTTTGCCATTAATTTATTAGAAACTAAGATGACTTCTTTATCTGTCTTCCAGATCCAATGTTAACATTTTTCTGTAACCAAATATAATCTATACATTGTAGCCTAAGAATATGGATGTGTATATTCAGGCCAGCCTCATACTTTCAACTGTTTCTTCCCTCATTAGAAGTTTGAACCCAGGTTCCTTACAGAGGAGCCAGTCGGCCAAATAGAGTTTGTCTAGTGAATAAATCTGTTGGGATCTGCGCCTCCATACATGCTGCTGCTCTGCAAGCTGCACAAACAGGTGTGAGACAAACCAGTCACCCAGTGTGGAGAGATGAAGCAGTGTAACCGGTGTGCTCGCTTGGCCACACGTAGAACAAACCACATCTTTTTTTTGTCTCATCTCTTTTACTCTCTATTTACGTATTTCCCTTATTAACTGCGAGTGTTGCTCTATGAGCCAGTGTTCTTACCCTTACCCTCAAAGCGGGGACTGCCTGGAAAGTCACATTTGAAAAGCTCTCTAGCCTCTCTCCAGCTGTGAGCGACTGCTCCATGGCGGGTGGCCTTACTAATTGGAGCTGGAGAGGTTGAGGGTGAGTGGCGGCGGTGGCCCTGCCAGGTTCCCCACTCAGCGTGGGCAGAATCTCTCATTTGCCATGCTGGATGGTGATTTGCAGTAAGAGGTCTGAGAGCTGTTTGCCTCAGCACTGGGTAATGAGAGGGAGAAAAAAGTGTGTGAGGATGAACCAGCAGAGACTCCTTTCTCTGGAGAGGATGACAGTGGTTTGAAATACAGGTTAGATGAGAGAGAAAAAAATCTGGATTCTGGCACAGAAAATTTAAATAATTAAAGCAGAAGTAAGCGGAATATTTGTGTTAATATAAGTCTTAAATAGTTCTATCTTCCGACAGCAATCACTTCTATAGAGTGTTTGGTCTGAAACACGGGTCTGTCAGTCACTCTGCTCTGCTGTAAGCCGAGGAGAAAACTTTCCTTGTATCCTACAACCTTTATCCAATGAGGAGAGAGAACGGCATAAAGGGGCGGTCCTCTCTGTGTGTGCAGCCAAAGGATGCGCGTGAATGTGGTGACGTAGGGACGAGGACCAATAGATCCATGACGAGGGCGGGGGCTGCTAACTCCATCGGCTGACAGGAAGTTAGCCAAAACGACCGGATCGCTTACTTCTACTTTAATTTATTAATCCCCAAAGGAAAATTTAAAGAATTTCCATTTTAATTTAATTTAATTAATAAAGTAATATTCATATTCATATATATTCATATTCATATTCATATTCGTAAATAATGCTATGTTTTTAAAAACGTTTACGTTTAAAGACCCCCTCCCATGAACATCGTGTTTTTCGTACTTTTCCCATGTTCCTGTGGCATTTTTCTGATGTTAGAGCACATATCAGCAGAAAAGGAAGTGCAAAATTGCAAGTTTTTCTGCTTTCAAATTGCTGTGAACCAATGGCAGACGCAAACTGGCAGTTTCAGGGAGACTGGGGTTGACGTGTCACAATCCCAGGGGAGGGCACTAGTGCTACAAGCTCCCGCCCCGCTCTGCATCCGGCTCAGAGGCTTGACAGCTCGGTGTAGCGGCCGCAACAGTCACGTATGGGTCCGCAACAGTTTTCACTGAGAAAAAACGGTCGGTGCGAGGGGGTGGCTGGGTGGGTGCAGAGCAGCGCAGTCTCCGCCCACCCTCCAGAGGTGCATTGCTAATGAGCTGCTGGTGCTGTGCAGAAGGAGAGCCCTGGGAAATGGCACAGGTTTTGTCACAATTTAAAGACCACAGAGAATGTTTTAAAATAACCAAAAAGGGTCGCGGGAGGGGGACTTTAAGGTGAATGCTGGACTGTTTAGGTGAAGAAGAGAGGATTTTTTCTTCTGATTGACTGATTATTTTCTGAATGGTTTATTAAACATGTAGCAGATTTTAGATAAATACCAAATCCTCAAAGGCAGGACACTGAGACTACGTTGTGTTTCCTATTTGAATGAGGCATAAAGTGTCTTCCCGGTTGAACTTCATATGAACCATATGACCATTGGAACACCGTGTGTAACAGCGGCATCACTTGGCTGTCTTAAAACTCCCTCTACTGGGCGGCAAAGAATACGGTTTCATCTCAGTTCAGCAGCTGTTAAAACCAACAATATTAAAACCTCAAGTTTGTGTGGGAAAAAAAAGTTGGGTGTTGAAATCCTTCATAAAGGCCAAACTGTCACATTTCGGCTCTGCCTTTGAGGTCTATGGCAACCACAAAGGGCCAAACCTTATGTACACTGCTTTCCCTGAAGAATGATGTCCCGTATCTGGGACAAACTGTACTTAGAGAATTCTAACATACTTGTTGGGATTCCTGTCTTTGTGGTGTACAACATGGCTGCAGCCATTCAGAGTTGTCCAGAAACACTGGTGTGTCTGAAGTACAGATCCTCACATGAATGAATCCGTGTCGGTGTTGCTGCTGAGTGGATCAGATGGGGGCAAGGCCGGCCCCCAGGCACCGCAGCTCAGAAACACATCTCCACTCCCAGCCAGACTCAGTCCCATATGGGTCCCTCTGCCAGCGCGCACGCACACACACGCACGCGCACGCACGCACGCACGCACACACACACACACACACACACACACACACACACACACACAGCTTCACATGATCTGCAAGATAGTCTGTGATTGAAAAAAAGTTGTTTGTAACCCATTAGCATGGAAATTGAATGTATATGCTCCACCACACACACATAGGCAGATCTACTATAATGAAGATGTTCACTGAATACTAAGAAGTGGCAGCAGGGTCATCAGCTGGGTGTGTGTGCGTCACAACAAAATGAGCTGTGAAAAAAATAAAAGTAAAATAAGCTCGGGAGAGCTGTAGTGTCAGGTCTGGACCTGGACCTGGACCTGGACCAGGACCAGGTGGGTTTTGAAAAATACATCCAGTCTGTTTGTAACAGTAACCAATAAACACAGCTGCAATTGTTGTGTATGTTATTGTAATTAGACAAGGATTTATGTAACATTTTCAACACAGCTGTTGATACAGACGGGGCTGTTTGTTTGTGGTCAGACCGTTGCATTTACACAGCAAACAGGACTCTGTGCTCTCCGCTAAAACTGTCAATAGCAGAATGGAGTCTGGTGGAAGTCGGCAGACCTTGAAGGGTTTACATAGCCTTTATGCACGGTCCACTTGGTTTTTTGCACCAGTCTGTGCAAACTTCAGCTTTTGCATAATTATTGCTTGCCCATGAACCATTATCAAATATTGCTAATATTTCTTGACAGAGTGCATTTCCAGTCCTCTGGTCCTGTGTCTTCCTCTCCAGATACACTACTGTATCTTGATGCTGCTTCACCTCCACTGTTTACACAATGCGTGCAACAATGAGGAGTGTCAGGTCTGTCACGTGCAGGGAAAATATTGTACGTTTGTCTTAACTACAAGTCTATGAATGTAGTGGAACAGAGCTTTTAGGAATTCATTTGGTGGAATGAATTCTTCTATTTTGAAAATATGATAGATTGTACACTGTTCAACCAAGCGAAAAACAAGCAGGAAAAAGAAGACAAAGCATGATGACAACAATTCACTTGTGTTTGGCCTTTTCTATCAGTTTTGTGTTAAATCAAACTGCTTGTTATTATGTTGGTGCACCCAGTGGTTTGTTTACGAGTTATTAGGTTCTCTGAATGTGGAACAATGCGATAAAAAATGTTTTTGTTTTTGTTTTTTTTAACAGGGAAGTATTTTTTTAAATTCAAAGAAAGGATACTCCAACTTAAACAGAAGTAAAAGATATTTGACTTGTATGGGAGCCATATCTGAATGTCACTTTGACTCATATACAGAAGCTGTTTCCAGATCTGTGGTGGAGGTTGGTAACAACACGCTGCCATTCTAGAGAGTGTGGGCCCTAATTTCTTGGCGCAACTCACGGGGGCGCAGCGAAGCGAGCCCTGACGCAGCTGGCGCAGTGGCATTTTCCTCCAGTGCAACAAGGTGCGCAGCGGATTCGGTAAATTGGTGGACTGCTGTGCGCTGAGATGGGAGTGGTCGCGCAGCAGGGGGAGGTGTCGACAGATTCGCCGTGGCGCAGTGACAATTTGTTGCCGATAGACCGCGCGGAGAGTGCGCCGAAAGCTCGCCAGCTCCAACCTGGTCTAATGTCAGCGCAAGGCGAAGCGCAGCCAGCGCAGTGGCAATTTGACTGCCCAGCGCGCAGTGCAGACACGTCACCAAGACCTCACAGGCAGATTTCCACACTTCCAGGCACATTTAAATGCAATTAATAATAATAATAATAATAATAATCATCATCATCACAATAACCCCTATTTATTGTATCTGAATCAGCACATACACCTATATCTATATAGATTGTCCCGTCACACTGATGACCATCAAAGGCTTGCGTAATGGAAACTCAGCCTGACTGAATTAACACAGATGAAACCAGGGAGGGACTGAGACAGCCGTGGATGTCCCAAGAGCAGGTGTTGACACTACACACTGTGCCGTTGCAGATGATCAGCTATTTATTTATTTATTTATTTACTTATTGATTTATTAGGGGCCAGCGCCGCATCGTCACGCGACCATAACAAATACAACTGAAAACAAATAAACTATCATCTCTCACAGCAAACCACAATCACCTCGGCACCATAGTGAGCAGATATTAACATCTCAATCTCAGGTAAATTCTAAAGAAAAAAGAAAAAGAGAGACGCTCCGCGATGCCTCGTTACGCACAGCTGTTTGTTATGTTGTGATCTGTGCACACTTGTTTAAATATAGGTTACTAAATATGAGTGTCTTTATTAATGGAAAAGGGCTGTGTGTGTTTTGTTTTTTGTTTTTTTTTACTGGGCAACAGCAATCTGTCAGAGCAAACATCATAACCTCCTCCCTCCCAGACTACTTTTGCACCATCAGCCCGTGAGGTCTGTTCGCGTGACCTGACACTGCCAGCTTGGACCGGACCAGAACATCAGTTTCCTCCCATCTCACTTGCTCTGACAGATTGAGAGCTGTTGCCCAGTAAAAAAAAACAAAAAACAAAACACACACACCCCTTTTCCATTAATAAAGACACTCATATTTAGTAACCTATATTTAAACACGTGTGCACAAACAGCTGTGCGTAATGGATGCATCGCGGAGCGTCTCTCTTTTTCTTTTTTCTTTAGAATTTACCTGAGAGGGGAGATGTTAATATCTGCTCACTATGAGCACTATGCCAGGCTGATTGTGGTTTGCTGTGAGAAATTATAGTTTATTTGTTTTCAGTTTTATTTGTTATGGTCGCGTGACGATGCGGCTCAATAAATCAATAAGTAAATACATAAATATAGCAGATAATCGTGTAGTGTCAACACAGCAGTAATCCATCCTCATCTTTCATCTGTGCAGCCTTTGATCTGTCATCAGTGTGACGGGACAATCGATATACTGTAGATGTGCTGAATGTGTATGCTGTAATCTGTATGTGCTGATTCAAATCTTCTCTTCCACGGTGAAATCAAACGTCCGCCTTGCGCGCGCGGCGGATTTAAAGGTGAGGAGAGGAGCTCATTTGATTGGTGAAGATCTGACTCGGCTGTGTCAAACCCACTCCACGCCTTCTCTCCACCCTCTATGCCATTTGCGCCGGTGGGAGGGAAGTAGGCGGGATGCGCTCCGCTGCGTCTCGAAGCAAAATCGCAATCTGCTCCTGGCCACTCCCCGTTGGCGAAGCGAAGGCGAGGCGCAGGGCAGATGCGCCTCGCCTGCACCTAGTCTACCAAATTAGAGCCCTGTGTCTGTGTCCACTGCTTATGTGAGAAAAGCTCTTTCCTGTTCTTTCTTTTTCTGTGCCACTTTCTTCACTATCTTTAAGCACTTAGATCTATTTTTGTCAGAGCAGCATGTGTCACTGAAATTTACATTTTAGATTTGACAATTTATTTAGAATGAATATTTAATCGTCTTATAAATTGTTAGTCAGTCTGTACATATTGTATACAGGCTATTGTCTCTTGGCGTGACACAGGAGAGGGGATGTTACACTTTTCCATTGTGACTATACACATTACAGTGCCTCAGCCCAAACTCCTACCTTGTTCTGTAGGTCCAGTAAATCTACTAGACTGTGAGTTCAATAAAGGAAATCTGTAACATGAATGCTGCTTAAACAGAGACCTATTTAGATATACTGCACACTGCAAATATAATCTTATGTTAGATTTATGATAATTATTTAAACAGCCCCAAACTGTAATAATTGCACAGAAGAATCTGTGGGTCCTTGTCCACAGCAAAAACCACAGTGTTAAAATCTACTAATTCCTCCCTTACAGTATATTCACCAGATGAAAGATGGCTCCTATGTTACGTTAGTGAGATTTATTTCTATACTGTGAAAATATGAAAGCGCTCAGTCCATAAAGAAATGCACACACAGTTGTCAGAAACTAACCAAGTGTATGTATGTGTAATTGTGCAGACCACTGTGAAGACTAGCATCTAGAGCTTTCACGCTTTCATGTTAAATGCCTCTAACTTTATAGTTATTTTACATTCTTTAACAAGGTAACTTGGGGACACAAAGCCGTTTTTCATCTTGTTCACATCAGATTTTTATGCTGTTGTCTTTAAAGTTTTATGCCCTTCTCAGTGTTGCGTAGTTACTGCTGTGACAGATCATGTTTGTACTTTCATCTGAGCACTGTCAGCCAACAAGCAATAGGAATTTGAATAAGATGGGGACAGAAAAGGCAGAATGTAAAGCTCAGTGCGACTATTTGTTTTATTACAACAAGCTTTTTGTCTGTGCATAGGGAGGGAAAAGTGTGTATGTGTGTGCAGCTGTGGGTCTGAGTGTGTGTGTTCTTGTTCATGTAATGCATTTAAGATGCATTGTTGCGTATGCATGTGTGTGCAGCTTCCCTACCGTACAGCAAATGGATATATTTAGGTTTTGTCTTAGCAGCAGTTTTCTGCTCTCCCACTGTTGAAGAGCTATTCAGTGAAAACATGTTTTTCTGTCATTAGGAAGCATCTAGCCATCTGAATAATGCATCCTGAACACTGCCTTGTTATGGCCGTGTATACAATAATGTTCAGGGACCAGAATGGGACCATAATGCGTTGCCCTGTACACTGTTAAATATACATGAGCAGTGAAGTGGCTTTCTTTGTGAATAACATTAATTGGCAAAAAGCTGCTGCAGATTTCAGTGGACTATGATGTGTGTTGTATGTGGGACATGCATGACACTCAGTTTTAGTCATGTAATTAAATTGGCCAAAGCCTGATAGAGGGTGGTAGAGTGAAGCAGGGTTTAGTGGCTGTGTGCCAACTCATGTGGCAGCCAAAGTTTATACACATGTTTTGTCTAATTTGAAGTGATCATCTGCAACACTGTCAGTTCTTAGCATGCTGCAACATCTGTTGCTTAGCAACAGATGTGCCGCATCCTTACCTCATCATTTTAAAACAGAAAGTTTTTTTTAAGGTTACATACTTTTTTTACTTTATCATTACAGCATAGGAAATGTTAAAGCATAGGTTCTGTTGTTGTTGTTTTAACAAGATGTGAATATATTTCCCTTTCAATCTAATAACTTAACATTGTAGACAGTTATTTGGCTTATTGCAACTTCTAAACATATGTATTATATTACAGATCTAGCAAACACATGGTTTACTATAAAACTGGGCAAGATTTGTTGTTGTTGTTTGTCTTTGCCCCAGTTTATCATTGCTGAGTACTGTACAATGCAATGCTATGGGCTTTATGCACAGCTCCACTACTTCATGAAATAAGCCAGCTCCTTTGTTTCCTGTCTTACATTATTGGACAACCTGATTAATCCAGGTGTGTCTGAGTAGTCACAATGGTCAGACACACCTGGATTAATCAGGTTGTCCAATAATAATATAAGACAGGAAATGAAGGAGCAGCACTAAATTCAGGAAGTATTGGAGTTGTGCAAAGAGCCCATTGTCAAGCCAATAGCAGAGAGTTCATGAGGTTAGACCCTTTTTGTTTTACACATCAATGTGTGCCTATTGTATGTTAATCACATTGACAATGACTGGAAAAGCACTCTTATTCTTTTGTCAATATTTCTCGAACACATTTATGTAACAACTTGTCCTGCAGTGTACTGTATTGTTTTCCCATCACATTGTTATTTGCCATTACAATCCAGATTTTCTGACACTTCCAAAAATAAAAATAGACTATTTTTATTTATGCCCTTATTTATCATTTATGTGCAGTAAAAACTACTGTTATCATGATATAATGCATGAAACTGATAGCAGTCATATTGAATATGTCTAGATCATTGGCTGCATTATTGTACTGCACCACTGAGCTGAGACATTGTCAAATACGACATACAGATATACTACTCCATTGATGCAGCTATCCATAGGCAAAAGGTCGTCACACCATTATATCATTTTTGCTAAATTCCTTAAATCTCAATGTGTTTTAGATTTTGCTTTAAAAAAGTAACACAATAAGTGATAAGAAAGAACAATGAATAATAAACGATGATGTTCATTCGCTTCAATTTGCTGTAAATGTAATCCTGCTTTCCAGCCCTGCCAAACTAAACAAGTGGATTTGGTGATGGATCATAAAACTGTACAAATGCATCTTTTAACTTCCCTCAACTTTTTACTTTGGAGAACAAAAGGAGGCCTTGTTGCTTCGGGGGAGGAGGGAGTTGTGGGGATTGGCGGGGGATTGGTGGCAAGGATCCTCACACATATTCTTGCCCTCGCCATTTGCCAGGAGGTGGTCTGGCTTACTGCATTCAGAGGGGCCGAGCCCTCCAGTTATCATGATAATAATGGAACCCTGCCATCATTGTGTGCTGCCCACTGCCTAGCTAAGCTCTCCATAATCTAGATTTGGGTGGTGGGGGGCATTTAGCCATTTGGAATGCATGCAGGCAGATTTCAGTGGCTAAATATAGGCTAGGCTAAGGATTTGAATGCTAATGATGCTTGATGTGTTTTCTTACACCTGTGGGCATTAAAATGATAATGTGGCATCTGCTAACCAACTGCCCTTTAGTTAAATATAGTTCTGGTTCATTTATGTAATTCTTGTATTAGAGCAAATGACATTCAGGCAGTTTCTGTTTCTGTTTAGTAACACTGATCATCAGCGATGCAGGAGAAAGCAGATGGAGAAACAGAAACAACCTTGATTGCTCATGTTTACATGCTCCATCTTTCTATTAGTGATTCAAGCCTGAATAATCCTCCTCTTCCTCCTGCTTGTGTCTTCTTCTTCTGTAGTTGGTGCTACCAGAATACTCCATCCATGGGCTCTTCTGTATCATGTTCCTGTGTGCCCAGGAGTGGCTGACTGTGGGCCTCAACATCCCCCTGCTCTTCTACAACACATGGAGGTAACTATTCAATCCATTTAATGGTTTGTGTGTGTGTGTGTGTGCGTGTGTTCAGACTCAAAGATTGGAATATAATATTAGATCTTTTCATTAGGATTAAGGTTATGCAAAACAAACCAAAAAGTCCATGGCACAGATGAGTAGTATCTCTCTGTCTGGACAAATGTATGGTGGCCAGGAGGGCTCTAATGATTTAATAAAACACATGCAAACAAACAAAACAGAGACAACTTCTGGAGGGAATGTAGTTAAAAGCAAAGTAGAGTCAGCTTCTGAAAGACAGTGTCAGATTTCTTTTGCTGCTCCTTGTCTATCTGTTTTTGTCTTTGTTGCTGTTCTTCCCACTGCTCATGTGTTGGATTTAGATTGCTGGCAGCCTGGTTTGGTTTAAGCTCGTGTGCTCAGCTTGTAGAAGTTAACAAAGTGAGTGTAGAGGAGAGGACGGCCAAAGAGAGAAGGGGGGGGCATCTTGCTTTCTCATTAATTGGAGAGCGTGCCAGATGCCCACCAGCTACAGATGCTGCTTCCTGCACAGCTGAGAGATGATAAAGGAAAGGAAGAATAGGGGAAGGGAGGGATGGAGGAGTGTGGATGATGAGAGAAGGAGTAGCAGCAAGAGGGTGTGCACGGAGAGAGAAAGCTACAGGAGAGAAATATGATGGAGAAAAGGTGATTGGAGGATAGTGGGAGGGGGAGGTAAGGGGGAGACACTGACGGGGCATCTCATCATGGAACACATGGATATGTGTTGCTGAGATTCTTCTGCATTATGCAGAATAAACTCAGCAACTTATGTGTGTTTGAATGAATGCAAAGCTTCTCACGTGTGTGTACAGCTATGTTGTGATCTGTTGCTTTGAGTTTACAGATTTTACTGAAGTTCAGATGGCTACTCAAACATGCACCCAGAAGTTTATTTACTATTACTATTCCTGTGTTTATGACACAAACAGGAGCTTCTGACTGCACGTAAACACACCGAGCGTCAACTTGGGTCACGCCAGACTTTGAATTAGATCTAGTTTTACAAACATGCCGGCTTGCTTGAAGTAAATAAACTTCTCCGGTCATGTTTGAGTCGCCATCTGATGCTGTCTGTGGAAAAACATTGCGGCTTTGAGGGATGTAAACAGCCTAAGCAGCAGAACTTGCATCCGCTCCCATTCATTGCTGCCATGGCGATGCGGGGACAGACACAACTACCGCAAAACAGGAGCAATTAAACTGAAAATCTTCAGATTCCTTCTTTTAGACCTAAAATGTTAGGAAAATACAGCCCCGAGTTGAATTTGCCCGGAATTGTCCTTTAAATTGCCCAATGGTAACATGGTAGTGCAGAATGAACACAACCAGTTCCAGAGAGCACACAACCTGAAATAGGAACAATGGATCATAGCTTGTAGAGACTTCAAAAGAACATGTATCTGTGATTGGCAAAGGGGCTGATACAAAGAGCTAAATACTGAATACTTTGGCAAATGACTTATTTGTTAAAGGAATAGTTCACTCAAAATTGATGTCATGTCGACTAAGGGCTGGGAGAAGTTTCAGAGTCCTCCGTGGCTTCTCTGAGTTACAGGGGGTCTCGGTATAGCAGCGCATGTCAATATAACGGTTGCAAATGGATACCAACTGTCTTCGTTTGCAAATCTTGCGAGATTTGGACGGACCAGGAAGAGGAGTTTCCGTTACAAACAAGCTTGAAATATAGACTTATTTAATTTTTTTCGGAACAATTTCACATTTCGGGGCTTCATTACAAGACGGACATTACATACGAGCAGCATGGAGGTATTTGGATGTTTTTTGGTGTGTCTTTTTGTTACAAAGACAGTTGGTATCCATTTGCAACCGTTATATGGACATGCACTGCTACGCCGAGACCCCCTGTAACTCAGAGAAGCCACGGAGGACTCTGAAACTTCTCCCAGCCCTTAGTCCACATGAGGGGGAGGAGATAATGAGTGAAATTTGAATTTTGGGTGAGCTATTCTTTTAAGGTTGCTGGTCGTGCCAGAATAAGCAAAGGGGGCCTAAACACAGGCAGACAGGTCCAGTGAAGAACTGCCAAGGAAGAGGTTTACAGCCATATAGATGGACAGGCAGACAGCTTCAACCAACAGGGAGCAGGCAGAAAGGGAAACAAAAGAATAACATACTGTAGGACATGAAAGTGTTTTTGAGGAGATATCCTGATAACATGTATTTGCTGCAGTGTTCTGCATTTCTACATCTCAGCTGTAGGTGTGAAGTGTACAGCCCATGTCAATATCATACTTCCTGTTTGCATCCTCCAAAGCCTCCATATGGTTGGGACAGTTGTCTCACCCATGTCAGTGTTTGAAAACTCATGAAAGACCTGTTGCTGCTCAACATGATCAGTCTCTTCATGTCCACTGGCATTAGAAATGCTTGTGTGTATAAATGTGTGTAGGGGAAGATTGCCTCACAAATATGTAGTCATTTAGATCTGGGTTTATAGTGTGTATGCATCACATACAAACCAGCATCACCCTGACTTAAAGAAACTATCTGTCTTGAAAAGTCTGGGCTGGAAGAACCAACCTTGGTGTGTCCTTTGACTGTCAGACATGAAGGAGAAATCACAATTTCTTTTTAATAAAACAGACTTAGAGTGTGACAGAGAAACTCTGTGCCCGGCTTCATTTCATAAATTGCTGCTGAGAAAATATGTATGTGCAACAGGTTAATCAGATCAATTTGTGGGCTATCTGTAATCATCAAAATTGATATTGAATAACTTAAATTAATATTAAAGTTCTTCAGGGCACCGGCCTTTAACAAAGAGAATCTGATAGCACAATAGCTGGTCTAGACTCTTTAATGGTTCTGTCATGAGTTTAGTTATTTTAAATCACTAATTAATAATCAAATGTGAGGTCAAAGAAACACTATCCCTTTTTCTAATTAAGGGGAAAATCCACAGAGAGTCTGTCTGCCGGCTTGATTGACAGGGTGATGTTACTCCACCAACGGCAGTGCATCTCACAGGTGTGAAAATGTGAAGGATCTTTTTGGTCTACAGAGCAAACAGAGCATACTGTCTCAGCTGGCGCTTCAAGTGGGCCGAGGACTTCCAATAAGTTTGGCCAGACTGAAATCTCTCACAATATGTGACTGTGGGGGTGTGATGGGAAATTGCCAGAGAGGCTGCAGTTTCTTAGATTGCTTTGGTTGCCAGCTGAATCCTTGTCAAAGAGTATGTGTGTGTGTGTTGGTGTGTGTGTGTGCGTGTGCAGAAGATTTGTTCATGCTCTGACACAAAAAAACAAGTGTGTGTCAAATGGCAGTTTTGCTCTTGTCTCATCTCTGTCACCTTTGCTCAGGGGAACAGTAACAAAAATAGTGGCAATGACTGTTTTACTATTATCATTATTGTTATTGTTGTGGTTACTTTTATGATATTAGCTAACTATGTGTCAGGCTGTTAACGATTAGTTAACTTTGTTGACCTCATCATCAGTCATGTGTGCATGTCATTGTAGACATACATGGGAATGATAGTCAATGACTCATTACTCAGAACATATCAAGATGCATTTCAAGTGCATTATTGAATACTTCTCATACATATGCATGAGTCATATATTGACCAACAGAAACGTGAAGAAGTGATTGTGCATTATTGTAATTAATTCATATCAAACTAAATGCACAATCACTCCACAGTCATGAACAGCTGGTGTACATGAATTCCCATTCAGTCTGGACATGCATTTTAACCATCTGTTTGCCTCTGTTTTGCCACATGCCAGAAGCTTCCTGCTTGGTTTATTCTTCATCAAATCTTAATTAGAAACTGTTTCAAATGATTGAAGCTGACAATCTTTATGCAACTGGTCTATGACATTAATGTGCAATAATCCATTGTTGCAAAAATCCTGTTCATTCATATTAACTGTGGAGTCCATTAAAGGCAAACATCCTCCTATAAAACAAACAGCGAAGTGTATAAACAGCTTTCTCTGTAAGCAGCAGACAGCTCCTCGTCTCCTCGGAGCGACTCTATTTCATAACAGCCCGACTCAAATCAGTCTCACTGGAACGCACAAAGCTCCTGGAAACAACTCCCCGATGCCGCTCTGGTTATTAATCACCACAAGATTTCGTGTCTTTGTGACATTGCATATCTTCATTTGACACAGCAATAAGGCAGAGAGAGCTGTTTGTGTTTACAAGTATTGAGTGATATGCCGATTCTAGTATAGGGTGGATTCTCTCTTCAGCTTTTAAATCAGTCAGCACCTGATGAATGGCTATAATTTGAAACGGGATAGAATGTTTCATTGAAAAATTCATTATTAAATCTTATTAAAAATGATTGTTAGAATCATTTTCACCCCGTGATTGGATTTGTAATTCACTACTGAGCTGACTGGATTTAGAAACTCAGGATAAACCCCACCTCTTATACCTTCAGAGCCACATAACAGACCTGGGTGAAAATATATTTGAATATCTAGTGAAATATTTGATCTTTGTTTTATCTTGTTGGAAAAATTTTCACCACAAGATAAAGTCACACCTATTCTGCTCTGATATTTCCCCAATGGATTGTTTTCTGCTGTCCTTAGTTGTTGCTGCACCTGTCAAGCTTTCTATTTCAACACGGCACATATAATGGTGACAATGTTAGATTTGTTATTTGAAATTGACTGTAATATTTGAAATAACGTGGTGTCTGATATCAGATAAATGTTGACAAATCAGACTTAGATGGAGACTGAAATGACAACTCACAGATTTTACCAGTGCGCAGGCTAAATTGCTTTTCTGTGAGTTAGAGGAGAACTCTGGATCTGTTTTAGAGAGCCATTTACTATATAAGGTATGAAATCAAATGCATGCACATGAAACACTGTGGTTAATCTACATGTCTCAGGTATAAAGTCAACATCAATAGGTGATGATTCAGATAGAGGACATGAAAGTAAGTAGCCTAATCTTTGTCCTCTGTACAGTAATCCTTAGTTCAATCATTATTCAAGCAGAAGGTTTAAAGTTAATCTCAAGGTCAGACAGCCTGTAATGATGAAGCATTTGCTCTTTGTATTTTGATCACCCCAGGCTGACAGTCATAATGGGGGTGACTACAGATGTCTTTGTGATAACGGCAGTAACTTTGAGGACACAGTTCACTTGCTAGATAACAAGTGTGACGCTTTGCAGAGGGAAAACCTTTTGACTGAAGCTGTTTATTTGTATCAGGGACAATGTACAAAATAACATTAGCCTCGAAATGAGAAGAGATGCCTTGTACCGGATTTAGCTTACTAGCTACTTTCCATCCGTAGTCTTCTTGTCAGCTAGTTATTCCTATGATCATCATCATCATCATCATCATGTTTTAAAAAACACACGCTAAAACCAATGAAACACTTTGACATGTTGAGAAATCCAAAGCTTGACAGGCAGGTAAAGGGATTCAGCAAACAGTCAGTCTCCACGAGCATATTCAACTACTATTTCACCCACATCTTCTGCATGATGGTTGTCCCCCTAACTCATCATGCCATTTTCTCCATATTATCTTTTTCCCCATCTCCTTCCATCATCTACCCCACCTCCCGCTCTTTGTTGCCCCTACCCCTGTCCTGGGGTCTGGAACGGGTCAACTACCCGTGGTGTGGTCTTTGCCCTCTGTGGTAGGTACTTCCATTCCCCAACGGACACTAAGGAGCTGCTCTACGACCCAGCATCCGTGATGAACGGCGACACGCTCAAGTTCTGCCTGAAGGAGGCGTGGTGCAAGCTGTCCTTCTTCGTCCTCTCCTTCTTCTACTATCTCTACTGGTGAGCACATAGCATTTGGTGAGGGGGGGGGACATAATTGGATTACATGTAAAGAGATTACATTAATCTGATTACAACAGCTAGAATAACAGACTATGAAAGTGAACTAAAGCTACTTTAAACAAACAGCTTTAGACTTGCTATTGATGGAAAAAGAAAAAATGAACACTCACATTGTTTTGTTTCTATCACATGGTCTTCTAAACTGGGTTTCACTGCTCAGTCCTGATGAAGCTCTATGAGTGCAAATCACTGAATAAAGTAACCATTTCTCTGGCAATCACATGCATGTTCTTTGATGTACTGTAGGTTTGTTAGGCTAATGATTTTGACTCTAGGGCCAGTACTGCTAATGCATGTGATGTTAAAGAGAATTTGATTCTTTACTTCATTGACAAGCACCACACATTGGTTACAATGTTATGATACAAACACATGTATAGGTAAGGGTTTTAGAAGGCCAGTGTAAATGTTGATTTGAACACGTCTATGACATTTGCCAATGTGTTTTTTTCCTAAATACTCTGCTGTTGCTTCGTGTCCATGTCTAACAGTGCTGTATTTTATTAATCACTCCGGATTCTTGTCCCATGTGTCATGTTGGTGCTGCAGTGTGTGGAACCTGGACATAGCCCTCTAATAGGTCTTATCAATGGAAACACTTAAAGGTACAATCCTTATATTTTTTGACCTTTTATTCTAGGATAGCCAGTTGAGACAGAATGAAGAAAATCTGACCCAAACCACTTACCATATGGCCACCACAGTGATTCACAAATTGACTGAATGAGGCCAATCTTGCCTTAAATTGCTAACACACCACAAATGACTGTTGTGGCTATATGGCTTTTAGCTTTAGTCTCAGTGAGAGATTTTTTTATGGAGCCATGTCAGTTAGACAGTGTATTTGGATGAATTGGCTCCTTTTTCAGCAACCAGACATGGTTTGGAATTAGTGCAGGGCAATGATGATTTCTGAAGATAAATTATTCCAACGCCCCCCCAAAAAAGGATTGCAACTTTAACATGAAGTTGTTCTTGTATGTGTGTGATAATGCTGTGATGAAACATTTAACACATGCTCACCCTTGCAGGAAATTTATGTGGTGTTGGTGTATCTTTTTAGGAAGAAGGTACAGTATGTTGTTCCTAGTATGTTAATATGTTCATCACAGTAATACCACACAGGTAGAAAAGCAACATCATGAGCACTGATAGCGAGTGTTGGTCTATATATATATATTTGTTGATGCATTTTGCTTGGTTTTAGTAGAAACAGACAGTTAATGACCATATATCCTTAATTATAGATATAAGCCTTTTCATGATACTGCAATGTTTAAAACTTTCCTTCCGTGTTATTCCACAGTCATTGTGATACTGATGTTATCACGGTTTACTATAAAGAAAATGTCTTTAAATTCCTAACTCAAATAAGTTAGCTTTTTCAGACTGCACTTGCTTTGCTCTGACAGCAATAATATCATTTAATGTAATTTTAGATTGCTGTTGTGTCTACAGTATTTTTTTTCTATAAAATGCTAGGCCACGCAAACATTACAACAAGTATGTTCCCTCCTGGCATGATATAGTGGCAGAAATTAGACAACAAGGAAAGAAGGATAATTGGTTTATATCTATTAATTTATGCTCAGTTCTCATCCATTTCCATACCAGTGCCTGCATCAGTCAGTTGGTAGAGCAGAGTCACCTGTTGGAGGTTCAACAAACCAGACACTTCAGGCCACTTTAAGAGGACCATGCTGGTGGTTTTGCATGTTTTAAACCATAAACTACAGCTGATGTAAACTTAACATACTTTTGTTTTGCATCTCAACCAATTTTCGAATGCAACACATTCCATACATGTGCTGTAACTAAATATGAAAGCAGCTTTGCAAAAGGTCTACAGATGGATGATAATTTCCGTTTTTTACAACCTGGACCTTATTTCTAGCATAAAATACGATCATTTACTCACCCAGACAACTTTGGTGTCATTTAGAGTCGTTTTGACGAAATTAGCCCCTGCAGTGGCGCGTATATCCGTATAATGCGAGTACTCGGGACACCCAAGCGCAGCCTCTATATAACGCATTATCTGCGGCGAAACTCGTTCATTTCACCAATATTTTGTTATGATACACTAGTGCTATTCCCCTCCGAGCCCGTGGTGGCATGTTATCAACATGCTGCACCTGTAGGTTGACTACTGACCTCTGACCTGGATGATGTCATCTCCGACCGCTGCCCAGCGCAGCTAACTTGCTACCGCTAATGCTACAGTTCGTTTCTGTGTGTTTCTGACTTGTCAGAACAAAATGAGCAGCTGGATGAAGTTCAGCTTCCACAGGCTTCCTCTCCTCAACCTGGACTCACTAAAGCTCCGGCTAGTTGAGATAAAAATGCTATTGTATGCGAAATGTCACCAATAATGTGTTATTTAGAGGCTGCATTGCGTGCCCCGTGTTCTTGCATTATAAGGATATACGCACCGCTCCACTGGGGCTAATTTCGTCAAAACAACTCCAAATGACACCAAAGTTGTCTGGGTGAGTAAATTATCGTATTTTATGCTAGAAATAAGGTCCAGGTTGTAAAAAACGGAAATGATCCTTTAAGTAACTAAGTTACTGGTAGTTTATGGGCTAAAACATGAAAAATGACTGGTTTGACCTCACCATTATTAACTGTTCTCTCTGTAATTCTGAAGACAGAACAGTTTGTTGTAAATACTGTTTGGTGTTCCTGTCATGGACACTGGGTGTCTGTAGCTACAGACTGAAGCTCCATCTTGAACTGAAATCATCTTGCTTCTCCATCTCACTCCATCCTGTCCTGCTCTAGCTCATGTTGGATTGATCTGATCTTTTAGAGACCACTGACCGCAGCAGCAGAAGTGAGGTACTTCTCTACAGAGCAGGGCGACGGTGCCTTCACTTCCAATTCCATCAAGTTCAGGAGTATGTTTTTTTTTGCCACAGTTTAGATTTTTCTGTCACTACAGATGATTAAAAAAAACGTTCAGACCAGCGTTGGTTGACCATTATCTGCCTTTCAAGTTGAAACTCATGAAAAACCCTCAGTGTGGGAGTTCATAGTTACTGATATTTCCTTCACTGGTCAGATGGTTACAAATCACTATAAAAGCTCAAGTCATTTCATCATTCAACCAAAATGCTGGTGTAGGTAAACCAAACCAGTATGGGAAGTGAACCCTCTTTGCATAAAAATATAATGATAGTCAATGCAAAAAGCTTTTATATATATAAAAAAACAACCAGGACAGGTTGAACTGGAGGTGAAGTGCCCTGAAACCTGTTTGTTGCAGCTTGTTTCTGTTTTCTTGCTTCATGCCACTGACCCTCATGTTCCACTGCTCCCAAAAACCAAACACACTCCAGCACCACTCGCCTACCTCTGTGACCTAACAGATCCCTCACTCCCTCACAAGAATTATCTGCCATGTAAACACATACATACACAAACTAACAAAAAGAAACTCCCATGTATGCATATAATGAAATTGTGCATGCCCTCACAGCCACAGATGTAAACACACACTGCACCTGAGCACTTAGCGCCAATGACGGGTGATTTAAAATCCTGTTTGGTTGCTCATCGGAGCTTATCCGGTGCAGATGATCCACTGCAGTGACTTAACTCCTGGTTTTGTCCATCTGGGCTCAGCAGGAGAGGAGACACTCAGAGGGAATCAAGTAGATGCATATATTATTTGTATTAAGACAAATCAGTGTGATACCTCAGTGAGTAAAGAAGAACCAGAAACAGTAGAATATGTATTACAATGTTACACATATGTCACATACCTCAGCAGTAGCTCTTTCTCTCACTGGATGATAATGAGACCCTGCCTGACACCCTGCATCAGAATGTGACTTTTGACCTTTATTCTCTTTTCTCTTCCCTTTCTCCCCTTGACTCTGTGGTTTATGTCACAGGGATGCTGTGTGCAATGTGATACACGCTGGTATCTAATACTTTCCTCCTCTACTGTATATGACAGGATGGTTTTCATTGTTTCCCAGCTTGGTTTCACCCCCTGGTCCTCAGCATGCTGTTGGATGCTGCTGCCTGTTTTTCTATCTGTACATGCTGAACATTTACAGGTCAAACTTTTCTTTAGCATTTGTTTTTCCTTTCTGGCATGAAAATCTGGCTGTTCTATGGGTTCTCTCTCTTACACACACACACACACACACACACACACACACACACACACACACACACACACACGCACACGCACACACACACACCTACACACACACACACACACACACACACACACAGAGACCCACAAGGTTAATCTTGGCTCATTAACTACACAGATGTTGAAAGCTTAACATGAAATGAGCGAGATCTGTCACAATGGGAGAGAGATAGCTATTGAGAAGATATATTTATATCTTTCAGAACCAAAAACCATCTAATTCCATCTCCTCTATCAGCCCTCTCTCTGAAGCTCTAGTAACAACAGGTCCAGCTCTGAGCCTGAGGTTTATCCACTAGAGCTACTTCAAGTTAGTTTGACCCAAATCACCATTTTTTTCCTGAACCTAACAATTTAGCTGACAGTGGACAGTCTTTGGATCAAAGGCAGCGTAAAGACTGGCCTAGTGCAGATCGGGTTTCAAAGTAAAAGGCAGTCCAAAACTGAAAAGTCAGAGGCAAAATCCTTTACTTTCTCTCACAGTCTTGGACTGTCTTTTACAGTACTTTGAAATCCGATCTGCACTAGGACAGTCTTTATGCTGCCTTTTATCCATGATCTTATCCATCCTTTGTCCTCAAAGAGCAGCTGAGTGGCTTGTTGTCCCTACTCTGACCCCAGGCAGCACTCACATTTTTCTATTTTCCAGTGGACAGTCTTTGTTGTCACAGCAGCAAGGTTAACTTTTATAAAATGGTCAAAGAAGAATTATCTAGATCTTTATATTGATGTTCATGTTGGAATCGAACACTTCTCTCCTGTGTGTGTTTTTTTTATCCTCTCCATCAAATTCATCCTCCCAATGGCTTCACTTTACTCCTGTTATAATGACTGCGGTTGCTAGATGTTGCCTAGCAACAAATAACAGTGGTTCAGTCAGGACCACTTTGTCAAAATAATCTATATTTACGTGCACAAGTTTCATTTGGCGGTATGATACTGTTCTGGAGGCAGGAAGAGCACCTTCCTGCCCTTCATGAGCCTTCATGAAACTGCATAAGCAGAGAGCGCAGCAGCAAAGAAAACCCAGACAGAGCAGAACAACTAACAAGACACAATAATAGGGATTCATAACAGATAACAGGAGGAGCTGGGGTGGAGGTGGGTTGCAAAGAAGCCAGCAGAGGAAGCAGCAGCAGCAAGGGAGGAGACGTCGGCTAGAGCAGTTTAAATAGCGCGCTCTGAATGCAATTCCCCAATAGGAAGCGGCCAACGAGCTGATCAGCTGATGGCTCTCAAGTGCAATTGAACGCAGCAAGCGCCGGGCCGGCTTGGATCATAACAAAGGCAAATGCTGCATTTGCCCCACGGACACTATACTGTTGGCGATTTTTTTTGTAAATTTAGTTATGGCTCCCCCCGACCCATCTTTTGCATATTTCAGCTTATTTTATGCTATTACTGCTGTATTTGCGATAATGCTCCTTTAAGATATTTATAGGCAACAACATGTTTAACATACCGTCAATACAGAAATAACAACAGGTGCTGTGGATACATAATGTTGCAGTGTTCACTGAAAATGACATAACAAGTGAGGGGAATTTGATCTGTTTCACCTCACACATTACATGTGAGGCCGCACTGCTCTCCAATTAAAGGCACAATAATTGGATGTTACCTCATTAACATGCTGTTCCTGTGTAATAAGGTGTCTGTGAGGAAGCATGTTCAGCACCGATTCATCTCACGCTCACTTACACTGATCCTGGCTTTTAATTGGAGCTGGAAACATTATACAATAAATTTCTACTCTAATGCTGGTATCACCTGACAACAGTGTCCAATGCAACTGGAGAAATATTACAGAATTCCTCACACTGTATGTCATGTTAAAATGTACCATGTCTCTAATCAGGCTGTGTGCAGGAAGTGGAGCAGCTGTAAAGAGCTACAGGTCTTTGTGCTAACGATGAAGCTGGTTCAGCAGCCTGTCATCTACATAAAATACATTTACTACTAATAACAGAATGTGTATTTAAATGTAGCCTACGTTTAACACAAGCATCTGTTATATTATTTTATATATATTATTCTATTATATTATATTAGACATCAAACTTATGTGCATATCATAGACTTCATGTGATGTGGCCATCGTCCTGTAAAAAAACCCATAAGGCCCTTATCACCTGTGTTGCAGGATACTATGGCCAATGGTAACATTTTGTCGTTAGATGACATCTAGTGGTCATAATAATAATGACAGAAGCAAAGAGAAAGGTGCAGTGACTAAACAGCAACTTTTATTAAACAGTAATATGTTTTATCTATAAAAGGTGGAACAACCTCCCAGTCACAATTAGGGAGAGCAGCACTTTTACCACGTTCAAGGGAAAACTAAAAGCATGTGTAACAGTTGACGGTCTTGTCACTATGCCTCCAATTGATCATGTGCCCTGGCTACTTGGCCAAGGGGATAATTACAATTATGTATTACATTTCATGCAATATCTACACACCTGCTTGTGCAACTGGCTGTAATGGGCATCGTGCAATACTATCTAGCACTTATACTCTTATAGGGCATTGTGCAATACAACTTGGTACCTATGCACTCCTGCCCTTTAGCACTTACCACTTTAACCCAGCACTTATGCACTTTATCTCCGAGAAACTCTTATGGTCCCCCTCCCCATTGAACGTGTTTGTCAATATGTTTTACATTGTCATAGTCATGTGTTTTTATGTTTATGGGACTCCGGATGGAAATTTGCACTTTTGCTACAATCCGGCACATTTACATGTTTTTTTTATGTCAATTAATGTGCACTGTCCCATCCAAATAAACAAATAAAGTAAGTAAAGTGACATAGTATGCCATCTGTGGGGATGAACAGACCATGACACATGAATATGCTGTTCAATTTCCATGTCAAAACAGTATAAAAAATATACTGTGGTTGACTATAAAGTCAACCACATTGTTGTTGTAACCATAACAACAGAGTTTGTATGATGTTGAACAAGTATTTATTTTAACCTAAAACACCATCCTTTCTTTAACCTAAAAAAAGCCATGGCCATATTTACAGTAAGATGGTGAAGAAGGTGCAACAAGGTCTGGTACACACTATTTCAGAGGGAACTTATCAAGAGGTGAAACAATGTTTTTCATGTTCTATCCATCTCTTATGGGTGGTGCAGAGCAAAGCTTTCTAACTAGTCACTTGACACTTTTACAATTAAAAGGTTCCCATTCACATCAGAGTGTCACAAAAATATTTCTTACACACTGGTTCCCAACAAGTTACCTACCCATATTAACAAGTCTTTATACAGCATGACTTAAAACCACTAATATGAAGTGTGTTTATACACAGGCATCACAACCACAAGCACAAGTGTGAGAGAGAGGAGGGGTGTGTTCTTCCCTGTCTTTAATCATTTCCCACTGGATTTGAGGGTGAGATGGTTGAGATCCTTTATATTTCCACAGTTCTCTCCTGTTCACAGGTTCTATTCACTATTTTTTAACAACATTTCAGAAATCCCACCTATATTCTAACAAATGCACACATATGTGTCATTGAGCAACAGCAGTACACTTAATTACTGTACTGTAATTACATTTGCCCAGTAGGTCTTTATAGCTGTAAAGATGTGAAGCCACTTTGGCCTCCCCGTACAGGGTCTTTTTTCCCAGTTCCAAGATACTAGCCAGTGGATATCAGCTTGATCTGACTGTAGACTGTAATTCCACTAGTCTGGACACTGACTGAACATCCAGAGCAGTGTGGTTGTTAAAGCTGAAAAATGGGAGGAGGTTGAGTCCCTGAGGAGAAACCAGCCATTCACTCCTGATCTGTGTCGCCTCAGCTCTCACACGCCTCTGGGATGAACACAAAAGTTTGGGATCATTAGTTACTGACAGTGAGATGTCAGCCTGATCTCGTCAAATCACAGCTCTGTGGGACAAGTGTTGATTTCCCAATCTGTGGTGTTGTGCTGTTGTTGTTTCCTCTATTTTCAGGTTAACGCCACTGTGGTCGAGTAATGTCATTGTGTTTTAAGCACCGAATCAGTGTCAAAGATTTAATGTAAAAACAAAAAACAAAACATTTCTCTGGTGAAATCATCTTTCTGCTTTGCAGTGATGTATGTCTTACAGCTTCTTTTATACATGCTCATTGCATTACATGATGCTCATCAGCCTTTGCTTTTTTATGTTGCATTCAGCTATTCACAGCTGCAGCTTCCATTATATTGCAGGAAATAAGAAAAGAATACAACACATGCCAGGAAGGATTATTGTTGTGTGGTCTTGGTTTAAGATGTAGCTTCTGCCACTTTGGTCACAAGTTACAATTATATGTAATGGTAAATACCAAATAGTGACCATGGTGCCTTTGGAACCAAAATAGCCACAGATAGGAAAAAGGAAAGGGTTTGTTAATGCTGGTGTGTTGTTTAAAGCACCAAAATACAATTCTAGGGCCGGGTTCACACATAAGTAGACGAAAACATTATAAACATTGGCTAAAATGTGCAACTTAATTTGTTTGCTGTGAATTTGGTGACGCAGGCCCCAGAACAACTAGTGCAATAAAATCCAGAAGTTTTAAAGAATAAAAATTTGAGAGCACTAAATTAAGCAAGGGTGCATTTTATTGCATACATATGGCAAACTTAGACTCCGGGGATGCCCAAGGCCACTCCTCTGCAACCTGCACATGGAGACTATTGGCAGATGCTGCAATTTAGTGATGTCTCCCAAATGCCTCAACTGAAAACTATTAGCAGACGCTACAATTTATGGATTTCTACAAAATGTTATGCATGCAGGCAATAGGTAGATGTTAGTTACAGAACATATCCTCATAGATGATCACACAGTCACATAGTCCTTATGGGAGTCTTAAAAGAGGTTTATAGTTGTTATTGCTAAATGTGTCATCTTTAGGGGCCACTGGGGGCCTCTTTTCTTACCAAACATTAACCTGGTTTGGCTCCTCTGACTTGCACATTAATTCAGCTTTCTTCTTTCAAAAGTTAACCTTTAACCACATTGCTGCAAAAATATCACCAGATTTACAGAATGTGAGCCCATTTAAGTGACTAGTGGGATCTCTAACACAGCAACATAAAAAATAGAACAGATCTTTGGCATGGCATTGACATTGTTAAAAAAAACAAAAAACAATGAAAATCTGCATCAACATCTTAATGGCAGAAAGCAAACAGTGCATGTGAACACAGCATCAGTGTGTATTATGCAGAGAAGCTTCAAACGGATGCTGTCAGAAACCCAGGATGAATAAGTCCACTTCTGAGTTCCCCTCTTTCAAGTCCACAAACAAACTGACTCCCCAGTATGTGCAAGCAGCTGAGACAGCAGTATTGAGATGAATCACCAAGAAAAGTAACGCACACACACAAACACACACATACACACATGCAGAGCTTTTGAATGCTTTATCTTCTATGACTTGAATTGTTACATAGATTTATTTCATCACCTCCTGCCTCAGCTCACTTCCTATTTCCTGTTTCTTCTTCTTGTGTTTCAGTATGATCTACTCCTTGGTTACCTCATAACAACTGATTTATCAGCAACTGCAGAGAAATAGAAAAGCTTCTGGACCCACAGACGGCCGTTGTGGCCGTCTAGAATTGAACCCACAGGAAATTTAAAAGGAAAGACGATAAGAAAAAAAGAAAAAGAAAAATGTGTTTTTGCCAAACAATGAACACATCGGGGCTGAAGCTTCTTCTCTGCTTTGCCCCCCCACCCCCAAAAAAGAGGAACGAGGACATGTTTTATGCTCGAGTGTATATAAAAACTGAAGACTAAATCTGCTGTTTACAGTTTGATTGGTCATAGCGAGACCCAAATTAATCACTGCCTGGCCAACGTTTGTACCACACACACACACACACACACACACATACATATATACATATAACCACACGTTCTCTGGAGTGATACCGCTCACTGTACAGTAGCAGCTGAAGGGAACCCAGAGCAGCGAAGAGCACAGTAGCGTTTACACAGTTTGTCTCAGGCACAGCATGGTGAAGCACCGTCCAGCCCAGCACCACTCGCCGGCCCTCGGCCAGTCCTGTCTCACCAATCGTAGCTCCATCGGTGAGGCAGAAACAAGGGATGGATGGACGAGTGGACGGACGGATCACACTGTACAGAAAAGAGAAGTGAGCTCCGGAGGAAGCACCAGGGAGGAGGATTCTCTTTATTTTCCCACAGACGGCACATACAGTCCATGGCCTGTGGATTTTCCTTTCTAACATAACGTGAATGGCTTTTGTGACGTGTGCATTTTTGGTGTATTCTTTAACAAAAGGCATTTCTAATTGATCTACAGCAAAAAGTATTCTATTCTATACAGCAAATGCCTCCTTAGTGTTGTCCTAGTGTTGTTCTATTGTGGGAAACTTTTCTAAAAGTCAACATTAAGTAAGAAAAAAAACACTGAAACCTGTCGAAGCTTTTATAGTAGAGGAGCACACATTCTTTGCACAAATAGTGTCTTTGATCTTGCACAATATTCGCAATATTTGGCTATGTATTAGAAATTATTTATGATAGTCTAGCCACACAGGTGAAGGTCTTCCAACATGTAAAGCCCTGTTTGAGAATGGGGAGACAATGTGAATCTTTTCTAGCACTATTTACACCATGGACCAAAATGTTGTCTTTTCAGTATTTAAATTGATTTATTTATGTCTATTTGTGAGGTACTGGTGGCTTGCTTCCATTGCTCTATCTTAAAGAAAAGTATAATTTTCCCATGTGCCAATGCCATGGTAAAACATAAGCAAGAGGATGGGAAAGGTGCCTAGCGTTTAATCCGTCTTTCTACATGATCTGAACAAAAGCAACTGTAGCAGATGATGCAAATAACATTCGAGAAACTGTCTAAACTGTCTGAATATATTAAGACGCTATCATGATTCCCAAGGTCCATACACAGGAGGTCGTAACAACAGACCCTGCAGCTGCCAGGGATTCAGTCTCTTGCTCACAGACACTTCAGCAGTGCAGGCGCTCGAAACCTGCATCTTCCACGTGTAGCACAGTTTTCTAACCACCAAGGCCACTCTTTAAGATCTTCACCCTCACTTTGTATAAGCTGAAACTCAAGGATCAGATAGGGAATGCCCAGTTCTTGTTGTTTTCTCTTATTCTAAGTCAAGCATTTTCTATCCTTACCGTGTATGTGACCAACCGAGTTAAATTTAGATATTGTTTATGAAATAAAAGTATTTTAAAATCAAAGACTTGATGTTTGTGTTAACATAAAATGTGATGCAGAATCACCACGAGGGAACACGGGAGGGTAGGGTGAGGTGGGGGGTCGGGTAGATCTAACTTTTAATGCTTTAATGCCACATGTGTATTAACTCATCATCCACACATTTCTTAGGTTATCGGTGATCTGTCATTGTATCAGGTGCTATGATTTTGTATATGCATGGGGCTACATACGTAAGCACAAATCATTGTGCAATTTGTGCACAATTTCCCAAAAGACCTGCACTCTTTGTATGAGTTGTTCCTTTTTTAATTTCCTCCTATGACTGATTCGTTTGGGAGATGTGCTTACAGTTATCGTGCCTGCAGTGCTGTCAACAGGAGCAGGTCTCTGTTTGATTTCAAACTAACTTTGGACTATCAGGCATACTCAGTCAGAGTTCAACAGCTTCTGTAGCCAAGTGTGCTTTGCATTGTGGGTAACAGCTTGTTTAGTAACAGGTGTAAGATCTCAGTGTGACTGGTTTTACATCCATTGTATATTAGGTACATTCGTATCTCTGTGTCCTGTGACAATACGGTAGGTAGGTATTGTTAATTTTTATAGTGAATTGTCAATTAATTTTCACAATAGTCTGCTTAATACCAATATTATAATTGAAAGAAGCATCGGGTTTCAACCATAACTGTTGGCGCTGCCATCATAAAAGGACTGAAATACCTGGTTTACATGATGGGAGGAACAAATACATACAGCCAAGTTGTTGGCATGAACTGCTCACAGGAGCCATAGTCATGTACCTGCTGCACCTGTGTCTGTGTTAACACATCCAACAACACCAATAGTGTACAACAGTTTAATAATAATCCATAATGAATATCTGATATCAAAGTACCGACAGCTTTCGTCTTTACAGATGTGTGAAACAGAGTAAATGTAACAAGACACAGGTACAAACAGCGGGCAGAGGAACATCAACATACATAAACCTCATCACCAGCTTGTGAAATATAATATATTTTTACTTGTTAAAGCAGATATCAGTGGAATGTTTTTGTTAATATAAGTCCTAAATAGTCCTATTTTCCGTCAGCAATCACGTACATGAAGTATTTCAGCCTAAACACGAGTCTCTCCGTCACTCTGCTCTGCTGTAACCCGAGGAGAAAATTTTCCTTGTGGGATACAAGTGTTATCCAATGAGGAGAGAGAACGGCATGAAGGGCTGTGTGTGCAGCCAAGGGATGCGCGTGAATGTGGTGACGTAGCACGAGGACCAATTGATGCCTGACAAGGGCGGGGGCTGCTAACTCATGGTGCGTTCAAAGAAACTCGTACTTTGTGTTTTTCCTTCCTGTGAAGTCATACCAGTTCGATCTGGTACGAGTTCACGGGTCGGAAGTTACGAGTGGCCGTTATAGGGAACTTTCACAGACAACAGGATGGTAAAAACACGAGCTACGGGTTACCTGGAACACTACCAAGTCGTAGTTGTGACTTGAAGCTGTAACTTACGGTTTCAAAAGCCTGCCTTGAACGCAGCATTAGCCGAAACGGCCGTGAAGCTGATATCTGCTTTAATAGCAAAAACTAGCACTTATGCTTTAGTATACAGTTTCTACACTTGGTGCTCCCACAAGGTTTCTGACTGCACTGAATCTTACTGATTAGCTTCATGCTAGACACTCTCTCAGTTGAATGACTGTAAAATATTTTTTAATAAACATCATCCAAATATTAAAATTCTGTATAGAATTAAGCAATATCACACGAGAGGGAGTGCTGTTGTACAGTACAACAGCACGACCTCGAGTGTGATATTGCTTTTATACAACAGTGCTACGAGCGCATTTTAGAACAGTAATAAACTACTCTGCTGGAAGGGAGACAAGGCTGTTGCCATAGCAATAACCCAATAACATAATATGAAATAATGTGACACTGACATTGCATAGTTGCATTGTTTTGTCAATTGAGGAGTAAGGATGTCAACAAATTCATTAATAAATTATTCATTTAAGGGATAGTTCACCCAAAATTCAAATATCACTCATTATCTACTCACCCTCATGTCGACTAAGAGCTGTGAGAATTTTCAGAGTCCTCCGTGCCTTCTCTGAGTTAAGGGGGGGTCTGCACAGCAGTATTTGTCCATATAATGGTTGTGAATGGATACCAACTTTCTTCATCCAAAAAGACACACCAAAAAACATCAAAATACCTCCATACTGCTCGTCTGTAATGTCCCTCTTATATTGAAGCCCCAACATGAGAAATTGTTCCGAAAAAAAATTAAATAAGTCTATATTTTAAGCTTGTTTTGTAGCGGAAGCTCCCAGTATCTCGGTTCACTGCTCTTCCTGTGTCAGTACAAATCTCGCGTGATTTGCACTGACCGGTGGAACAATTTCTCATGTCGGGGACTCAATACAAGAGGGACATTACAGACGAGCACTATGGAGGTATTTGGATGTTTTTTGGACGAAGAAAAGTGGTATCCATTCACAACCAGTATATGGACAAATACTGCTGCGTGGACCCCCCCCACAGGACACAAAGCAGTCATGACAGTGGCCATTAGCTGCATGGACATCAGATGATTTTGGGTTCACACAGACTAGATTTCTCTTTTCCTGCTCAGCTCCATACATTTTCCTCTACCAACCTCCTCTGTTGAGTCATGTTTGTAGCCCACTTCGCTTACCAGCCACACACAGAGGGGGTTTTGAATGCTCTTGCAGGTGTTTATATATATATGTATATGTTTATATGTCTGGACAGAACATTTTTGAGCAACTTTTTCTATTTATTCAATGCTATCTATCAAAGAAATATTGTTCAGTTTTATTCTACCTTGAGTCAAAAGAGGCCCAAAATATATATTTCATTGCTTATAAACAGAGTTGGTAAATACTGTATACACACCATGACGGATTAACAAAGTAGCTTCTAAAATACCTTGTACTTATACAGTAAACTGTTTATTGGTCCCTGCACTTACATTGACCACAGACCGTGAAAAAAATAGTTTCAATGTGACAATAAGTGATTGTGACATCAAGAGGAGTTGTGTGCTTGTTTGTGCTTGTGTATGCAGTATGTGCTGGTGAGTGAGAGTGTGTGTGAGCTATGGCAGACAGGCGGTGACAGACTGTTGACAGCCTCTCTTCCCAGGATGCACCTGGGTGCTGTCCACACCACCGCCATGTATTTCATCATAATTAAACCATGCACACACATCTGACCTTTTGGCTCCTTACCATGTGGCCATGTGTGTGTGTGTGTGTGTGTGTGTGTGTGTGTGTGTGTGTGTGTGTGTGTGTGTGTGTGTGTGTGTGTGTGTGTGTGTGTGTGTGTGTGTGTGTGTGTGTGTGTGTACGGGTGGCAGTCACGTGTTTGAGTACTCCTCGCCTCACCTCCCTCTGGGTCTGTTCTTCTCCCCAAATCCTCCCCAGCATCCAGCACTCCTCTTAAAGCTGTGAAATGCCACTGAGCTCTTGTGTTGCGGCTCTGACACACCGTGCTCATCCATCTACAACAGGGTTGAGCAAAACTTTTTGACTCAGGGTTAGGGTTAGGGTTTGGATCATTTTGTATCAATATTGTATCAATATATTTGGGCCTTAGTTTGCCCATGCCTGATCTAGAACCTTAGATTTGTCTGTATAATTGTATTTCTTCAACTTTTCACAGCACAGAAGCCAATTTCAATGGACAAAAATTGCTGCTTTCTCTGTGATGAGCACCAGCAGAATTAGACTCTGTGACCCATGCCGAGTTCAAACACACTGTTTTCTAAACTGTGAATGTAGGACACTGAGTCAACTTTTGTTGAATGGACTGACATGGGACACAGGAGAGCCATAGCTTTTCTAGGTCAGTGGTTTTCTCCTATGTGACACCAGAGACTGAGATTCTGCAGGTTGGCATTCAAGCCAAACTTTTACACTTTTCCCTCCGGCTTCAGGTGAACAAATTGAAGAGTGAACTGCTGGAAAGAAAACTCCCAAGTTTTGGTAGAAAACAGTCTAAAAGACCATGGTAACTTGAAATTTGTTATTATTGATTTGGTTAGAAAAGAGTGAAGAGCCGTAGCTTGTTATTACACCTAATAAACTGTGGCTTTTGTAAGTGGGAATACCTCAAATTTTTGAAGTTCTAAAAGTTTGAATCTAAAGTTTGACACGTGAGCGATAATGGCTTTGCTACTTCTGCCTTACTTGATCAAGTATAACTCGCTAACAACAGTGTCATATGTTAGAGTTGTGTTAAAGGGATAATTCACCCAAAATTCAAATTGCACTCATTATCTACTCACCCTCATGTGGACTAAGGGCTGGGAGAAGTTTCAGAGTCCGTGGCTTCTCTGAGTTACAGCGGGGCTCCATGCAGCACTGCATGTCCATATGATGGTTGAGAACGGAGCTCACTTTTCTTTGTCCAAAAAGACACACCAAAAAACATCCAAATACCTCCATTGTGCTCGTCTGTAATGTCCCTCTTGTATTGAAGCCCCGACATGAGAAATTGTTCCGCCGGTCAGTGCAAATCAACACAGGCAAAGCAGTGAACTGAGACACTGGGAGCTTCCGCCACAAACAAGCTTAAGATACAGACTTATTTAATTTTTTTCGGAACAGGCCGGTGCATATTCTCATTTGTCCAGGTCATAGTATTTCAAAGGAGGTTAAATCGAAAGCAACTGGACTTAGTTATTTGTCTAGGAAGACGTTTCACCTCTCATCCAAGAGGCTTCATCAGTTCATGTAGCAGCTGACCAGGCTGGGACTGGTCCAACTATCTGGTGTGGAGACTCACTATTTAACCTCTTGTGTGGGCGTTTCACAAGGGTGATGATGTCACTGGTTCCCTTTTGTGCTCCAAGTGCCAACGACAGTCGTTTAAAGGACTGTCTTTGATGGAAAGTTGGTTTCGACTTCGTTAGTGCCCTATGTTGTTATAACGACAGTCGTTGGAGTCACTTGCCACTTGTGAACAGTAGTTGTTCTTTGAGGCTAGATTGTTGAATCTCCTGGGAAGGGATGAAAGGGCAGCATTGTAAATTGGAGATAGGTGGTGTCTGAGACCTCCTCCCCTGTTGAGGGTTGGTTTTTCTACTTTTACAAAAATGGCTTCTTTAACTCCTCTTTCAAACCATCTGTCCCCTCTGTCTAGGATTTGGACATTGCTGTCCTCAAAGGAGTGGGCTTTCTCCTTGAGATGTAAATGGACAGCAGAGTCCAGGCCTGAGGAGTTTGCTCTCCTGTGTTGGGCCATGCGTTTATGCAGTGGTTGTTTTGTTTCTCCAATGTAGAGGTCTTTTTCGGAACAGTTTCTCATGTCGGGGCTTCAATACAAGAGGGACATTACAGACAAGCAGTATGGAGGTATTTTGATGTTTTTTGGACGAAGAAAAGTGAGCACCATTCACAACCATTATATGGACAAATATTGCTGCACGGACCCCCCCCCCGTTACTCAGAGAAGCCACGGAGGACTCTGAAACTTCTCCCAGCCCTTAGTCGACATGAGGGTGAGTAGATAATGAGTGAAATTTGAATTTTGGGTGAACTATCCCTTTAAGAAATGATCTGTAGCTAGTGTATTCTCTGCCCTAGATTCGCCGTTTACCTGTTGTGGAAGTCCCACAAGCGCCGTACAACGTCAAGCCGGCTTTGCTCTGCCGGACCGGCAGAGTTGTATTACGTTTCCATGATTTCAGTAGTTGTCATAGTTACACATAGATTACGGCAGCCAATCAGCGACGAGCGACTGACGGCCGGAGAGTTGGGATTTCTCATCTCAAGCGCATCTCCATCGCTTCGAGCCCCAGCGATTTTTCGCCTGAGCGATTAAAAGCTCAATCGCTCGTCTGCATTGACTTAACATGTAAACTCGTCGCCAGCGAGAAAAACAAAAGGTCCAGTGTGAACGCAGCTTTACCTTCAAACTAAAATATTTGATGGATTTCTACTAATGGATTGACGTCAATGGCTTGGTGCTGGTAAAAGGTAAACAATCTGCATAACTACCCTATATATTTTTTTGTTTAACTTTGACAAAAGTTAAACATCATTCAGCTAATCTGAAGACGAACCAGATAAACCCAAGGACTGTTAACACTATTGAGCTCCAGCTTTTTCCTCTACCTCAGAAATGTCTCTTGCCAGTTGGTTATCCAGAAATAAATGCTTAAAAATATAAGGACCAGTGTTTGGCTTTGTGACTTTGTCATAAAGAACCACTGAGTCAACTTTTTTTCCGTCGTGTTCACTGAGTCAGCCACTTTGTCCCTAAAACACCTCTCAAGTCTAATCCCTTCAGACACTCCCCAGAGAGCTGGACTCTTGTTTTGCACCTTATCACAAAAACGTCTGTCTTTTACTGATCTTTATTTTATTTTATTTATTTTTTTGCCTTCACTGCACATTCTCAGCCTCTTTCACTGTCCTTCCCTGTCATCCTTTTATCCTCAGACACAGACGGGGAGAAAGAAAGATGCAGCTAAGCATTATGGGACTTGACATGTGCAATTGAGACACCCTGCAGAGCTGGATGGGCAGTGTGTCAGCGTCCTGTGTGCTTCAGATGGCCATCCTGTCAAACTGCATTACTCAAAACACCACTTGTTTCCACCTGTGTGTGTGCACCAGACACCTGCATACATCAAACAGTGCTGTCAGTTTTAGATAAAGTACTGTACATTTACCCTGATCATAGTAGAAGTCCTGCTTATGTATCTTAAGTACGTGAAGCTTGATGTTTCTGAATACATAAATACATGCATATATTTACCTTTATGCCCTAATGTAATAAGCACTCCTTTTATATGGCTTGGTACAGTACAGTGACCAATGGAGGTCAAGAGTGGAGATTCCACACCTAGGTTTTGAAAGGTGAAGGATGCTGGGAGGCTGAGGGAACAAAATAAGCCATGCGGTCTAGTCCTCCATTTTGAATGGGCCGAGTCCCAACACACATCAACCACAGAATGTTAAACTTAAAACAATGTATTCCTAGTTTTCCTGCCTACGACTTAACAAAACCTAAAAAGCTAAAAGAAACGTATGACAAAGCCTTGTTAAGCCTTTCAAAATTAAAAAGAGAGAAACAAAAATTTGGTGTTGATTCAAATTTCTAACAGCTTTTAAAGGGATCGTAGCATTTTTTTAAAGTGGGGTTGTATGATCTACAAATAGCCCCTAAGTACTTTAATTGCAGTAGAAGACTCTCTGCACTCCTCCCGTTAGTAACGCCAGCCCATAGCCCTGCCCAGAGATTTACAACATACAGTGTTGTGAACAGACCCAAAGAAACGGCCTATTTTCACGGCCTAAAAGTTCCATTGTTCCATTGTTCGTATAATATAATTTTTTCCAGCCCCTCAAAGTGCAGGAAAAAATGATAAATGATATTATAGTGAACAATGGAACTGTGTATTTTTTTCAGGTAAAACCTCTTTTAGGCCGTGAAAATAGGCCGTTTCTTTGGATCTGTTCACAACACTGTGTGTTGTAAATCTCTGGGCAGGGCTATGGGCTGGTGTTGCTAACGGGAGGAGTGCAGAGAGTCTTCCACTGCAATTAAAGTACTTAGGGGCTATTTGTGAATCATACAACCCCACTTTTAAAAAAAAAAATGCTACTATCCCTTTAAGCTTTCAGTGGGTTAGCAAGCACACTAATGTATGCTAATGTGTAGTAATCAGATTTTTTTTAACGCTCCCATATTTCACACTTAAAACGTCTTGAGAACCAAAAACCATTTCAGTTTAGTTTTACATCTCCTCTCTTAGGTTTCTCTGTGGAGCTCAAGGAACAGCAGGTCAACGAGCCAGTCAGAGGAGAGGATGCTCTGAGCTTCTTTTCCTTGTCGTAACATCACAAAGTTACAGAAGTCCTTGTTTTAAAGCTCCAGGCTGTGCACATTTCTCTGTGGATTCTGCTCTTTGATACTCAGAGCTCTAACACAGAACATAGACCTGCTTTATGACAAGACATCTCACTGTATATAAAAAAATATGGTAGGTGGTATTGAAGAACCAGGTTCCCCCAGGTAGAATTGATGCAATGGCAATGCATTCATATGACTGGGTTAATAATTTAATAATTTGTATCATTGTAGCTGTGCAGTGAATAACTAAAATACACACAGTACAGTAAGACAAACTCATAAAATAATGTATTCCTGCTGCATGCAGCCAAGTTACAGTGCATATAAACACGTTCTCTTTATAACCTAGTTTCCTTGGTTAGCCTCATTCATTGTGTGCATGTAAACATATTGTTGTTACATGGTCATCATATCATAGTCACAATTGAGCTTCCTGTACACTCCCCTCCCATGTTCCCAAAGTGCACCTCTTCCAGGCCAGACTTGCTGTCAGCTGGCCTCGTGACTCATGGCTGTGTCAGATGTGTTGTGCCACAAATTGTAAGACAGCAAAAGCACAAACTACAAACCACAAATAATAAAACCTGGTTAATCTGCATTTAACTCACTCTTTGAGAACTACTTTCCAATAAATGATTATCTACCTGATGAGTCATGAGAGTGGGCTTATTAGGTTTTAATACGCAAGAAGACAGCTCATTATGAATCCCTTCACAACACCATTGATCTACCTGTCAAAAACACAAAATGAAGAAGACAAAAGAAGAAGAACAATGGGCACTGTGACAGGTGCAAGCAGGTGTTTTCCACCGTGATCTACAATCTCTGGACTGCACCCAACATTATAACATTCACTGGTGTTTTACAGCCGGCTGTTTGAAACTGCAGCCAAATGACTTGCCAAGTGTTGGCAAGATGAAACTTCTCCACAAAATATTTGTGCTCATTTTCCTGTGCTACTCACTGTAAAATTATCATAATTGCAAACATACATGACAGCAGGTGCCTGTGAAGGTAGGCTACTACTCTGATTCTTCTAGGAATACGTGTGAATGTGATTGACTGACAGTGTCCCCAGGCTCTGGCAGCAGTGGCCTCTCTTCCTTTAAGCTGACTCATAATTAATGCAGTATGAATTTTAATGCTTTAAGCTTAATGAAGAGTTTAACATCATAGCTGACAGAATGTTAGGCGATCAGACTTATTCATGTGAATCTTTGAACTGTCTCAACATTTTTAATTATTGCACATGAGGACTAACTCTAGTGGCAAAAGTTTTGCAATGATGGAAGTAGGAGTTATTCTCTCGTCTCTTCATTAATATCAAACCACACGTAACAGTCACTCATTACAGATTTTACTCTCTCTATTCATGAACACAATAATCACACCTCATGTCCAAGCTGCCCACTGCTAATGTAGCACTATCAAAACTTACAAATGGCTCCTTTAATGTGAAAGATAAAGTATCCAATAAAAGAAAATCAAATGTGATGGATGTGATGTGGTCCCATCATGGTCATCCAATAATAATATATCACTGTTATGTTTACAACCTTAAAGCTTATTTTCCTGTCCAAAATGAATCAACAAAAGGTATTATTATTTCTACTACAACAACAAACCTGGTTACTGTTCCACTTACATAACCTTTTCTGAGAATAATACTAAGCTCAGTCTACTGAAATGAAATCAAAAGGAGAGCTGCAAAGCTCCCTCCATTTAATGTTGGAGAAGACTGCAAATGAATCCATCTCTAAAGAGCACTTGTACCTTCACAGCCTCCGGCAAAGGCGTCTGCCACACAAAAGGGACTAAGAAAACCTTGTTTATAAAGCATCATTTAAAACACAGTTACAAAGGACTGCACACAGACACATGAAAAATATAAATGAATAACAGATAAGAAAAGAAGGAATACGTTATAAAAGGCAATACAAAGTATACAGCACAGTGAGATGAGGTGAAGCAAAACCTAAGACAGGGATTGAGCCCCCTTGTAGCTCACCTGTAGAGCCTAAATCCTGACTGTGGTTAAATCAAGCTCAGGCTCTCTGCTGCTGCTATACTGTATCTCTCTCTCTGTCCTGACTCCATTGTTTCTCTTTTGCTGTAGGGGAGAACGGGGTAAGATGAGAGACACAGGGTTAGTTGATACACCCCTTGTTTCACCATAGGAAAAGTTGAGCATTTGACTAATTATTTAGGAGGAAGGCATCATTTCATGGAGTCTGTGAAGGTAAGGGCCACATGGGTAAAGTGGTTTAACATTTATTAAAAAAATAATAATAATAAATTCGCTCTCAAAAGTGAATTAAGTCGATCACAAGCTTCATGCAAATTGTGTTTAGACCAAAAGAGATAATTATACATTTGTATACATGAGTTGTGGTATCTATGAGCTACATTGTGAGGTAGTAAACCTAGCATGAAAGTGCACCATTTTAGCTGTGGGGAGTAATAAAGTCAATACAGTAGCTGTGTGGTAAGTTGTGCCATTAGGCCAGGGGTAAGTTGAGCCACCTGCCCTATACTGAATGTTTTTGGCTGGTAATTATTCTTAATTATTAAATCAAGACTCTGGATGTTTATGATTACAGTAAGTATGTTCCTGAAAACAGTAAAAGCAGGTTATGGTGAGGCCAAGCTTTACTTTCAAAGAGAGAGATGAGGGATTCTTCCCAAGATGCAACATAATCACAAAACTCCCCAAAGCTGTTAGTGGCCCAGCAGGAAGTCCCAGCAGTTTGTGTTCACCTGCAACCCAGACAGGTGGAATATTAAAGGGATAGTTCAACATTTTGCACAAAGTTTGGCCTACATCGTCTGATAGATGAGTTATTACACTACTTTTATGACCCACAGTGGGCTCAAATTCAATTTTCTTTTCTGTACAGCTTTAAAGGGATAGTTCAACATTTTGGCAAATTGGCCCATTGCCATAATCGCTATAGGTCATAGCAGTAGGTTTGTTACCTTTAATTGTGTGGACAAGTTGTGACCTGCACATTCACCACACTATGAGATAATAACAGAACGTTACCAGACAGAGTTGTTTTAGAGGGAAATTCATGTAAAACTGCTGATGCGCGTTGACCTCACGGACAGTTTTTCAGCAAGCAGTCTCTGTATTTACCTCGAAAACGGCTCTGTTTTGTAACGTTCCGTTATTATCTCATAGCGTGGTGAATGTGCAGGTCACAACTTGTCCACCAGAGCGTTGTGGAGTTGTTGGATTGTGTATTTGATGAGTTTGATGAGGGAAACCAAGAAATCCCATTAGCCTCCGTAGCATAGCTCTGAGCAGCTCACGGCTCTGCTCCGCCGTTCTAAAAATAGCTTGCACCGACAATTAAAGGTAACAAACCTACTGCTATGACTATAGCATATATTATGTCAATGGGCCAATTTGCCAAAATGTTGAACTATCCCTTTAAGTAAAGGGGGAGGTGGGAGATGGATGGAGGGGAAGGAGGGGAGTGGTTCAACTAACCCAGCAGCACAGCAACCATGAAAGCACATCTTCATCTCAGCTGGAACAGGATGGCATCCTCCAGACTTGGTCCATTTTCAGTGAAAGGTGCTCCTCTCTGAAGAATCTCCTCTCCCCACAGAAGCATCCATCAGTAGCTGACAAAATATGACAGATAAACAACAAAAATTAAGCAAAGGTTGAGTAAAAACTCAGAGCTACAAGACTATGCTGCTCCCAGTTGATGCGCATGATCCAGTCATCAGCATAAGAAGTAGGGCTGCACAACATCCTGAAACATATGCAGGTATTGTATGTTAGTTAGCAACACAACTTTAATTGTCTTGATGTAGTAATCCTGAATATGAAAAAGGCTCATCTTACTCCACCTACCTACCTATCTTTGTGAGGTGGGTGTTGGATCTGGGATTGACCACTGAACCATCTTTGAAAGTTAGTTTGAAAGTAAATGAGGAGTTTAGCCAGAGCTGTGCTGCTTTAGCCTAAAACAGGGACCATCTACTCCTTGTACAAAGTTAAAAATGGTAAAACTGAGAGATGCAGATCTTTAATTTTTAAAGCAAGCTATATAAAACCCAGGCCTCTCACACTGCTTATGAAATATGACAGCTGTGTGGCACACTCTCCAGCTGAAGAGGAAAATGCTGTTCTGTTCCTATTGTGTGGAAGTGAGAGGAAGCAGCTCTGAACCTGCTCCTGGCCACCAGACAGCTGTTTGAACCAAGAGTAACAGCTTGTTTCCTATTATATCTACAGTAGGTATATGGGAACAACCTCTAGACCTTTACACTAAACTTTAGGTCAAACTTTTTAGCTGTTATGATCCACCCAGGCTCCATTTACAGAAATTAGCTGTGCAGATCTTGATCTTGATTTTTATGTATGAAAACTGCCTGAATTCACTCTTCACTCACTAAAAACAACAGACCTTGATGAGCAAATGAGTGAAGTCAGACTTTTTTATACCTTAATCTATCTTAACTATTCTTAGTGCTGCTCGTTGCCAAGGTCATTGAACTATTTTCACCATCGGTGCATAGTGCAGCAGGATGAGAAAGCTTTTCTGCATATTGAGTATTGGATAAATGTCCAACAATACAGGGCTCCTGATAAACTGGTGTTGATCCGTGTGTATTACAGCTCTCCACTTACATGATCTAATCTTATGTTGATACTTTTATTTACCTCTAAACAAGGTATTGGGCTGGTCCATATTTTTTCCTTTGATAAATAAGTAAAGTAAAGTATGCCTTTATTTATCCCACGATGGGGAAATTCACAGGGTTACAGCATACAAACACATTCACACATGCTGTGCTCACTGTGGTGGACTGGTTAAAAAATATATAAATATAAATATTCATAAATAAATAGATTTTTGTGTTCTTGTATGAATTCAAAATATTAATTTGAACTAAAATGATGGTGTGCTATTTAAAATACTGAGTAACATTTCACTGTAGCTACTATAGAAATCTATAAATTTTATTTTATATGTTGGCACAATTGACAAGTGAAAGGTAAATGTACTCATGCATAGAAGTCCTTGAGGAGCCATCCCAAACATTAAAGCAGAAGTAAGTGATCCGGTGGTTTTGTCTAACTTCCTGTCAGCCGATGGAGTTAGCAGTCCCCGCCCTCGTCCCTACGTCACCACATTCACGCGCATCCCTTGGCTGCACACACAGAGAGGACCGCCCCTTTATGCCGTTCTCGCTCCTCATTGGATAAAGGTTGTAGGATACAAGGAAAGTTTTCTCCTCGGCTCAGAGCAGAGCAGGGTGACTGACAGACCCGTGTTTCAGACCAAACACTCTATAGAAGTGATTGCTGTCGGAAGATAGAACTATTTAAGACTTATATTAACACAAATATTCCACTTACTTCTGCTTTAATATTGCAGGGTGAACCGCTGAACATCTGAATGTAGTGCCTGATCTAAATTAAGGAACAGACACACACACACACACACACACACACACACACACACACACACACACACACACACACACACACACACACACACACACACACACACACACACACACACACACACACACACACACACACACTTTTATATCTAGTATATAGTCTGTGTAATTGAATTAATGCCAATTTTCTCAAACATAAAAATAAAAATAAGGTCATCTATAAAATATCTTCTTTTTATTTTTCTCTCTCTGATCCCCCATGTGCATGTCAATATTATGTCTGTTTATGCAGGATAAGGATACCGTAATAAAAATGGAATCCGTGAAACACACACACACACACACACACACACACACACACACACACACACACACACACACACACACACACACACACACACACACACACACTTACATGTATACATGCACATGATGGGCTATAGAGACACACAGTCACAGTCAGCCGGAGGAAATCCCTCAGTGGAAGAATTTTATTTCCTTTGAGCTTTGCCTAGGTAACCTATTTTTGATGGGGATTTGGTGTGTGTGTGTGTGTGTGTGTGTGTGTGTGTGTGTGTGTGTGTGTGTGTGTGTGTGTGTGTGTGTGTGTGTGTGTGTGTGTGTGTGTGTGTGTGTGTGTGTGTGCGTGTGCGTGTGACTCAACGGCTGCCTTATATCGAATGTTTATGGTGTAAACCAGGATCAACTAAAACACAAGGTTGACGAGCAGTGGGTTACATGTAGTGTGTGCTGTGGGATTACAGTAATCTGATCAACTAAAAAGCTGAAGCTCAGCTAGTTGCCTCTATGGAGGATGCAGCCATCACTACACGCCACATTCCCAAAGCCATCACTGTCTCCGGTAATAAACCATCATTTGAAATGAGTGGTACCAAACAACAACAGAGCATCAGAGAGACCCATTCCTGCAGTGGTCTTGGTGCACTTGTAAATGTGATGGATTGTTATATTGAATCCAAAAAGATAATAGATATGAGTTGGGTTTAATGGATGGATGAATGTGTGAGCCTAGCTGGGGGTTTGCAGGTTCAGAGTGTGCAGGGTGGATTGCAGCTGAGGCAGCATGGAAGGTGAAGGCTGGCTGCAGTCTGGGACAGGGATCCTAAACATTGGATCTGAGAATGTTAAGGAAACAAGAACAGGCACCAAGAAATGACTTGGTTATTGGCCAAGAGTGACTGAACAATCAGGTGATGAGAGGAGGCAAAGCAGGAGTCCCTGAACTGTGAATCAGAGCCAGGATACAGGTGAGAGAAATCTGAAAATGTAGACATAAATGATAAAAATAAGTATTGTCTTTGAGCACAAAATTAAAACAAATCAGATGAAAATTTTAAATTTTTGAAACTTTGAAATGTCTGTAACACTATCATATAACATATAACAATAATTATAACACACTATAAAGCATTTTATCATGATTTATAAGGTCAGGTATTACAATACGTTATAGTTGTTAGCAACTCGCTGACAATGCCCACATCGATAATGCATTATAAATATAGTTATAATCAGTAGTCGAGTCAGGGGGGATGGTCAATTTTTAAACTCTTATCAACATGGAAAAGTGGATAGGCTTGATTTGTGCAAATGTTTTTTAATGAAACCAACAATGTGTAGTGTTATATTTCACACTAACATTCTCACTTTGAGCAGTCATCACAAAATCTATCAATAGTGTGTGTCTGGGTGTGTGTGTGTGTGTGTGTGTTCATCTCTCTCGCTCTCTCGCTTTAGATAAATAAACACAAATAAGCTACAAACACACACATGGCCTCTCGTGTTCGCCAATAACTGTGTTTTATTTTGAAAATTGACCGGATTCTCTTGTGTTTCTTTGTTTGACATCCTGCCAGGATTGACGCGGTCGCTCGCGGCTCGCACACAACACAGACCAGATGCCGAAACGATCAGGGCGCGAGCCGGCGGCGGAGGTGCACGCTGCAGCACGTCTGGTGTGAACGACACATTAACATGGGCGCTGAAATCAAACTGGCTCCACTTCTCTGTGCTTCCACGTCCGGTGTGTCACCGGCGTTAATCGCACAATAAAAAAATTGACGCCGTTAAAATTGATTTTCGAAACTTTGACAGCCATAAAGGGATAGTTCAACATTTTGGCAAATTGGCCCATTGCCATAATCGCTATAGTCATATCAGTAGGTTCGTTACCTTTAATTGTCGGTGCAAGCTATTTTTAGAACAGCGGAGCAGAGCGGCGAGCTGCTCAGAGCTACGCTACGGAGGCTCATGGGATTTCTTGGTTTCCCTCATCAAACTCATCAAATACACAATCCAAAAACTGTGGCTGTGTGTAAGGATCCATAGCTACATTTCATTTAGCTGTGACGTGTGTGTAGCTGTTGATTTACCACAGACAGAAGGTTGTTTTCTGCAGCTTCAAGAGTGAGCAGAGGCCTCTCTCTCACCAGCTCAGTGTGGTAACTGAGCTATCGTTTGGGCCGGCTCCAGTGGAGACAATGACAATCACTATTTACTGAGAATGTTTTTGTGTGTGTATGTGTGTGTGTGTGTGTATCTCTGGACTGATATGAACCATACAAAAGTATGCACATGCTACAGTGTTGGGCGGGCCGAGTGTGAAACGAGGTACCGCCTCTGGGTAGTCTAAAATAACAAGAACACTTGTACTGTCCACACACGTACAGAAATAACTGGGTGACAATAAAGTTTGAACAAATGTTACACCACAAAGTGTCTTTCTCCTGTGTAGGCCATGTATCAGTGTCTCTGTTTAATCTGATAACTACCAACAGTACATGCAGGAATGCTGAAAAGTCTCACGTGCAATATGTTTACCATTAAACAGTAAAGTAGGGATTTAATGTCTCTCACATAATGTTAGCGTCATGTAAAGCTGCTCAAAGTTGAGTGTGTTCTGCCACAGGGAACAGGTGGAGCTGAGAGATGCATCAGCAGCAGCACACAATGAGCTAATGACTTTGACAGCTTCAATGAGCCACCCAAATGGTGATGGCAGTGTGCAAGCTCAGCTGACACATTAGATGACTCACAGCGCGGCATTACCTTGATTTCTCTACCTCGGCTCACTTCTTTGATTTACTATGAGATCAGAGACAAAGGGAACAAAGTGGAGACGGAGCTTTTACAGATGGTCACTCCATGGGTGGAACTTTAACTTCACTACTGGGGGGGGTGGGCGGTAAACAGAAGAAAATGTCAGCAATATTCCTGTTGGGACATTCAAGTTGTGGAGTTGTACACAATCTACTGCTTTCTTAAACACACAAACTCTCGCTTCTTTCCACAAAAAACTTTTTGAAACCCAACTGAGAGCCGAGGAAATACATTTATCACCACAGAGGGTGGGTTTGACAAATTCTGAGCAAAAAAAAAGATATCAAATATTAGGACAAGAGCACAATATCAATTTTCTATAATCTGGCAAATCAAATAACAACTACAAAGACTATATTGAGAATATAAACCTCATAAATAGACCACAGGACTCACACAACATTAGCTATGGCCCATGTCATGCCTGGCTCATTACATCTGGACAATACTAGTAGTTTCAAAATAAAACATGAAATTATAATACAGTCTGATCAATCCTAATCTATTAAATAATCTGATCTGGGGGTAACACATTAACCTATTTGTGAGCGATTCAGAGAGTGAAAGCTTGTTAACCTAGCTGAGTTGTCATATCTGCTGCTCACTTGATGCTTTGTTGGGCACATTCTTGTTCTCTTACGGACCAGTCTGCATCTGTTTCCACAACCTGAATCTGGCCCACCATTGTAAGATGCTCCCTTCACATCTGGACTGATTGGCATACAGCACACTGAGCCAGAAGTGTCCAGTAAGTGCTTGTTGTCACGTTTGGTAAAAATGCTCGTTTTTCATTTCAGTTTGATTTCAAAGGAGTGGGTGATTTTCTAGAAAAGAAAAAAAAGGTTTGCTGAACATAATTTTAATTTGAATGTAAGAGAGTGTCTTTGAAAGAAGCACTGTGTTTTCATCCTCACGTCTCATTTTTCACTCATGTTCCTTTCCTTGCGTTTTCCCTTCCCCTGTCATCTTATCGGACCAACCCCTCCCCCCATTCCTACCCCGTCTTGTCCTTTCTCTTTCCTCCCCTTCCCCATCCCATCTCTTCTTATTTTCTCTGTCATTTAATACCAGGAAGCGTGTAACAATGGCTCCTCGGAGAGAGTTTGCAGATCAATTTTCCTGCCCGCTGGTATTCAATAGTGTCTTTGTGTTGGGGGTCATCGCCAGTGACCTCGCTTCTGCTGCCCAACCTAGCCATTTTCTAGAAGTCATCATGGCACCCAGCTGTCTGTGCTCTGGCCTCCATCCTCTGACACGTTCAATTAAACAAAGCATTGTTGCTTTGGTGGAATTACTCTTTAATAATGATTCAGTTTCTTCAGCTCTGAGTAGGTAAGATATCTCGAGAGCCCTATTAATAATCTGGGCGGGCAGCATGAATGAGTAATGCCCAGCTCTTCCTCAAAAGCAGCAGACTCTTAACCTGCAGTTAAGCTGCTTAGTCGACAAAAGCATAAGGATTGAGGTTGTTCATGTAAGCTCCCTGTTGTGCACAAATTGTATTGTAGTCTCATAGAGCAGTAGTGAAACTGTTTAATGTATCTGATAAGAGTAATAAAAGTGAGCTCTGAAAAGTGAGAATTGAAGAAAAAAAGGACATGCTTTATTCCTGTTTCTATCACCGACTTAAAGAAACAAAATGATATTTTTCTGTTAAGGAAACAGATTGCAATTGCTCATCTCATTTCCAGTTGCAGATGTTTCTGTTGTTTACATGCTACTCAGGTCTGGTGCTTTCTTTTGCAGGTAACCAAGGACCGATGCTCTCTCTCCCTCGTCTCTTCTGCTCTCTCTGCTCAGTGTGTCCCGTGTTTAGTTATTCCTCTGCCATCTTTAATAATAATGATACATGTACCCTGCAGTTATGGAGCAGCTGGAAAACCACAGCGGCCGGTAACCTGCCTGAAGTAGGGCCTCTCTTGTACCTTTATCACAAAAGGTAACAAGCCTATATCAGGTAAAGTTACTGTTTGATAGGCAATCATGTTTTAGTAGAAAGGTTTGTCTTAGTCCACTTCTGTTTGCCCTGTTAAAGTTATGCTGCTAGTAAAAAAAAAGAGTTGAAAAACCATTTCACAATAAAAGTCCTTCAGCATTTCAGTTGACAGAAACCTTTCTCTTATGATACACCTTTTATTGTGAAATGCCTGTATTTTGCAGGCATACTATATGCAACAATAGCTGGATTAAAGGTTGACAAAGCAAAGAGGATCAGACTGAATGGATCAAACACTTGTGATGAGTAATCCAGAACAACCAAGTGTTGAAAATAGCACCACCATTATCCTGCTTAACTGCTGTACACATATGACAGACACCATGAGTGTATTCTATATTTGGAGGCTGGCATTTATTATTTAAAATTCATCATTCAACAGGTAAACTTTTTGTTGTTTTTGGTAAAGCAATAGACCACCAAAAAGTGTTTTGAATATCAAATGCGCCCTCTGTAGATTGAGAGGGGCTCTGAAAACTTTGCAGCTTGTTCCTTTGTGGGGGTTGACATCTGTTGTCAGCTTGGATACCACAGGGACGTTCTAAACATCCAGACAACACATCCCTGCAGCATCATCTACGTCTTTGTATTTGTGCTCAGTATACACCATGCTACGCACACACATTTTGCCCAAACAGTGAATAAACTGCTTCTTTTTGTTGTTAATTAGAAGAATCTATCGCTCACAACTACAGCGTATTTATTTGTGATTTTCCTATTGATATTAGCTGGATATGGACAATATAGCTTTGGGTTGGTTACTGACCAGTTCAAATAACCCAGTCATATATACAGCTATCTATCTATCTGTCCATCCATCCATTGGCTATGCTGTATTTCTGTGCAGGATTGCAGAGGGCAGAATAACACACACAGGCACAGGGAGAAGATGCAAACATATTAATATGTGAACATTTCAGACCTTTTTTATGCGTTTATAATTTGTTCAACTGAATTTGGATTTTTATTGAGCACCCTTTGTTGAGAAGGAGGGGCAGTTGGAAAATAATAACTTAATAACTTAATAATAACTCTTGTTTTGCCTCTGTTTCTGTCACTTCTTCAGCTGAAGTTAGGTTGCTATTTAACTAGCTCAGGCCTTGTTAAGCCACTCTCTGATACAACAAGTCCCTGTAGCATTCAGTCTGCACTGAAGGAGTAGCACTGCTGAGAGGGTGTATTAAAAAAACCCTGTATAGGCTTGGACGTAATGCTAACATTAGCTGTGAAGCAATAGAAAACTTACAAAAAAAAAGTGCAGTATTTGAAGAGTTTTTTTTTTGGTAATGAAAAAAAAATCTGTTCTAAAGAACAGGGACAACTGAAGTAAAAGCCAATTAAGGTAACACCATTTTCAAACTTTAGATGAAGGTCCATCGTCCATGTTCAGTTTTAAAGGAAATCCTTGACTCCTTCACTCAGTGTTCAGCAATGCAGCTTGTAATGTAAACTGTCAACAGTGTTGTGCTGTAGTACTTGTACTGTTCCATTTCAGCAGTAACAAATAAAACAATAGAGAACAATTTCACATCAAATGAAATGCATCAGCTTAGTAGCACAAACATCTTATTAAAGGCCAACATCTGTGTCACACACTGCTGCCAAAAATGTTTTCATTAGGTTTTAAAAAGCATGTTACAAAAGCTGAAGCCAGAGTTTTTGAGGTGAATAAATAACCGAAGGAAAGGTTACTGTTCCAATAACTCCACATGACACCCAGTTAACTGCTCTAAGCTCACTTCCACTGGGATTGTGTGTGTGTGTGTGTGTGCGCAGGTGCGAGTGTGTGAGCGGTGTACTGTGTGTGTCTCAGCAGGATCTCCATTTTGCCCCCAGTGTGTGCCTCCGGTGTTGGAGGGAGACCTTTAGATCGACTCTAAACCAGCTCCACATGGTCCCAGCATGTTAATATTAGGCAGCAGAGATCATATCATAAAAGGTATTAAAGGTGACTGACTGATAACAGAGTAATATGATAATTTAAGTAGTTTTACTGTTAGTGAAACAATTCCTGAAAAAACAAGCCCACAGGTCTGTGCAGCAGAGTTTTATGTTGTTAGGACTTAGGAGACATCTAGAAGTGACAATAGTGATTATGATGGAGCAAAATAAGAAGTCAAGTGATGTGTAGAGTGGCCGAGTCTGCATCAGGAGGAGGTTGAGGTAGATGAGTCAACAAATCATCCGCTTGTGAAAGTAGATTCTCGATCAACTTGGGAATCAAAATGGCTGCTAGTTTAAATCATTAATATTATCACTTGCTGCTGTTTCTGACCCCGTTTTGTTTTGTTTTTTATATATACACACACAGTATAATTGATGCAACTGCATTTCACTGCTGTTGTTATAGTAACCCTGGTGATGAAGGTAGGTATGCTCACGGTACAGTGTGTGTATGTGTTTATTGTTGTAACTATATCAGTCAAGGTCTCATATGCCTGTGTTTATGTTAGGTTTGAAGGACTCTTAGGTTGATGAATTCTAAATACGTAAATGTATTGTATTTATTTACTGAGGTTTCAGATGTTTTAAATTTACAAAACTATTCAATATGGCAGAGTGATACCAGAAAATGTAGAGGACAACAGTTTTGAAGTGGGCTCCATGATGTGGAGCCCTCATAATGATGATTATTATGATTCAGTAACGTCTATTTCCATCTCCAAATAATGCTGGAGTGACTGAGGATGTCCCACAATGTTTCCATGCTCGAGAGCAAGTGAAGGAAGCGAGGAGCAGCACTAGCCAAATGGATAATGCGTTGCTGAGGTGGTAAATGTAGGAGGTTTCAGTTACATGCCCTGCAGCGTGCAAGCAATTAGACATTCCAAATTTAGGGTAAAGGGGGGGGGGGGATCAGTTGCTGTGTACTTTTCAGAGCAGTGAGGATGTGTCGCTGTACATCTGGTTACAGCTAGTTACGCATACACCTTCAGCTCTGCTGTTGTTGCATCACTGTGAACCATCTGCTGCATTTTAAATGATGCTCTCAAGGCTCTTCGTATCAGCTGTGCTCTTGTTCAGGCGGTCCGTGTGTCACACGGCCTCCAACCAAATGAGATAACGCCAAAGCAGAGGGATGTGAATATCTCAGCGGACTTATCAGAACACAGGGAGACATTTCCGCTGCAGACATTCATCACAGCAGGTTGGATGGTAAAGTAGAATCAATGGTGATAGCAAGATTAGCAGCAGGTTATATTTCACTGTGCATGAGCATAGATTTTTGTTGTGTATTTGTTGTTAATTGGAGCTTGTGTGTGTGTTTATTGTTGTTAATGTTTAGCTGTTTAACCATTAGAAAGGTCACCTGTCCTATGTTCTGCTGTCCTGCTCTACTTTTGTTTCATTTGTGTTTCAGCTCTTATTTGTTGTTTAATTTCTTCCATCCTTACTATTATGTGTTTTACTTGTAGACCATCAGGGTAAGAGCATTTTGTCCACATGTTGTTGACACCCAGTGACATCAACACCATGTTGTTTTGTCCACAAGTTCTCGAATGAATGAATCACAGATGATGATAGTAGCAGTAGATAGTAGCAACATGGCTGCCAGTGTCTGCCAGGTTACTGTTGAAAACAACATTATTCTATTACTAAAGGCACATTTCCACCACAGGAACTTTCCCCAGAAATCAGGAACCTTTCAAGGAACTATGAACTTTTTGACTACAAGAAAGGAGCTACAGGAGCTACATTTAGTTCCGGGGGAAAAGATTTCACCCAAAGAATGGACCTGGTCGGATGAGTACTCGCAGCATTATTTCACCTTGTATATTTAATTCTAGCTGCAAGCCCACTATTTTGTTTTTTGTTTTAATGCAGATTCATTTGGTTGTTTTCCACCACAGATAAAACTGTAACCCTATAGGATACCATATTCACAACACTGTGGGAGAAAGAAGTTATCATCTCCATTACACAGAAGTGTGTTACTGATAAGACATAGGCCAACAGACTTTTAACGCCGAAACAACATGATGTTGTGAACTTGTGATTGCCACCAGCCAGGGCTGAGGTCAGTCGGCTGGTCTTCAGGTCTTGAAAAACATTGTGTCGTGCCAGAGCCACCTGCCACGGAGGTCCATGGTAAGACGGCCAAGGCAGATGGGGCGTCTCGGCCTCGCTGTTGGTTGGTTGGCTGGTGAAAAGAGGGATTCATGGGTTGCAGATATTAGCCGCCAAATCTTATGATTTTGCCACTGTTAGGACTTCTGTAACCTTGTTTTTCACTATGCATAATCAAAATAATATTGAGAAGAAATCTTTGTTCTTGTACATATGTAAAAACTAGCGAGCCGACCAGCGTTTCCTTACTTTCGGTTTTGTGGCGAGTCATGAGAATAACGCCGCCGAATCTCCGTTTATGGTCGGGACTACGACGGTATCTGAACCTCTTTGAACCTCTGACTTTAATTCTTGATGAATGAAAACATGAGTCTGTCTTGCGCCGGTCAAAGAATTTCACGGTGCGGAGGCTCATAAATGTAGTGTGAAAATGCCTCGCTTTTCCAAAACTCCTCGTTGTCCCTTTAACCAACTCCTTTCATCATTGCCTAAGCCCAACCACTGCAAGATCTATTGGGGAGGAATTAAAGGAATTGTCGGAAAGGCAGGATGTTTAAAAAAAGAAAAAAATACTGTCATTCCGACCACAGGAGGCAAGAATTGTTGGATTGATGGGACATTTGATAGAAAACTAAGTGTTGTCATTTAGACAATTAGAGGCCTATGTCATTTTACATATTTTTTTCAGTATGCATTTCACCTATGTTGTTTTTTTTTTAAATTTCAGACATTGCATTCTCATGTTTTGAACATATTCTACTGTGCTTGTGCACATTCGGAAGATAAATACATTTTGTTTATGCTTGGATGAAGGATTAAGGCTTTTATTAGTCAGAGAAGCTAACCCATGGAAAAAATCCTTTTACTATTTAAAAAAATCAATTACCATAAAACCCTCACTTGAAAGTTAAACCTCAGCAAACCAACAGTCCAATTACTTCCTGGTAGAAACGGGAGAACGTTAATTAATTTACTGCACATCAAAGGCGTTTCTCTCCTCTCATGAATCTCTTCTTCTATTCAAGGATTTGGCGCCTTACTTAGGAGCCCACTCTATATTCTAAACCTCTGTCCTCTACAGACACTCCTGAGACAGAGATTAATGGAGGTAGGATGGTGTCATACATTGATTTAAATGTTCTTGCTGTTAATAGCAGGAGCTTCCTTTAAGATCTGCTCTGCAAAAAATCTAATGTCCTTTATTTAATCTTTAAAATAGACATTAAAGTCACACCATGCTGATGGTCAGTCTGTGATATCTGTAACAACTGTTCCTTTTTAACATCATATGTGTCCTTCAGAAATCAACACATGGCATCAGTGACTTTTAAAAACAGAGTTAAATAATTAACATTTGTTTAAATTAATTAAAAAATCTAGGTTGTTGGAAAATAATTTATAGTATTACATTACATCCTTGACGTGGAGTAAATGTTATTTGATGTGGTGTTGTATCTACAGACAGTGTATCACCTGATATGAAGATATGTATCACCTGCAGTAGATCTGAATATATGCAAACTGACATAATGGCTAATTGATTTATTGCTGCGGACATGATCAGCACAAAGAAATGTTCTTTAGCCACCTAATAAATGCTTGGCAAAATGAATCCAATATAAGCAAAGGATAAATGTTGAAAACGTTTGCTTTGTTTCTTGCTTGTAAGAATGTCCTGTTTGATTTACTGTAAATTGCAAACAAAACTAGTAAACACATGCTTGAAAAAAAAGGATAAATGTTGTTTTTATAGCTTTATCTTGCCCTTTCTTATTGCACTACATTCTCATAACTGTTGAACTCCCTTCCTCCTTATAGGAGATATAAGCTTATACTCATTCTTCCTCACAGAGCAGCTGTTTGAGTCAGAGAGGCTTAGAATTGATGTCAAATTAGTTTTACTGATGTCAGTGGAGAAGTAGATGGCACCGTGACAGTGTTTGCACAATGGATGAATTCAACATCAATCTGAACTTTGACTAGAAGGTAATTTCACTAGCCCAGGTTAGCTTTGATTAGCACACTTTAGCTGCACGGTACCAAACCTTCAATCTTGCAGACCATGTCCTCAGTCGCTGAGCTGTGCTGGAGACTTGAGATAAATTCTGTCTCTGCATCCCAGTCTGAGTTTGGGTGAGTTTTGATTCTCTCCAGTATTCATGATTGTACTGTTGGCAACAGATTAACCTTTGAGCATCAGATTGACCAAGTATGCAGGAAAGCTCACCGCAAACTCAGGCACTTTAATGTGGACAGCACCTTTATGAAGATGTTTTACTGTTGTTTTATTGAATCTGTTCTTACTTTTTCTTTTATCTGTTGGTATGGGTTTTTAACTTTAAAGAACAAAAACAGTCTGCACAGCATTGTAAAAGAGTGTAGCAAGATTGCTGGGGCTACCTTAAATAACGTGATCATTAGGAAAGCCCGATCAATTCTGGATGACCCCAGCCCCCCCTGCACCCAGAATTCACGTTGCTTCCATCTGGCCGTAGATTTGTGTCCAAGAGATGTAAGACCAACAGATACAAAAACTCCTTAAAGCAGAAGTAAGTGATATATTTGTGTTAATATAAGTCTTAAATAGTTATATCTTCCGACAGCAATCACTTACATAGAGTGTTTGGACTGAAACACGGGTCTCTCAGTCCCTCTGCTCTGCTCTGAGCCGAGGAGAAAACATTTATCGTATCCTACAGTTTTTATCCAATGAGGAGAGAGAACGGCATGCAGGGCTGTGTGTGCAGCCAAGGAACGCCGTGAATGTGGTGACGTAGCGACGAGGACTGTTATGGTGCGTTCAAGGAAACTCGTATTTTTCCGACCGTGAAGTGGTACCAGTTCGATCTGGTACGAGTTCACCGGTCGGAAGTTACGAGTGGCCGTTATAGTGACTTTCACCGGTAAAACAGGTCGGAAAAACACGAGTGGGTTGCCTGGAACGCTACAAAGTTGTAAATTGTGACTTGAAGCTGTAATTTACGATTTCAAAAGCCTGCCTGGAACGCAGCATTAGCGAAAACGACCGGACCACTCACTTCTGCTTTAAACACTACCATGTGAATCTTCTAAATAGCTCCTCTTTTTATTCTTGTGCTGCCTTTTATTTTATTTTATTGTATCATGTGTTTTATGCTGTATTTTGTATCACGCATGCTGTATTTATTATGTACATCTTATGTGTTGTTTTATGTATGTCTGATGTGGTTCTTCATCTCTCTGCTGACTGCACAACAATAAAGACACCTTGAACCAATTCCCTGTCATATGTCCACTGTCCTATCCAAAAAAGCCCAAAAAAGTAACTTCAGAAAATAAAATAAAAGCTCTCTACTGGCAAACCATTTGGACACTTTGTGAAATGAAAGGAAATGTAATTTGTTTTCATAAGTAAGCAGAGTTTCATTTGTAGTACAAGAGAACAACTAGACCTTACAGTGCAGTGAAAAAAACACTTGGACAGAACCAGTCAGTTCATCATCGAAGCTGATCATCACCTGAGTCAACAAGACTGACCCTCCCACAGCATATAGTAGGCGTGTGAACTCATGTTTGGACCAAGCGTGAGAATGTTAGGCCCCGTTTATACATACCCGGTTATTTTTAAATACGGAGACATTAACCATCGTTTGCACCCTCCGTTTGCACGCAAACTGAGAATTCGCCCCTGAAAACGATGCTTTTTAAAAACTCCGGCCAGAGTGGAGATTTTGGAAAACTCCGTTTGCACGTAAACAGAGAAAAACAGAGATTTGGGCAGCCGATCGATGTCAGACCCTGACGTCTAACCGTAACCATATTATATAAATAAATAATAATAATGATAAAATTTAATGCAGACTGATGTGTGCATTGTAAAACATTTATTTATTGATGTAACGTTAAATGGGATGATTTCTGTACAGAGTCCCGAGGCTGCCCTGCTCATCTGTCCACACACATGAAGCTTCACTTTTCATTCAAACAAACTAATGTTACTGCCACAATTGTTAGATTTCATCAATAAGACCAACATTTATCTCCCAAATATAATTTAACCAGCCGGTGGTAAACCTCTAAAAACCTGCGGGTAAGTTAATTAGCGATCGTTTTGTCGCCGAGAGGACGACAGAGGCTGGCCGACCGAGCAGCTTTGCAGAGCGGACACTGTCTCTGTGATGTCCCGGTCGTTGCTCCACAGGTGGAGCTTCACTTCTCCGGAAAAAAAGAAGCTTCATCTCTCCAAGAAACATCGGAGCAAACTTCTAAACAGCCGTCATCTGGATAAACTGGCTGTATATTTGGCATCTAAACAGTTAATTTCTCACATGAAAAAATATTAAAACTTTACACACAAGGAGGCAAGTGACGTTGTTGTTGTTGTTGCTATCAGGTTGCTATGCGGGATCATGTGCGGGATTCTGATATACACGGGTTAGTGTAAACGAAACGTTTTCTGAAAACGGACTGGTGTGCACGGGCGCATGACGTCTGTCTGACTACCCATTTCTCCGACCATACATTTCTTTATTTTTGCGTCCATTAGTCCGACGCTGGCTGCGGGGAGCATACGTCAGTCCCCGACTGCCCAAAAGTCCGACGGCTCATTTCTCCGACTACCCATTCTACAGTGTTGAGGTTAGGTTTAGGGTAAGGTTAAGGGTTAGGGCTACTTAAGTCGGAGAAGTGGGAGGTCGGACTGATGACGCAAAAATAAAGAAATATATGGTCGGAGTCGGAGAAATGGGTGGTCGGAGAAATGGGTAGTCGGACAGACGTCATGTGCCCGCTGGCTGCAGTGCACTTCTGCACTGAAGATAGAACCAAGAATCTTTTTCTCTTTTCTTTTGAATTTTCTGAGATGAGATATACCGAATATATACTCACTATCTGATGCCATGGCTGTTTGTGGTTGGCTGAGAGAGATGATAGTTTGTTTTTAGTTTCAGGTTGAGTTTCCATTACGTGTGACAAACGCCTTTGATCTGGGGTCCGCCCGCTATTCCGACATGTCTCTATTTAGACATCCCGCTATTACGACATCCCTCTATCTAGACATGCCGGTAGTCCGACACTTTTTGATACCGCTATTCCGACACGTGGTCTTTTTTTTTTTTACAGCTGCGATACCTAGGCGCGTCTCTCTCTCTCTTTTCTTTTCAGCATGCCTATCACTGGTTTGATGAGGGAGTGATGTTCTTAATCTCAACAACTCAACTATCAAGTCACAAGTGGTTTGATTATATAAATAAATAAATAAACGGATGTTTTCAGCCCTGAAGAAATGTTTATTAGATCTCTGAAGAGAACAAATTTGTGTATGTATATATTGTATTTTTGTTTCTATTTTATGCCCCCTTTTTTTCTTGTTTTTTTTTTTTTTTTTTCTTTTCTCCAACTTTGTCCCACCCCCCTCCCCCCCTTATTATTAATATTCCCCTTAATATTATTATTATTAGTATCTTATTTTTATCTTTTATTCTTATTTTACTTTTTATTTTATTTTATTTTTATCCATTTAATTTTCATTTTTCCTTTGATGTTTTTCACACAAAAAAAATGTCATAAATGTTGCAGGAACGTGCCAGTGACTGATAAGATATGTGCTGGAATATGAACTTGAATTCTGCAATAAAGTATTAAAAAAAAAAAAAAAAAAAAAAAAAAAAACTATCAAGTCACAAACAAAACTGACACACATGATAAACAAACAGAACTATGCTGCAGTTTGTTTGTCAAGTTAACCTGTCACCTTCAGCACCACGGACAGCGCCGCGGATGAGCCACGGAGCTGCATCTGTGAGCGTCTGGGCTCTGGGCCTGGGGCCTCATTTATCAAAACTGTAAGTAAGCAGTGTAAAACTGCTGCTACTAATTTTTTTGCTTAGGCCTACGGCGAAAAGACACCCAAAATATTTACACCTTTTTCAGATCTATCAAACTGTACGTGCACAACTCTCCACAATTTCTCTTTGATAAATCAAACTGGATCCAAGAATGGTGCGCAGTTGCGCACGTGAACACACCTCCGCCCCCGGAATGCCTAGACACAACCATATATGGTCAGCACGTGCATATTAATTAGCCATGTGCGCTCTGTGGAGCGGCAACAAAGTGACAACAAAGTGACAACAAAGTGACAACGAAGACAACGGGCGGAGGGTGGGGGAAAGAAAGCTAGATACACGGCATCGGGCAATAAATCAGTCAGAAAAATGATCTTGCATTTTAATAAGCTACAATAAAAACAAAAACCTCCCAAATCTCAGCTGCCTGTGTGTTTTTAAACTTGGAGGGTTTGTTTTTTCTTCTCTAATAGGCCTATGTATTTGTGTATGAGAAACAGTGTCTCAGATGAAAAAAAAAAAAAAAATCAGAAGGACAAGTCTGACTATAAGGTAATCAATCAATGTCGGAAAAGCGGAATGTTTGAAAAATAGTAAAGTGCCGCTACTCCGACAATGAAAAAAAAAAAGTCGGAATAGTGGGACGTTTGAAAAATAATGTTAATGCCGCTATTCCGACAATTAGAAGTCAATGTCGAAATAGCGGCATGTCGGAATAGCAGCATGTAACCCTTTGATCTGACATCAGATGTGATGGGACAATCGATATATATATACATTTATGTGCTGATTCTGATAGTTACATTATATAGTGGTTGTTGTGATTATTAATTCCCCATAGGGGGTCATCCCTATGTTCCCCGGGTCCTATGTTCCCCGCTTTGTATGTGACCAGGGAACATAGAACCCTTTTTTAGAAAAGGGTCCTATGTTCCCCGCTTTTCTACATGCAATTTTTGATCCTGTACCTGGAAGTGGAGTTGTGACTTTGCAGATTTTTGCCTATCTTTAAGTGAGAAGTTGAGATGTGACTTTGAGTGAGAAGTGTAATTGTCCCATTGGTTGGGTTTAGGCAATGAAGAAAGGAGTTGGTTAAGTTTAGTAAAAAAAAAAGACCAGCTAGAGGTTAGACAGGCCAGATAGACAGAGTCCAGATAAGTAGAGAGAGTCCATCGACCGGCAACAGCGGGGAACATAGGACCTGGGGAATATACATAGGTATTCTCCCATTGCATAGAATGTGCCTGTCTCTCTTCTCAAAACCTGCCTGTGAGATTTTTTTATTTAACCTTTATTTAACCAGGAATAATCCCAATGAGATTCAGAATCTCTTTTGCAAGGGGTTCCTGGCCAAGATCAGCACAGTAGGTCCACATAAAGTACACACTTGAACAACAACAACAAAACAAACATAAAGACAGCTAAAACAGTTTGGCAAATCACATCATTACAGTATAATCACCAGCTGCGTTCGGTGAGAGAACATGTGATTTTGGTGACGTGTGCGCACTGTGCGTCAGTCAGCCAAATGACCACTATGTAGACCGGCTGCGCTCCGCCTTGCACCAAAAGTAGACCAGGTTGGAGCTGGCGAGCTTTCGGCACACCTTTGGCGTAGCCTTTTGGCACGAAATTGTCACTACGCCAAGCTGAATCTGTCGACTCCTCCCCCAACTGCGCTGCCACACTCATCACGGCGCACCTGCATCTACCAAATTAGCTGCGCACAATGTTGCGCCAGACCACAATAGAGCTTGTGTTTATCACTGACTGCACTGTACTGCACTGGTTTGTGGATTTGAGGATAGCTAAATTTATGCTCTCTGATTGCATGTGTTTGCGTGTCATTTCATTTCATCATTTCATCATTTTCAAAGCCTCCCTCCATACATTTGGAGCTGCTTCAGAGATTTCATCCATGAAAGTGATGCACACAAACACAACAAGTCCACATATAAATTAATATATATGAACATTTTTTCACAAGGGCTCCAATGCATAAATTCCAGTGCAGATGGCTTGGTAACACTAGAGCGCACACACGCACACACACACAGCTGGTAACAGGAGGGACAGGAAACTCAGAACAAATTATTTTCATCAAGCATGACACATCCATTTGACATCACACCATGAAAAAAGTGCTTAAGCAATCACAGTTTTGGCCGGCCAACATCAGAGCTGCTAATAAATTTTCTATGGAGCTCACTGACGCATCCTCACTTGACTACAGTATCTGTCCTCAATTCATAGACAAGTGGGAAACATGCAGACACAGGGGGGAGGTGACAGCAGATATGGGGAGGAAGAAGGGATGAATGATTGAATACATGACTGAATGAATGTAGTAATTTAACTAATAAATCAATTATTGTGCTGAGACGACAGTATACGAGGCTGATTTTTAGTGCAAGCAGGAAAGAAGGACAGACTAGCCACAATAAAAGAAAAGAGATGTAAACATACGGTACATTAAGTGAATCCTTGTGACTCTTATTACTTCTTAATTTCTGGTATTTTCCAAATATATGTATTATCAGTATTTTTTTTTTTTTTTTTTTTTATCTTACTGCCTTAACTCACACTGCGTTAAATACATATAGTGGAAGAAAAATACATTTAAAACCTAAATTGCTGCAGATGTCCATTTACAGACAGATGGTCTTACTCATGATTACAAGTAAGAAGAAACATACTTGAAGAGCTACCTATTAGAAATGTAGTTCACTGATATGGCAACACACAGTATAGCTGATGAAAATGGTAATGTGATTATTTGGCGAGTAAACATTTTTACATTTACAGCTTGTAATAACTAGATGTAATGAATGAGTTAGAGCCCCATAGTGACTGAAAATTAATACTTGGGAGAGCACACACAAAATAAATGGTGGTTTAATGCTGAACATACTCACATACACATTTTACATCCGTTCACCCATTCGCTATATCACTTATCCATGGCTGGAGCCAATCCCAGCTGTCATAGGGCGAGGGTGGGGTACCAGTACCAGTACCAGTGCCCCAGGAATGGAATCCAGAACCTTTTTTCCTGAGAGGCGACAGCGTGTATTACTGTAACGCAGTGCCGTATAAAGAGCTGTGTACATTAGAACTGACACAAGCCACTGAAAACTCCACCAATCTTTGGCAAACAGTGTTAGTAGGATGTCAAATTACATTTTATGCTGAGCTGTTGCTCATGATGTTTGGATAACACTGTTATGCAAATGAGATGCCTCATTAGTGACTACAAAGTCCAGTATAATCAGACAACTAAGTTTTTCTAGCCCAAAATATCTGCACCAAAGTGAGTGTTGCCCTCAAATGTGTGTGTGTGTGTGTGTGTGTGTGTGTGTGTGTGTGTGTGTGTGTGTGTGTGTGTGTGTGTGCATTGTTATGCAATCTCGCACCTGGAGAACAGATATGGCTCAGTCTGTTGGGACACCGGGTCACACAGGTTTGTGTCATGGACGGCTGCTTGTTGGTAAAACACTGACATATTAGCACCCTGTTAAGGTGGTAACGCTTCAATGTAGGCAGGCAATTGTACTTCTAAACAGAAATGAAGTAATATCAACTTTCATTAGATGTTTTTAGCTGCTAAATGTTCACCATGCAGCTAACTCTGTCTCTGTCATTTGCTGCTTGAAAACAGCTGTCTTCTGCCTGGGAAACAAGGGTGATGAGAACATTAAGAGTGACACAAAATCAAAACAATTAGCTGAATCTGCAGATCCATCCATCAGTTTTCATCCGCATATCCTGTCAGTTCATGGTGGCAGCAGGTTGAGCAAAGTAGACCAGACATCCCTCTCCACAGTGACGTCTTCCAGCTCCTGCTGTGGACTCCTGAGGTTCTCCCAGGCCAGCTGAGGTATATAACCTCTCTAGCATGTTCTGGTCAACACTGAGGCTTCCCATCACTTCCATGCATTCTGAGGTCCTAATCAGAAGCCATCTTCCATGGCCTTTCCATGCAAAAGAGCAGTCTATCTCACCTTATCTCTAAGGCCGAGCCCTACCATCCTGCAGGGAAAATGAATTTAAGCTGCTTGTACCTATGATCACATCCTTTTGGTCACTACATTACCTCCTTTACTTGGGGCAGGAACTCCATCACAGGTCTAACTGAATCTGAAGAATTCCTCATATTTCTCATTGGCATTTTCATTGTGACACGTTTCACATTAGGCTAAAATACATTATTTGATCAGTTGTTGATATGGAAATGAATTTAAGTATAATGTAACAACAAAACAACTATGAGAGAGAAGGAACATTGCACATTGGTTCATTTGTTCAACCAGCTGTGATTCCAGGCTGAAATATGGGCCCTCGCTCTGTCACGGTCTTTAGTAGCAATAATACCAGAGCTTAGCCAAACAGAAGGTCTCCAGTTCTGACCTCTCATGGGTGATCATCCACTGCACTGATCTGGAAACCTCCCCCAGTGCGCCTGCATTTACAGTACGTTGTATCTCCTCTCAACCACCTCAAGGTCAGACGCTCACACATGAACGAGTGACTCACTGAAAAGGAACATCACATACGATGTGCAATTTCAGAGCCGATCAGGAGCTTTAATGACATGGAATAAATGGATGACAGGCGTAAGAAATAAATGAGGGGGATTCAGCGTCGAGGAGATATAAGTAACACACTCATGTAACGATGGGGGATGGTTTCTGTTACAACTACTGACTAGCCAGACCCATTTCTGTGTAATGCACAGAAGTATACATCAAGTTGTCCTAAATGTGTGGGATGTACAGGACTTGAACCCAGCAGGAGATAAAGTTCGCTACAATTATCATGTGTGATCAACGAGCAGGAAGAAAGGAAGAGCTGAAGACAGAGGATGAAAGGAAGATATGATTATAAAGGAGAGGAGGAAGGATTCATTTATCCCAATTACTACTTGATTGCTTCATTTGCACATGAAACAATGTGACAGCCAATTTTCCAGCATGTGAGCCGATGCTGTATGTTCACTACTGATAGAGCATCTGAGCTCCGTCAGGCTGTTGACTCCTGTTCTGGTTGTATTAAATGATGTTGTTACACTATGTGTCTGTTCATGGTGATTTATTTGAATCCCTTTTCTCTGTTATACAACCATAATTTTAGGAAACATTGTTCAAAACAATTTCAAGATCCCATCCACTAAAAATCTAGTTTTGAACCTTGTTAACATGTTAGTGTGCTGTTTGTACCCTAAGGGAAATTCAACGGCATGACTGTGAATTTTCACCTTGGGACTAAACTGAAACAATCCATCCATCCTATTGCTTACATTGCTGTGCAGGGTTGGAGAGATGTGAGCTAATCCCAGCTGACATGGGGTGAGGGCAGGGTTCACCCTGGACAGCTCACCAGTCTCTCATAGGGGCAGTCAAACTATGACAGCCTCATAATGTGCCAGCCACAACCAGTTACGAGTTAACAGACATAACCCCATGGCATAAAATGTAATTTCCAGCCATCCAAATGGCTCGAGTACAGTTTAGCAACCTGGTCCTCAAATCATGCTGAGAGCAATGCCAGAGGAGGAAGAGGATGAGAGCAGAGCCTCACTCCTCTGCCCAACATATTACAATTGTCCTGTCCACTGACAAAGTGAATCATTTCAGAGCCAGGATCAGATTCCAGAGAGACGTCAGAAATGTAAATCTGTTTGACAGAGCAGTGACCATGTTGTGCAGCTGCCTTGATTGTCCATTCACTGCATGGACTAAACAGACTATTAAGGGAAGACCCTTGACAGGGCTTTGTGAGTCCGTTTTAATGATAAATGCTACAGTACAGGGTTTTGTGAGTCAGTTTTAATGATAAATGCTACAGTACAGGGCTTTGTGAGTCAGTTTTAATGATAAATGCTACAGTACAGGAAGCTCAGGGTTTTGGCTCTGTTATCTTTGACAGCACAGACCCTGTTTTTTCATCCTTACTCTCAAGTCAAAACGGTACACAGATACAGAGCTGGTGATTAGCGGTAACTTCAATAAGACCAACTGAGGAAAGGTCATGACAGTGTATATAACCCAGATCATTTACCATGATGCCATCTTGCTACCCCCCAAATGCAAACAGAGGAGCTATGATGCTGGGCTGATGCTGGGCTGACTCCCTACTCTCTTTATTTTTCTCATGCTGGCATCTCCCTCTCTTTCTCTCAACAGGCCTGACTAACCCTGAGACAGTTTCTGCTCTGTGTTTCTGCCAGTGTTGTTTTTGGCAGGAATTTTAGATTTAGTCTTAGTCTTTTGGACTAAAATACTTATTAGTTTTAGTCAATTTTAGTCAATTTTATATGTGATAGTTTTAGTCTAGTTTTAGTCGACGAAAACTCAAAAAGGTTTTAGTCTAGTTTTAGTAAAAAAAATAAAAAAAAAAAGTATTTTAACAAATTAGGCTATAAAGTAGGCTTAGGAGATTGCAGAAATATTTTATCTCCATATTTCAACGTTTTTACTTTTTTTTTTCAACATATTTCAACTGTTTTTTTCCCCGTGAATTGATGCTCTGGCCTACTTCATCATACAAGAGTGTCACACCTAAGTTGTGAAAATAGCAGATCTATAAGTTCAACACATTGCAACACATTGTGAGCTTGTAGATTGTTATTTCCACCAATAATTACAATAATAAAGGAATGGTTTTACATATATAATGTTTCCACCCAATGGCAAATACTTTATGGTCTAAGGATTATGCACTAGCCTAGACACAGATAAAGTGGTAACAGTAGTGCATTCAGTTTTTTTCTGCTGGATTATATTTAAAATACGTCCATATATCTTCTGGTCGAGTGACGGCAGGTGTGTTCAGCATAATGTGCGCTGCATGTCAGGTGGTCGGCGTGACCACACAAGGATGGGATGCAGCAGCATTGCAGTCAGATACTTTTTGATTTTAATTGACCAATTGACCAGACCAATTTAAACAATGATTGTTAATGGGGGGCAACCGCCATTCTGACATACCGCCATTCCGACATTAGGCCCTAATTGTTGTTGTTGGCAACACTTAAAGCTAGGGTCTACGATTTGAAAGAGGATGAGAAAAACACACCCCCCACACACACACACACACAGGTTCCTCCCCTCCGAGCTCGTATGGCCCTCCCCTCAGAGCCTCCTCGCGACACGCCCCCGCCCCCCCCAGAGCAGAGCAGAGCAAGCAACAAGCCTGCTGCCAGCAGAAACTAAACACAGCTTTGAATGTGGAGTAAAATGTCGGATTCACAGTCACAACTTCCACAATAAAACCAAAGATTACCTGTTCAACATAAACTCCGCTGTATCAGCACCGCCGCTGCAGCCTGACCGGGGTCTTCCTGCTCCTCTCCCCCAGACACAGCACCCTGTCCTGGGGTGCCAAGCGCGACGTCTCCCTGTAGCTCGGCTGTGCTCGGCGCCGCTAATGGCGGCAGCGCCAGTCCCGATGCCACCGCTGTGCACCAGCTGCCGGTAATGAGGCAGTGCCAGTTGCCGTCGTCACTGTACCCGGCAACGGGACCGTGGCGACCGCCGGTACGGGCACCGCCGCCATTAGCAGCGCCGAGCACAGCTACAAAGCTACATGGGGACCCAGGACAGGGTGCTGTGTCTGGGGGAGAGGAGCAGGAAGACCGAGGCCTGTAGCTCCGCGGCACCGCAGTGCAGAGAGACCCCGGTCAGGCTTCAGCTGCGGCTGGAAGCGGCTTTGTGTCGGGGAGAGGATCAGGGAGGGCGACTCGACGCGGCACCGGTACCAGTAATAAGGGCAGCAACACATTCTGTGCTTCTGTACTGTGCTTCTCTGAATCCTAGTGGGGCTTTCAGTGGCAGCCTGGCCGGGGGTGCGGGGCAGCAGGCCTGAATTCATGGGTTCATGTGTCTGTGGCTGAGCAGCTCAGAGCGGTTACAACTACTTGTAGTTTCTAACCGAAAGGGGGTGGGGACGAGGGGGGTCGAGGAGGAGCAGGGGAGACGAGGGGATTGGATGGAGGGTACGAACCAATGCGAGTTTACTGTGACGGTTGGATAGCATTGGTCAATTTCTATGCAGGCCCACAGCTGATAGACTGAATGAATTTTTTTGGTTCTTTTTGCTATTCATATTGTGTAGATCGGACCATAATCGCTGTATAAACAATGTTAATAATAATTACCAATCTTCCAAGTCGTAGACCATAGCTATAACCTTTTAATTAAACGTCCCATCATTCCAACAATCTTTGTCTCCTTTTTTTCTTTTTTAAACCCCAAAAAAAATCTCATTAAAGCACACAGATTGGACAGAAAATTTAAACGGCAGACGACATCAAAGCCTCAGATTTTACTGATTTTTAAGCGGAGGGACTCCACAACCTCATAAACCAACTTTAAAGCAGAAGTAAGCGGAATGTTTGTGTTAATATAAGTCTTAAATAGTTATATCTTCCGAACTGACTTGTTGCACTTTAGAAAATATAATTCAGGGGAAAAAAAGGCTTACAAACATGGACCAAAACGGCTCTATAATACAAACAAAAATCAAAAAGAAACGAAAATTAACTGTAGAAAAGGCCCCCAAGTTACTGGGGAGCATACGTCAGTCCGACCACCCAAAAGTCCGACGGCCCATCTCTCCGACTACCCATTAATCCGACTTTTCTAGACCCATTGGGCCGACTGCCCACTGCTCCAACTAAAATAATCCCTATATTGCGACCAGGGCTAAATCCGACCATCCAGAATTCCGATTTTGGACGGGACCGGCTCTGGGTCAGTTTGGAGAGGCTCGAGACGAAGGAGACTCACGGTTTATGTGTTTGCCTCCTTTCTTTTTCTGTCTTCTTTTTTTTGCCACCGGCTTTCCTGTTTGTGTCATTTTGTGGAGCAGTAAACAACCCAGAGCCCTGCCCGTTAACTACATCCTACTGGAAAAACTACTGACAAGTCAAACTGTAGTTTGTTAGAGGACTAATTCATCTGACATAACTCTCTCTCTCTCTTCTGGGATAAAGGGGCAGATTCTACATAAGATTATTCTTCTTTCTGCTCCCTTTTGTTGAGATTTGGGAGGTTTTTATTGTAGCTTATTAAAATGCAAGATCATTTTTCTGACTAATTTATTGCCCGATGCCATGTATCTCGCTCTCTTTCCCCCGCCCTCCGCCCGTTGTCTTCGTTGTCACTTTGTCACTTTGTAGCCGCTCCACAGAGCGCACATGGCTAATTAATATGCACGTGCTGACCATATATGGTTGTGTCTAGATGTTCCGGGGGCGGAATATGAGGTGTGTTCACGTGCGCACAATTCTTGGGTTCAGTGTGATTTATCAAAAAGAAATTGCGGGGAGTTGTGCGTACGCACAGTTTGATAGATCTGAAAAAGGTGTTAATATTTTGGGTGTACGCCATTTTCGTCTTTTCGCCATAGGCCTAAGCAAAAATTTAGTAGCAGTTTTACACTGCTTTTTAACTTATTTAGTTTTGATAAATGACACCCCAGGCCCTAAGCCCAGAGCCCAGACGCTCACAGATGCAGCTTCTCCGCGGCTCATCCGCCGCGCTGTCCGTGGTGCTGAAGGTGACAGGTTAACTTCACAAACAAACTGCAACATAGTTCTGTTTGTTTATCGTGTGTCAGTTTTGTGTGTGACTTGATCGTTTACTTGTTGAGATTAAGAACATCACTCCCTCATCAAACCGGTGATAGGCATGCTGAAAAGAAAAAAAGACACTTCTTCCTCTGCTCCTCCTCCCACTCTCACTCACTCACCTACACACACACACACACACACACACACACACACACACACACACACACACAGGACATACAGTAGCCTACAGAGATGAAATCACAGAACTTAAACATCATAACAAGAACATGCGGGGTCGCTACAATATTTTCAGTTGTGCAGTAGGCTATTATTAATAATGAGCGATGAGTGTCATTGCTACGTGGCATGATGCGCACCAGTGTTTGTAGAGCCTGGTTCAGGGCTGCTTCTGGGCCGGATTAGTCGGGCTAATACACTGTCGTAATTACTGGGAGTCGGAGCACCGGGCATACTTAAATCGAGGAAATGGGAGGTCGGATTAATGGACGCAAAAATATAGAAATGTATGGTCGGAGAAATGTGTGGTCGGAGAAATGGGAATGTCGGAGAAATGGGAAGTCAGACTAATGGGAGCAAAAATATAGAAATGTATGGTCGGAGAAATGGGAATGTCGGAGAAATGGGAAGTCAGACTAATGGGAGCAAAAATATAGAAATGTGTGGTCGGAGAAATGGGTAGTCGGAGAAATAGGAAGTCGGAGAAATGGGAAGTCGGACTGACGTCACGCGCCCAAAGTTACTGTGTATTTGTTGCTGTTAGATGTGTTAGTTATCACTAGACCAGGGGTTCCCAAACTTTTCCAACTCAGGGCCCACTTGATAATCTAAAAAATGTTTGTGGCCCACCTTCATCCCTACATTGACCAAATGATGCATTCTCAGAGCTTTTTTTTTGTTGTATCTTTTTACAGTCTATGGGAGTGAGGAGTAACCATCGAGTCATCTGTTCGTGCTATGGCGACTGTCTGTGCGTGAATGAAGCATGTAAGTACGTCTGGAAGGGTTGTGAGAGTGTTGGATGTATGCTGCTGCATTGGTGGACGTTTGGGCTGGTTGGTTGGTTGGTTTACTTTATTAATCCCTCTGAAGGGAAATTGATTGTCACTCTGTACGCACAACATCCAACACACAATACTACAACATGACAAGCATTGACAACTCAGGCAGTACAATAAGTGCAATGCAATGCATTACTCAGCATAGCACAGAACAGAAAACAACAATAATTAACAACAATGTTCATTAAAAAACTTCACTGCACCAGGTACAAAAGACCTCCTGAATCTTTCTGAGGAACATCTCGGCATCACCAGTCTGTTGCTAGAAGAACTCTTCAGTTCATGGAAGAAAACATGTGGGTGGTCCTTATTGTGCAGAATGCACCAGAGTTTCCTCCCCACCCTCTTCTCCATGACCACCTCTAAGGGGCCGGAGGGAAACCAATGATAGAACCAGCTTTTTTGATCACTTTGTTAATCCTGTGTCTGTCCTGAGACTTCAACCCCCACCCCCAGCAGACAACAGCATAAAAAAGCACACTAGCTAAAATACTATGAAAAAACACATTCAAGAGTGGCCTGCTAACATCAAATGATCTTAGCTTCCTGAGGAAAAACAGCCTGGACTGGGCCTTTGTGAAAATAGCACAGGTGTTCTCTTTCCAGTCCAGCCTATTATCCACACGGATGCCAAGGTATTTGTAGTGGGGGACAACCTCGATAGCCACATCCTTGATAACTACCGGAGTGACTGGTGTCTTTTTCCTTCTAAAATCAATTACAAGTTCTTTTGTCTTGTCTTGGCTGTATGATGTGTGATTGTAGCACTCGCTGTAGCCATTTATGATCGCTAATGTCCGCTAGCTTAATTTACGAGCGAGTGTATTAAGTGTCACGTGATATATACTGACGTCTTGCCAAGAATGTTTTCATTCATCAAGAATGAAAGTCAGAGGTTTGAAGACGATCAGATCCCGCCGTAGTTCCGACCATAAATGGCGAATCGGCGGTGTTATTCCCATGACTCGCCGGGCAGCGTCCGCAAAACCGAAAGTAAGGAAACGCTGGTCGGCTCGCCCAGCATTTCCACCACTAATAATAGTAACAAAATAACGATAGAGACAAAACAATATATTTATCGAAAATTGACCCATTAACAAGTGCGGGTAACGTAGATTCATCCACATTAATATGAGACTTTTTTATTGTCGCGGAATTTTTTGTTCTGCCGATGGAGAAACTCCTCGTTGTCCCTTTAAAGACCCACTCCCATTTCGTGCTTTTCACATGTTCCTGTGGCATTTTTCTTGTGTTAGAGTACATATCAGCAGAAAGTGCAAAATTGCATTTCTGAGTTTTTCTGCCTTCAAACCGCTGTGAACCAATGGCAGACGCAAACTGGCAGTTTCAGGGAGACTGGAGCTGACGTGTCACAGCTCCAGGGGAGGGCACTAGTGCTACAAGCTCCCGCCCCGCTCTGCATCTGGCTGAGAGGTGAAAGGCTTGGCAGCTCAGTGTAGCTGTCAAGGTATAACAGGTATAGCTCACCCGGAAGGGCCGCTTGCACCATGAGCAAGGACTATGTTCCTGTCTGGGATCGAATCCCAGTGTGGAGTTTTACGCTAAACGTGCTGAATCTGTAATTGTGCAATGTCCAGCTGTCAGCGAGCGGGGGGTGGGGTGCGAGGAGGTGGCTGGGCGGGTGCAGAGCAGCGCAGTCTCCGCCCACCCTCCAGAGGTGCATTGCTAAGGTGCATTGCTAATGTGCATTGCTAATGAGCTGGTTTTAAAATGACCGAAAAGGGTCGCGGGAGTGGCACTTTAAGTTATTGACAGACATGTGACCAGTTAAAGGATTGACCGAGCTAGCCAGGAGTCGAACCTAGAATCTTCTGATCCGTAGTTATCCATTGCGCCACTAGCCCCTCTGTTCATCAGGTTGCTGGATCACCTGAGCTGTCACAGAATAGAGGGTCAACAGTTGTATATTATGCAGTGATGTCGAGGACGGCAGGAAGTAAAACATCCTGTCTGTGCAGAGTTGCCGTGACCCAGATTCGAACCGGGGTTGCTGCGGCCACAACGCAGAGTACTAACCACTATACGATCACGGCGACTAGGTTTATGGTCTGTTTGAAGACCCAGTATATTTACCAGATCCTGACTTCTGTTTTGTTGCCATGGGCGGTCCCCAGTGTTTCACAAACTCCAGTCATATCCTAAATGTTAACTTCATGTGAGCCTGTTGGCTTTCTGTGGCCACTATGCCATTTAGTTTTGGCTAGGTGTTTTGCTTTACATCATTAAGGAGTAGAGATTTCTAATTGGTTAACTTATGGACAGACATGTGACCAGTTAAAGGACTGAGCGAGCTAGCCAGGAGTTGAACCTAGAATCTTCTGATCCGTAGTCAGAAGCGTTATCCATTGCGCCACTAGCCCCTCTGTTCATCAGGTTGCTGGATCACCTGATTTGTCACAGAATAGAGGGTCAACAGTTGTATATTATGCAGTGATGTAGAGGACGGCAGTAAGTAAAACATCCTGTCTGCGCAGAGTTGCCGTGACCCGGATTCGAACCGGGGTTGCTGCGGCCACAACGCAGAGTACTAACCACTATACGATCACGGCGACTAGGTTTATGGTCTGTTTGAAGACCCAGTATATTTACCAGATCCTGACTTCTGTTTTGTTGTTATGGGCGGTCCCCAGTGTTTCACAAACTCCAGTCATATCCTAAATGTTAACTTCATGTGAGCCTGTTGGCTTTCTGTGGCCACTATGCCATTTAGTTTTGGCTAGGTGTTTTGCTTTACATCATTAAGGAGTAGAGATTTCTAATTGGTTAACTTATGGACAGACATGTGACCAGTTGAAGGATTGACCAAGCTAGCCAGGAGTCGAACCTAGAATCTTCTAATCCGTAGTCAGACGCGTTATCCATTGCGCCACTAGCCCCTCTGTTCATCAGGTTGCTGGATCACCTGAGTTGTCACAGAATAGAGGGTCAACAGTTGTATATTATGCAGTGATGTCGAGGACGGCAGGAAGTAAAACATCCTGTCTGTGCAGAGTTGCCGTGACCCGGATTCGAACCGGGGTTGCTGCGGCCACAACGCAGAGTACTAACCACTATACGATCACGGCGACTAGGTTTAGCGACTGTTTGAAGACCCAGCATATTTACCAGCTCCTGACTTCTGTTTTGTCTCAATGGGCTGTCCTTAGTGTTTCACAAACTCCAGTCATATCCTAAATATTAACTTCATGTGACTTTGTTGGGGTCATTCCTATGTTCCCACATTTCTAACTTTTGTTGTCACTGAAAATTAGGCCCTATGTTCCCACAGCCCTTTGGTCACACCATTGGTTGGGTTTAGGCAATGAAGAAAGGAGTTGGTTAAGTTTAGTAATAAGACCCGGTAGATGCTAGACAGGCCAGATAGATAGAGTCCAGATAGGTAGAGAGAGTCCAGTGGGAACATAAGCACGCTCCCACTTTGTTGGCTTCCTGTGGCCGCAACTATGCCACTTAGTTTTGGCTAGGTGTTTTGATTTACAACGTGAAGGAGTAGAGATTTCTAATTGGTTAAGTTATTGACAGACATGTGACCAGTTAAAGGACTGACCGAGCTAGCCAGGAGTCGAACCTAGAATCTTCTGATCCGTAGTCAGACGCGTTATCCATTGCGCCACTAGCCCCTCTGTTCAGCAGGTTGCTGGATCACCTGAGTTGTCACAGAATAGAGGGTCAACAGTTGTATATTATGCAGTGATGTCGAGGACGGCAGGAAGTAAAACATCCTGTCTGTGCAGATGTGACCGGGTGAGTCATCTCCCTCCTGGTCACTGCATGGCGCTGTTGTCAGCCTGGCGCAGGTTAATGGGGGGACGGCACTGTTAGGTGATTAAAACAGCTGTGTTGGTCGACATTTTCCCTCTCTGCTTCTGCTGTGCGGTGCGTCCGGTGAGCTGGCCGGCGTGCTTGTTTGTGTCCTCCCGTCGTACCATTAAGGTAAGAATTCTGCGTATTTGCTGGTTTGTGTTTGCTGTTATTGGGCCTGAGGCCTCATCCCTTTGCTCCGTTGCAGTGTTGGAGCAACGGCGAGCTGGTGGAGCGACGCTGTGTGTGTGATTGGGACAGGTGTGTTTGGTCGCTGTTCTCCCTCTCTGCCTCTGCTGTGCGGCGCGTTCGGTGAGCGGGCTGGCGTGCATGCCCGAGTCTCCCCGTCATATCATTAAGGTAAGCATGCCGTGTTAGTTATTGTTTGGTGTTTTACTTTTATTGGCCCTGGGGCTTCATCCTCCCGCTCCGTTGCAGTGCTCGGAGCGGTGGTGAGCCGGAGGGAGCGAGCGGTTCTGGTGGGCGCGTGTTGGGTGCAGTAGAGCTCAGAGGTAGGCTGCTCTAATTGTCTGCTGTTGCAGTTTTACATCATTGCACTAGTTGTGACACTGTCTCTCTTGCTTTACAGCGGGGCGCTGTAACCAGCGGCCCCCACTCTCCTAGTTCTGCACACTATCCTGCGTCCTGGTGTGTTCCGGTCATCGGCCACCATGATGTTTGCTGCTGTTTTGTTTGGCTCGATTACATGGTTTTGATTAAATGATTGTTGTTGCCGACGACAGTGACCTCGGAGATATTTAACAATTTATTTCTTTTTTTCTTGTTTTCCTTTTTCTTTTGTGGGGGGGGCGGGTTTGATAATTGTTTGTTTTCCTCTAATTTGCATTTGAATATTTTAAGAAGATATTATGTTTAATTTGGTTTTGTATTATAAATAGTATTTAATTGTTTGTGGTGTGTGTGCGAGGTCAGCTAGACTGCGGCCATCTTAATTTTTCCCTCTCTCCCTGTGGACAGGTGCTGTAGTCCAGCGCGGCGGCCCAATCCCTGGTGGTGGCTTCTTCACTCCTCCATTGCGTGTGTGTGCAGTGTCACGGGTGATATTATTTTCTTGGTTTGTTTCTCCTTCCCCTTGGTTTGATTTAGGGTCGCCGTGGCTGGCCCAGCCCTGTCCATTCCCCTTTCTTTGGCCCAGTCTGTTGTGAATGTGAAATATTTTGGCAACTATTGAAGTTTTATCAAAACAATATTGTGACAATAAATTATTATCCTTTTGATACATGAACTCTCCCCTGTGGTGATTCGAGCCTGCGTGACCTTTTTCATTTTTATAAAAAAAACAGTAACTATTTCCTGGGGCGAAACTCCCCAGGTGGCGTTGTTGGCAACCACTCACCACTACTCACCACTCCACCCCGCCACATCTTGGCGTTGTTGGCAGGATCCATGTAGCACTAGGGGTGGGTCCATGGATTCCTAATGTGTGGCAGCCTGCGCGGAAGCACGAGGACGTGCTTGTGAAAAGAGGGGGAGAGATGTGACAGTTGAGGTTCCTGTCACTATGCCTCCAATTGATGATGTGCCCTGGCTACTTGGCCAAGGGGATGTCCCTTTGGGTGACTGGCAAGCGCGCATGACTCTTACCCGGGAGGTGTGGGTTCAATCCCCGCCCGGGCCCTCTTCACCTTGCCACACAGAGTTGCCGTGACCCGGATTCGAACCGGGGTTGCTGCGGCCACAACGCAGAGTACTAACCACTATACGATCACGGCGACTAGGTTTATGGTCTGTTTGAAGACCCAGTATATTTACCAGATCCTGACTTCTGTTTTGTTGCCATGGGCGGTCCCCAGTGTTTCACAAACTCCAGTCATATCCTAAATGTTAACTTCATGTGAGCCTGTTGGCTTTCTGTGGCCACTATGCCATTTAGTTTTGGCTAGGTGTTTTGCTTTACATCATTAAGGAGTAGAGATTTCTAATTGGTTAACTTATGGACAGACATGTGACCAGTTAAAGGACTGAGCGAGCTAGCCAGGAGTCGAACCTAGAATCTTCTGATCCATAGTCAGACGCGCTATCCATTGCGCCACTAGCCCCTCTGTTCATCAGGTTGCTGGATCACCTGATTTGTCACAGAATAGAGGGTCAACAGTTGTATATTATGCAGTGATGTCGAGGACGGCAGCATCCTGTCTGTGCAGAGTTGCCATGACCTGGATTTGAACTTACGATCACGGCGACTAGGTTTATCAACTGTTTGAAGACCCAGCATATTTACCAGCTCCTAACTTCTGTTTTGTCTCCATGGGCTGTCCTTAGTGTTTCACAACCTCGAGTCATATCCTGTTTGGACCGTCCCTCGTGCATTTGCGCACCTTGCGGGATGCCTTATAATCAGTTTTCCTCAGGTGAGGTCTCTTTGTGTTACTTGGCTGTCCGAGTAGTGTGGTAAAGTTACTCAGGACATAACAGTAAGTGATTGCGGAATTTATTTGTGTTATATTATTCTTTACACATTATATTGTGTTTGTTGTGCTATTGTTCCCCTGTTCGCAGTGGGTGCTCAGTTAGTGAAATTCGTTTTTGGCCCTGAAAAAAATCCCCCGCTTTTCGCAGTGCGGTGCGTTTTGTGTTGTAGTTAATTTTTGGTTGACTAAGGGATGCCCTCCCAGTGGTGTAGGTTTTGTCAGACAGGCATGGATCCCCGTGATGGCCACAGGGAGTGCCCCCACTGTTTGAGGGTAGTACACCTGGTGGAGGATATTGAAAATCCATGCCATGCTGCGCCAGAGCTCCCGCTGGAGGAGCGCAGTCGCAGAGCAAAGCTGGTGGAGGAGACAGCACAGCCATAATGCAAAGCAGAGCAGGAGTCGCAAGTGGGACCATAGCCCTGATCGCCATCAGGAACGGGACCCTGGAAAGTCTGCACGTGGAAAACGACCCAGCCCAGAACATCAGTCTCAGACGGGAGGATACTCAAATGCTATTCAGAGTCTATCTGATAGGCTGAATAGGATGGAGGCTCAGTGGCCAGTCACTGTTGCAGCCTCAGTTTCATGGGAGCTGAGTGTGGCATCTCAGGAGGATCTTCCGCCATATCAGGAGAGGCAGGGTTCGCCGGATGTCCTCTCCCTACATGATCACAGTTCCTTTGGCGGGAGTGTGAGCCTGTCCAGGGAGCCTCTGGAGGAGAAGAAGCTGAACACCTCACTGGGTGGCTTGGACTCAGAACTGGGGAGTACTGCAGACAATAAGAGCCCAGCTCAGGATGCCATGGCAAAAATACTGAGTGCAGCCAAAATTGTTGGGCTTTCGGTGTCTGCGGAGGCTCTTGAGTGCAGTGGAGGGGGTGTGGGCTGGCATCTCTCAGCCTCAGCCCTCAGTCTCTGTTCCAGGAGCTGCAGATTACCTGCAGATGCTTATGAAAGCATGGAATGGCTAAGGCGTTGTCGGAGGGAGCTGCGCATATAGCTGCATTGTATGTCCGGCACACCAGGCTGTCCGTCTTGTGACACTCTTTAATGTGGCAACGAAGGTTGGCACTCACCCGCTCTGGACCGGGTGACGTCAAGGCTGCCATTTCCCTCTCAACAGGTGCTGGCAGCAATCAGGAAGACTGTCAGCCAGGAAGTTTAGGATACATTGAACTTCATTGACGGGGCGCTGGTGTCTCATGCCCAGCTGACCAGGGATATGGGGGTAGCAATGTCATCAGCCATGCTAGGATGCCGTCAGGTTTGGTTAGCTCAGACCACATTGCCTGAGAATATCAGGAAGGAGTTGACTAATCTGCTTGTGGTCCCTGGCAGAGTGTTCATCCCAGACTCCCAGAGTTTGCTGGACAAAGCAGAAAAGTCTCAGCGTACGTAAGGGACAGTGTATAGCGGACGTTCTCCAGGTCCAGTGCCTCCAGATATAGGACTCGGGGCCCGCACCCCCCGCTTCAGGTGTCATGGTCCCGGGGGTTTGACAGACGACAGGGTCCAGACACGGGAGCTTCTGGTGAAACTGCTAGGCAGCCGTCACAGTGCCAGCGATACGGGTCCCGGTCAGGTTCCAGAGGAACGCCACAGGGGAATCACCCCTCCAGAGGTCTAGGATCTCAGGGGCGGAGGACCTGATGCTCCGAAGTCCACCACCGAACCTATTTCTCAACTTTGCCTGGACAACTGGGAAAAGTCTGTGTCAGATCCGTGGGTCCTATCCACGGTGAAGACAGGTTACAGGATCCAGTTTCAGCACCGACCCCCTCCCTTTACCGGGTCCACATGACTGTGGTAAAGAACCCGGTTCAGGCTCAGGTGCTGGCTGCGGAGATTATGACCCTCCTTCAGAAGGAGGCGATTGTCAAAGTAGACTCCAGCGAACAGCACACTGGGTTTTACTCCAAATACTTTTTAATTCTCAAGAAAGATGGCGCCCTGAGGCCCATTTTAGATTTAAAGGGATAGTTCACCCTAGAATGATATTTCGCTCATTATCTACTCACCCTCATGTTGACTAAGGGCTGGAAGAAGTTTCGGAGCCCACCGTCCCTTCTCTGAGTTACAGGGGGTCTTAGCGTAGCAGTGCATTTCAATGCCATGGTAGCAAAGGGACACCAGAGCTCTTCGTAAAAAAACACACACACAAAAAAACATCCAAATACCTCCATGATGCTCGTATGTAATGTCCGTCTTGTGCTGAAGCCCCAAATTGCGGAATTGTCCCGAAAAAAATTAAATAAGTCCACATTCCAAGCATGTTTGTAGCATTAGCTCCCAGTGTTGTTGTCCGGTCTTCCGCTGCCAGCGCGCATGCGCAATGTTCGCACTGAGACTCGAGTCGGTCTCAGTGCTCTCATGTGCTCTTGCGCATGCGCGCTGGCAGCGGAAGACCGGACAACAACACTGGGAGCTAATGCTACAAACATGCTTGGAATGTGGACTTATTTAATTTTTTTCGGGACAATTCCGCAATTTGGGGCTACTATCCCTTTAAGGCACCGAAACAGGTTTTTAAAGGTCCTTCCATTCAAAATGCTGACAACGAGGCAGATCCTGCACACTATAGAGAAGGGGGAGTGGTTCACGTCCCTGGATCTAAAAGACGCCTACTTCCACGTTGCTATCAGCAAAGACCACTGGCCGTTTCTAAGGTTTGCATTCCAGGGCCAGGCCTATCAGTTCAAGGTCCTCTCCTTCGGCCTGTTGCTGTCCCCCAGGGTGTTCACCAGGGTGGTGGCAGCGGCACTGTCCCCTCTGCAAGCAAGCGGTCTAAAGATCTTGCCCTATTTGGACGACTGGCTGATCTGCGCTCCAAGTCGCAGTCAGGTGTTCCTCAGTGTAGTAGTGTCTAAAAGTAGGCTACCAGTGACAGAGTACAATTGCACTCTCAGAGGGTTCAAATATAACTCTTTTTTTGGAGCACATATGTCACAGGGTGACAGGTTGAGAGTGTGTGGGTGTGCCTGCCTGCGTACCTGCAGCACTAATTACCTGATGCTTTGCACGTGTGTAATTGAGCAGCGCTGGGGGGAGGGCTGTGGGTGCTTCACTCTTTTTCATTCAGGAGCAGCAAGCGGTGAGCAGGCCAGCGTGGAGCAGCTCAGCTGGCACGGACGAGGGACACGGGCAGGAACGCCAGGAAGGATCGAGTGCAACCTGACGGTCGTCACGGCTGGGGACGATTGAGTCTACCTTAGAGCACTTAACACGGCTGTGGAGCGACAGGAATCGCCGCTGCACAGAGGGAGGGCGCCATCGGCACGCCAGGCCGACCAAGAGGACGCACAGTGCAAGAGAGGGAAGCCGTGGGAGACAGTGGAAGGGTGGGGATGCGTTCCACCCTTCCTCCAGCTAAGTACCCTTTCTATCCCTCTCTTAGCTAAGGAATCCTATAGCAGTAATTGCATGAACAGGCTCAATAGTTTGGATGGGGATTATTTTGAGTTGCAGTGAAATTGATTTCTTTAACCTTTGATTACTTTATTTGTTTTGACCCGCCCTGTGTTGGCTTTTGTTTATTTGGTTGAAGTATTAATTATTCCCTCCCCACCAAAACTGTTTGATTCCCTGTTAGCCAAATCAGCTGAAGACTGATGGACTAAACATCCTGACGGTTACCTTGTGTTCTCCTTTCTCTTTCTAAAGTGACTGACTGCCAGTGGTATTGAGGCCTGCTGCCCAAGAGCTCAACACGTCCCTCACCCAGGAGTAAAACATACTGGACTCTTTTATATGGACTCTTAAAAGTATCGTTTTATATTTTATTGATTGTTGTAATAAAATATATATTTTTAGAAGAAACTCCCCTCTGGTCTCTGTTGGTTGTGGTGGTCGCTCCCCTCAGAAAACATTGTGGTCTTGCACCCTGTCTCAGTCACTCCACTCGGTGACACATATTTTGCACTTTTGACGGTGTTTAGTGAACACCGAACTCTTGGACCTATATTGAAACCGGAGTTAAATGTACACTTATAGAGTACAATATACACTGGGAATTTTGCTGTGTAATTGAGATCAGCTCCTTTCAGCCAGACCCGACTTCGGGTGAGGGGGACTTGGCCCTGCGCACGCTTTGTCCAGTGAGAGCATTGAGGGCCTACTTGGCGCGCACCCACTCTCTGAGACACTCTCATTCACAGCTGTTTGTCTGCTGTGGGGGAAACAAACAGGGGGCTGCTGTGTCTAAACAGCATTTGTCACACTGGGTGGTGGACACCATCTCACAGGCATATGAGGGACAGGGTCTTCCTATACCTGGTAAACTGGTGGCACACTCTGTGAGAAGTATGGCAACTTCCTGGGCTGCCTTAAAAGGTGTGCCTATGGCAGAAATTTGTGCTGCTCCTTATTAGACATGCAAATGTAGCATGACACCACCTGAGTTGTGCCTTCACTTGAGTGCAACAACAAAAACAAACACGTGAGTGCCCCTGCCTCGGAGAGCAGAGCAGCTGCAGTGGTCTTAATATTTACAATGAATCCATTTCAGACGTTAAAATCTAGTCCACACTGTTACGGCCCCCAGCCGATGTTGCCCTGTTTTCCCCTGCACTATCTCTGCTTATTCTACAGGTCCCGCCTCCTGCCGTCAGCCATTGGTTCTCCGCAGTTGCAGCCGATGAGCCTGACCAGCTGGCAAGGAGCGGGTCGTTTGAAATAGCAGCCTGCATTGGGAAGAGCTGTCACTGTTCACCCTGAAGACACGCTTCATTTTGTTTTCTGTTTTATTTCGTTTTGACTGTGTCCACCACGTTGTACAATACTCTGAAGCTGTGGACAATAAATTACGGCTTTTCTGATAGTGAACCCTCGTTCTTTGTATCATTTATGTTGTGTCCCTGTTCCCCTAGACCGGGGCATAACAACACATATCAAATGAGGTTATAATCAATATTTCAGAATAATTCAAACTCAGATATTAGTGGGATATCTAATTTTGTATTATTTTGTTCCAAATCTCACCCCATTATTTCCAAGATAAAATGAGTAACCACCAGACTGGCTTCTTAAAACTTAATAAATGTAAAAATCTGTCAAATGAGCAAGTTTTTTGAATGGCTCTTTTAAAGGAACAGCTCACAAAGATCCGGCTCCCCTCAAAGAGCCATAAGTCCCATCTCTACCGGAGGACAGCAAAAAAAAAAAAAACATGTTTATGCGGCTCAACTTCATTGAGTAGAACGGTTACATGCTGTCACTCCGACATCCCACCATTTAGACACACCACCATTCCGACATACCGCTATTCCAACATGCGATTGTCCCACCATTCCGACAAGGCTTTAAAGGTCCCATATTATGCTGTTTTTCAACTATTTCACATGGTTCTAAGTTGTCCAACCATATAGTATTCCTAGTGTATTGTCCCCAAATCAATCTGCAGCTCTACATCTCAGTAATCTAAAAGTGTCTCTCCAGAGCTCTCCTGAGAACGAGTCATTTCTGTGTCTGCACCTTGAAATGCAAATAAGATGTGTAAACCACTTCCACTCCACACCTGTCACGGGGAGAGGGTGTGGTTTTCACTACAGGTACATGTGCCAGTGTTGACATTGGGACAGGGGTCCGGCATTGATTTCCGAAAAAAAAATTTGAGACTGGCATCTTGTCTGAAAAAATATAGGCCTAAATGTTCCTTCTTTCTTTTACTACTTTTACTCTTTTCCTACTACCATCAGAAAGTACTGTGTGAAACTGTCAAATAAAAAAAACAAGTGAAACTGAGGAGCAGCACAAACTGTGCACTGTTGTATGGACTGATAAGACGTTACCGGAGAATATTGACGTGGTTTTGCGGCGGGAGAGGAGACTTCCTCGTTCAGATGTCTCTCATTCCGTGATGAGGACCGCTGCGCTGATGAGAAGCGGTATCATTCCAATATTCTCTGATCCGCGATTTCATTTTTAATGACAGGCGGCTGTTTTTCAGTCAATGATTCAAAAGGATCATCTGGCGGCCGCGGTACCGACTGCTCCTCCCGTAGGCCGACCGCTTCATGTCAAATGACTGACGGACGGACGGACAGGGGGGGTCGCTGTACCGGAAAAGTGTCAGCGGGCGGAGCTCACGTTTTTCCAGACTGGCCCAGGGGGAGTACAAGGAAGTACCGGGAGGTGGAGTCACCTGAGTTCAGCGCATCCTGACGTCAAGTCTGCCAGCACTTCCAATTCGCCCGTTTGGAGACACGAGCTCAAAAAAGTGTAGAAATCAATTAAGGGAGTGAACAGACTTTTTTCACCTCCAGGCGTCATAGAAAGGCCACGGGAACACATAGGACCACTACAAAACCTGTAGAAAGTGGATTTTGCATAATATGGGCCCTTTTAATATAAGGAAATGTGCGTTACTCAACAGGTGACACTTGGATTGCAGCTAACGAGCAGTATGGAAGAATATGAAATGGTTTTTGTGTAGTTTCATGGACACACCCAGCGTCAACTTGGGTCTTGCGCAAGACTTTGAATTAGATCTAGTTTTACAAACATGTCAGCTTGCTTGAAGTAAACAATCTTCTCAGTGCATGTTTGAGTATCCATCTGATGCTGTCTGTGGCTTTGAGGGATGTAAACAGCCTAAGCAGCAGAACTTCAATACACTCCATTCATCGCTGCCGTGGCCAGGGTATCCGCGGTGTCTTGAAAAGTATTAAAAGGTGATAAATCAATTTTGGGAAAATTAAGATCCTTAAAAAGTATTTAAAAAGTATTTTCACGACTTTACTAAGTCTTACATTTTTAAGGTATTTTTTTTAATTCGCTGTCCAAGAGTTTGGGTCCTGAAAACATCGTAAACGTGTGTGAATTTATTCGTTTCATTAAAAAACAAAGATGAACCGGTACATAAAAAACTACGCTATTGTGGGTGTGTTCGTAAATTGTCTTCGAGAGCGCCCTCGGAAATTCACAAAGTACGCTCTGGCGCTCCCAGTGCATATTACGAATGCACATGACGCCCTCAGCGCGAAAAAACGGAAGAGAAGGCTTGGTGAACGGTCATGGGTAGAGTGCCTATAGAGAGAGAGTGGCCACAACGGAAGTTCAAAATGCTGGCCGATCACGTGGTCCATGTAGCCTCCAAAGTTCCAGGAAGTGCTTGGCAGGCAATTGAAAACAATAGGAAAACCCCGATAATTGCTAAATAAAGGTCAATAAATGCAGTATTTACAGTATAGATAGATAGAATAGATAGAATGCCTTTATTTATTTATATACTTGTGTTAATTACTTTGAACTTTAAGTTTACTAAACCCGTACAGTCATCGACAGCAATAAAATCGTAGCATTTTCTCAGTTTTTATCAAACTTTCAGACTTGAATGAGGCAAACTGACAGGTCACTCACAATAAGTCTGGACCCACAACTGCATAATGATGACAACTGTGTTCAAATAGGAAATCCATGCAAATAAAGTAAAATTTGATTTGAATACATTGCAAATACACATAATTATATCAGTATTTGTTAACTATTCTTCTTACTTATCAATATATATATATGCTTGTGTTAACTGAATTGTTTAACTCTGTTAACTTTAGCTACTAAACCCGTACAGTTGTTGACAGCAATAAAACCGTAATATTTCCTCTTTTTTTTACTTTCGGACTTGGTTGAGGCAGAGTAACAAGTGATGATTTGCCAATTGACTACAATCTAATAGAAAATTATCTCAACAAAATAAAGTACAATTAACACCTTTTTGATGTTAACAAAAACCGAACATGTGTAAGATTTATAAAAGCAGAATTTATGGCACAGCTGGTATACTGCACTGCATGATGTTGAGTGTATTTATAGTAAGTAGATATGTAATTTATATACGTATATGTAATTTTTTTTTCTTTTATTCCAGATGATGTAATCATACAACAGTTCCAGAGCTTTCTCTTACTTGACGCGAGAGACGAGGGATTCCTCTCCTTTCAGCCACTGAAGGAGCGACTTGATGTCTTCCTGCATTCAGTCCCTCAGCAAGTCTTACCCAGGGCTATCCAAGTTTTCTCAGAGCCTTCTACTTCTGTCCCACGGACAAGCAATGGTGGAAAGAGGGTTCTCCATCAACAAGGAGGTTGAAACGTGCAACATCCTTGAAACATCGATGGAAGCTTTGAGGTTGATAAGACCAGTGTCTGTGGGGGTCTTTTAAAGGAGCTCATGGCTTCAGTGGCCTCTGCAAGGTAGGCCCTCCTGCCTGGCTGCTCTCTCTCTTCCAGCCAGGCCTACACTCACCACTACAGCCAGGGTTGGGGAGTAACGGATTACATGTAACGGCGTTACGTAATTAAAATACAAAATATGAGTAACTGTATTCCGTTATAGTTACAGTTTAAATTGATGTATTCTGATTACAGTTACTTTCTTTTTTTAAAAAGGATTACTTGGATTACTTTAGCCTACCGCACAAGCAGGTTGCACTGACGGACGCTTGTTGCACTGTGGGGAAGTTATAAGGGAGAGGGACGGACAAAACAGAGTAAACTCGTCGGCAGTCACTGGTGAAGTTGGCTTCATTTTGGTAGTGGCGCTATCGGGATGCCCAGCATATTCCTCTTCAATGTCCGGTCTCTGGTAAACAACATGAATGAACTGCGACAGGATGACGTTTTTAAAAGGATCCTGGACTGTCATGTGTTTATGATGAGCTGCATGTTTAACAGCAACGTCAGTCACGCTGTTTCCAAAACCACACCGACTTCAGCAGTAAGTTTACAGTAGGCCTAAGTCATAGACTGTAAGCTGTAACAGATCCGACCCGCAGTTGTTGAAGCCCGGACCCGACACGGACCGACACACCCCAGTGAGCAAAAAGTGGTCCAAAATACGTCGAAAAGACGTGTTTTCCGAACGTCCAGAAGACGTCTTCAGAGGAGCCAGAATGAAAGTTTTTATTACGTCTTTTCTAGACGTTGAATAGATGTGTATTTTAGATGTCATATAGACGTCATTAAAATACGTTTTCGGGACGTAATTATTGAACGTCCAGAAGACTTCTTCAGAGGAGCCAGAATGAAAGTTTTTATTACGTCTTTTCTGGACGTTGAATATACGTTTTATTGTGGATGTCATTTAGACGTCATTAAAATACGTTTTCGGGACGTAATTATTGAACGTCCAGAAGACTTCTTCAGAGGAGCCAGAATGAAAGTTTTTATTACGTCTTTTCTAGACGTTGAATAGATGTGTATTTTAGATGTCATATAGACGTCATTAAAATACGTTTTCAGGACATAATTTTTGAACATCCAGAAGACGTCTTCAGAGGAGTCAGAATGAAGGTTTTTATTACGTCTTTTCTGAACGTTGGATATACGTTTTATTGTTGATGTTATGTAGACGTCATTAAAATACGTTGTCAGGATGTAATTATCAAACTTCCAGAAGACGTCATTTAAGGAGCCAGAATGAACGTTTTTATTATGTCTTTTCTAGACGTTGTGTAGATGTGTTATCTTGGATGTTATATGGACGTCATTAAAATACGCTTTATTTTTTTTAAATTATTTTTATTATTATAAAATAATAATAAAATATAAAGCAAAAAACGCAACAAAGGCATCTCCTTTTGTGTACAACACAGGAGGAAATTTTAAACAAATCAAACACATCGACACAAACATCGACAAAAAGAAAACGTTTTCAAGACATAATTATTAAACATCCAGAAGACATTATTTCAGGAGGAAAAACTGCTACTTTAAAGATTTCAAATGCAAATACATGACTACAATAAAACATACTTACTGCACTATTTAATGATTCAGATCAAACTGTTACATTTCTCATAAATATAATATAATGGAGGAATATAAATGCATTTGATAGGTCAATAAGACTTTCAGCTCAACTTAATTAAAAGTAAAATACACAACATCATTGCCTGTGTAATGTATTCAGCTTTAAATTTACAACAAACTACTGTTCACAAACAGTTGTTCAAAACAATTACACAATGCAATGTAATAACGAGTAAAATTAAAACATCACAGAGGTCAATGATTCTATACCAGAAGTCATGCAGCAGATGAAGCAGATGAAGAGACGTCCACCTTCCAATTGCTAGTATTCAGCTGGCTCCTTGGTGCATGTAGGGAAGAGAAGAGGGGAGAAAAAAAATTAGTTTTTTATATTATTTAAATTATGCGTACAAATAATGCTCTGGCATCCTTTGCTGCATTCTAATGTCCAACCTAAGTTGTGCCACACTGCACCAGTCTCAAACTAGCAAAGATAGGCTATTTAAGTTGTGCTTTACACCTGATGAAAGATAGAACGCATACACTCGCGTGGAAAAAAGTAACCACTAGATGGCAGAAAACTTAATTCATATGAACAAGGAGAAACAAAGACAGCAGGGGTGCATTTCACAAAGCAGGTTCAACAAACTCTGAGTCTAATCCTAAACTCAGAATTCAGAGTTTTGTGTTTCAGAACAGGTGATAACAGTTAGTTCATTCAACTCTGAGTAACGGGGAGATGGAAAGCCCTCATCAATGGAACAAAGATAACGTGATTCACCATGGCAACCGGCAAAAAAAAAAACGTTGCCCCTCCCACCTCTCATGGTGGATTGACGTATGAATGCTGACGCAGACGCGACCCCCCCCCCGTACCTTCACACCGCGGGACATTACGTGAGTATTAATCTATAAAAATACATCTGGAGAGTTATTCAACATTGTGTGTTTGAGCAGGTGCAACTCCAAATGTGCGTTTGATATGTTAAGTTCAGTTTGTCAGTTTGTCTCCATGATAACGTGACGGGGCTGTGCGTGTAGTCATCAATCACACCTGGAAATAATCCAGAAGTGGATCGATCTGCAACGAAAAAAATAAGAGAGAGAGAGAGAAGAGCAATTTTCTTCTGTGTGCGTGTCCATGTTGTGTCATGTGAGGGTTGTTGAGACAAAGTGACGGTGCAGAACAACGGGAACGATCAAACAAATCCTCATGGAGAATAAAACATCACGTACTGTCAGCCGTTGCTTTCAGTCTGCAGCTTCAGATAAAAAGGAGAAACTCAGGGTTAGTTGGAGAAAACCTGCTCCCAACCAGGTTAGGTTCACGTGTGCGTTGGAGGTTGCCATAGTAACTGACTCTGAGTTTCAGTTACCTCTCTTTGTGAAACGGGCTGGAGTTACTCCTCTTTACCTGGTTTGAGTTACCTCCCTTTCTGAAACGGAAAACCCAGAGTTTGCCTCATTTCAGGGTTAACAGACTCAAGAGTTTTCACTAAACCTGCTTTGTGAAACAGACCCCAGATCTGTGAATACCTGGAGTCCAGACTCAATACCAGTAACATCAACATGCTACATGTCGTTTTCAATTCAAAAAACCTACTCTTGGTCAACAAAGCAGCTCCTGGTCTGGCTACACAGTACATCAAAGACAGTTTAAAACCCCAGCAGACTGCCAGTTGGAAATCTCCAACTTTGCAAGTAAAGATGGCTTTTAATATTTATCCACCTAAAACAGTTTACCTACTAATTTTATGACTTTCTCCATTACTGTGTTCTTTTAAAACCAAACTCAGGACCTCTCTATTTTCTTAAATGTTAGTGGACGGGGCACAACAGCTACACTGCACTTGTTGGAAATTGAATTCCACTTATTTTGAGCAACTGAGGTGAATTACAAACAATGCGTGGTCTGGCAGATAGATGCTCATCAATGACTATTATTGTCAGAACAGTACAAATCAGAATAGAACAGAGACGCCAGAGAAATTTCCTCCAGTGAGAGGAGTTGAACCCCTGACACCTGGTATATGCTGACTGTTCTTCATCAGATCCTACACAAGTTTGATAAATGAGGGGGGGCCATAGTCACTATCTTGGGTGTAAAAAAGTGTTGGAAGGAAAATTCTATAGAGCAGGGCTGTTGCCTTCCATCTAGTTTTGACTTGAACATAACACACATTCATCAGAGATGTGATGATTAAAATTTAAACAGTAATACGGTAATCTGTAACTGTATTGAAAGCGTTAGCTGTTTCATCTCAATGTGTGTGTATCTGTGTTTGTGTTTAATTCCTAGTTTGTTCATTACTTATGTAGGGGGAGGTGCTATACAAATAAAACTGAATTAATCTGAAATAGGTTTTACTGTATGAAAAAATTTAGAAACAAAACTGCATTTGGTGTAGATCTTGGTCTGTTTTCCTACCTGTTTGTGTGCTGAACTCCCCATCATCTTTTGCTCTCTTGTGGTTCTCCAGCATGATGATCTCACAGGTGAAGCACTGCTGTGGGTCCTTGGCTGTGTAAAATACAGTTGGACATAAAGAATATTCAGTCATATTTCACATCTAGTACTTTGGGATATTTGTCATGTGGGGAGGTTCTTGAACGGTGATCTACCCTGCACACATCAGTGTTTACATAAACAGATATAGATATTTTATTGGTCCCTACAGGGAAATTTAGAAACCTCATGTGAACCTAAACACAAAACCAATGAGGACATCTCTTCGTATCAGGTGGAATTATATGTGAATGAAGAGCACTACCTACCAGGCTGAAGTAAGACATAAAGTGAAGTTGTTGATATTTTGAAGTCCCCAAAACAGCATCACACCATCTTGCCGCGCAGTTCTTGATCTCAGCAGACTGGAAAGAGATGAAGGTTGTGCCTAGTAGAATTTAATGCTACTCCATCTCATATCAGTTAATGTTGTTTTCTTCAATGGCCAGGAAAAAAAGAGGTTGTTTCCAGTTTAGAATTATAGGGATAGTTCGCCCAAAATTCAAATTTCCCTCATTATCTACTCACCCTCATGTTGACTAAGAGCTGTGGGAATTTTCAGAGTCCTCTGCTCCTTCTCTGAGTTACAGGGGGGGGGGGGGGGGGGGGGTCCACGCAGCAGTATTTGTCCATATAATGGTTGTCAACCAACTTTTTTCGTCCAAAGAGACACACCAAAAAACATCCAAATACCTCCATACTGCTCGTCTGTAATGTCCCTCTTGTATTGAAGCCCCCACATGAGAAATTTTTCCACCGGTCAGTGGAAGAGCAGTGAACTGAGACACTGGGAGCTTCCGCTACAAACAAGCTTAAAATATAGACTTATTTCATTTTTTGCGGACCCCCCTGTAACTCAGAGAAGGAACGAAGGACTCTGAAAATTCTCACAGCTCTTGACATGAGGGTGAGTAGATGGAGTGAAATTTGAATTTTGGGTGAACTGTCCCTTTAGTAATAGCCTATTATTAGTATTAGTTAGACAATTACTTACCAGTCCGAGGGGACCATGAGCAGCAGACTGGAAACAACTCAGTCCAGATGAAGTGAAGGTTGTGCAGGAAACATCTGCTGTTCTGCTGCTCCTCTCCTCATCCTCTGTAACTGTACAAGTATATGACAGTCACTTTTCTGTTATTCACCGACTCTATTCATTTACCTGCAGACTTCAGACCTGGTAGCAACATACACTGAAATTCGCTACTTAATACATTGTGAAACTGTTAGTATAGCTCATGTGCTAATGGCAGGTAATTTTTCATCTCAACACACACGTTAATGAAGCTGCACTGGTTGCAATATCGTCCTCACCTTAGTAAGATGCAGGAAAAAAATACTGCCACGGTCGCAATTACAATCGGCGTTCCACGTCCGTTACCCCGCCCGCAGACACACACACACAAAGGCACACACAAACACAAACACAGACACACACACACACACACGCACACACTCACACACGGAGCTACTGAAACCGATGGCACACAAACAAACGTCACAATAATAACAGAGGAATATTATCTTACCTGTTCTTTTTTTGAAGAATTTAAATTCACTTGGTCTTGACCAGGTTCCGCCCGACGGTTTGTCCATGCCTTTATCCGTTTATCCACGGCATAAAAAAATCCACATGACGGTGATGCGCATTGTCGCGGTTACCATTTCCCAGCTGCAGTAGCGCGTATTTTCAAATTTGACGGAAAGGCGCGCCCATTGGCCGCGCTGTGATGACAGTCAAACTAACCAATCACGGTCAAATGCTCAGGTTGAGACAGCCAATGGGTGTTGTTTACTATGGTTACATAGTAATAGGGGGGGAAAATACTTAAACGTTTTTTATATGTGCTTAAAACCAATAAATGTGTGCATTTAGTTAATATCATTCATTGATTCCTTCATGATCAAAAGAGAAAAGAGCTGATGTTATGTACATTGTCCTTTTTAAATACATGAATTAAATTAAATAAGTGAAACATTGTATTTTTCATTAATTTATTGAATACATTTTGAATTAAGTGTTTCTGACAATGAAGAGCACCAGAGGTAGAGACAAGAGACAAAGATGCGGCACTCCATGTGTTTAGGAGGTAAGTTGTAGCGCTAGCTCTTTTAAGGTTGTTACAGCGGTCAAGATGAGGTGCCGGTCAGGACACAGGAATGAGGCTTGTAGGTTCGCTGATGGTGGCATTTATTGTGCACTCAATGTTGTTGTATATAGTTCTGCAAAATAGTAACAAACCACATAGCCATTATAATAAATGTATTCAAATAATAAAGGGAATAATCAATGTTTACACAATCAGAAAATATAAGTGTCTTTTCTTTATATGCAACAGTAATGCATTTAAATCCACAGGAGCACAGGTATGGGTTAACTAGTGGTCAATAGCTCCCTCTCCTGGCGAAGCAGGGTATAAACTAAGACAACACTCGGCGCACATGGCGGCCGACAGCTGATAAATTAACGACCCAAACAACGTTACGTTCGGACAGCTAGCTTGCTGGACACACACACAACACTCGGCTACCAGCGTTCACAGTATATTCATGAACAATGTAAACACCACGGACCTCCATTACCGTCCGGCGGCAGAAAGCACACGATATTTAGCTAAGTGTGCTAGTAAACACAGTATAACACAGTATGAAACGATACTCACTTTGTTCATTCACTTAAACATTCGGAGTGGCACAATAACCCTCTTCAAACAAAAAACGACCGTGTTTCAGGCGAAAAAATACTATAAGTCCACAGTGAGCGCAGGTGAGAAAGAGGAAGGAGAAAAAACTCTGTCAGCTTGACTTTTCCTGTGTGCTCTCACTTCTTCACTGGTGGTGACTGCGTCACTTCCTGAGGCGCTCCTTCACAACAAGAGCATGCTCCTTCAGAATAAGAGCCTTTGATACAGCCGCCCCCAAATGTGCATGGCACATTTGCATCTAAGAAAAGGCTCAGTTCATCTTAGGGGGTTTGGAGGTCGGAGGAGGGTCTTCCTCTCCAGGTGGGAGAGCTGGTAACTTCACCAGTCGGGCCACTGGCCGTGTGAAGATGTGTCCTTTAATGTTGACATCCGCTGATCTGACACAACCATCATCACTGTGATGGACCTTGACCACACGCCCAACTGGCCACTGAGCCCGTGGCAGCTGAGGCTCCACCAGCAGGATGACTGCTTCATCTTGCAGATCCGGAGGACAGGACTGCCATTTCTGTCTCGTCTGGAGACCAGGTAGGTACTCCCTGATGAACCTGGACCAGAATTGATCCGCCAGGATCTGGGAATGCCGCCAGCGCCTGCGGCTCAGGATGTCAGTCTCTGGGTACACCACTTGCGGGAGCGAACCGTCGGGCCGCCCCATGAGCAAACTGTTTGGTGTCACAGGATCGATGTCGGCTATGTCAGCCGAGACATAGCCTAAGGGTTTTGAGTTGAGGATGGCTTCAACTTCCAGGAGCACGGTGAGTAGCACTTCTTCAGGAACAGGTTGTGATCCAACACATGTGTAGAGTGCTGACTTGACTGAACGAACTTCCCGCTCCCATACTCCGCCGAAGTGGGGGGCTGCAGGGGGGTTAAAGTTGAACTTGATCTTCTGACGGGCAAGCCGCTGTTGTAGCTCTGGAGCCATGTTCTCAAAGGCCTCCCTGAGCTCTCGTTGGGCTCCTTTAAAGTTGGTCCCTCTGTCTGACCACACTTCAGCGGGGGTTCCTCTTCTGGCGGCGAACCGCCTCAACGCCATCAGATAGGCATCAGAGTCCATGTTCTTGAGGAGATCCAGATGTACAGCTCTGGTCGTCAAACACTTAAAGATGATTCTCCAGCGTTTTTCTTGACGTCTGCCTACTTTAACCAGCATGGGTCCAAAACAATCCACGCCTGTGGAGTAAAAGGGGGGTTTATGAAGTCTGAGGCGAGCCTCTGGGAGGTCAGCCATCCTTGGAACTGAGGGCTGGCCCCTCCAACGTTGACACTCAGCGCAGCCTCGTTGATGCTTACGGACCGCCTCTCGTCCTCTGATGATCCAGAACGATCTCCGCAGCTCTGAAAAAACTCGCTCGGGACCTGGGTGGTGCAGATCACTGTCGTACTTCTGAATGAGCAGGTGTGTCACTGGATGAGCAGCATCGAGGACAACAGGATGTAGGGGGACATCGACATCTTCCAGCCGTCTGAGCCGACCACCCACTCTTATTAGGCCAGAGGTTGAATCGAGGACAGGTGATAGGGTGAGTAGGCGACTTGAAGGTGGCACTGGTTTCCCTCCAGCCAGGAGCTTGTAGTCATCAGGAAAGGACTGCTTCTGAGCTCTCAGCAGGATCTCAGTTTCTGCTCGCTGATAATCCTCAGCTGTGAGTGGAGTGCCAGAGGGGGTCGCTCCCTGGAGCTCTGTGACTGCGTCCTCTAGGAGTTCTTGCCAGGAACTGGATCTTTTATCCCCTGGGCCACAGTCTGAAGGTGAGGTGACTGTAGCTCCGCAAAAGGCAGTCTTTCTGAGCTCTGCTTGATCCTCGGGGGGCTCAGCGTTGGGCCTCTCTGGCCAGCTGTCTGGGCCTCTCAGCAGGAAGGGAGGTCCCTGGGACCATCTGTTTGGATCTTTCAGTTCCTGCAGAGTTTTACCTCTTGTCAAGTCGTCTGCGGGGTTTTGCTCTGAGTCCACGTAGCGCCAGGTACAGTCCTCCGTTAGCTCCTGTATCTCAGCCACTCTTGCTCCGACGAACACCTTGAAGCGACAGGACTGGGAATGGAGCCAGGTGAGCACCGTGGTAGAGTCAGACCACAGAGTGATGTGAGCGACTTCCAAGGTGAGTTCTTTGGTGAGGAGACTGGCGAGTTGTGCTGCGACCAGAGCGGCGCACAGTTCCAGGCGTGGAATGGAATGTACGCGTTTGGGGGCTACTCTGGAACGGGCGAGGATGAAGGAAAGGTGAATCTGGCCCTCTTTGGTCGCTGTCCTCAGGTAGGCCACAGCTCCGTAAGCCTGCTCTGAAGCGTCGGCGAAGATGTGCACTTCACGAGTGACAGCGTCGTAGTCAGTGTTTGCAGGTACATATGCTCGAGGAAAGGTAAGTAGAGGTAAGAGCTGGAGCTCATCTTCCCAGGTGGACCAGGCTTGGAGCAGAACTGTAGGTAAGTTCGGGTCATCCCAACCGCGCTGCTTATCCCACAGTTGCCGGATAATGAGCTTTGCCCTGGTGGAGAAAGGCAGGAGGTAACCTAGGGGGTCGTACTGTGAGGCTAGGACCTTGTAGATGTTTCTTAGGGTCGGAGCGTCGTAGGTCACCGGTCGGTGCTTGTAGCTCAGGGAGTCTCTCTCCCAGTTCCAGCTGAGACCCAGGGTGGACTCTTGAGGGTTGGCCTTGTCTTGGGCCAACCACAGGTCTAGGCTCTGTGATCGGGCCTCTGTTGGCAGATGATTCAGGACGCTCGGCTCATTGCAGGCCCACTGTCGGAGGTCGAAGCCTGCTGAAGACAGAAGATCTCTAAGCCGATCCACCAGCTGCTTGGCTTCTTCTGGAGTACGTACACTCTGCAGGCAGTTATCGACGTAGAAGCAGTGGTCGACAGAAAACCTCACGATGTCTTCAGGCTGGCTGTGATCTGTAACATGGCGTTGCAGTGCATACGTAGCACAACAGGGGCTACAGGTTGTGCCGAAGGGCAGGACTTTCCACTCAAACACTCTTGGGGGCTCATCGACTTTCAGGTCACGCCAAAGGAACCTCAGTAGTGGGCGATCATCAGGAAGAAGGCGGACCTGATGAAACATCCCTTTGATGTCTCCACTTACTGCGATGGGGTGCTCCCGGAACCTCAATAGTACGCCAACCAAGGAAGCTCCAAGGGTGGGGCCAGGCAGTAGGTACTGGTTCAGAGTTTGGCCGAGGTGTTGGTGAGAGCAGTTAAAGACGAGCCGGTGCTTCCCATTGTGAGAAACTAGGTGGTGGGGAATGAACCAACACTCACCGGACGGTTCCTCTTGAGTGACCTCTTGAACGGCGCCTGCCTCGATGAGCTTCTCCATTTCTGCTCTGTAGATCGCTGCTCGCTCAGGATCTTTCAGGAGTCGTCGCTCCGTGCTTCGCAAAAGAGCCATGACTGACTCCTTAGGGGCCTGCAATGGAGGCATGGCTGCATGACGTAGCAGTGGGGTAGCATACCTCCTCACCCCGTCGACCTCGGTGCGGACGGTCTTGGCATCCAACGATGCAACCGCTTGTTGGTCCTGTTTTGACCTAGTCACTTCTCTTTCTGGTCGGTGAGGTACAGCGTCCATCTGCCAGAGCCTCTCTACGTGGCGGTACAGCTCATCCATCTGTGGAGGGAAGGAGGTAAAGAGACACTGCACGGCGTCGGCTGGCCGCCCCATGGAACGGACAGGACCTTGGAGGGTCCAGCCCAGCCGGGTGTGGACTGCTGCGGGACCACCAGGCGGTCCGAGTCTGACTGGTTCCACAGGTGTGATGAGGTGCGACTGATCAGAGCCAAGAAGGAGCGATGGTCTGGCGTCCTTCAAGGCAGGTATGGGGAGGCCACGGAGATGTTTATACTTCTTCTGAAGTTGCTCTATGGGGTAGGTATGCTGGGCTAGGCTGAGTCGGCTAGCTGTGAAGGCATCGTCGATCTTATAGCTGACCTTTGGGTTTGCAGGGGGGGAAACATGGAAGGAGACTTTATGTCCATGGAGCACCTGTATGTCCTGCCGGACTGTCCGCAGAGGGAGATCTTCTGGGGCGCCTTTCATTCCTAGTGCTTTGGCTGCAGCTGGTAACAGCATGGACCGCTCTGAGCCATCATCCAGCAGAGCGTAGGTGCTGAAGCTACGTCCTTCGTGATGGAGAAGCACCGGGACGACCTTTAACATGACCCGATTGCTGGCTCCGGGTCGGTCGAGGTAGAGGGAGTCAGAGGCAGAGCTGGTCAGGCAGCTCTCTTCCTTCCTTGCAGGCTCTTTATTGCTTCTCTCCGGCCTCAGGTTTATCTCGTGAAGGGCGAGGAGGTGTTTCCCTTGGCAGATGCTGCAGGGTTTCTTCAGCGTGCACTGAGCTGCTTGGTGGCTTCGCGCACAGCGCCAGCATCGCTTGTTAACTTGAATCCACTCCTTGAGCTGCTCTTTTGAGAGTTTGGCGACTTCGCTGCACTGACTGAGGTAATGGTCATCACTTTGACAGTAAGCGCAGTAGGCTTTCCTTTGTGGTGTCCTTTTCACAGGACTGGACGCAGAGACGTTGCCAGCCGGCTCTCCGAGACCATGTAGAACCGTCACCGTGTGTTTCCCAGAGCGAGTATCCGGTCTAGGGGGCTGTCTTTCCCTGTTGGTTCTGGCGCTGACTTGGCTGTCGAAGCTCATGCACCAGGACTCGTAGCTGAGCCACTCTGACAGGTCGTGCAGGGTGTGTGAGGTCCTAGGCTGCTTGAACTGATGGCGACGGAAGTCAGCTCTCTGTTCAGCGGGAAGCTTGGTCAGGAGACGAACCACATGGGAGCCACAGTTCAGTTCAATCTCTCCCTCTGGGCCTAAGGTCTTGAGTAAGCCGACTAAGGACTGGATCTGGAGAGAGAACCTCTGGAAGGCTGGGATGTCGCCACGTCTAATCTCAGGGGCTTCCAGGACACTAGCTATTTTCCTCAAGGCTAGTTGGTGAGGCTGGCCGAATCTGTCGTACAGGGATCTCATTGTGTCAGTGTAGGGGGTGGGAGAATTTAAATAGGCGTCTGCTATTAGCTTAGCTTCCTCCAGTCTCAGGTGATCCACAAGGATCTGGTACTTGAATAGTTCTGTGGAGTCTGGTGGAAGCAGGTTCTCCAATGCAAGGCGGAGCCGAGCAAACTCACTCGGGTCTGGCTGAGTGAGTTTTGGGATTGTGGGCTTGGGGCCTCTGTACACCAGTTCGGACACAGGGGGCTTTACAGGTTGGTTGGTGGGGAGAGAGCTGGGCGTCACCCTGGTGGCTGTTGGGGGAGGGGCTACTTGAGGCAGTACTGAGTGTCTTGAGCCTGTGTAGACAGGAGCAGAGTGAGGGTGTGACTGATAGGGCTGAGGCAGGGGCTGGTCATAGGGGGGAAGATGGGTGGGGTAGGGGGGATGGTGTGAAGAGACTGAAGTAGGGGGATAACAGGTCGACTGGGCTTGACGTGGCTGACTGCGAGGAGGGAGGTTCTGGTACATGTCCCGTGGCCCTAAATTAAGATCACTCATACCCGTCAGCATGTTATCCTCCGGTTCAGGCCAGGGTGGAGGAGCAGGCCAGTCCTCCTCGGATTCTTCATCAGGCTGTAGAAACATAGGATCGGGCTGGGAGGTCGCAGCACTGGCCCCAATAGGTCGGTAGCTACTATGACTTGAGGCAGAGTCAGTGGACCGTTTCATATCCTCCCTCAATGAGCGGGCTTCACCTATTAGTTCTCTCATCTCCTTTCGAGCTTCACACAGTTCCTTTAATGTAGCCTGAAAGGCCTGTTGAGACTGTAGTAGTTTTGTGTTCTCTTCCTGGATGCGTTGGATATCTGGATGGAAGGCTGGGTCTCGATAAGAACTCCACAGCTGTGAGGTGGGAGCTCCAGGTAAGATATCCATGGCTAGGTTTCTCCTCTGGAGGTGTCTCTGGGCTAGCTGAGGCGTCTCTAGGTGAGCAGCATCCACAGGGAAGCCACCAGAGGGAGGCTGAGGTGAGTGATGGTGACTCAGGTTCACTAGGCCGTACTGGGGGAGGAGGGAAGCCAGCTCGGGGGGAGGGGAAGAGGGTGGCGGTCTCCACCATGATGAGTCTCGATGACGATTCTCCACGTAGTCCACATCGAAATCTTGGAGCCTGGCAGGTCGACGTGTGTGACGCTTAGGTCTGGCATCAGCGAGGCGCTCTTCGTCTGATAACATCTTGAAGGCTGTAATCCGGCTCGAAGGACCAATGTTTAGGAGGTAAGTTGTAGCGCTAGCTCTTTTAAGGTTGTTACAGCGGTCAAGATGAGGTGCCGGTCAGGACACAGGAATGAGGCTTGTAGGTTCGCTGATGGTGGCATTTATTGTGCACTCAATGTTGTTGTATATAGTTCTGCAAAATAGTAACAAACCACATAGCCATTATAATAAATGTATTCAAATAATAAAGGGAATAATCAATGTTTACACAATCAGAAAATATAAGTGTCTTTTCTTTATATGCAACAGTAATGCATTTAAATCCACAGGAGCACAGGTATGGGTTAACTAGTGGTCAATAGCTCCCTCTCCTGGCGAAGCAGGGTATAAACTAAGACAACACTCGGCGCACATGGCGGCCGACAGCTGATAAATTAACGACCCAAACAACGTTACGTTCGGACAGCTAGCTTGCTGGACACACACACAACACTCGGCTACCAGCGTTCACAGTATATTCATGAACAATGTAAACACCACGGACCTCCATTACCGTCCGGCGGCAGAAAGCACACGATATTTAGCTAAGTGTGCTAGTAAACACAGTATAACACAGTATGAAACGATACTCACTTTGTTCATTCACTTAAACATTCGGAGTGGCACAATAACCCTCTTCAAACAAAAAACGACCGTGTTTCAGGCGAAAAAATACTATAAGTCCACAGTGAGCGCAGGTGAGAAAGAGGAAGGAGAAAAAACTCTGTCAGCTTGACTTTTCCTGTGTGCTCTCACTTCTTCACTGGTGGTGACTGCGTCACTTCCTGAGGCGCTCCTTCACAACAAGAGCATGCTCCTTCAGAATAAGAGCCTTTGATACACCATGCATGTTTTTTGATTGAATATTTTGAATGATGTATTATGAAGTTCTGGGCTCACACTGGTTCACACATGTAGAAATGAAGACAACATCAGCCACAGCTGGGTCAAGCTTCAAACCTGATTCTTGCTTCCATGTTCTACCAGGGATCTGCCATGCACTTTTATTGAATTGAGGACCCTTGTCCATACAGTATATTCGTTTTACTGATATACAAGCTGCTCTGGGGCTAGCACCCAAGGCAACTCTGTCGGTGAATTGGCAGCAATGCAAAAAAAGTTTCCTATATTTACATCCAGAATTAGAAAAATTTAAATATTAAAGTGCACAAAAACCATGAACTGTAAACAGATATTACCTTGGTAAAAGCTCCACATTTATACAGATATACTTTCATGTGCTTGAATAAAACAGAGAAAGATAGTAATGTTTCATTTACAAAATGGGAAATAAATGAAATCACATTTTTTTTTACATTGAAAAAGACTACGGTCGAAACGTCTACCTGCCTGTCCTACATTAAAGATCACCAAAGGATCTTATATTCAGAGTGTGCTGGTTTTTCTCCCTTTCAAATAAATGAAATCCACCATAATCCTTACAGGACATTCCTGTAATTTCGTTGGCCTTTGCACACTTTCAAAAACACTAAATTTACTTCATAAACATTAGAGTTATACAAGTAATTATAAATAATCTTTTAGCAGAACATCATTTGTAACTCCTTTTGGTTGTCTATTGACGTCCAGGACCGGGTCAGGCTGGACGTATAGTCTCAATGTCATTTATCAACTAATTCTGGCTGTCATAGACGTTCAGATCAAGGCCTAGCAGAACGTCTATTTACAACTCATTTTGGTTGGTTGTCTATAGACATCCAGAACCGGGCCAGGCTGGACGTATAGTCTCAATGTCATATATCAACTCATTCTGGCTGTCATATTGACGTTCAGATCAAGGCCTAGCAGAACGTCTATTTGTAACTCAATTTGGTTGTCTATAGACGTCCAGAACCAGGCCAGGCTGGACATATTGTCTCAATGTCATATATCAACTAATTCTGGTTGTCATATTGATGTCCAGATCAAGGCCTAGCAGAACGTCTATTTGCAACTAATTTTGGTTGTCTATAGACATCCAGAACTGGGCCAGGCTGGACATATTGTCTCAATGTCATATATCAACTAATTCTGGATGCCGTATAGACGTCCAGATCAAGGCCTAGCAGAACGTCTATTTGTAACTCATTTTGGTTGTCTATAGACATCCAGAACTGGGCCAGGCTGGACGTATAGTCTCAATGTCATATATCAACTAATTCTGGTTGTCGTATAGACGTTCAGATCAAGGCCTATCAGAACATCTATTTGTAACTCAATTTGGTTGTCTATAGACGTCCAGAACTGGGCCAGGCTGGACGTATAGTCTCAATGTCATATATCAACTAATTCTGGCTGTCATATTTACGTCCAGATCAAGGCCTAGCAGAACGTCTATTTGCAACTCATTTTGGTTGTCTATAGACATCCAGAACTGGGCCAGGCTGGACGTATAGTCTCAATGTCATATATCAACTAATTCTGGCTGTCATGTTGACGTTCAGATCAAGGCCTAGCAGAACGTCTATTTGCGACTCATTTTGGTTGTCTATAGACGTTCAGAACCGGGCCAGGCTGGACGTATAGTCTCAATGTCATATATCAACTAATTCTGGCTGTCATATAAACGTCCAGAACAAGGCATAGCAGAATGTCTATTTGCGACTCATTTTGGTTGTCTATAGACGTCCAGAACCGGGCCAGGGTGGACGTATAGTCTCAATGTCATTTATCAACTAATTCTGGCTGTCATATAGACGTCCAGATCATGGCCTGGACGGGCCGACGTGATTTCAACCTGTATTGGACGTCTATGGACGTTGCTTGCTCAGTGGGACTAGCATTAATTATTACGAGGCGAGGCCGGCCAAAATAAAAAAAATAAAAAAGAAGATGACGCCCGAGGCCCAGCCCGGCCTGACGACTCAGATTTTCGGCACGAACCAGGGTCAAACCAGCGCGTCCGGTCGGGTTGGACCGTCCATCACCTAGCCCAAAAGAACCAGGCAGCCCAGACCAGAGAGCAGAGGAGAGAGACAGCAGAGTAACAGGTGTGTGTGTGTGTGTGTGTGTGTGTGTGTGTGTGTGTGTGTGTGTGTGTGTGTGTGTGTGTGTGTGTGTGTGTGTGTGTGCGTCTGCCTGCTGTGAGAGATAGGCTAATTCTAGGCTGAAATCAGGACACATCAGCTCTGTGAAGCTCAAGCAATATCTGACAGACAGATGAGAATAGGGCAGATGTGGTGGAAGAAGACAGTGTGGCCTGAAAGAGACACATGTTGAAGCAGAGGATGGATAGTTGATACTTGATGGATCGGTGAAATTATGGTCTGTATGCTTCAGATACATTCTCCGGTTGTGAGAAATGGGGCTATATGTCCAAAACAGAGGCATATCCCTTCTATTTGCTTGTTTTTATTGTAGGTTTTAAAAGATAAGTACATTTTGATTCTGCTCTACTAATGTAGCTTGATTGTTATTTATATGAGGGTTTTCTAATCATATAAAAATTAAATGTTAAGCAAGATTGGCAGAGCAGAGGTGCTGTGGTGTCAGATGTCAGTTTGATATGCACTTATGTAAGTGGCAAAGAATACAACTACACACACACTACACAAGTACTTTGTGTAATTGGGGTTTATTTTGCAGTCTGTATGACCTCTGGATGTCTAGACATTGTATGTCTTTTTGCTTGCAAGCTAGACCACCTTGGCACGACAGGGGCCCCCCGCTGTACAGGCCCCCCAAAATTTTCTAAAATCGCCCGTGCTTCTACACTCACAAACAAAACCTATTTTAAAAAACATGTATTTTTTTAGGGTATTCTGCATGAGTAGGAGGTTCAGAGGCTGTAGTCTGAACTGTAGAGCAGAGAAAGCTGCTCAGTTTTAATATAGCCTAAGCCCACTAATTCAATGTGTTTGGCGATAAAAAAAACATTTAAATGTGGCTGGATGATCAATAACAAATTAAACTGTGGTTTGACAAATTCAAACACATGTAGCCTATTAATGCTTTTGTTTAAAGCCACGGTAGCCTACAGTAAGATCATGTGTAAGATCATTCAAAGCAAATTCAGTGTCCCAGTCAAAGGCGCTTAGGCAGGAGATTTTAAAGTAATCTAAAAGTAATCCAGAAAGTAATGAAGTTACATTACTTTACTTGAGTAATCTAATTACATTACAGATTACATTTTGGGACATGTAATCAGTAATCTGTAGGGGAATACATTTTAAATGTAACCCTCCCAACACTGACTACAGCCTTTTGTCTTTTGTTTGGTTTGCTGCTCACCATCCAACACGCTCCACACACACACGTCCAAGCATCCATGCTCTGCATACACTACTGATCCTTCTCTTACTTCCACACCACATACATTCACAAGTATTTCTGTTGCTTTTTGTTAAATAAATGGTCATGTCGCGGCCTAGAGTTGTGCGTTGCCTCCCTTCGTGTTGTCTGCCTTGAGCCAGGTCGTGACACAGAGGTCTGCAGCTTCCTCCAAACAGATGCTGATGAGTTAGCAGAGCAGGCAGAGGGGAAATCTGGGACATTAATGGCACAACTGATAACAAAGTCCAACACCCTGAGAAGAAGACGTAAAGAAAAACAGAACGAACTGGTCCAAACTGAGAAGCTGCTGGAAACAACATCAAATGAGCTGAGGCACATGTCATGACTGTCCTGTCCTTTTAATAAACTTAGCCCTTGAGTTATTATCCCAGCCTATTTTGAATTCTGTCGTATCATAGTGGTCTGTAGTCTATCACAAACTAAAACGGTGTTAAATGTGTCACTGATGTAAATGGTTACATATTGAAGTGGTGGTGAGGTATTAAAAAGAATTGGGAAGGTCATGGAAAAAGTCTTAAAAAAGGTATTAAAATTAGCTTCAGGATTCCTGTATATACCCTGGTGGCAATGCAGGGACAGACACAACTACCGCAAAACAGGAGCAATTAAACTGAAAATCTTCAGATTCCTTCTTTTAAGGGCCTTTCACATCGAACGCGGCAAGCCCATTTATTGTGTATGTGCTACTGTGGCGCACGGGCGAACCGCTCGGCACGCAAGGTGGGCGCATGCCGCCGCAGCATGCTGCGCCCAAATTAAAAAATGTTTAATCTGACGTGACGACATCTCGGCACGTCCAATAGGAGAGAAGGAGAGAAGAAAACTATTTTTTTTTTAAAGTACAGGGTTCTGGACCGTGAAAACAATGGAGGACAAACTAATTCATGCTGTGTCCCAGTGTCCTGAACTTTGGGACACAAGACTGCTGGTCTACTGCGATCTCAATAAAAAGTCACAGAGATGGAGGGAGATCAGCAACTTTTTGAATTTATCAGGTTTGTTGAACCTTTTGTTTGTCAGGTATCTTAAAATATGCTAGCTATACATTGCCAGAGATGCTTCTCTTGGATCAGGTAGCCTATACACAGGGATGCAAACGGGTCAGGACCAAAAAAGAGAGGAATTTCCCGGGGGGGGGGGTGCTCACCATTAACAAATAAGTACATTACAATATCACGGAAAGGCAATTTCCAGTAGTTCAACCCCAATCAAGTATTGAGTGCATATAGATAGACATAGTTTTCAGAAGGCCAACATTTCTATATTAAAAATGCTTTTAAAAAAAAAGAAACCTTTGCAATATTTCCATTTTGGAGATACTGAATTTTAGGTCTTCACTGAATGTTAGACATGGGATGTGTCATTCAGTGTGTAATGGACATATAGCTAGGCCTATATAATGTGTTAGTTTCACTTTAATTGAACACATTCTACATCGCGGAGGCGATGTCTTTCCACTTAGAGCTTCCTTCACCTCTGAAACGGGGCAGAGCTCCGTGGGAAACACCTGCCTGACACAGCAACGTAGGGAACCGTGCATGTCCGCGGCGCACAGCTCCACATGCATGGGGGAAAAACGGCGTCGCCGTCGCACCGACTGCATGCGGATACGCGCCGCTTTAATGAGCGCGCATGTCGCGCGTCTACATTGGAGGTCGGCTGTTATCAATATAATCAGAGACAACCATGAATGAGTTCGCCTCAGTTTCACGTGATTGTCACTGTCAGCCTGTTAGAAAAACATTTTACTGACCCCAGCTGAGACGCTGAGACCCCCCCCTCCCACAAACAAAAACTCTTCGGATCTGAACGATTCACACAAGTCACCTAATTGGTCATGAAAAAAGCGAGTTTCGCTTTTCGGCGCGCTGTTTGCATCCATGTATACATGATTATGAAAAGGCCACACTTTACTACATTCACACAATTTTTTTTTTTAATTTTTAATTCTGTACATTGTTATACAATGAATATACAGAAATATGTATTGTTTAAGTGACTATTTGATTCATTTATGAAGTAGATAACAGAAGGGGTGATGGAAACACAATTCCCAGTCAAATAGTGTATCAAAATGAGGGGAAAAATACATATTCACACAACATATCGAACATGAACTGATGAAGCCTCTTGGATGAGAGGTGAAACGTCTTCCTAGACAAATAACCAAGTCCAGTGCAGTTGCTTTCGATTTTGATTTTTTCTTTGAGATAACTATGACCTCGAAAAATCGCAATATGCACAGGCTTATTCACACAACATATTTTATTAAAAAAAAAATATGTTCATACATTGTCAGGCACAGTTAATTGTACAATAAAAAAAAACAAAAAAAACCAAACATGTATTTGATTACTTACAGTGGAGGACCTAAAGAAAAAGTGGAAGAACCTAAGGGACCGCTATATGAAGGAAAGGAAGGTAGTCAGGGAGAGAAAAAGTGGGTCAGCTGCGGCAGAAGGGTCAGTGTGGAGGTTCTTCACCATTAGGACTTAACTGGAGCCAAGTGTGGTGGAGAGGGAAACCTCCTCCAACCTCTCCCAACCTTCCACCCCCAGTTCATCCCTCTCCACTTCCAATTTACACCCCCCCACCCCCAATTCGTGGCCCTCCACCTCCAGCTCGGGCCCGCCAACCCCCAGTTCCTGTCCCCACACCTCCCTAGATCCTGATGAGGGCACGTTCACCCTCAACCTCTCTGTGGTTCCCCCAGAAGAGTATGAGGTGTTCACACCAGGCACCTCATCCTCCCTGTCGCCACCTCCCCCTCCTCCCCCAGGTCCACCTAGAGGTGGAAAAAGAAAGAGACAAAGAGAGGGTGATGATTTTGAGAAGGTGATGGGGATCCTCAGCCAAAAGCCGGATGAGGAGGAGCTGTTTCTCCTCAGCTTGGCTCCTCGCCTCCATAACCTGCCAGATGAGAAGAGGAGTCGCTTTAAAATTGAGATCATGCAGGCACTTCACCTTGCAGAATTTTCATAGACTTTATTTTCTTTGAGTTATTTTGTTCAGTATTCACACACACACACACACACACACCGCTCAGAGTAACGCACATTTCCTTATGGAAACTAAAGCCTTGTCGGAATGGTGGGACGAAACTGTCGGAATGGCAGGACGTTTGCATGTCGGAATAGTGGTATGTCGGAATGGTGACATGTCTGAATAGTAGAATGTCGGAATGGCGGTATGTCGGAGTGGCAGCATGTAACCGCATGAGTGAGTCTGCGCTATCCCTCACTGGGAGAGGAGTTATGTGGAGAGGAGATGACCATTGCAATCACATTGTGTCTCATGTCACCGTCATGCAGGAATAAAGTCGAATGTGAGAACCAGCCCCGTGTCCCCTGTCATTGAATGAACGCAGCGTACTACACACGAACAGCGTAGTCGGGACCCTGCAGACCCGTCCCGGCTACATTAGGTCAGGATTGACAAAGAACCAGTCCATGCATGGTGTGTATTTGCTGTATATTTAGGACTGAAGTTGAAAACATATAATTATTTACAGTATGTACTCATTTATTAAGCCATGCTGATGGTTTAATGTTTTAGTAGATTAAAGCATCCATTAGCTGTTGAGCTAACACTTTTCCATAGAGTTTTCAACATGACAGTGTTGATAAATGAGTATTGTCATTCATAGATAAACAAACAATAGATGAACTAATCCAATACAGCAGAGGGAAATGGTCTCACCTTAAATACTCCCAGCATCCTCATCTCATACTCATCTACAAGTCCAGAGTTTCCAGTGGGCATCTGCTCTCATAAATCAAGCAGGAAAATAACATGAATAGAATAGAGATACATCAGCAAGCTATCAGTTATCCTGCAGCGCATAACTCTGCCTGCTCTCAGCAGCATAATGACCAACCTGAGCTATAAGGGGCTTTTTATTGAACGTCATCGCTGTAACTGAAGCCAATATGACAGAACAGTTTTTACGCACTTTTACGTTTTTTTTGTCAAAAGCGACTAGCGACAAATCTAGCGACTTTTTCCCATGATATTACAAACGTTTCTGGACCTGAAATCACGTTATCACAGCTGTTTTCAACGAGCAGCGGCGCTGCCGCGGGCACTCACAGGTATTCAGCCTACACAGTAGTGTCACGGAGCTGCCTCCGCTGCATTCAGAGACGCACTGCTCCACGCCACAGACATAAAGAGCGCCGCTGGCCGCTTGTCCGCTTGTCCTGTCTGAATGTGTGCTGCATCTGGCTGTGTGGTCTATAGCTTCAGTTGTTTCAGTGATGCGCGATTGGCTGCGTGCATGCGTAAAAGAGAAATGATTGGACTTGATATGAATTAAAATTGAATGCTATTGAATACGGGGTTACACCCCGCCTTTCCGAAGCCCCGCCTTTCCGACAATAGACTTCCATTCATCGTAATAGCGGGGTTTTCTATTTTTTCTAAAAACCCCGCTACTCCGAAAAGGCTATTGGGGGAAACCCCCAGTGCGCAGTGCGCATTGATCCTTTTTTCCTTTTTGGGGTCAAACGGATCATGTGCATAATTAACTGCAAAACAAGCAAATACTTCATATTAATGATAATGTTCATTATGCTTCTAGCCTGTCTAGCCTCTACCTGGTCTTTTTACTAAACTTAACCAACTCCTTTCTTCATTGCCTAAGCCCAACCAAAGCATCTCCCTCAGTCAGCTGTGAGCACGAGCGGCGGCTGCAGCAGCCTCGCGCCCGTGTGAGCTCAAGCCGGCTTCAGCCGCGCTCGAGCGGAGCAGGGGGGGAGAAAAAAGTGTATTTCTTTTACTGTGTGGAGATCTCCAACAACGGAGTCGGGGAGAAAGCAAGTGGGACAGATCTGCCCAGTCTCTGAGCAGGGCACGTTTCACAGACAAGCCACAAAGCAGAATGTAAACAACGTCACGCGGTTCAGCACCTTGGACAGCTGCGGGGGGGAGGGGGGGGTGTCGGAGTAGCGGTGTTTCGAAGTGGGGGTATTTCGGAACAGCGGGGTGTCGAAGTGGAGGTGTGTCGGAATGGAGAGCTGTCCCCTGAATACGGCATTATTATGATTTTTAAAAAATTAAAGTGGCCGGTAAAAATAGATTATGACGGAATTTTTATGACCCCGTCAGTCAAAATGACCGGCGACGAAAAAGTCTAGCGCAACCTCTGCTTGACACTCATATCAAATCAAACTAACATTACAGACAGGTATACAGACAGGTGGATTGGGTTCTCTCTCTCTCTCTCCCACTCCAAACAGACAGACAGATGTGCAAAACAAGCACTTCATATTAATAACATATAACGCTCATTATGCTTCCAGCCTGTCTAGCCTCTACCTGGCGTTTTTACTAAACTTAACCAACTCCTTTCTTCATTGCCTGAACCTAACCAAAGCTAAATTAACTTTTTTTTCTTCTCTCAGTCTGCTGTCAGCAGCAGCAGCGGCTGCAGCAGGCTCGTGCCCGTGAAGTGAGCTCAAGCCGGCAGGTTCGGCCACGCTCGAGCGGAGGGGGGGAGAGAAAAAAAAGTTCTTTTACTCTGTACTCTGGGAGGGGGGCTTTGATTATCAGTTTACACATCTTGATCAGCATTTATGATGGTCGTGCGCGATCTGACATGATCTGGCTCCTTTCTGGGCCGCGTGTGTGTGTGATGTGCGTTTCTGTGAGCTCTCTCTCTTTCAGTAATTCTCGAGAGCTGCATGCTCGTATCAATGGAAGAGCTTGTCAGAAAGTAGCGATGACCTGCCTGTTCAGCTCCGCTTACATGTAAAATGACATTTCGTTGCGTACAGTAATCAACAGACAAGACAAGACGTCCGTTGTCCAAGCTCACAATCATTACAACAAACAAAATGATTCACAGCAAATCATTTGGTGATTTGAAACCAAACCATCAAATTGACATATTTTTTAATCGATGATGGCAGTAAAAAATGATTGATTGTCTTTAGAGTTTTTTAGGCTTTAGAATAATGACTAATTGCCTAGTTTCGGGTCAGCTTGGAAAGATTCGGGGCAAAGGAGACTCACGGCTTATGTGTTTGCCCCTTTCTTTCTTTTTTGCCTCCTGTTTGTGTCATTTTGTGGAGCAGTTAGGCTAAATATCCGCTGCTGTGCTCTGCTCTCTCCCTCTGCACCAAGCAAAACTCCACTTCCCTGCCTGACACTTCTTTCTGTAATTTTGATGCATGTTTGTTATTGCCAGTTTCCATCGTATTTGTATCATTATAGCAGCAAAAGGAAATGCGCAATAGTAAATCATTTGCATTAGATTGTCAAATCAGCTGCCAATCTGCAGGGACGGCGCGTGTCATAAGCTGAAAGACAAATATGTACACAAGCTAGAAAGCTGGTGGAAAAAAGAAAAGAAAGAGGCAGAGCCGGTCGCAGCGCATCCTGTGGAGGAAATGCATCCGCCGCGGGCGATCAGCACCGCGGAGAGCTCCCCAAACCCAGACCCCTATGCTACACTGCCCGTTAACTACATCCTACTGGAAAAACTGACAAGTCAAACTGTTTGTGTTAGAGGACTAATTCATCTGACATACAGTAACCTGACCATCTCTCTCTCTCTCAGTGACACACTGTCATTCATTTCAGCACTGACACAGCGGACAGCGGCTTGGTCATATTTCAGCACTACTAAGACAAAATATCAGCAGTGACTTCACCGATAAATCCATGGCACTGTCTATATAGTTATGAGGCAGAAAGAGAACTCAACACTGTCTTCTCCCGAAATAGAAAAATATATATATTTTTTTTTTATTAAAAAGACAACGTTTCGAGCGACTGGCTCTTCGTCGTATTTGACTCGTACAGCAACAATATAATGATAATAATAATAATAATAATAAATTTCACATGTAAGGGGAGCTGAACATATAGTTTTCATTCTCAAACCAATGTGGGAGAGCTCCAAGACACGTGTGCCAGACGCACAGAGGCATGCGTAAAACACCGACCTGTTTAGTTAATTTTCGTTTCTTTTGGATTTTTGTGCGTATTATAGAGCCGTTTTGGTCCATGTTTGTAAGCCTTTTTTCTCCCCCTGAATTAGAGCTGGGCGGTATGACCAAAAATTTATATCACGGTATTTTTCATAATTATATCGGTTTCACGGTATTTGGCGGTATTTTTTTTTCATGCATGACTGGGTGTTAATAATTTAGAGAATAATTACTGCGGTAAATTGGCTTAGAATGACCTACTTTACTGTTACGAGGATTGAATATCGTAGAAGAACATTAGTATCCAGACTAGTATGGGGGGGACTGTGCTCAATCAGAGGTGTGGCTTCAGATCATAATTCCAACAGGTTGAGAGCCAGAGGACTTCTCTCTGTCTGTGTTAACTGAGGCAGTGAAACACACCTGCATTAGTGGCCTTGACTTTATGAAGTTGATCACTTTGATGCTGTCATTTAAAATCTCATGTAACACCAACATGAATTCATAAAGTTTCCTCATAAACAAACTAACACTCAGGAGGCTCACCGACATGACGTGCATGTTTTGTGTTGAGATCTGGTTGAGATGCGGCTGGAGATGAGCAGCTTCATGCCACTGTTTGCTAACTTCTCCCCACAGAAAAAAACAAAACACGATGGCTCATGTGGGTTGCAACTCATGGACGTAAATCCCTTCATCACAAATTCTTCTGAATACTGTCGGGATTTTACCGGCGCTGGTTTCGCCTTTATCACTTTTCCCTCCTGTTTCAGCAGCGCTGCTGCTACACTTCAACTGCGACTCCGTTGTTTGATTGACAGGCGATGCCGTGCACAATGCCAGGTTGGGTGAAACCATCTGGTCTGGGGGAGACTCGTTTTTTTTTTAAGGATAATTAATTAAGTAAAAAAAACATTTACAGATTATGGTTGTTTGATCAGCGTCAGATTTTTTTTTTAAACTGAAGTACTTCCACACAACCGACACGGCTCCTCTTTTTGGTATAAGTTTCTCTGTGTCTGTGACATTATTCACCACTCAACCCAGGCATGCAGCTTGTTTGGTATAGCCCCCCTCTCAAACAATGTCCCGCGGCGCGACGTTCCGCCGCTCTGTGTTCCCAACGTTTTGTACGCTACACACTTACCGGTATTGGGGTATATGAAAAATTCATATCATAAAAAAAAAATTCACCGGTATTCGGTATGAACCGGTATATCGCCTAGCCCTACCCTGAATTATATTTTCTAAAGTGCAACAAGATTGAAAGCACAGTCTGCTTCCCGTTCAAGGCCTCTCCTCCTTCGGATGCCCAGACTTTGTGTTTATTACAGTAATTAAGCTTTCACTGACTCTATCACATCTGTAAACATGTCTTAAAACATGAAAAATGTATGGACAGGAGCGCTGCTGGACCCTCTATGACTGCGGCGCCGTCAAAATACAGAAGATTAAGTTCAGTCAATATGTTACTAGGAATACAATAGTGTCCTGGCAGCTTAGCTGCCCGGACCCTAACGCCGGGTTCACACCGGACGCTGAAGCGCCGCGAATAGCCGCGGAACGGAGACCGCTTCCCTTCGGCGCCCAAGTTAACAGGTTCTGTAGTTCAGACCAGAGGCGACGCGCCGCGAAGCGCCACGATTGCTCGCACCGTGCATTTATCGTTTCGGCGTCTGTTCTATTTTGTGCGCGAGCCGCGAGCATCGCGTCAATCTTGGCAGGAAGTCACACATGAAACAACGAGAGAATCCGGTCAATTTTCAAAATAAAACACTTTTCAAAATAAAATACATCGATTGACAAATGCGACCGTATTTATATTTGTCAGACTCTCAACAGAGAGCAAGAGAGATGAAAACACACACACAGGATAGGGAGACACGGAGTGGGCTGGCTGCAGGGAGGAGGGGGGGGGGGGGGTCAAAACACACAAACAAACAGGGAAAGAGAGAGAGAGAGAGAGAGGCAGAGACGAGTTGTTGTAAAGTGAAGGACGACGTGAAATTAATCTTGGAAGTGAAGTACAGGGAGTTGTGTGACCCACAGCACATGGTGTTATAATTATATGAGGTTATTTACTTATCCATGATGTAAAAAACACAGCTCTGAATGAGTAAACAGCAGCTGAGGAGCAGAGGCGCTCGCGACCGCCGCGGAGAAATCAGCGTCTGGTGTGAACTGGAGGGACGCGGCTCGCGCGCGATTTCCGCGGCCGCTTCGCTTCACGGCGCTTCTGCGTCCGGTGTGAACCTGGCGTAAAGAGGAAGAGAGGGGGAGGGCAGCAGCTCAGAGAGCTGACAGGTTTTTGTCTCTCTTTGAGAAGCTTGTGGAGAAAATGTAAATAGTGTATATAGTAGTTGTAGGTAATTTTCAAATGTAGTTTATTGTTGTTTTATTGTTATTCTATCAATTGAATAGTGTGAGTATTGAGTGTGAATTAAGTGCTAATATGCAGGTAAGGCATTGGGTTATTTAGACTTTGAGGCACCAAGGCTTATAATGGTGGTCACAACAAAGAATGCTTCTGAAACTGAAATCTGATTGGGAGGTTGACTTTACGGTTCCAGGGTGCCATTCCGAAGGGCCGCCACTCCGAACGTTTACTTTAATTTGTCGGAATGCCGACCCTTAATTATTTATGGGAAAAGGGTGCCATTACGAACCTGAAAGAAAGGGTGCCATTCCGAACCTGAAAAAATCTTGAATGGTTTACGGCACGGAGTAAACAAGCCTAATTGCGGTGGTAGCGTAGTGGTCAGAGCATCTGCTTTTGACGCGGTGGATCAGGGTTCGACTCCCGGGGGAGATACATATTAACTGCGATTTTATTGGCCTCTACCTAACCTTTTTACTAAACTTAACCAACTCCTTTCTACATTGCCTAAACCTAACCAAAGCACAGAGCAAGGACATTTATTTTCAGCAGGAGTGCCGCGGCTGCATCAGACCATGGATGTAATGCATCAGACTCGCACCTGGGTGAAACTTTGGAGGCGGAGGGGGAGGGGCCGGTCGGGCGCTGTCCCCGCGGCGCGTCGTGTCAAGCCGGGCAGGAAGTCAAACCACGAGAGAATCCGGTCAATTTTCAAAATAAAACACATTCGGAACGGCGGCCCCTCGGGAAGTTCGAAATGACGGACTGGCAGACCGTCGGAATGGCGGTCCTTCGGAATGGCGGTCGCCCCCCTGACTTTACTTAGGTGTTTTCTTTTCTAACCATTGTTATATGTTTAACTATATACATAATATAATCATTTTTAATTGAGATAAACTATATACACAATCATTTTTAACAAAGATAAACTATACATTTTTAATTAAGATAAACTATATATACAATCATTTTAAATTTATCAACAAAACAATATTTACAATTAACAATTCAACATGACAACTAATTATTCAACTGATTATGATTTTGGGGTTTTTCCTCTCAGTAGTCATGCCCCCTCAGACAAGCTGGGAGCTCTCCAGGGGCAGACACTTGGGCAACAAGTCTGGCTCGGAGATTGACTCCCGACAGCTCCTAGGCCTTGGGCAGCATTCCCCTCATCTTCCTCATCCGCCCCATGATCCTCCTCTGCCTCCTCCTCTTCCTGGATGTCACCTGCTAACAGGCAGAGGTTGTGCAGCATGCTGCAACAACTTTGGGGGCAAACAGAGCCCGGATCTCCAAAGCCCGGAGGAAGATGGCTCTCCAGCCGGTTTTGAGCAACCCTAAGGTGCGCACAATAATGTTTTGGGCTTTGGCGTGATGCCTGTTGAAATGGGCCTCAACTTGGCCTGTTTATTAAAATACAGGTAATGTAGAATACATCCAGGAATGCAAATTCAAAGTAACAACTGTAATAAATAATGAATTCTCTTACCTGCTACAGGTTGACGGTAGGGAGTCTGGAGGGCCACAGGATGCTGTAGGCAAGGATACCCCCCGTCTCCCAGGAGGAAGAAGCCAGCTGGTGGATAGAGGGACTCCTTGTACATAGTAGACCTCCGGAGGACAAGGGCATCATGGACTGACCCCGTGTTGCCGATGTAAACATCTGTGGTATATTGATGTGTTGATGAAAAGAAGGGATACCCGCCAACACGTCTTCACTTGCATTCAAAAATTAGTGTCAACAGTGTCAAAATCCTAGAGCATCTCTGGCGCCAATGTGAGATCTCTCTCTCTTGGCCTAAAGCTCTAACCTTATATACGTTTTCTAAAACTCCACCTTTTTCCAATATAAGGGTATGTCTGTCCAAGATGGTCAGACAAAGACAGGATCTAAAAACAAAACCTAACCTATGCCTTCTGACATTTAACTTCTTGACCAAGCTAACTAAACATAGATACAGTGTCAAGTATCCCCAAAAACTATGACCCACAGAGATGGGTAGATGACAAGGAACACATTTCTCAGGGTACATTCCACACTACTGCTAGACACCTAACATCTTAATTTATTTATATTTATTCCATTTTACTATAAACTGTTACTTATCACAAATGAAGTTCCTATCCCATGGGAACTGTACCATATTTATTTTGTTAACTTCAATATGAATGGAAAACCAAGCGCTCCCGAAGAAAAGATAACTTACAAATCCAGCAAAGGCTAGGATAGCGTGACGTCTCTCCAGACTCCTCCTCCTCATCCTGGCTCTCCTCTGATGAAGACGCCCCCTCAGCTCGGCAGCTCGGGGCGGAGTAGCGGTTGTCAGTGCCCGATCCGTACCCGGAACACGATCCGTTCCAGGACGCTTCTGCGCGCACTCCCCCCTTCTTTTAGTTTACGGCAGACACCGCGGATATGGATGAAAACAGAGACGTTCTATGAGGAAAAACACAAGCACGTCGCAACAAATTCCCCTCTGTTCTATTTCTGATTAAATTAAATGTAATGTAGACCGATCAGTTAATTGTAAAACATTTATTTATTGATGTAAATGTGGTGATTTCTGCACATACAGACAGCAGCAAGTCAGCACTGCTCCTCTGACCAGCTCCTCCTGAAGCTTCACTTTTCATTTACACAAACTAATCAATGAGACCATAAATTAATCTGCTCGCTTTCTCCACCGGCATGACGACATCTGGGTGACCAGTCAATCACCTCAGCCGACCGGCTGCTGCCTCTGAGATGAGCCGAGCAGCGAGCTAACGTTAGCTCCCGGTGGCTACTCCCAGCTAGCTCTGCACTTCTCCAAAAACCGGAGCAAACTTCCAAACAGACGTCAGTTGGATAAACTGACCACAGATTAGGACTCTAAACTGTGACTTTCTCGCATGAAAAAATATTTAAAATTAATAAAGTGACGTTTTAACAACGCTACGGCGGACTTTTAGCTGCTCTACTGCTAGGCTATCAGTTAGCATAGCTTTGAAACTAATGCCGTAAAACGGCGCATGCGCAGAAGCGCTGGAACGGATCGTGTTCCGGGTACGGATTGGGCACTGACAGCGGTGTTTCGAAGTGGGGGTATTTCGGAACAGCGGGGTGTCGAAGTGGAGGTGTGTCGGAATGGAGAGCTGTCCCCGGCCCCCACATACTCGGCCGTACTTGACTCCGCGGACGTCCGCGCGCACTCGAGGCAGACTCAATGCGGATGTTCACCGGACCCATCCGCGCAAAGCAAAATTTTTACGACCGTGCGGACTCCACGTACTTGGTGTCACACAACAGACTGCTCAGCGGGAAATCTTTTCATTGACCTGTTTTAAATGTGACACCGTATGCTCAACTATAAAACCTCAAACGTCCGCGGATAGTGCACGCGGCTCACAGTACACGTAGAGTACGCCCGACTCTGTGGGGGCCTTAACACTCGCCGGTCCATATTTAACGGTGGTAATAGTCTACTAGGGTAACTACACAATCTACGAACAATAGCGATCCACAAATCCACAATGGCAATCCTCTACAAACAACAGCCTTTTCGCTGTTTTTTTTCCCCCCGATGTAGGAAGATTCATGGCTCGTGAGATTTAAAAGCACTTAAAAATAAAATAAATAACATAACGAATGAGGGTTGTTGCTGCTTTATTTACATGTGTATTTATTTACTTATTTATTTACATGTCAGCAGGGTTTCCACTACCAGTTACTATTACTTTGAAACATTCTAAAACATTGAAGTCCACCAGTCTGTGACTTTGCCTAATATTATTCACACAAAAATAATCCTGCGTCTGTATGATGGACAGCTCCATACATCAAACAAAGAAAACTATGGACAATGGATGTTGCCGTAAAAAAAATAAAGGTTTATTCGGTGGAAACCCAGCTTTACAGCCCATTTGGCGGAGAAAAGTGCGTACACACAAAATGGGGGGGAAATGGTGTAAAAAAAAAAGGTGTATTCACAATGATAAATGAGGCCCCAGCTGTTTAATCAGCTGTTTGATCAGAGCAGGCTGCCTCTGGCACCAGAAGAACGTATCATCTCAAAACTGAAAACGGAGCATTCTGTATTCTTGTGATCTACGGAGTTCATTCTTCGGAGAACAACTAGTAAGAACTTCTCAAGAACACAAGTCCGTTCTTTGCATTCTTGGTATTGAGAAACGGCCAAGGTGTGACTGATCAGAGAGTCGATGCCCCCGGTTCCAGTGCGCTATTCCGAAGGGCCGCCATTCCGAATATTTCTTTAATTTTTCGAAATGCCAGCCCTTAATTATTTTTGAAAATACCAAATGCTTCCTCTTCAGTGTCCGGTCTCTGGTAAACAACATGAATGAACTGCGACAGGATCATGTGTTAAAAAGGATCCTAGACTGTCATGATGTTTATAATTAGCAGCAACGTCACGCTGTTTCCAAAACCACACCGACTTCAGCAGAGAAGTGAGTTTAGGTAGGTTTTTAGTTTAGCCTACAGATGGAACAGTGGTACCTGTCATTACTTTATATTCAAAATATCATCATGTTGCTGGCCCTACACTCACAAACAAAAACTATTTTAAATTGTGTATTTTTTAGAGGTTCAGAGGCTGTAGTCAAGCTGCTCAGTTTTAATATAGCCTAAGCCTATAATTTTATGTGATTGGCTATTTAAAAAAATCATTTAAATATGGCTGGATGATCAATAACAAATTAAACTGTGGTTTGACAACACATTTATTGATGATTTAATTTAAAGGAACCACGGTAGCCTATAAGATCATGTGTAAGATCAAATTCAGTGTTAAAGGCGCTCAGGCAGGTGATTTTGAAATACGCTAAAAGTAATCCTATACTATTAGTATTACTTTACTTGAGTAATCGAAATGCATTACAGATTACAGATTTTGGGACATGTAATCAGTAATCTGTAGGGGAATACATTTTAAAAGAAACCCCCCCAACACTGATTATAATATTCTTTTGTTTGTTCGTTGGTGGGTTTTTGTTTTTTTTTGGGGTGGGGGGGGGGATGGTTTCGCCCATGGCGTAAAACTAGCCAGGACCGCCTCTGATCACACACATACACGCGCGGCCCAGAATATCACCATATCCAGTCAGAAAGCCAGATCATGTCAGATCGCGCACAACCATCATAAATGCTGATCAAGATGTGTTGTTAACTGATAATCAAAGCCCCCCTCCCAGAGTACAGAGTAAAAGAAATACACTTTTTTTTTCTCTCCCCCCCTCCGCTCGAGCACGGCTGAACCTGGCCGGCTTGAGCTCACTTCACGGGCGCGAGCCTGCTGCAGCCGCCGCTCCTGCTGACAGCAGACTGAGAGTAAAAAAAAGTAAATTTCGCTTTGGTTAGGTTCAGGCAATGAAGAAAGGAGTTGGTTAAGTTTAGTAAAAACACCAGGTAGAGACTAGACAGGCTGGAAGCATAATGAGCGTTATATGTCATTAATATGAAGTGCTTGTTTTGCACATGATCCGTTTGATCCCAGAAAGGAAAAAAGGATCAATGGGCAGCCTCCGTTTCCTTTCTGATTGCGTCCGTCTGTCTGTTCGGAGTGGGAGAGAGAGAGAGAACCCAATCCACCTGTCTGTAATAATGTAAGTTTGATTTGATATAAGTGTCAAGGTTTAATTACGGACACTAATGAGCGCGCAGCAGTGCGTAAAAGTCGTGTGTAATGACAGCTCCTCGTTGGTGAAACACAATAAACTGCACCTCTTCTTCCACGTGTGTCTTATTGACAGGTGGAGCCTATATTAATAATTATATAAATGCATAGTGAACGGTAAGAATGGAGAGTTTGACTAATAACTAGTCCAGTTCGAACTAATGAGGACCTCCCATTAGTTCGAACTCTCATTACTCCGATTGTCGGACCAATGGGAGTTCGAACCAATGGGAGTTCGAACCAATGGGAGGTCGGACTAATGGGAGGTCGGACCAGTGCCATGGACCCTTTTCGCCATAGGCCTAAGCAAAAATTTAGTAGCAGTTTTGCACTGTTTAGCTACTTACAGTTTTGATTAATGAGGCCCTAAGCCCTAAGCCCAGACGCTCACAGCTGCAGCTCTGTGGCTCATCCGCGGCGCTGTCCGTGGTGCTGAAGGTGACAGGTTAACTTGACAAACAAACTGCAGCATAGTTATGTTTGTTTATCATGTGTGTCAGTTTTGTGTGTGACTTGATAGTTTAGTTGTTCAGATTAAGAACATCACTCCCTCATCAAACCGGTGATAGGCGGAAAGAAAAAAAGACACTCTGCTCCTCCTCCCTCACTCACTCACTCACTCACTCACCTACACACACACACAGAGGACATACAGTAGCCTACAGCGATGAAATCACAGAACTTAAACATCATAACAAGAACATGCGGGGTCGCTACAATATTTTCAGTTGTGCAGTAGGCTATTATTAATAATGAACGATGAGTGTCATTGCTACGTGGCATGATGCACACCAGTGTTTGTAGAGCCTGGTTCAGGGCTGCTTCTGGGCCGGATTAGTCGGGCTAATACACTGTCGTAATTACTGGGAGTCGGAGCACCGGGCATACTTAAATCGAGGAAATGGGAGGTCGGATTAATGGACGCAAAAATATAGAAATGTGTGGTCGGAGAAATGGGAAGTCGGACTTTGGGGTTGTCGGAGAAATGGGAAGTCGGACTAATGGGAGCAAAAATATAGAAATGTATGGTCGGAGAAATGGGTAGTCGGTAGGGGTGTAACGGTACACAAAAGTCACGGTTTGGTACGTACCTCGGTTCAGGGGTCACGGTTCGGTACGGTTTCGGTACAACAGACACTATTGAATGTAAAACTAAAATCTGTCTTGTGTTATAAAAGTAAAAAAAAAAAAAAAATAGAATAGAAAATTAAACAAGTGCATTAGGAGTGTCATGCCATTCATTAATTCTAGAGGAAAAAAAACTTGCACTTGACAACTGACAACTATTACAAACAAAACAAAACAAGACACTAACATCAATGTTGGTTAAACTTTACACAGTTAATTTAGACTAGATGCCAGTTGCTTTGGTGATGTTTCTGGTCTGTGTTCATGTCAAGAGGCTTAAAAGCAGTGGGATAAGTTGTTTCACACAAGTTGTCTTTTTCCTTCACCAGTGATTGACATGTGGGTGGGAGTGGGCGGGTAAACATGCGCTAACGTGTTTAATGCGTTTCTAGCAACGCAGCGCGCATCCGTGAAAATCGCCGACGGACTTTGTCCGGTCGACCTTAACAGTCTATGCGGTGGACCAGTCGCAAGCTGCTACACAGTCTATGGTCGCGAGCCGTCGCCGTTGTGTTTGATTGAGAAGCCACGGTGACATACAGTAAATGAAGCAGCTGCTCCTCTAACTTCACACTCTCATCACTTCTCTTCTTCGTCTGTTATGATGGTTGTGGCAGCTTCGAGGCTCATTACCGCCACCTGGGTTGGAGTGAGGCCTCGACTTTTTTTTTTTTTTTTTTTTAATATTCATTCAGACGTATTCGTTGTGTGACTGTGTGCACCGAACCGTGACCCCCGTACCGTGACGGCACGGGACGAATACATATACCGTTACGCCGGGTTCACACCGGACGCCGAAGCGCCGCGAATAGCCGCGGAACGGAGACCGCTTCCCTTCGGCGCCCAAGTTAACAGGTTGTGTAGTTCAGACCAGAGGCGACGCGCCGCGAAGCGCCGCGATTGCTCGCGCCGTGCATTTATCGTTTCGGCGTCTGTTCTATTTTGTGCGCGAGCCGCGAGCAATCGCGTCAATCTTGGCAGGAAGTCACACATGAAACAACGAGAGAATCCGGTCAATTTTCAAAATAAAGCACTTTTCAAAATAAAATACAGCGATTGACAAATGCGACCGTATTTATATTTGTCAGACTCTCAACAGAGAGCGAGAGAGATGAAAACACACACACAGGATAGGGAGACACGGTGGGCTGGCTGCAGGGAGGAGGGGGGGGGGGGGGGTCAAAACACACAAACAAACAGGGAAAGAGAGAGAGAGAGAGAGAGAGACGAGTTGTTGTAAAGTGAAGGAGGACGTGAAATTAATCTTGGAAGTGAAGTACAGGGAGTTGTGTGACCCACAGCACATGGTGTTATAATTATATGAGGTTATTTACTTATCCATGATGTAAAAAACACAGCTCTGAATGTGAGTGAACAACAGCTGAGGAGCAGAGGCGCTCGCGACCGCCGCGGAGAAATCGGCGTCTGGTGTGAACTGGAGGGACGCGGCTCGCGCACGATTTCCGCGGCCGCTTCGCTTCACGGCGCTTCCGCGTCCGGTGTGAACCTGGCGTTACACCCCTAGTAGTCGGTGAAATGGGAAGTCGGGCTGACGTCACGCGCACGACCGAAGCTGTGTGCCAGTTCAGGCTGAAGCCCCTGAATTGGGACCATGATCGGGACACAGCTCGAGAGTCACAGCGAGACACACACCCGAGCCGCAGCGGTTGGAGTCCGACAGACCGACTCGAGTGATGACACCTGAAACGGTAAACACAGAGCGATCGCTCTGGGTAAACACAGCTGATCGATCAAAAAAAAAAACAACTCGAGTGAATTTACTTCCGTCATTGAAAACAGATGATGATGGTAAAATTTTACAGATAAAAACTTGTGTTTTCATCACAGAACTGAAATTACGGATAGAGGGGAATTCAGCCAACCTTTATTAATGGGAGCATTGAAAAAAAAAACGTTTTAAAGTAACGAAAAAGTTACTTTCTCAGTAACACATGACATGAGTGTCGGCTTTATTTTTCAGCCGTAGTGGTTTCCGCTTGGTAGAGTTGATCCATTGACACCACTTCAAATGATGCCCAATGAATTGCAAGACATTATAATGCAGATACAATGAAGAACTTAAAAAGACTGAAAAAGATTGACAATATTTGGCCAATTTTTATTTGAAGGTTGCATTTGACCAGTAAGGTTCTGATGTACACCCTGTGCCTTTAACTTTTAAGACGATATCTGTCTGAGTCACACAATCTCACTGTGCTCCTCCTGCTCAGTCAGATTTACTGTATGAGCTGGCATGCTGATACTGTCAACACTGCCCTCTCACAGAAACCTCAGTGTCAGCAATCAGCAGCTATTTCAGCCTCTATTTCATATCTCTGGCAGAATGTGCACCAAACTGCTTCACTTACGGTTAGTTTGACATTTGCACTGTACCCCTGAGCAAAGAAAGCCTCTGTAAAATACCATGGGTTATATAAAGGCTTGTCCAGATGGGATTAATTGTACCAAGAGAGGTCAAGTTAGTCTTGTGCAGGCAAGGAATATTTAATAAAGTAAAAAATATGTGCCTCAGCAGTCTGGGAAAGTATAACTATAAAAGACTCATCCATGTCAGAACATTTACTGAATTCACTGTCCTGCCTTTACAGACTCGACACTACCATTCACGCATACAGCCCTGCCTATGGAGAAAGGCCTTAATGGTGAGAAACATTCAATTACAGTGGTAAACGGTATTGCCCTTTACGCTGAGTACGCTAGCTCAATTGAGGATCAGCTCCCCCACCCTCGCCCATGTCCATCCCCAAGGTATTGACATCAGCATCTGGATGTTAAAATGATGTTGTTGGACTCGCCCGTTCCTGTACGAGCAGCACTGTTGCTTTAAAAGCTGCTGTTGAACTGACATGGAAATTATAAGCTGATGTAACACACAGAAACAGTGTCAGACCTACTGTGTGGCACATGAAATGAGAACAGTCACATTAAAGATGGACAAAATATGATTTAATAGCTGCCTTCTTCCTTTTCTGTGTAGTTGGCTATTTGACTTTGGTAATCAGCTTTTATTGACCAATGTATTGAATTGTTTTTAGACTGTGATATCAGCAAACCATGTTTTCATTTGGTGGTTAATATGGCTGAAACAGGTTTTTACATAATAATGTATCTCACTATTGTAAAAAGGCAAAACAAAAAAAGTTGACAGTTCACCACCGTTTCACAGTGAGTTTCAGCTCATTATTTAGCTGTCCAGCCCACAACTGTGCTGTCTTGGTCCACTCTCACCACTCTGATAGTACTGTATTTGGATGCAGCAAGAGGCTGTTTGAGGGAAAGAGCTCTAACACCCCACCGTCCACCACTTGCTCAGCACCAAACATCTGACAGGCAAACAAAACACATGCTAGCATCCATTTAGACAATTCAGCGTCTGTCTTTCCAGGCTGCCATGCTGTTTCTGTGATTAAGATCCAGGGAATTAATTGCTCTGTAGCTCATGTGGTAAACATGCACAGCTTATATTTTACAGTGGTTTTTCTGAGTTCTTGGTTTATAGAATTAAAGAAAATATTAGAATCAGACTTGAAGTCAGTGGCATGCAGAGCGAGTGTTTGGTTTTGGTGTTGATAGCACTTAAAGAATGGGAGGGGTCTGGTCCTAAAGGAGTTCACTACAGCTGAAGGTCTTCTCCGCTGACCAGATGGTGTGTTGCAGTCTGAAAATGTGTTGTTTTTATCCTTTCCTCTCTTTATGTTTGTCAGAGTCAGCATCACTACAGTAGAGGACCTGATTCATACCTCCAGCTATGATGAAATTTCCTGGCAACGACTCACAATGTTAAAATAATCCTTCACTCTAAAATGTAAATTGAACGTTTTCTCATTCTCCAGACCAAAAAAAGACTCCTCTTGCTGCTGTATGTGCTCATTTGAGAGGAGGTATAGGAATTTTTCCAGCATCATGTCTACCCTTTGATGCTGGAAACTAGGGCTGTCCCGATTAATCGACCTAATCGATTACGTCGATGACGTAAATACGTCGACAGGTACAACACACCGTCGGGTTTTGAACCATAGACTGTAACGTGCAGCAGAAAAACACATGCTGTACCACAGCAGCACCACAGCGAGGAACGAGCACCTGAAGCTGCAATATCGTTCCGTTCATTCATCTCCGCATAGCGCTCTTTCGCAGTTACTGACGCACTCTCTCTCACACACACACACACGGAGAGAGCGAAGGGTGCGCGGTAAAAGCGAAACTCATCGCGGACCCCCGGCGCCCCCCTCCCTCGTCGGACAATCAGACCACCCGCCACAGTCTCCTTGCTTTATGTATCAATAGATGTAAACACGTCCTCGTGTTGTCTTTTTTTTTGTTTTTTATCTACTCCGCTGCTGCTCTCTGCACCCGGACGCAGCACAGCAGCAGATCATAAGTGAGGGTGATGTCCTGCACCCCCGGCTTAAAGAACAATCCTAGAGGAAACACTGGTCTGCTCCATGACTATACTAAATAAATGTGCCTATTCAAAATCACTGTGCTAATATTTCAGTGTGCACAGTTTTTCCCCTCCAAAAAAAAGATTATTTAGAGCATTGGTTCCCAACCTGAGATGTCAGGGGGTCCACAGAGCTTTGTTCGTTCTGAGGTTGTGAGGTTATCAAAATTTGTAAAATTAGATAACACATCCAATAGAACAAAATATAATAAAACAAAATAAGGATGGCACAAAATAGAATAAAAAGGCTTGTCTTTGACAAAAGCAGGGGGGGGGGGCTTTGAGGAAAAAAGGTTGGGAACCACTGATTTAGAGGAATGCACACCAGAAAGAGTATCTGAAGAATTTAAATAAGAGAAGTGCTCAGAGGTGTTTTTTTGTAAAAGACTAATCGTCAACCAAAAAAGAATCGTTAGATTAGTCAAAAAATGAATCGTTAGACTAATCGACTAATCGAAAAAATAGTCGATAGATTAATCGGGAGAAAAATAATCGTTTGGGACAGCCCTACTGGAAACAATACAATGTTTAAGATGTACCAGAGCAGAAGGCAAATTAACATGGACCACACTGTCATCCTCTCCTGTCCACCTGAAACCTTTCAAAAACATTCATTACTCTTGTTCAGGTATAAATTCAAATTTTGTAGGTACATTGTGTAACTTCTCCTGTTATCTATTCACGAAAATCGATTATTTCATTCAAAAGTCTGTTTTTCATTAACCAGTAATCCCCCCATCAACAAAGTGAAGTGTTCCTTTCAGCTCTGAATGAGCCGTTCATATCATTCATATCTCCATGGAGCGGGTAAGCTCGGTGCTGCTGCCATGTGGTGTCTCCATGTTTTTACGTTCAGTGGCAGCGTGACGGTAGGAAACCACGGAAACTCAGCGGAGACACCGGAGCTGTCGGCTCAGGTGGAGGTGGCGTCTGTGAAAAGTCACCGTGGTAACGCAGTGAGGAGGAATGGAGCGTTACACTGATGCTGCATTCACCTGCAGTCGGGCAGACGGCCGTCGCTAACAAACCAGATGTCATTTTAGTCACAGAAGTCCAGAGAAAGCCGGTAAAACGTGGGTCAGGTAAACAATACCACATCACCATGACAACATATTGTCAGGTGTATTGTTTTGTCTCGTGCTGACGGACCACTTGTTTACATAGAGGCTTGTTTATGCCGTTACGTGCAGCGGCTGTCGTCCGTCTGCTGTCTAACCGATTTCACGTGAATGCAGCATGAAAAATACGACTGAGTTGCTTGCTATCTACAACCGCACTGCTAGATGGGAGTAATTCTTACACAATGATGAAATTTCCGGGTGAAATTTTCAGTTTCCACCAATCAAAACTGTTTACATTGAGACTTATTATATACTTTTGAAATGACAGAATCAGGTGGTAAGCACTACAGTTTTACACAGTCTTACTTCCCTTTATTGCATTGGAAATAAAAGCCTGAAATGGGAGTTTCTATGTTAGTTTGGGAGGATGAAACTGTTTGGATGTTCTTTCTCATCCTGACATTGTGTCACAGCAGAGTGTTTGACACAGAGGTCAGACCAGGAACGTCACACTCGTGAAACCACAGGGATAAGCAGTGCAGAGCTAGACTCTCTTCACTTGTCAGAAAGAGGTTGAGGACTCAGGTAGGCAGTTGGTAAGCAAGCAACAAAATCTGACAGGGAGTCAAGTAAATCTGCACCCCGGAAATGAGCAGAATTATTAACTAGAAAAGCAAACACAAGCAATAACAGCTAGAACATTTGACACATGGGACAAAGATGAACAGGCACAGAGGAAGAGTCACTGAGACACAGGTGAAGCCAGTCAGGGCAGACCGGACACACAGCAGGACACAACAGCAGGAAGTAAATGGTGTCTTATATAATACAAGCATATAAAACCTGAATTTATATGACACGAGTAATGACAAATATGTTTTTAAAAAATTGTTGATGATAAAAACATCTTCAAAAACTGAAAAACAAAACATACCTTCACTATTGTCTGTTTCTTTGAAAATAATACCTCTCTCTTTCTCTCTCTCTCTCTCTCTCTCTCTCTCTCTCTCTCTCTGCCCTAAATTTCAATGAGGATTCTGCACATGAGCTTCCTGCTACAGAAAATACAGAAGTGAGACATTAATTACTCTTTTATTATTAAGCTCACCAGTAGTCTCATTAATCTTTCCTGCAGGGCATTTTAGAACACATTTAATATGCTGGTTATTGAAATAGGAAAACCACATAGTGCAGTCATGTGATTAAATACAAGAACACAATCAGGACTCTTAAAGGGACAACGAGGAGTTTCTATTCGGTTATAAAAAAGTCTCACGTTAATGTGGATGAATCTCCGCTACCCACACTTGTTAATGGGCCCATTTTAGATAAATATATCGTTCTGTCTCTATCGTTATTTTGTTATTATTAGTGGTGGCGGAAGTGCTGGTCGAGCCGACCAGCGTTTCCTTCGTTGCGAATCATGAGAATAACGCAGCCGCATCGCCGTTTATGGTCGGAACTACGGTGGTATGTGAACCTCTTTGAACCTCTGACTTTAATTATTGATGAATGAAAACATGAGTCCGTCTTGCGCCCGGTCAAAGAAATGTACGGTGCGCGCGGAGGCTCATAAATGTAGTGTGAAAACGCTTCGCTTTTCCAAAACTCCTCGTTGTCCCTTTAAACCAAGTTGTCTTAACCACTTTTTTTTTTTTTTTTTTTTAATATAATACAAATATAAATCTGTTTACCTGCACTAGTGGTGGACTGTGCATCACCAGGACTTAACTATGTACATTAAAAAGCCAAGCTACACTGTTACAGCAGATCACAGATTGGACAATGCATCTGAGGGACAAAGTGTAGAGTTTGGGAGGTCAGTGAGGTTACATTAGCAATTTTAGACATTTAATTATCATAAGTATTTAAATAAGATCCATGGAAGGTGTTTGATATTTCAGCAACTTATCTGGGAGTTGAATTCAAGTTTTATATGCTCTGCTCTTCTTTTCCCATCTCTTTATTTCACGTCTCTTGTCTCCACCTTCCTCCTAATGTTTCCTCAGTGACCTATAAAAAATGCTTTCATATGTGCTGATGATGTAGTCAAGGAGAGAATTGTGCATTCATAGCACTTCACCTCATTACAAGCTGCGCCAATTATATGATATGGTACACCTCCTGTCTCCTAAGTGGGCATGGTCACCCATACCCCCACCTCGTTTTGTGAATGTGGATTTATAAAAGTTGTCGGTACAGGAAAGTGAGCTAGTTATATTTTCTTATGATAACATTCAATATTTAGGCTACACAACTAACAGGCATATTTAGCATTACGAAAATTAGTCAGCGTGGGCGTTCGCAAATATTAGTTGATGCAACCTAGGATATCTGTGCCAAATCTTGTGAGTGTGTTGTCAAGATATTCAGATGATATGTGGCTTGTGAAAAACGTGACGAGTCCAGTATTTACTTTGGTGACTATGGGGCCAAAGAATCAACCACAATCTGTGCAGTGTTGTTTTCGTTAACGATGACAATGACGAAATATTTTCGTTGACGCCCCTTTTTTTCATGACGATAACGAGACGGTGACGAGATAAACATGGCTCTCTGATGACGAAAACATGACGAGACGTGTGTGAGTTTTCATTGACGAGACGAGAACGGACGTAAATGTTAGTGGTAGGGCTGTGATCGCCTATTCCATATTATGGATTGTCATTACTAGCTGCACACGATTTAGCAACGGCTCCGTCAACAACAGAACAACGCTGCTGAGACGAGCCGCGGTGCGCCCGCCGCCCGCTGCTTCTGATCAGAGCGGCAGAGAGCAGCAGGCAGTGATCAGCTGCTCCGGTGACCGCGGTGCAGCCGCGGTGCAGCCGCTCTGCAGCGCTGACGGGTGGTCAGACGTTCAAAATGCACGACATTTCTGCTTATTGTGTATATAACCTGTCAATTAAAAATCAACAAGTATCTGCAACGCTGCTGCATCTCATCCTTGTGTGGTCACGCCACCATCTGGCATGCTGCGCACGTTCTGCTCAACACACCTGCCGTCACTCGACCAAAAGATATATGGACGTTAGGGCTGGACGATTAATCGAATTTTGATCGTGATTACGATTTTGGCTTCTCACGATCATAAAAACACTGTAATCGAAGATAAACGATTATTTTTTTTGTCTATTGGTGTTTTATTTTGAAAAACACACATGCGCGCTTCCGCCCCCGCGCCTGCACTGCACTCTTCTCTCAGTTAATGCTGCGGACGAGTCCACTCGTGTGTTGACGGCGGCGTTTAAAAATCAGCGCCAGTGAAGAGAGAGCAGCGGCCACCGCTCAGGACGAATGAACGGGAAATAATAATTTAAAACACTCGCTCGTCTCCTCAAAGCGGCCGCACAACAACAACCCTCCTCCCCCTCCTCCTCCTCCTCCTCCTCCTCCTCTTCTTCCTCCGGCCCGTAGGCTACATGTGCATATGTTTACAAAGCAATCTGTAGAGCGGCGGATAACGTTATACGATGTTACGACGTGTATTTGTGTAGTTTAATCTGTCATAAACAAGAGATCACTTATGGGGCGCGTCAAAAAAAAAAAAAAAGTTATGGGGTGCGTTTGTGACGAGAGCTGGGACAGCGCAGCGGGGCGGAGGCTCTGATCCCTTAATCCCAGAGACGCAATAAGCGACACACACGGAAGCAGAGAGCCTCCATTCTCCCTCTTAATAAGTTAAACCATGACAATTACTCCAAATCTGTTTATTCAAGGTAAAAATGTAGAAAAGTTAAGCTAAACACCCTGTATAGTTTCTGCTGCTGGATCATAAAACTTAAAAAAAAAAAAAAAAAAAAAAGTTTTAAATACATTTTGAATAAATATTTAAAATTATAAACTTAAAAACCTTAAACACACATTGGCACTGTTTATTTAAGGTAATAATGTAGCATGGTCAAGCTATAAATCCTGTACCCCCCCCATAATCGTGTAAATAATCGTGATTTCAATATTGACCAAAATAATCGTGATTATGATTTTTGCCATAATCGTCCAGCCCTAATGGACGTATAATCCAGCAGAAAAAAAACTGAATGCACCAGGCTACTGTTACCACTTTATCTGTGTGTAGGCTAATGCATAATCCTTAGACCATAAGCCATTGGGTGGAAACATTATGTGTAAAACCATTCCTTTATTGAATTAATTTGTTAAAAGACTTTTTTTTTTTTTTTTACTAAAACTAGACGAAAACCTTGTTGAGTTTTCGTCGACTAAAACTAGACTAAAACTATCACATATAGGAATGACTAAAATTAACTAAAACTAATAATTATTTTCGTCAAAAAGACTAAGACTAAGACTAAATCTAAAATGCCTGCCAAAAACAACACTGAATCTGTGCTTATGTTCACTTCTCCCTTTGGAGTCAATAGACTCAAGACCTGCTCCTATTGTCTCCTAGGGGCGAAGTAGTGGTGAAACCCACGTGACACGTTAAAGCAGAACTATGCAGGATTTCGGCTGTAATTATTGTGGCTCAGAGTCACTGTGATGGTTGAGTGACCTATTATGAGGTGAATGGGGTCTAGGCCAATGCGCCCACACCCCCCACTGGCTGAAAACCACACTTGCAAGATCAGTCCTCCGTCTCGGTGTCCCAAATCTCATCAATGGAAAGAACTATCGCGAGAAACTGCCTTACGGCAGTACGAGATAAGAACGCAGATGACGTCATGCATGTCATGAATCGTGATTGGTTTGAGTTCGGAAAGTCGGAGGAAACCATGGAAACATGAAATGTTTAGAAGTTCGGCTTGTGGCTAACACGGAGCTAATGCTAACACGGACACACACCATGGACCTTTTATAAGATAATGTAATACATCATGACACACACACACCTTCGCGTTTTGGAACCTTTATTCATGTGTGTGTATGTCTGTGTCTTTGTGTCTTTGTCTGTGTGTGGCCGTATTAGCGTTAGCTCCGTATTAGCGTTAGCGCCGTGTTAGCGTTAGCTCCGTGTTAGCAGGGCTTAGCAAACACCGCTCTCTACCTTCAGCAGTAAACACAAGCACGTGTAGGGAGGGGGTGGAGGAGGTGGTGGCGGCGAATTTTTTTTTTACGACAGTGACATGTGCCTCCCAGAACTGTGGGGGAGCCCCGGAGAGGGAAAAAAAGAGAAACCAACGAAGGAGCGAGCTATTTCCGGCCGAGTTGCATAGTTCTGCTTTAACTGCCTTCAGCTACAAAAATATGTTGTTGTCTGGTCTCTCTGTCTCTTGAGTTGCAGCCCAAGCTGTTCTACTTAGAGCTCCCCCTAGAGGTCTGGAGGATTTGCACCTCTCTTCAGAAGGAAATGTTTCACACCATTGCAGCTGTTTTAATCTGCTGCTTGCAAGCCATCAACTTCATAGTGCACTACTAAAACACTGGAGTGCTTCAGTGATCCAGCAAATGCAGAATGTGCAAAAGAAATGGGCATGCTAAATTTGTAGTTACATCTTTTGTATATCTTCCTCTAAAGATATGTCAATTTTTCTGGGCTTATTTAGTGAAGTGTCACTACGGTTTAAAAATTGAAATAAATAATGTAATACAGCTTCTCATGATGTCACAGACAGCGGGTTCGTGCCAGCACAGAAAGCTGCATGTCCGGAATGTAGTGACATGAAAGGTGTGGAGGCAGGATCTGTCTTTCATGCAGGGAAGTGTAGTCCATGTCTTGACAAAGGGCTTAAATGACACTAATGATTTACTGCCTTCCCATTGAATGTTTTTACCTTAGCCTAGCTGCAGATAGCTTTTTGACAACCATAAACTTTCTTGAACCATAACACCAACATATTTGTCATTTGCAAATCAATTTGCCTGGAGGCTTTAGCCTAAGTTGAAAAAATGACACCTGATTTATAATCAATAAAGCTGATTTAAAAATGTCACTGAATATGATTTGGGCATTTGCAGATTCATTAGTAGCCTATTGATCAACCTGTCTAGTGACATGAGCGTCTTTTGACGATGAGGAAGATTTACTTGTGTTTTCTTATATGTCAGTATGATCGGGGAGGACTGAGGTCAGTAGAACTTACTCTTACAGAACACGGTGAACACGGTTGGACAATAAATCATCCCCCTTTTCTATGTTTTTTAGTGCTCTGGCTTTTCCCAGACCTTGTTCCTGTGGTTTATGCTGCCTGTCTCTTTGGCTGCTCGGCCTAATAATTTGTGTTCTCAGCTGTGTGGATTCAGAGAGCCCAGGAGGAACGTGTCACTGTGGCACAGAATATTAATACAGTTTTACAAGTCTGTGGGAACAGGATAAGAAAGAGTGGTTCCTTCTCGCAACAATCTGCCGGTAAAATCTTCTGCCTGCCTGGTGAATGACTCATCACTGTAAATTAATCAGACTTATAAGCGTGATCTTACTTAGAGAGGAAAACTGTCTCCCCTCTATACTATGTTTCTGTCATTAGTAGTAACAGCATAGCAATAATATGGGACCAGCAATGAGTGTGGTAGCAGTCTACTTTCAGCAGCTGGCCTTTCAGTTATCAGCCTGGGGGTATAGCATTGAAAAAGCTGAAAAGTCCCTCGGAAAAGGTGATTGGGAGGAATTCCCTCAGTTTCTATCATTATGGATACACAACCCCCAAAAATTGGTAGGTTATCTTGTAATCATAGGTTACCTGTTTTTTGTACATACTGTATCATGTTTGCCTGGAGTTTTGCAGGTTGAAACACTGCTATATATTTACTCTTCTCAGACTGGATGTGTTCACTGCTCTTTTTTGAATTAAAAAACAAAATCATTTGAAAGTATTGCAGTTCTAAAATAATTAATTCCCTTGGATATAATCCTACTAATCACCTCTGAACTACGTTAAGGAAATGCTGTTGATGTGATTTTTTTTCTCTGTGCACACAACAGTCATGCATCCATTCTCATGTGAAATAACAATTCTGGAAAAAAAAAGAAGCAATTTCCACCCCCAGGGTACATACTGGCCCATACTGGGGCTCTGCAAAGAGCAGCAACCAGTTTAACTTTGCATGATGGCATTGTGCTATTGGATTAAAATAATTCATATTTATTGTCTTTCAATGCTGCTGTGTGCCATGAGTTGGCCTGCAGGATGTAGCCACAGGTCATCTGAACTATCCTGAAATCAAAAGGTTTACCTCTAGTGATGGTAAGTACCGGTATACAGATGTGCCAATGTTTAACAAAAATCCAAATTCTAACCCTAACAATATTAAAATAATAATAATACAAATACAGTTTAGGCTACAAATCATGCATTAGGCTACAAATCATGCCTGACCTGACCTAATGGGAAACATGATATGGTAATCTAATATTGTGAAGACATGCATGTAAAAAAGAAAAAGAAAACATATATAAAATGCCAGAGGCACAGCCAGTGCATGTTGGATGATCAGGATGATCATTTCAAATGATCAAATCAAGCTCAGGGTACACTCCAGGGAACATAAGGACTTTGCTCTGTTATAAATGCATCTCCTACTGCCTTGAAGAGATTGTATGTTTCCAAGCTTCATTGTAACGAATAAAGTAAAGCTTCTATCAGCTTAGATATGACTGCATGTACAGTATCTTACAAATTAGTAATAACTACTGTACTCTCTAGCAGATACTGTTCATCTGTCTGTCCAAAGTTACATACATGGCCAGACAATTGGTCAAGTTGGTAAGGAACACTTGGGTATGTAGATGCTCTATTTTTACCATCATCAAAACAAGTCAAAAAATATTATCCAAATAAGTTTTTGATATTAATGTCATTTAATAGATGCTAATTTGTCAAATTCAAGCGCTTTAATGCCATTTGTTTAAAAAATACTTATTATACTTGATAACTAATGACTGCTAGGGCTGCTTCAGGGCTCCTCTTTATTAAAGGGTTAAAATCAAACAATCAAGGGTGGGTTTAGTCCAGGGGTGGGCAAACTTTTTGACTTGTGGGCCAGAATGGGCTCTAAAATTTGACAGAGGGGCCGGGCCAGGAGCATTTGGACACGCAATGTAATTTATCAAACCTGGGGATTGAAATGTATGAAAAACAGACACAATTGAAGGTGCAAATTTAAAGAAATTTACTGGAAAAAGATCAATGGAATCACTTTCAACATTCAGAACATGTTATTACCCAACGAAAGAAAGGGGTCTTTAAATTGAGAGCATGTGCGACATGTTAATTAAGCTACTGTAACTGTACTGCTGTGCGTAAATGCGCAAGTTGCTATTTTTAACACAGTAGAGAAACTCACATTTCAGTGGGAACAATGTTGTTGTTCTCCTTTTTTTGCCAGTGCATCAAAGTCTGGAGTTAGTTTCGTTGTGGCGATTCTCAGAATAGATCCGAGGTGTTGGTCAGTTAACCGGGATCTGTGACGGGCTTTGTTGATGTTCATGACGCTGAAAGTCTGCTCACACACGTAAGTCGAGCCAAACAATGCCAGCATCTTCTGTGCCGTCCTCCGCAGGTTTGGAAATGTGGCTTCGTTAAGTGAAGCGTAAAAGTCATTCAGTTTAAGAGATTTGAATTTCTCTTTTGAGACGTTGTCAGACTGAAGATCGATCAGCTCCAGTTGCAGCTCATGCGGTGCTGTTTCGGGGTCTTGTGACAGGGGAGAGGACACCAGCTGAAGTGACTTGTCAATTTTTTCAAAATCAGTGAACCGACGGCAGAATTCTCTGTGCATGTCGTCCAGTGATTTGCAGTATTTCTTCACGTTTCGGGTGGCCTTCTGCGTGGACAGTGTGGGAAAATGAGTGAAAGATTTGTTTGACATTTGCCTGGAGAATAAAATCAGCTTGGATTTGAAGGCTCTTATATTTGTGTACATGTCGTGCACAAACTGATCCTTCCCCTGCAGCTTAACGTTCAGCTCATTCATGTGTGACAATATATCCACAGCAAACGCAAAGTCACAAAGCCAGTCCTCATTGCTCAGCTCAGGGAATCCGTCGGATTTCCCCATTTGCTCCAAAAACGACAGAATCTCGTCTTTGAGCTCCCACACTCGTTGGCACACTTTCCCCAAACTTAACCAGCGGACACGAGAGTGGTAAAGTAAGTCCTGGTGATCCGCATCGGTTTCCTCTAGGAACGTAATGAACTGGCGGTGATTAAGTCCCCTTGCTCGTATGAAGTTAACAAGTTTTACAACTGGATCCACGACATGATCAAGCTGCAATACAGACTTACATAGAGCTTGTTGATGAATGATGCAGTGAAGAAAAATGACATCCTGGTCAGGGTTTTCCTCTTGCACTTTATCGTGGATTCTTTTCAGCAGCCCGACGTTTTTTCCGGTTAAATTTGGCGATCCATCCGTGGTGACACCGGCAAGTTTACTCAAAGGCAGCTTCATTCTCTCGATGACAGCAGACACCTGTTCATACAAGTCCTCTCCTCGCGTTTTCCCCTTCAGCGATTCCATGCTCAAAAGCTCCTCCGTTATCTCAAAACTGTCATTTATCCCTCGGATAAAAATGAGGAGCTGAGCAGTGTCTTTCACGTCGTTGCTTTCGTCCAGTGCTAGTGAATAAAACTTAAAGGACTCCGCCTTTTTGTTTAACTCGCTGACAATATCTTCGTCTATCAGTTCCACACGGCGAGTTACTGTCCTGCGTGATAAGCTGATTTTTTCAAACTTGCCTTTGCTTTCCGGACACAAGAGATCTGCTGTCTCCACCATGCATTCTTTCAAAAACTCGCCTTCGGAGAAAGGTTTGCTAGCCTTTGCTAACTTGAATGCCAGCAAAAAACTTGCCTTGGTACTTGACTCTTGAATCGCAGTTTGTCGGTGAAAAAAATTCTGCTGAGTCTGTAAATTAGCTACCAACCTCTGAGCAGTAGCCTCCCGTTCTTGTGTCGACTGCTTGTTAGCGTAGTTAGCATGCTTTGTGGCAAAGTGACGGCTGATATTGTACTCTTTGAAAACTGCAACCGTTTCTTGGCATATAAGACATACAGCCGTTGATCGGACATCAGTAAAAAAATATTTTGTTGTCCATTCCTTTTTAAACACTCGGCACTCAGTGTCCACTTTTCTTTTCTTTGGTCCGCTCATTTTTACCGAAGGGGGAAAATGGCAGCTGGAAAGTTGCACTCCAACCTTTGACTCCAACAAAGGTCAATGTGTCTCTAGTCTAGACTAGTGCGCTATCTATCGGGGAAACGAGGGTATTGCAGGGGAAAGGGAAATGAATGAGGTTTTTACATATCCATGGGTTTTTACTATAATTTGGACAAATTCGGCGGGCCGGATTAAAAAGCCTAACGGGCCGTATATGGCCCGGGGGCCGTAGTTTGCCCATGTCTGGTTTAGTCTGTGTCTAAGCAGGCAATTTGTTTTACTGTAATGTATTTTTTTCTTTTACAGTTGAGACACTATGTCCTTGACCATTCGATTCCTTTGGCTCAGACAATAAGGCATAGAAGATAGACACAAGCGCAGAACCATTTGTTTTTCCTCGTCTGCTGTCTTGATAACAATATCCTGCAATTTCCTAGAGGTCCATAGAGTATCCCTCTTAGTCTTGTCTAATAAACTGCTGTATACTGGAAGAGATCGAAATGTCTCTCCCAATTGGAAGAATTCCTCCCAGGATTATGCACATAATTGGTGAAATAGTGGAAATGATCTCGTCTCTTAAGTCTCCAGTGGTAAACCTACAGATATTGCATGGGAATAATAATGACCCCCTTATCCAATAACTTTCTGCAGTGCTGCATCTAAATAAGAAACAGAGATTGGTATTGTTTAAGCCAATGTTTAAACAAAGCCACTGCCATTTCCACAGTGCAGTGAACAGAATAGTTGGATTACACTAATTTAGGATGAATTTATTTGCAAGAAATTCCTCCTGTTTCCCCTCTGACTTGTGTGAATAACTAACCAGAGTAAATGTCTGTAAATCAACACATTCAGGAAAAGTAAATCTGCAAATGAAAGCATTTTTATGATGTGGATAATGTGTTGCCCCAAGAAAGATTTTCACCTGAATTTGAGGGTCTAGAAACTGCAGAATAAGCGAGAATAGTGTTAGAAACCTTTGATTGACTTTTTCACTGTTATCCTCCCGCCTTTGATTTTCTTGAGCAGAGAAATGATTTAGTGTGACATGGTATGCACTTCAGAAACTGGCCTGTTATTCATTTAGTCATGACAGACTCTCACCTGTGCGTGGGTTTGAGCAACAGAAGCAGTATTGGTCATGGAATGGCTTTCTTTTTTGGTTAAATGTGAATAAACACATTGCCACAAGTAACACTTTGGGCCCTAGTCTCGTGGACCGGGCGAAGTCTAACCTCAGCGCAGCTTCGCCACGTCAACGGGGTGTGGCCCAGGTCCATTTCGCAAGATTGGTGGGCCGCGCAGTCAGACTTAGACCAGCGCAAGCCCTCCCCTCGTCCCTCCCACCGGCGCAAACGGCAAAGAGGGAGGAGAGAGGGCGGGAGGGAGACAGGAGGAGGAGAGAAAGTCGTGGAGTGGGTTTGACACAGCCGAGTCAGATCTTCACCAATCAAATGAGCTCCTCTCCTCACCTTTAACTGCGCGGAGGGCGATGCGCGCTGCAAGTTTGTCATTTTATACTTGGACATGGACGGAGGAAACAGCGACGCCAGAGGCCGAACCTCTCCCAGGAGGAAACAGCTGTGCGGTCCGGAGGTCCGAGCTCAGAGTGACCAATAATGAGTTTACTAATATACTTAACCAGGATTGATCTGATACACTGAGGACCAGTGCTCAGTGTAAGAAACAACAACTAATAAACTAATAAAGAAACTCACATTTATTCAAACCCTGTGTAAGCAAGATGAGAGGTGTAGCCTACACTAATCACAACATAAACAAACACCATGAAATCAGCGTAAAGGACGCTCTCTCTCTCTCTCTCTCTCTGTCCGTCTCTTTTTTTCTCTTTTTTTTCTGTGATAGAGATGCTGAGTATAGGCTATATACTGACTATCTGATACCGAGGCAGTGGTGGTGGACTAAGAGAGATGATGATTTGTGTTTTGTTTTTCATTATGGCTGCGTGATGCGGTCGCTCGCTCTAATGAATTAATAAGTAAATAAATAAATAAAGCGATCATCACAAGGGCAGAGTGGTATCTCAACACGGCAGCGACATGCAGTCATCCACCCTCAGTCCTGCTTGGGACATCCACAGCTGCTTTTCAGTGCCAGTTCGTCCCTGCTGTGTTAATTCAGGTGGAGTTTCCTTTACGCGCCGACAGCCTTTGATCTCTGCTTTGATCTGATGTCAGATGTGACGGGACAATCTATATAGATATAAATTCACTGTTGATTCCATTAGTTGCATTAAATAGTGGTTATTGTGGATATTTATTGCATTGAAATGTGTCTGGAACTGTGGAGATCTGCCTGTGAGGTCTTGGTGACGTGTGTGCACTGCAGGTCAGTCAGTCAAACTTCCACTGCACCTGCTGCGCTCCGCCCTGCGCTGAGAGTAGACCTGGTTGGAGGTGGCGAGCTTTCAGCGCAACCTCGGCGGGACATTTTCGCACAAAACTTCCACTGCACCAAGCTGAATCTGTGACGCCTCCCCCTGCTGCGCGGCCACGCCTATCTCAGCGCAGCGCGATCTGCCAATCTTCCAATCTGACTTTGCGCTAGGCTGCGCTGGTCGAAACTTGCAGTAGACCGGCTGCGCTACCTTGCGCCACCTGCGCTGCGCCAGGAAACTAGGGCCCTTTGTATCAAACCACAATCCTACACTGGTGTTATGAGTTTCCTTTTGAATTAATTCCCTAATACAATTGATTTTTTTTTTTTTTTAATCACAAATTGCTTATTCACGTAATTTCTAGGGGACAGGCTTGGAAACATGGGACACTGTTTTTTGTTTTTATGTTTTTTCATTTTGTTTTGTTTCCCATGTTATGACAGTATTACTAAATGTGCAAGTGTTAAAAATTGTATGAATTAAGTCATTACTTTGCTCTAGTCTAGTATATGATGGCTTTGTTCCAACAGGAAATTGTTTTACCTTTATTGCCTACATCCATGATGTTTCTGAGAGGTTTTACTGTCTCCATCAAATGATCATATGACATTTCAGAGGGTGTACACTCAAAGGACTCATTATTAGATTCACTTACACATCGTAGTGCCATTCATTTCAGTAACCGTGCCATAAACCCTACATTTATGAGATTTAAAATATCTGCTTTTGTTGATATTGATCATTCCAAGTTAATTATAACATTATCATTGAGAGTAGTTAAAGGTGGTGATGTACTGGATTGCATTATGTAGAAATGTGTTTTTGAGAGTGTTGAGAATGTGGCTTCTAAACTGATCTGTCCTCCCCAGACATCCACAGTCTCTCTCGCCTCAAACAACTTGTCTTGTGATTTAAAATAATCCACAGTATGTTAACTACTGTGGATATTCCGGCTCCAGCACCAATGTTTGTGATTTCAAAATGCCACTGACAGATTTGGCATGTGCTGTAATGTGTTGGCAATGACAGTAACACAGACCAGGGAAAATACTGGCTGACAGTCCAGATGGTTTGACGCAGCAACTGGTGACGAAGCGGGGGGACATCAGGAGTCTCATCCCCACTGGGTATGACTCAGCACAAAGTTACAGACCTCTCCTTTAGTAGTTTCTCTCACGAAAGTCTTGAATATCCAATGGCACAATTATACCACACCTCAAGCTTCAGCCAGCCGCTCTGAGTGACATTCAATTACTGCAAGCCCTTTGGTGCTGTTCTCAAATTGTCTTCCTTGGACGACAACATTCTCATTTCCATATGAAATTATCCCATCATTTCTCCTGGCAACTTGATGTGTTTTTCTTTTTTCTTTTTTCTTTTTACACATTCCCAATTTTCCCCAAACAGACTTATTTGAGCTGAGCGGGGGTCCAGGGGAGAGGTTAAGGCGACTGCTAGAGCTTTTCAAACTTCACACGTTTGGATGAAGGGGTTTCTGTTAGTCTAAGTGAGATCAACAAGCAGCTCTGCTTTACACTGATGGGAAAAGAAAATCACTCCAACGCCACTCTGCATTCTGGAGATAACAGAGTTTTTACAGAAAAAGACAGCGGGAGGCCGCTTCGCTCAGAAAAAGAGCTCTGTGGGCAGAGGGAGGGGAGGGGGTTTTGATGGGTGCGAGTCAGCAGCCATCTGGAAAAACAACAAGAGCAAGGTCAGAGGCTGCATCAGCATCCAACACTACGATATGGTGTGTGTATGTTTCCAGTGTTGTGTGCAGATGCTTGTGTGTGTGTGTGTGTGTGTGTGTGTGTGTGTGTGTGTGTGTGTGTGTGTGTGTGTGTGTGTGTGTGTGTGTGTGTGTGTGTGTGTGTGTGTGTGTGTGTGTGTGTGTGTGTGTTTGAGGGGGGGGGGGGCTTCAAAAAGGTGTGTGACAGTTTTCAACACAGGAAGCCCAGTGCTTTGCATCAAAGTGGCTGAGAGGACACTGTTGCTAGGTAACCGACAAAAAAACTCTTAAAAATTATAAGATGAATTTGTGTTTGTTTGACACAATGCTGAGGAACTAGAAAAGACCAGCGACACCTAAGTTGATCCTCTTTTAAATATATGTTTATTCATTTATTTATTTATGCAGCTGTAGTTAAAGTAAAGGGAGAGATTCAACCAATTAGATTCCACTGCATTCATTGAACAACTAAGCAAATTAATGAAGCAAATTATTGTTGTACGTTTTTAAATTCAGAATGAAAAAAGAAACAGGTGTGTTCATGTTTTACTCATCAGTTATTAAGGTTTCTGTTACTTAATCATCATTTTTTTTGCTTTGTCTCATTAAATAACTCATGTTCTTTCACCAGTTACCACTTCTATACATTACCACAGCACTCAACTACTGGTGGCCACTGTGCACCTTCACAAGATATGTAGGTTAAATGTCTTTCTCATGGGCACCTTGACTGTAATTACAGAGGAAGAGAGCACATTAACTGTCACCGTCAGTCTGAGGGCCAGAGCCACTGCTTTTAGTCACAAACCCACTTCCTTTTTTTCTGCCTATGCTCCTCAGCGTTGGTCTGGTGGACCTCTCTGATGTTAAACAACTGTACCGTCACAGTTTTTCGTGTTTGTTAAACCACATTTATCCAACTGAAGTCACTTTTTCAAAACACATTCCCCACTAACAACAGAGTTGGTGGTCAAACAGTTTTCAAACATTAATCAATGGGCAACAAACGAAACACAGCGATCAGAATGAACCAATTCTAGATATAACATGTAACACATTGATTTTGTTCCTGCATCAGGACACTCTGTGTATCTCAGGTTGTCAGTGACATTTAAGAGCTTAGAGGAGAAAAAAGTTTCTGGTCCTATAGGCTCAAGTCTGACCCATATGGGCAGATTCTGTGTGTTAGGCTGGAGGCTAAGATTTTGTGTTGATCAGGTTTGGACCATGAAACCAGTAGTACACCACATCATGGGCACGATAATATATCTGGGATTTTTTCTTTCCCAAAGAATCAATGTAATATTTAATTGTACTAAGGGACCGTTCGTTATTTATGGAATGGGCCACCGGAGGAAAATGGGGGGGGGGGGGAGCTGATGTGTGCGGGGGGAGCTGATGTGTGCGGTCTCCTTTTTTTGCTTTTCATGTCCACATTTTTGAGGCCAGCACCTATTGAACTGGATGTGCGCGACCGTGTCTACTCTTTGTCTGGAGGACACTGCAATGCCCGCAAAAAACAAAAACGGGTCATTTCAAAGCTGCAAGCACTGATGACAATGAGAGCAACGGCCCCCAAATCACAACGTTATTTTATATTGCTCTGGTCCGCCCTGAGTGGGTTTCAAACCCGGGTCTCCCGCACCACAGGCGACGATGCTAACCGCTTCGCCAAGAACTAAATGAGGACTTTGCACACGGGTTAGCAGGTCTTTTATGGGTGAGTGAGTTTAACTTCAGACTTCAGGCTATGAGCAGCACGTACGTTCACGTTGCTTTCGTGAATTTTAAACAAACAGACGCCCCCTTGGTTTTAGCTTCCAGCAGTTTAGCGGCTAATTCAACTGCAGTGATGGATACCTGTACCGGAGACAACTTCATGAACTACATTTGAGGAATAAACAGCAGCTTTTACCTGACGAGAGACCGACGCCTGAGCTACGGTAGCTAACAGTTAGCAGGTTTTATCTACTTTCTCTCTCTCTCTCTTTCTTACACACGCAGGCACACACACACACAGCTGCTGCTGCTTGTCTGTCATATCTGTCGTAAACCTTGTAATAATACGTTGTTGTTGAGTACAGTTCACGTTATTGTTGCTTCGGTTTGAGTGTGGATTAATTATTAATGGTTTGTTGTGTAATGTGAGCTGGTCCAAAATCACGATTCTGTTATTGATGAGTTGGTTTAATAACAGCTGATGAATGACATTGTGATGAGAAGGTGTTGCAGTTGCACACATGGTTGTCAAAATGAAATAATGTATGTCACGTGCTACGTGATGCGATGTCACGTGTCGATGGCTGGGGGGGGGTCATGTATCTTTTGATAAGGCTTAATGCAGGGTCATGTTCAAATTTACTGACTCTGACAGGGGGTCATGTAAAAAAACAAAAAGTCCCGTGAATCCCTCCGGTGGCACTGATGATAAATAACGAACAGTCCCTAATCATCGGATTTTTCCATGGGATTCTTTTTTCGTCTTTTCAAATTCAAACATGCTGAACTCTTCCTGAAAAGGAAACTTTTTTGTGGAAAAGAACCAAATGAAGAGCTCAAATACTACATGACATTAAATCCATTCGATCTATAGGCTCTTAAGTGGCATACCCCCCCTGCCAGTCTACACACCTATTGCCAGGCAACCAGCATCCAGTAGGGATGTCTGGTCATTTAGCTGGTGATGATACCTTTCATCTCCAAGCAGAGAAGAATTCCATCTCAGCTGGAGCAGTGTACGCAGGGAGGAACAGCATCATTATACAGGGCTGTGCTGTAAACTATTTATTCACAAGGCCAAATCATTGTGTGTATGTCCCAAATGATGACATACACAGTCACACCAGGCAGCTCTCTCTCTCTCTCTCTCTCTTCCTCATCTGTCTTCTCAGTCTTTCTGTCTTCTCCGAGATTTCTCTCCCACGGGAGACCAATAAAAATGACTTTGCCTTTGACTTTCTTAGTGCATCACACATTATGATGAGGTGTTCTATGTTGAATGGGCTGGTAATTATAGTTACAATTAAATCTGTTAATAAATCAAAAAATTTGGACTAATTTAGGCAATTCTGAATAATGAGAGACAAGATAGGAAGACAACAAGAACATTGGCATTACAATGTCTGTTTGGCCTTAGCTGAGGTTTTAACTCACAACCTGAGACACCAAGAACTAGCTCCTTACTCATTGAGCTGATTGGCTGGTAGGGAATCCTGGTGTGTGGCTTCACAAATGGACTCAGTCAGCTGCCAGGCAGCAGTTGTCAAGGGAGATTTAAAAAATTGTCAAAATGTCAAAAAAAATTCTGTTATCAAGACAAAAATCTGATAATACATACAGTATTGCATCTTGACAGCATGGAAATGTGATTTGTTTTTAACGATACATGTTTCCTTCATAAGGGATAACGATATCCTAACGATATCCTAAGGGATAACGATATCATAACGATACATGTTTCCTTCGTAAGGGAAAATGTCCTTGATAAGGGAAAATGAACCTTGACTTGACCTGGTGGCGCTGCTCTGCGAGCGACCCGGACTCTGGTGCTACGGCCGGCTGCTCTTTGTTTGTTTGTTTGTTTGTTTTTAAGTAAGTTTTGCTCGTCTCACTGATTGTGTGAGTGTGTACGATAGTTCTGAGGAACACCATGGCGTTATTTGCACAAGGATTGTTATTGTCACTGATTGTTTGGGAACTCCTGCGGGCGTGCCAAACATTTCCATGTGTGGAAGGTGGACTGCCACTCATCTACTCCAGAGACACGCTGTTGTCTCTCCGCTACACAGGAACAACATCGCCGCCCGCTGATTTGCCCAACCTGCCCGGAGTATCTACAGTGCCGCCGTCTCACAGGAAACTACGGAAGAGAGGCCGACGCGGGGGGATCCGACAGCGTCTCCGGCGGAGAGGCAGCAGGCCTCCGCTGCCCGGCATGATCCTCAGCAACACTCGCTCTCTCAGGTGCAAAATGGACGAGCTCCGCACCAACACGAGGGTATGTTATGAATACCGCGAGGCGGGCTTGCTGGTGTTTACTGAGACCTGGCTTCATGAAGACATTCCCAACTCCCTGATCGAGCTGGAGGGTTTTTCTCTGGTTCGTGCTGACAGGAACGGAAACTCGGGGAAAAGTCGAGGTGGAGGTATCTGCGTGTTTGTGAATGACAGCTGGTGCAGAAACTGCTCCGTGAGAGAGACTGTATGCAGCCCAGATGTTGAACTGCTGTGCATTTCTCTAAGGCCCTTTTACCTCCCAAGGGAGTTTGGTAACATTGTTATCTGCTCAGTGTATGTGCCCCCCAGTGGTAACGCGGCCCGGGCTGCAGCACGTATTGCAGACTGTGTACACAATCAACTGCAGCGCACCCCGGGAGCCCCGGTTTTCATTCTGGGGGATGTTAACCACTGCAAACTGGAGGCGACCCTTCCTGGATTTGAACAATATGTTAAGTGTGGCACTCGAGACAGCAAAGTGTTGGACAAATGCTATGGAAATATAAAGAATGCATACAGTGCCAGACCAAAGCCCCCCCTGTCTAACTCAGACCATAACACAGTCCACCTGATACCCACCTATAAGACGGTTTTAAAGAGCAGCAAACCACTAACCAAGACTGTGACTGTATGGTCTAAGGACAGTATAGAGACACTGAAGGGCTCGTTCCTCTGTACGGACTGGGACATTTTTCATGGTTTAGGTATTGATGAAGCCACAGACACAATTACAGAGTATATTAAGTTTTGTGTGGATTGTGTGGTTACTAAGAAGGTTATCACAATCTATCCTAACAATAAGCCATACATCACCAAGGAGCTAAAGGACTGTATCAACCGGAAGAAATTAGCTTTTAGGAATCAGGACAGAATGGGGTTAAAATCAGTGCAAAGGGAACTTAATCAGTCTTTAAGGGAAGCAAGAAGAAAACACAGGGATGTTATTGAAGAGAATTTTGCCTCTATGGACTCTAAGAAACTCTGGGTCTCCATCAAAGCTGCTACTAACATGACAACACACAGGAAGTGCCTCACAACAACATGTAATGAGCTGAGCAAAGCTAATGAACTTAACAATTTCTTTCTCAGATTTGATACACATGATTTTTCTCTGGAATGCAATACTGTACTGCAGTCAATTACAACTGACCCCTGTTCAAGGTTAGTAGTTGACCCTTTCCAAATTCAGTCACTTTTCAGCCACGTATGTAAAAAGAAGTCTGCAGGCCCCGATGGCATCTCTGCTTTCCTATTGAACACCTTTGCAGCAGAGCTAACCCCAGCATGGTGCCCTGTTTTCCAGAAATCTGCAGACTCTCATTTAGTTCCTGCCCTCTGGAAAAGAGCTACCATTGTTCCCATCCCAAAAAAATCTTGTCCCACAGAAAATAATGATTTTAGACCGGTGGCTTTAACTTCTATTGTCATGAAATGTTTTGAAAAATATATGGTATCCATGCTTAAATGTGACGTTAAATCAGAACTAGACCCACTACAGTTTGCCTATAGGCAGGGGAGGAGCACAGACGATGCAATTAACAGCATCACCCATCTGACTCTCAGGCACCTGGAAGATCCCAAGGCCTATGCACGCCTTTTGTTTGTTGATTTTAGCTCAGCTTTTAACACACTGCAGCCTCATCTGCTCCTACAGAAACTGACCCAGATGAATGTTAATCCCTTTATTATTAAATGGTTTTATTCTTTTTTAACAGATAGAACCCAAAATGTCAGAATTAACGACTCAATCTCTGAATTCAAATGCATTAATACAGGTGCACCACAGGGCTGCGTAAGTTCACCGGTCCTGTTTACACTGTATACAAATGACTGCACTAACTCTCTTCCCGGCAACATGTTTTTTAAATTTTCAGACGACACAGCCATTCTCAGCCTGCTCCACCAGAACTCAGACCCCTCATCATACTTCACAGAAGTGAACAATTTTGTTCAGTGGTGTGATGAGAACTATCTCATTATCAACACAAAAAAAACTGAGGAGATGGTGCTGGACCCCCGGTCAGTGGGGGATCATACCCCACTGGCCATACATGGGGAGGAAATTAAACAGGTCACATCCTACAGGTACCTGGGCATCCAGATGGATAACCTCTTCAGCTGGAGTGATCATGTTGATTTGGTCTGTTGTCGCTTACAGCAAAGGCTGTATTTTTTACGTAGGCTGAGGGTGTTTGGGGTCAGTCAAAACATTATGTTTCTTTTTTATCAGGCAGTAATAGAGAGCGTTATTAGATATGGCATAACAGCATGGTATGGTAACCTCTCTGCACAGTCTAAAGCCAAGCTGCAGCGCCTGGTCTATACGGCTATGAAGGTGATGGGGAGGACTGACAAACCCTCCCTCCAGTCCATCTACGAGCAGTCTGTAGTCTGGCAGGCACGGAGGGTTTTGTCAGACCCGTCCCACATCCTTCTGGAAAACTACGAGCTCTTGCCTTCCGGTAGAAGGTATAGACTCCCTAAATGCAGACTGAATCGTTTTAAATTCTCTTTTGTACCCACCTCCATCAAACTTTTAAACAGCTCTGTAGATGGTGTACGCTGAGGCCTGGGAGGTGTGCAATAACTCTTGTTTTTATTTTTTTATCTGGGAGATGTGCAATAACTGATGCTTGTTTGTCTGTTTGTTTGTTTACTTTTTAATCTTGTTAACCCTTGACTGGGTGTGTCATGAGTGTGTGTGTACATGTCAACTGTCATTTATGTATTTTATGTATATTAAGGCAGCTTTTTTACCATGCACTGAGTCCACAACAAATTTCCCCTGTGGGACATTAAAGTTTATTCTATTCTATTCTAAAATGTCATGTTTAGAACTGTCATTCTCACATTGACTGCAGTTGTTCCCGAGCAGATTTCAAAATGTTTTCAAAAATTCAGTTTTTGAGAAAGAATTTTGATATATGCCAAACTTCATCAACCACGACACCAAAAAATCTTTCAGGAAGATTGAAAATGTATTTAACAAGAATTGGCTGGTATATGTTTACAGTACTGTTTACAGTTACATGTTTTCATGCACTGTTGTCTAAATGTTTCAAATATCAAAAAGCCAGATGGTAACTTTGTGTAGGACAGTCTGAAGATGCTGGGGAGCAAATTTAGTGTCAATTGAGTAAAAATTGTGGGACAAGAAAGGTTTAATAAGTTTTACAGTTTTTTTGGGAAAAAACAGAGTGATGAACTTCATAATTTGTACTGAGGTTAAATGTACAGAAGTTTCTAAAGTATTGGGACTACATTTTGGTGAAAGTTGCAAAACTGTAGCATGTACTGTTGGTTTGGTAGGGACCCACAATGTGCAATTCAATGTTTTGCCCAAGGACACTTTGACAGGACTTGTACTGGACCAGAAGTTGCAGAGATCAAACCACAGACCTGTTCAACCTCCAGAGCCATAACCTCCTGCTGTCTCCTTCATGTCAGTCAGTGTTTTTGAAAGGTTGACAAAGAAAAATCAGTCAAACGTATTTAACTTCTTCAGTGGCAGAGGATCAATCAAAGGACCTTTTAACCTTTTAAAGGTTAAATGCAGCTGATAAAGGTCAGTGTTCAAAGCTTAGTGGAGACATTTAGAGTCTGAGACTGCCACCGATCGATAGATTGGATTCATTCTTAGCATTCTTAATCAGTCTGTACAGTAATTACATTGTGATTTGTAGGTTTATTTAATAGCGTATAAGAAAGTATGGGGAAAAACATCCAGATTTCAATTACACGTAACTCATCTTAAGAATCTTATATGATTACCTACATGAGTGGGTCATCAGTACAGGGTATTGTTTAAAGGCTGACATTTTCATTTTTCATTCCTATTTTTGGCCCCATACTAACACTGGGCAGGGCCTCCCTTTCTCCCCCCACCAGTCTGATCTATGCTGACATGATCACATCATTTCTGCAGATTCGTTGGCTTCAGATTCACGCTGTCAATTTCCTGATCTAAAGGTGGACTCATGTCTGGAAACTTCAAAGGAAGTTCACTGAACTCATTGTCATAATCATGTTGCATTAAGCACCCATTATGGGGTGGCAAACTGTTGCCATAAAGAGATGAACATGGTCAGCAGCAGTACTCAGACAGTCTGTCGCATTCAAAGGGTGATGGATTCACAATAAAGGGTTGAAACTACAGTACACCCCACACCATTATACCAGCAGCAGCAGCCTGGACTGTTGACACAAGGCGAGTTGAGTCCATTGATCCATGCTCTTAACACTAAACGCTGACTCTTCATCTGCTGCCACAGCAGAAATCCACATTCATCAGAACAGGCTTTGTTTTTTGTTTTTTTTACTTTTAGTTAGTCTTCAGTTTTCAAGTCAGTTATTGTCCTAAATCTGTATGTGTTCGTACCCCTCCCCCCATTCTGTTACTTGACTGCACAGAAGCTCCTGACCTGGATATGCATATTTCATGCATTATACTGCTGCCACATGATTGGGTGACTGAATAACTTCATAAATAAGCAGGTGAATGGCTGTTCCTACACTACAAGAGTCAGTGTGTTTACTTAAAGCAGAAGTAAGCGATCCGGTGGTTTTGGCTAACTTCCTGTCAGCAGATGGAGTTAGCAGTCCCCGCCCTCGTCCCTACGTCACCACATTCACGCGCATCCCTTGGCTGCACACACAGAGAGGACCGCCCCTTTATGCCGTTCTCTCTCCTCATTGGATAAAGGTTGTAGGATACAAGGAAAGTTTTCTCCTCGGCTTACAGCAGAGCAGAGTGACTGACAGACCCGTGTTTCAGACCAAACACTCTATAGAAGTGATTGCTGTCGGAAGACAGAACTATTTAAGACTGATATTAACACAAACATTCCGCTCACTTCTGCTTTCAATCCACTATAGTTGTTGACAGAAAGCATCATTATTAATCAAAATGAAACTGTGAGGACTAACACGATTTTCTCCTCCAGACACACAGAGAATTTCCAGCTATGTTCAAATCGCTTTGGATGCAACTGAGCTGAGCTGTAATTTTTTGTTGGTGACAGGAGCACAGTGTGAAGCTAATGAACAAATCTAATGATGCTTCTTTGCTCCTGGATTCAGTGAAGTTAATGGAACAATCTGCCTGCGAAGAAGCTTCCACTTTCATCTAAATCCTCACAGTGTGACACAACTGATTTCTCCTCTAATTTACTTAGCAAAAATCTCAAAATATGTTCCTTAGGTTATGATTTATAACTAAATATGATCATCTACATGCAAATGAAAACTGATGAAAGATTACACAGGCTCAATTTGTTTTAACACACATTTTTTTCCAGAGCATTCAGCAGGTTCCACAATGATGTCTGGGTGTGTGTGACATTCAGTGGATAAAAGAAAGGTCAGAGAGCTTTTTGAAGATAAGATCAATGAATTGCGGGTACACCAGTTCATAAAAGTATAATGCACAGCATGGAACTATAAAGACACAAAAAACAAGAAATTATATTAACCACTGTCTTTTGAACTGTGCCAAAGTTATTCTGATGCTCAGGTCTGTGGCCAAGATTTAAAAAAATAGTGAGGTCATGAACTCAGATTATATCAGACATTTCCCTTAAGGCACTCCACAGAGTAAGGTCAAGGCCTAGCAATATTACAGAGCGAGACCAGATCCCACCATGAGCATTTATCTGGGAGAGAAATACAGTACCTCTGTACTGAAAAAAAATCCAACAGAATAAGTCTGTAAGCAGAGAAATAGGAGACAAGACAGACCAGGAACAGCTGTGCTCTAGTCAAACCATGATCCAGAGGGTGTCCATCTTCCAGGACCCAAACTTGGAGCTGATTCCAGACACATATTGATTTTGACAGTATCCCTGAATAATGAAGCTACCTGTTGTTACCTTGTTTTACAGCATAATATCATGGCTAGTATTGGATACTGTTAAAATACTGTTTTCTCCACCTTAACTGATCATTCCAATCTTAACCAAGGAACACAGTTACAGTACATAATCAGTCACAGTACAGTACATGTCCGCAGTTTGTTGCAGTAACATTAATGTGGAATGTGATCCTCTGAAGGTTCCATGCTGTGGACAGGTGGAGTAAAAGAGTGGAGTGAGGGCGTGAGGCGAGGGTTGTTGTCGAGTAATGAAGAGAGGTGCTGTGAAATGAATCTCATATAGCATTCAGAAACAGCATATCTAAATCAACAAAGGCTGCAGTATCCAGGCAAAATAGCGTTTTCTGACAGACTAATTGTAACAGAATGTTTTTCATCATACATCATTTCTATGAGGTGTCCAGAACAACATACTAAAAGTCCTAAGAAATCCTAGTTGGGGAAATATGTTTAATTCTCATCAATCCAAGATTGATTTACTATAAATAACCACGCTATGAGATAATAAGGGAATGTTACCAGACAGAGTTGTTTTTGAGGCGAATGCAGAGACTGCTTGCTGAAAAACTGTCCCCGACGGGAACGCGTATCGGTTTTGCATGAATTTACCTCTAAAACCACTCGTAACAATGTAACATTCCCTTATCTCATAGCGTGGTGAATATGCAGGTCACAACTTTCACGTTGTGGAGTTGTTGGATTGTGTATTTGATGAGTTTGATGAGGGAAACCAAGAAATCCCATGAGCCTCTGTAGCGTAGCTCTGAGCAGCTCACACCTCTGCTCTGCCGTTCTAAAAATAGCTTGCACCGACAATTAAAGGTAACAAACCTACTGCTAAAATAGGGATTAAGGCAATGGGCCAATTTGCCAAAATGTTGAACTATCCCTTTAAGGACTGAAAAGACAATGGTCAGTCAACGTGTTGCTGTTCTTTGGCAGCATCTGGTGGCCTCCCATCATGCAGTCCTGCCTTATAATGCTGTAAATGAGTGATTGAATGAATAATTGTCCGTGTGAAGGACTGATTGTTGGGGATAGCAAAGGGCCAACAGCCTCCAACTGTTTTTCCCTTGTGTGAACTTTATTGTTTGGGCCAAAAAGTGTATTTGTAGCTGTGAGTGACAAATGGAAATAGAAAAGGAGCTGAGAAAGAATGCCAGTAGAGGAAAGTGAGAAGTGTATTGTGTCAGTAACCCTGTTTGAATTTAATTGAAAAAACAGGCTGATGGAGGTAGACAGCGAGAGGCAGAGAGAGACCCAGAGAAAGTGAGCCGGATGTAAACAACCACCTACAGCGATGCTGAATTACCCCACTGCCTCTCTGAGAGCCTCTGTCCCTCGGATGCATGTGTTCGCACGGGGGGAAACTGGCTAGCGGAAAACAAACAAAGACAGAGATTGAGAACGACAGCATGGGAGCAAAGAACAGAAAGAGTGAGGTGGGGGGGGGGGGGCTGAAAACAACCATGAGGCATAACAAGGGATGGCACTGCCACAACATCCTGAGCATATGCTGGGACCATTAGAATATAAACCAGGTCCTGTGCACACTGGGATTTGTACCTTCTGACCCTTGCATTGTGCAGAGAGGCGTGGATCTGCTGTAGGATTGCCTCCTCTGGGAATACCGCCTCTAAAGAACAGATCAGAGGAAAATATTCACTCTGAATAACAAGCGATGTATGTAAGGGAGGGCAAATATGAAGGTACATGGATGGTATAGCTGATGCACACACATGCCGACACAGAGGAGCTGGAGGAGCCAGCCACAGCTATACATTCTTTTGATGTGTCTGATATGATGCCCTCAAAGGCACAGCCATGGGGGTGAGCCAGAGATACAGCAACAACAAAGGAAGAGAACGTGGAGTACAGATGGAGTGGAAGGAGACAGAAGCACGCAGGAAAGACGGAGGATGAAGGCACAAGTACAAAGGGATTAACCTCTGCATATCTGAGCTATGAAAGCAACCTCTGAGTTGTGCTGCTGAGTCTTCATGATATTGTGAGAACATGAGGAGCAGCTCTCTGCATCAGCTCATCAACAGGCAATTGGTTTCAAATCTGAATGTTTGAGCACAAAAGATAGACAGGTATTTTATCTGCAAAGAAATATAGAAGATATAGAAATAGAGCTGAGAAAGTCTTTGGAGGTTAGTGTGGACTGTGGGAACAAACTCTACACACTTAATGAAGTACATACTTTATATGCAGCTGTGCGAATACTTTCAGCCGTTCCTTATGCCCTTCCTTGTTTACTTTTACTACCTTGTTTTCTCTTAAAGGGATAGTAGCATTTTTTAAAAGTGGGGTTGAATGATCTACAAATAGCCCCTAAGTACTTTAATTGCAGTAGAAGACTCTCTGCACTCCTCCCGTTAGCAACGCCAGCCCATAATAGCCCTGCCCAGAGATTTACAACATACACTGTTGTGAATGGACCCAAAGAAACGGCCTATTTTCACGGCCTAAAAGAGGTTTTACATGAAAAAAAAATACACAGTTCCATTGTTCGCTCTAATATAATTTTTTTTAATATAAGTTTTTATTTGGACCTAACCAACTCACGTATCCCTCCGCCCAGGGTTAGCGCCCGCCGATCAGCAGTTGGTTGGATCCCAATAAAAACTACGTTTTACCTGCATTTTGAGGGGCTGGAAAAAATTATATTACAGTGAACAATGGAACTTTTTTTTTTAGGTAAAACCTCTTTTAGGCCACGAAAATAGGCCGTTTCTTTGTACAATGTATGTTGTAAATCTCTGGGCAGGGCTATGGGCTGGCGTTGCTAACGGGAGGAGTGCAGAGAGTCTGCTAGTGGAATTAAAGTACTTAGGGGCTATTTGTAGATCATACAACCCCACTTTTAAAAAAAATGCTACTATCCCTTTAAGAGAAAACAAGGTAGTAAAAGTAAACAAGGAAGGGCATAAGGAACGGCTGAAAGTATTCGCACAGCTGCATATAAAGTATGTACTTCATTAAGTGTGTAGAGTTTGTTCCCACAGTCCACACTAACCTCCAAAGACTTTCTCAGCTCTATTTCTGGTTAAGAGTTTGAAAAGCACCACAGGCAGTCGTCCATACCCCTCAGAAACTCTGGGACTGAGCTGAGCACAGATATATGTGATTGAATGGATGTGATTCCACAGATATAATACCTGGATCATCAGAAACTTGGTGAGAAGACTCTTTTCAGGTTCCAGGAATCCCTGACGGTATGGAGGAATGAAAACCAGGAATGTCCATGAAAGGGCTCTAGCATGACAGGACTATACCCAGAGTTTTGCTGCAGATCTTGGAGACAGTCCTTCACCTCCACCTTTTGGCTCTGGGATGTAGATTTGTTGAGCAGGATTACATCCAGTACAGTTAAAATGCTGGATACACACGGTGACAGCTGAGTGCTAAACTGAGCTGGAGGAGGGGGTTATACCAGTTTCCTCCAGCTGCTTCTCATGTCTTGTCATTGGACTCCATTGTGATGCTAATATGATGAATATGATGCCTTTACCTTTTTCAGAATGTTCCAACCCAGAACGTGATGTGGAGGTTGAGATTACACCAAGGTTGCTGGTGTTAGTAGTTCTTATGTAGTATTACTCTGGCCTTACCTCTGAAACTGACTGAGCCATCAGGCTGTAGCTACTATCTGTTCACTATGAACAAGAAACTGGTTCAACAAAAGCAAATCCAGCACAAACATATATGGTTGTTATCTGTTCAGCAGTTCAATACACACCCCTCTCTTTGTGTGGGAAGTGTGAAGACTTACTCAACTGCCAACAAGTCTCAACGGTGAAAACCAGGACTCGCTTTAATCCCAGCCTCAATGATTTCAGTATAGCTTCCAAAGCCAAGACTCAATCTGGTTAGTGAGCTAGTGTAAGATAATATGTCTGACTGGCTCTCCTTATCTGACCCCAGATCTGGACTTATTTCCAGAGGGAAAGCTGTTTGACTTTGTCTTCTCCTCCTCGTTTCTGTATTTAACTGGGTTTATTGTATTTCATTATTTTTTTTGTATGTACAGTATGCTTTATCTTTAACATGTTCTGATAATGACTGTATGAAAGATATTCAGAGAAATCTCTACTCAGTCTCATCCACAGTCCTCATTGCCACCATGATACTCTGGTATTGTCTGTTAAGATTCTGACAAGAGCCAGAAACCACCAGGAAACAAAGGCTACAATCAATTGTTCAATACAATATGTGCCATTCTTCCAAACAAAGAAGAAAAAACCTTTCAGTATTTTGCCCAATGGATTCAAAATTCAATATATAGGGATATAGGAATAACTTGAATGCATCATGCCTCAATCTAAAAAAAAAAAAGTAATTTGGCAACCACATGGCTCCGGTTTTCGAAACCCCAACCTGTTCCCATGGAGGCACCCCCACCCCACCCCACCCCACCCCAGATTTGCTCTAGTAACGCCACTTACCACTTGAACAAAAAAAATCTTCCTTTTCTTGCAACGATTCCCTCTGAGTCTGTTCCTTCTCAACATCCTTTACAACATGTTCAACCAACCAAATTCAGAGGTGGTCTTAGCTCTCTATCACGCACACACACGCACAACAACATTGACAACAGACCATGCATTGGTTGACTAAAATCAAAAATGTTTACCCATTTATTTACAACAGGTCAGTTGTCAAAGCTAATTTCTACATGCATCACAACTGTGATTGGATCTCCCTCCTCCAATTAAGATGCAATTGAACACCACATAAACACCACCTCCAAATATGGTCTGAGTGATCGGATCTCAAGTGTGTCCTCAATGTGTCATGGCTTTGTTCACACCTGTACATGGAGCTGACCACTTGTGATCGATGTTACAGTAATACCAGGTCCAAACAGGGCCTTAGTGCCCCCTTGTGGAAAGGAGGGGATACACATTTGCATTCTGGGGCAGTCCTGAGATCACTCCTGTTTTTATTTCTCCTCACATCAGAAACTGACACTGGGATGAGTATTAGCATCTCTAATGTCCACAGGCCTGAGCTGATCTTGTCTGGAGTTACTCCATCTTAATGCTGGCATGTCTCTCTTTGCTTTCCTCCCCCTCTCTCTTGGCTGACTCTCCAAATGTTGTACCCACCAAATGAGGATACTTCTATTCAAATGACAGCAGTTTTTTATGCAACTGTAAAAACACAAACGAGTGTCAAGTGAACACAGGCCTCTGTGTTGGCAGCTACATTTATTCTGGGCTTACCTCCCCGCTGCGCATAAAGAATAAATACTCCAGCCATATATAGTCCATTGGGCTCTCTCCACAAAAGACATGACTGGAGTAATTGAGTACACAACTCAGGCTGTGAGTTTTTTCGATACTCAACATGAGATGTGCAGCCTATTCAAACTAAATACTACTCACAGCCACTTGTGCACAGAACCGACAAACGTCTGTGTGTTATCATGGAGTGGATCCTGAGAATAGTGGCTCTCACCTCAGATATCGAATTATCAAATCCCTTTTCATTTCCTGCCTCAGTCCCTCCTCCAGACATGTCCTTGATGAGTGCCCCTTCAAAATCTAATACATTTGGCAACATTTTTTGGAAACACAGAACAATTAGTTTTGTTTGGTTGTTTTTTTTTCGTTCTCTAATCCTCTTGCTTTCGTCAAAGGGAGGAATCAGATGTTATTGTCAAATTCTGTTTCCCCCGTGGGTGGGCTAAAAAACCAACAAACAGAAAAACAAATAAAAACCATCCCACTCATTCAGTCAGCCGCTGCCATGTCTTGTGTTACACGGTCGTTTGTTGAATCCAAGCCCTCTTATCAAATGTCATTCAGATATAATTATGAGACGCCTCTAAACTGTGAGTGGATCCATCGCCTTATTGAATGCAACGTGCTACTGATCGTACTGTATGTCTGTCACATTCCTCATCTTGTAATTGATGTTCATGGTTAAAGTTATGCAAGAGAAATGCTGCTAATCCTCTTATCTCACAAATGGTAGGATTTGTATGTTGGCTTGCTAAACCCCCCCCAACCCCCCGATAGGAGAAGTGTTGGTCACATCCAATTATGCCATTCATGCTCCCCGTTTGAGTTCATCACCACACCACCCAACTCCTACACTCACCTTTCACCTCCTGCTCGCTTTCAGAGCCGCGTCAATATCACGCCTCCGCTCTCTTACACTGTAATATCAAGCGGTCTGGTGGGAGTGTTGCAACTCATTCTTAGGCTGTTTAGAGACTGATTGAATTGTGATGATTCAATTTTGGGTCATTTAGGTAAACAGAGTTTCCTGAATCAGTAGTGCCTAACCATGCACAGTCTAGAATGTCCGTCCAATAAGCATTTATCCCCATTATGTAATAAATGTAGTGCAAACACCACAATGTATGTATGTATGTATGTATGTATGTATGTATGTATGTATGTATGTATGTATGTATGTATGTATGTATGTATGTATGTATGTATGTATGTATGTTATCAGTCTCATATCAGAAGCCTTGACTTCTTGATTCCAGTCTCTACTTCAAAAGAACAGAACAGGACAATGAAAAAGTGTAGATTTATTAACTAAACTACTACTACTACATAGTAAACACAGTTTCTAATAATCATCTAAAAATGTGATTTAATTCTTAATGAGCATACCTAATGACCAATGACTGATCCCCATTAGGTTTATTTCAAATAGGGCCTCTTTAGGGAGGGTTCCAATGGCAATGTCATTGCATATTTTCAATTGGTTGTTGAGAGAGCTTCATTTTGAGTCATTGCTGTGAAGTCGATCCTTAGAGGTGCAGCTAATAGCCTTCCCTGTTCACAAGCAGTGCCTAAGGCCAAACGGATGGTTTAACATTATTTTTCATGTTTTAAGACACTCACTGCTCCCACCGCAATATATTTTCATTTAGGGTGTTGATATAATGGAAACATGACCTCCACAGGACCCTTCCAGTTCAGTCATACTGTACATTACAATATAATACACGTACACTCAAAGTGACCTTGCTCATGTTGCAGCCCACTCTTTGTGTGAGGTTTTTCTGTAAGTGTTCGACATGGCTCTGTGGTGATCAGCAGGGGAGACCTGGGCTTTATTTTCTACCCAATAATCACCTCCCACTGGTGTCATTACTGAAGGCAGCAGAGAAACTGCTATCTGCTATTTTCTATCTGGTTATTTTCTCTCATTCCTCTGCTGCTGCTCCTCTCTCTCTCTCTCTCTGATTGGTCCACCTATCTATCTAACCACCTGTCTATCCATCAATCTATCTGTGATCTCTCACTTGGCTGCCCCTCATTCTCCTTCACCATGTCTCCACATCAATACCGCTCTGTCTCTTACAATCCTTTTCTTCCAATTCTTCCACCTCCAGCAGTACACCATATACCGCTCCTATGTGTGCCTTCCAAGAAATGCTGATGGTACGTTTCTGCAGTGGCTTTCATCTGTGAAAAATCCCACTGGTCATCCAATCGCTCACAGTAGCTAAAAGGGCAAAGAATCCCCTGCTGGTGGCTTGATGACATATTTTTGATAAAGAGCAAAGAGGCAGTTCCCTGGTACAATTCAAGGGAATACATGACACAAAACCTTGTAGTGAAATTCCATGTAACCTAAGTGCAGATAAAGCGTATAAAGAGCATTTATCCATCAATGTCTCTCTCCATCCGGCTCACTGGGGGACCACCTCTCTTTTCCACTGCCAGCCTTTTATGTGTTTTACTACATCAGCAGGGTTGTCTACCTGAATCCATTGCAGTTTAAGGTTCTCTCACCAAAATGAAAGAGGTGATACAAAGGTGTCTGTTGAAGTTTGTGAAAATAGTAAGGGCAACATATGAAAATCTGGGAACTAAATCCTTACCAAGAAATTTCTTGGTAAGGATTAGTTCCCAGATTGGTCAAATATCTGCTAAAATGCCCTTACTAAAAATGGAAAGGTTTTTTATGTAAATATCTAGAAATTAAATATTAAGATTTGTAATATGAAGTGCACAGTGTAAAACATTTGTTGGGCTATTGTACCAAAAGAAAAAAACTGCACCAGGTGTTTGGTTCTAAACCTGCAATAAACTAATCACATTGCCACGTCCCGTTCCCTTTAAAAGCCAAGTGTGTGACTATTTTATACAGGAATTAGATTCTAATCATGATGAGTCCACTACATGTTTCACCAGTTCTGTGCATCACTTTAAAACACAAATTATAAGATCTCTTTTATGTGATATTATGATGACACATGTAAATTACACAAAGAGTGCTGCTCTACTAGGTGAGCCACATGTTACAGTAGTCTCAACTTGTCAAAATTATGTATTCAGTCTTTCAAAATTGTTCGGCCGTAAACCAGCTGACCCCGAGCAACTCTTTTTTTTCTTCTTTTGTGGTCAGATCAGCATGGCTGCATCGTCACACGACCACCTTGGTCGCGTCTTCACGCATTTCATTTGTTACCGTGTATTTGAGTGTTCTGAGTTTCAAAACAATAACATTTTACAACACATTTATATATGTACTGTCTGTAGTTAAAGTAAAAAAAAAATAAAAGCCTGAGTCATTATGATGAATGGAGTAGAAGTGTTTTCCATTCATCATAGTGTTTTACACTGAGCACATCAGTGTTCAACTGGTTCTTATAAATGTCTAGTCATATGATGGTTTGTGTGTGTCATTTGAGACTAAAATAGCATTTTGAGAATAAATAACATTGTTTTGAATGTAAAGTTTCATTTTGCAGGAGAAGTGAGGGGTTTTGCCCATTGTGTGTGTGTGTTTTTGGATTTGTGTGTAGAGTTCTGAGAGTATGAGGCATGCTTTCAGAAAATGTGTGTAAACAATCGAGAAAAACTGTAATTAATTAGGAACCAATGTTGGCCAAAAATGTAGTGTAGGTGATGAATGGGAAACACTTTCCATTACTCCTTGTGTGTTTTGTGTACTTGTCCATACCAGCGCATTACTTTCTCAAAACTTGAGGTCACGTAGGTCAGGCTTTTGTTAAATATTCAGTGTAAACAAAACAGAGAGATCTGAACATAAACCAACATGTCAGCTCAATTCACTGATAACATCCTTCACCACTGATGTATCCGCACCTTTTTATAAGTCAGTCAGTGCAAAGTCTAAAATCATATGAATGATAAATTAATAAAAAATTATATTCATAAATGATATGAATATCATTCATTTCCTACTTTGTGTAGGAAGGAATCTTCGAAGATGGGATGAAAACTGGTTTCTCCAGCCTTGTTTGGTCTTACTGAAGCCTCTGTGGAATCATGGTCAACTGACCTGCAATGACCCTGAAGAAAGGAGCAGCCTAATGGATCAAAATAACCATGTAGACCATATAAAGGCTCATGATGTCTCTTAAACAGAAAATGGAGTTTATTGCATGAAGCTTATGTAACCTACATGTTCTTAACAATGAGCCCAGGTGTGATGGAAAAGCCTGCTGTATGTGAAGCTACCTGCAGTTCTGTTGATGTAAGGTAAAAGCTTCATTACCAAAGCCCAACAACAGTGACCTTACAAGTTGTTTTGCTCCTCATTTTCCTCGTGACTCCTCCTCTGTGCATAACCTCCACATAGTGTTAATGAGTTGAGTGTTGCTCCAGAAAAACCAGTCAAAGATAAGAGGTGAAAACTGCTGACACAGCCAGATATGGTTATGGATAATAGTTAGCTCTGAGACCAAACTCCTCCTCGCCTCATTATCATTCCTCTCTCGTTTTCCTCAAAAGCCCCAGTTTTATGAGCGCATTTCCTAAATTAAATATTAGTTCACAGTGTGTGTGTGTGTGTGTGTGTGTGTGTGTGTGTGTGTGTGTGTGTGTGTGTGTGTGTGTGTGTGTGTGTGTGTGTGTGTGTGTGTGTGTGTGTGTGTGTGTGTGTGTGTGTGTGTGTGTGTGTGTGTGTGTGTGTGTGTGTGTGTGTGTGTGACCAGGGAGGAGCTGGGGCAGAAGTAATACTGAGTTCAACTGCTGAGTGAGTAACTGTCATATTTGAGGTGATAAAGACACAACTCAAGTCTGTGCATCACTAGTAATAATTACTGATAGTTGTCATCTTTCATTGTGACTGAATTCTCATTAACAAGATTCATCTGACGTCCCGACTGAAGATGTCTGACTGTGTCTAATCATTCAAAGATAATTCAATGTGTGTCAAATCATCTTCCGGATGTGAGGATGCAGTGAAACAGTCTGGTTTGGACAACACACAGCGACACATGACTCATCCAGTTTTCGGTCTGGGTATCCCAGCCCACTGAGAGGAGCTGTGATCACAACTCTTACTACACGTTAACATCTGTATGTCATTTGATTCAGGAGAACTTTACAGCTTTATATCGAGTACAAAAAACCTGACATGGAGTGTAAAAGACCTCAAACTGGAGATGGAGCAATTGGAGCACGTCAAGGTTATTCTGTATAAGGTAATTTATTTATAGGTATGGGAAACAATTGAAATAAAATGCGTTTTATTTTTGTTGACAGGACCAGGACAACAAAATGAAGAAAAGCACTTGTACATTAAGATCTTTGTAACAAAAAACGTGCAAGAACTATGTTTCTTAGGCAAGAAGTAAGACTCTAACGACCTGACTCAAGTGACCATGGAGACAAACAATGGTATACAGTTAATAAAGAATATCTCATTAAACCAAATTAGGAGGCATGGAAATCAGTAAAGTCAGCAGTGTGTGGTGGTGTGTTGGAGTGAGAGTGTGGATGTTGTAGCGTGCAGGATGAAACATAAAGACCGGATGGACTAAGGCAGGGGTGTCAAACTCAATCAGACAAGGGGACAACATTTAAAACAAAAAGTATGTCGAAGTCCAAGCAGTATTAACATTATTGAGCAGACTAAAACTGACTGCTTTAACAGAAATATGAATTTGGACAGCCAGCATAAGGTCAATTTTCTCTATTAAAATAAAATGAAATAATGAAAATGAAATGAAAATTTAAATAACTTTGTTTTTCGGTGCCTTCAAGCAAAATGAGAATAGATAAGATGTGAACAAGCTGGTGAAAACTGTATCGTGATTTCAGAAAGGGGTGTTATTGTCAATCTGTTGCTTGGTGATGACCATACGGTAGATGTTGCAGTGTATTATGGGATTTGTAGTGTGGAGAGTGAGGTGAACTGACTCCTTTTGTGTTGTTATGACTAACTATGATCTGCTGTGAGCTTCAAATTCAGGTTGTGTCTAATACTGCTGATGTGCAGGACAGAAACATGCACATCGGCAGCTAATGAAAGATTTCTCAAGGCCGATAAATACGCAGTAAGCAGAGCAACACTTCACAGCAGCTCCAGCCCAGATGGACACTGTTAAAGCAGCTAGTCAAATGAATGAAGTCTGCGCTAGAGGCAGAAAACGTGAATCATTTTGTTCAGTTCAGTTCAAAGACTCACTGTCTATGTCATTCGTCTGCTTTTTGCTCCGGAGGTATGAGGTTACATCAGCATTAAAAATGCACTTTATTACTGACAACACATCAACATTCATACAGCTGTAACAATCAGCTATGACTGTCTTCAGGTCAGTGCTGCTGTTGCTCCTGTTTTTTTGTTTTGTTTGTTTTTTACGGCTGAGCTGCTCTTGCTAAAAGCTACTGATTCATAGTGACTCAGTACAATCCCTACATTGATTAGTCATTATTAAAAATTCATTTTTGCACCTCCCAAATAACAGTTTCTTTAGTCAATAGTGTTCTTGCACGTACAGATTGCAGATGGATTGTTTATTTATTTTGTCCATTCTTCATTGATTCTACATGTGTGTTATCTATGTGGGCAGTGTGTATGTGTGCTTTAGTACAGTTAGCCAAACAGTCATGTTTTCTCTTTCCTCCTGTTTGTTTATTACTTCCTGTTTTATTGTGGTGTCTTCATTCTCAGCAGCTTGTGTTCCAGCGTTCTCTCCACTTTCTTGTGTACGACCCGTTGGATTTGTTTACCTCACCTTGTTTAGGACCCTGCCTCTGATTGCTGTGTTTGAGTCGATCATTGTGAGTCTTCAGCTTGTGGTTGTCATAATAGGCTATATAGATCCCCATTACGGACACTATTTCTATGGGTATCATTATTAAAAACTAATAATAATGAAAACAGTGTTGCTTTCAGTGTCCGGAGTGGAGAAAAGTTACAAGCAGACATAGAGTAGCACACAAACACAACACACCCTGTGATCTATTCTCTTTTTACTTTGTGATGTACCATGTGAATTCCCCCACACTCATGTGCTGCTCATGTTGCCATGGCTACAACATCTTACACAACTATACGAGAACATGCCCTTGATAGGCACCAGGACCAGCTGAGGCAGATTTGTGAAGTTCAGCTTTTGGATTCATGTTACAACATCACACTCTTTGAATAAACAGCATCAGTATTCATCTGAATCCACCAAGTAACACAAGTAACATTGTTACAGTCTGTTTTTTGTTTGTTTGTTGTTTGTTTTTGTCAGACTTCTGTGTGTGACTGACAGTATCCATACCAACCAGCTAAATACATCATATACATAATGTAAACATGTTTATAAGTAGTTTATGGTTTTCATTTTGACAATTCACTCAACTCAACTTAAGCTTTGTATTAAAAACTTCAGATGCAAACTTCAGTGTGTGTGTGTGTGTGTGTGTGTGTGTGTGTGTGTGTGTGTGTGTGTGTGTGTGTGTGTGTGTGTGTGTGTGTGTGTGTGTGTGTGTGTGTGTGTGTGTGTGTGTGTGTGTGTGTGTGTGTGTGTGTGTCAGTGCTGAACATCCAGTTGAGCCAAGTTAGGTTTCCCAGTGTCAGGAGTTTAGATGACCCACATGTTTTAGTTTGAAGTCCTAAACTTCTGCCGTCAGCCTTATTTACAAGAAACAAGAAAGCAGCAGACTCTTGATGTCTCTCTCATTAGCAGCTCTTTGTCTCCCTGGTGCCTGCTCAGCCTTGTTATTGCTGCTCAGACTATTGATTATGGAGTTGGTTCAGCAGCATTCTCCCCAGACTGTATCCCATGGTCCACGCTGTCGGGCTCTGAGGTTAAAGTAATAGTTCACCAAAAAATAAAATTGATCAGTCATTAGTGACTCACCCTCATGCTGAAGAATACTCCGGAGTAGTTTTTTATTCCTCACAGTGCATCTGGAGACCCGGGGGGCCGGTTCCTAGTCCAACTAAAACTTTATATGAGAGTCAATAGCACAACACACAAAAACGTCCATAAAACTACACAAAAATGGGGCGGTGCGTGGCGCAGTGGTTAAGGCGGCCGCCCCATGTAGAGGCCACAGTCCTTGCTAACATTTCCATATTTCGCACATTCTGTGTCATAAACTGTAAACTGTCTTGTCTGTAACAACATCTATTGCACGTCTGTCCGTCCTGGGTGAGGGATCCCTCCTCTGTTGCTCACCCTGAGCTTTCTCCAATTTTTCCCTGTTAGAAGGGTTTTCTATGGAGTTTTTCCTCAGTGGATGTGAGGGTCTAAGGACAGAGGATGTTGTTATGATGCCATGTAAAGCCCTTTGAGACAAACTGTTTGTAAAAAAACGGGCTATACAAATAAAATTGCCTTGCCTTGCCTTGCCTCAACGCAGACGTCCCCAGTTTGAATCCGGCGTCGGGCAGACCTTTCCTGCATGTCATTCCCCCTCTCTCTGCCACCACCTTTCCTGTCTATCTCACTATGTACTATCAAATAAAAATGCAAAAAACGCCCCAAAAAATATATTTAAAAAAAAACTACACAAAAACCATTTAATCTTCCTCCACACTGCTCGTCCACTGCAATACAAGTGTCCTGAAGGGAGATAGTCCAGAGTTTACTGGAAACAACGCAATTGAGGCAAGTCCGGTCACGTCCACATGCGTCACCTGAACGTGAGAGTGCGCACCAGGCAAATTAAATCCAGGACTGTTTAGGCTGTAAAAATGTCCTAAATGACGTTGTTTCCAGTAAACTCTGGACTATCTCCCTTCAGGACACTTGGATTGCAGTGGACGAGCAGTGTGGAGGAATATTAAATGGTTTTTGTGTAGTTTTATGGACGTTTTTGTGTCGGGCCCTATTACTCTCATATAAAGTTTTCGTTACTACTACGAACCGGCCTCCCGGGTCTCCAGATACACTTTGAGGAATAAAAAACTACCCCGGAGTATTTTTCAGCATGAGGGGGAGTCACTACTGACTGAATTTCATTTTTTGGTGAACTATTCCTTTAACGGTGTGGTAGGCAGATAGCAGCAGCTCTCTGTCTCAATCTATAGGCAAAAGTCACTGAGACACTGGGCAGGGCTTGTGGAGCTTTTAACCAGAATCAGCTTTTCTTCTTTTTTTTTCTTTTTTTTTACTACTGACTCATACACATCCTACAGCTGGCAAGTGAACTCCAACCTGTCAAATTGTAAATAATTATTTTCTACAATAGATGTTCTGTAGAGCATGAGACATCTATTGAATACCAAATCAATAATCAGTAATGGTGAAAGTAGTGATATAAAATCTCAGCCAAGTGATATGAAAATCATCTGACATAATGTTGTTTTTTTTTGACAATAGTGTTGTTTTGGAAAGCAAATTAACCACCTGGTCTGATCACTTAAAGGAGATTAAAGTTCTTATATTCACATGTTTTGACTATGATTAAGCCTTGACTGACTAAATTAAACTGACTAAACCTTTTCCTCATGTTGAGAATATGATGCAGCATCAGACAAACTACTACTATCTACTTCAGTAATATTAGAGTCATGTAGTAGCCTGTAATTAGCCTGACATTAAGCAGCATGGGTGTTTGTGTTTGTACGATTCCATTTATTCATTTGTGCTGAGCAAAGCAAGCTGCAGCAGAAATGTTGATGCTGAGAGAAACAGCAGCGCAGGACTGAGGCAAAGGTCAAACCAAGCTAATAGTTTAGAAAACATTAAGCTAGCTTTGATTTCCAATGTGTCCATCGGCTGGATTTGTAATGTCTGTTTTAGTAAATAAACTAACAGAAGAGTGAAGAATGGATGGAGGGATGTTTTCTGCCTTTAAAAAAAAAATCTTGATTAACAATTGAATCAGTTGTGCAGCTCTGAGGTTACAGACAGCTATCAGCAACTTTTAAGGAACGCTCTCTTGCTTGTTCCGTCATGCTTGACTGATGTTTGGAAACCAATCGATACACCTTAAATATCAATATAAAAACCTATATATTTCAATTAGATTATTTGAACTACAGATATTTTATTTCACCACTTGGAGAAAAAAAGTGGTGCATCATTCTGGTGTGGTCCGGCATCACTACACCTTTGCTGAAATACAGCATGTTGACGGAGCATTCATATTGAACTGAAATCTGATCACTCAGAGTGAGTGGTTTGTGTTGCTCTCTTAAAGAGGTGTTGATGCATCCAGATTCCTCACCTTTGCTCCTCCCAACTACACCAGGAAGCAGTCTGAGGGAAAAGCCTCATGGCATTTGCATCTTCTGTAACTAGTGATGCCACATACTACATACTAGAAACAGCCATGTTTTTCTTCCGTCTTCGAATGCAGTCGAACAGAACAGCTGACTTCAGCGTTGATCAGTGCAGCCTCTGTATGATCTGTGTGGGTGAGTAAGTAACAAATAAATCAGTGATGGTTGTGTGTATTTCTTCACAGTTGATGGTGGTATTCTCCACACCCACTGTAGACATGCAGTTTGAGTTCAGTTTTAACACTTTTGATTTTGAACTTTCAGTTGTCATGCAACCATTGCGTGGATGTTCATCTCTGTTCTCTTCTCTGAACCCCACTGTGATTCATCCTCTGCTGCGGGCCGAAAGAAAAGCTCTCACTGGTCCACGCTGTTCGACATTCGGAAGTTGCACTTTTGATTTGTTAAGACACGAGCTGTTTGAACGCACTTCTTGCAAGTTACTTTAGTTAAAAGCATCATCCAAGGACTTGTACTGCAAATTAAACAGAACTTCCATACACGCACATAGGGGAGTGCTGTGGCTCCACATGATGAGAAAAGGTTGGCGGGGCCAATGAATTAGTTATTCTTCAATATCAAGGCTTTTAAACGAGTGAATGACTTTCCCAAAGTTGTCTTCATGTTTTGGAAACTAAAACCCCGAGCTGCCACTTTTGAGAGGGTTATGGAGCCAACTGGCAGCTGTCTCGCAGCACTTTGGCTCACATGTCTGAATGAAGCGCAGTGAGTTCAGCTGCTGGCTGTCAAGTTCAGTTTTCATTCTGCTCTCTGCCTCTGCAGTAACAGTGCGCTCCGGTTGCTGTAGCCACACATACCAAATGTGCAGCACAGAGTCCCATTTAACAGCTTCTTTTTGTTCATTTAATATTTAATGCTCTTGTGTGGGAGCAGGAATGTTTCATTATTAATCTTGAGGCCAAACACAAAGGCAAAAGTCCAGTCTGGTGTCCATAATGCATGGATTCTCTTTGCAGCAGTTTCATTCGCATGTGCCGCCTACTTTGAGGCTGGATGTTGACTTTTTCTTAATTGGTTCATTGAAGAAAGTCACAAAGATGTAAAAAAAAGAAGCATTTGTTACAAGATTACACAGCAGCTTTTAACACTTAAGGAATCCCCTTGACAATAAGTGTGTAATAATCTGTGTTAACAAAGGGGAAGCCATCTCTTTTCATCACCTATCGTGTGGTCCCATGTGTCCAACATGTATTTCTAAATTTAGACAACAGAGTGCCTTCATCCTCATAACAGCCACTGTCTTTTTCACCATGAATGAACAGGTTTCCCTGAACTAAAAGGCTGTGTTCAATCTGTAATTAACCTTATATATACTGTGGAGGGTTTTTATCAGAGTGACAATCATATCACAACTGGAGAATCACATGCTGTTCTTTGATGAGGCTGGTGTCACAAACGGAAGGATCTGAAGCTAACAATTGAGTGCTACAGCAGCACTGTTACTAAAACATGAACCTCTTACCAGAGCAAAACTGAATTAGAAACACAAAGCTTTGCCCAGTAATTGCAAATGTTGCCCACAGACCATGAGCCCAATCAGCCAGGTGGTGGCGCTATAATCAAGGTCAAAAGATACATAGAAATATGGACGTAACCTAGCAGGACATTAGCAAGTAAGGTCAAAGTCTTCAAGTAATCCTTCCATTACCTTTCTACCATGCTTCACCAGAAGGATCCAACAGGTCGATGAGTCATGGTCCAACCTATCCCATGACTCATCGTGTGCTGATGATGCAAAACACCACCAACAGAGGGTTACACTTTAAATAGAAATTCAACAGCTTACAGGGCAACTTTTGAAAGCAAGGGTCTAGCAAACACAAGTTTGTGTGGAAAAACAAGTTTCATGATGTAAAGGTTGCTAGGCAACAGGAGTCCCGCTTTGCAATGCAACAGTGAGGGTGGGTACAGCTGGTGATGCACAGCAGAAATCAGACTCTCTCATTTCAGATCAGCCTTTGAGGTCTACGACAGCTAAGAGGGACCACACCTTCAAAGATGGCATCCTAGGAACCGGAGCAGTGCTTCTCAACTGGGGTACTCGGACCCCTAGTGGTACTTGATATTATTGCAAGGGCTACTAAAAACTTTAAAGTCGTCATTTGATTGAGTGAAGTTTACAGACTTTTATCATTTGACTAAAATAGTGACTTGAGCTATCGAACTAAGCTAGGTTAAAGCATTTTTTCTCATATCCCATATGTTTTAATGGAAATTGGTCCTATTTAAATAAGAAGTCACATTTTGATGGTTTTGATTCACTCTCATTTGTCTTTTTAAAGACAAACTCAACACTCCCTGTGTTCTTTTCAAATTATGAGCCCCCACATCCCCACCCACACCAGGAAGATGGTGTAAAAGTCACTAATCTGCAATGTGCAATGTTCAGTGTACAGCAACCTTTGAGATCGCATATTTGCCTTCAGAACTGTGAATACAAATGCACTGATGCAATTAAAAAGGCTATTTTTATTTCTTTATTTTGTCAAATTGGTTTGGGACTTTTTGGCACCCACCTAACATCTGGGTAGTGGTGAGGGTAAAGGGGGGGGGGTCCTCAGGGTTGTTAAAAAGTATGCAGGGGTTTTTCCAGTGCCCCGAAAAGGTTGAGAACCACAAAGCACAGCTGTGGAATGTTGATCCATGCATCCATTGCAACCTCCTAATATCACGCACCTCACTCTACTGTTGTCTACGTTCCTCAATTGCTCCCATGATAATTACCGCCAGAGGTCTCCTAACAATAAAACTTAACTATGAGTCGTAATAAGCTTATTTATTTATTTATTTATTTATTTATTTACAGGGTTACCATCTCTAGTCTACGTTTGCCGTTCCTAATAGCATATGGCTCTAGATACCTCAGGGAGTAAAATAACTGCATGGCACAGGGCTCAGTTTGGGTGCCTCGCTACAGGAAGCCCCCTTACTCATTAGAGATCATTAATTCATGTTTTTGCTGTTCCGGTCATTAAAACTGAGCCCCAAGGGAAATGGTTTTCAGAGCATTAATGCAGATGTTACGCCAACACAAAAGAAAGTATTTATGAACAAAAAATAGTCGGAAGGTCACATACCATACAGCCTCAAAGTAAGACAAAAGGAAAATAATAAATTAAAACAAATTTTTGTTAAAGTATCCCTTAACACATTTTTATTCTTTGTGCTCAGGAAGAACAACAGCAATCACTTATTATTGGACTTGTTGATTCCTGGACAGTGAAACAGCATCCACAGCGTCAGTGGCCCAGCAACTAACCATGGACTGCTCCAGCTTCCCTAAAGCCAGGGACACACCGGGCCGACCGCCGGGGGTCAGGCCTCGTCGGGACCAGTCGGACGGCGTCAGGGCCGCGTCGGTTTGGTGTGTTCCTTTCCGTCGGGGAGCGTTGGGAGCCGTCGGGACCGTTTCAACATGCTCAGTCTGGAGTTGTCGGCCGTCGGGAGAGTAGACTCGTCGGGTACTCTGATTGGCTGTGTGCCATCTATGACGATTATGACGGGCGGTGCCGTAGTGAATCAGCGCGGTGTGTGGGAGGGGTGGAAGAGGGGCGGAAGTGACACAACTTTCTCAGAGCAGTCAACGCGACGAGCATCTCAGCCGAAGCGACCATTTTGCTGCCAAGATTTGTTTTCCAAAATGTCCAAAACGTCTTCTCAAAAATAACCAAGCTGTTTTGTGCGCTTTGTTTTTAATCTTCCTGGTTTCTTCTATGGTTTCTCCGTTAGGTCATTTCCTGTTTTCATGTTTCGGATAACGGGCACGAGACTAGCACCACCCGCTGTTATGGAGAATTATTGCATCTCGCACAAGCGCAGAACATACAGACTGCTGTGTCGTCGGGAGTGGTCGTGGCGGTATGTTTCACTGCTTCCTCTCTCCCGACTGTCTCCGACGAGAGGCGACAGACCCGTCGGGCAAGCGGGCGTTGGCGTCTGGTCATGTCGGCCCGGTGTGTCAGGGGCTTAAGAGTCCTAGGATTCCTTGTTAGCCATTTGGAAGCTGTGGGAGGTGGTTGGGGATCCAGCAAAACGATGGTGTCTCCTCACTGACAGACATAGGCATATAGCATTAGTTAGGCCACCTCCAGTCTCTCTGTCCAAAGCCTGTGACCTTGTTTTCACTGCTGCTGTGGTCATTGGTCTGACTAAACACAAAAAGCAGAACAGCCAACTACCTGATCTCAACAGAAACACAATGTACTGGAACTCCTTAAATGGTGCTTTGAGACATATTTTCCAGCTGGCCGACCTCAGTATTATTTATAAACTGTATAAATATAAATATGTATGTTTCACTCCAGCCGCAGTGAGTGCCCACATATTGTACCTTCAAATGATGTCCACAGATTCAGTTCTGTACATCTGCAGCTTCCCTCTGATGGTGTTACTTTGTTTACTGCTGCTGTCAATGGTGTGAACTCCTGTGTGTGCATTAGTGACTGTCACTGGTATGGTGTGAGCTGTGTTTACAATCCCATATTGACTTCTGTCTGGTGCTGATAGTAGTGTTTTGTGCTGAGAATTATTCCTACTGGTTTAATAAAATCAAGAAAAACCCAGTGGTACAAAAAGGAATGAGTGGTTCTAAGTCTCAGGTCATCAAATACTGATTCTTAAACCTGCTGTTTCCTTTAAGTGTCCCATAGTTGAACTACCTGACAGCATATTCAGTCTCCAAGGTAGACAGATCTCTTGGCAAGGCTGGCCATATGTCCCTCATCAAACTAAATACAAAATTCAACAACTCCAAAGCACTCTCGTGGACAAGTTGTGACCTGACATTCGCCACGCTATGAAATAATAACGTATAATTATGTAACAATATGACACATCAAGTAAATACTCACTTTTGAAATCGCTCCGTGATCTGAAAATGTAGTTTTGGTTACGCATTTGCCTCGAAAACATCTCCGTCTTATTCCATTATTATTTCATAGCGTGGTGAATGTGCAGGTCACAACTTGTCCATGAGTGTGCTTTGGAGTTGTTGGTTGTGTATTTAGTTTGATGAGGGAAACGTGGAAATACCGTGCACCTCACATCTATCCCCCACCGATCTCAAAACAGCTTGCACAGACAATTAAAGGTAATGAACCTACTCCTAAAACTATAGGGATTATGGCAATAGGCCAATTTGCCAAAATGTTGAAACATCCGGTTTAACCTTTTTCTGGAGAAACTGTTTCTCCACACTCCATTTTGCTGCACGAGGCTCAGCTCATCGTCTCATTGGAGGACGTCAGTCTCCATTCCAGGAGTAGGTGCTCTGACATCCAGTCAGCAGCAGCTCATGGTGAAGGTTCTCAGCCTACAGCCTTGTTGTCTGCAGTTCTTGGAGAGGGTCTGGTCTGGTCTGGTCTGGTCTGGTCTCTGCCTGGTGCTCAGCTCTGAGCCTACAGTATGCTGTCTAATTGAGTGCACCATATGAAGCTTCTCATAGTCTTTTTGGAGTTTTATCTTTTCTTTCAAATGGGTTTAAAGTCTGTTACTGATCAAAGACTGATTGAAAACCACAAAGGTGTTTTTTTTTTAGGTATAAACTGCTCTTTCTACTACCCATACTAAAGTTTGTTTAATCAGGAAGTCACATTGATATCAATAAAAAAATACAAAAAGAAATAACAGCTTCATTTCTTTTATTCTTTTCATTTTGAGCGATGATTTCCATTGGCTCATTTGGCTTTGTTGTTGTTTTAATCGGAATATAATCGCTATTCAGATGAGCTGGTTGAATGTATGTTCACTTTTGTTAGAAACTGAACAGAAAGTAAGTTTTCAGCAAAGATTATCTGGCACATCTTGTTCACCATTTAAGATGAATTAAATGTAACAGAGCAACTAAGGCTAAATTTGAACTCCATCCCATCATTCTGGAGATGGTTGTCCTTCCAGCTCCTTTGGAAAAATTGTATGTGACATATTTGTCATCTGCCCAGGTTCAAAGACTATATGTGTCCACACAATTCTCCTGTTCAGCCAAATACAACAAATAAAAGGGTGGCTTGTTGTCAGGAGGTCGCCATCATGTTGTTTTTTTACTGTGCTTATGTGGAACGTGTCCTTGAACCCTCATCCTCTGATTAGTAGTATGGAACGTTAGCGAGTGAATCATCTTGTCCCCAAGTTTGTCCTCCAGGCAGTGTGTCCTCAGGCTTGGTGCAGATTTAATAGGGGACTTGTGTTTCCTGTGGGGAGGCTAAAGTCAGGGAACAAAAATCTCCTGTTTGCAGGAAATACATTATTACTCTGCTATTTCCTACAGCAGAACACTGAATGTGGGATTGACTCAAAATAAACTAGAGTATGTGTTTGTGTGTGTGTGCACTGAAATTGTTTGTAGCCCTGCTAGTCATGATGCATTTTATATGGATGGTGGTCCAGTAAAATATAGTAGGCATTGCCATCCATTGTAAGTAGACATTCATTGCTGCCAAGGGATGAAACATGATGACTTTATCCTCTGACATTTTAGGTTGCGAATGAACTACTGTATGTGAATAACTATTTGGTGTGTTGGCGTGACATTTTGTGCCACAGGATGTGTAGTGTGCAGGATATTCCTGAGCAAGACACCAGTATCAGATTCCCTTAGCTGTAAGGCGGTGTGACTCTCTGACTGAGCAACAACCAGGGCCCGCTGTTCATATAGGGAGGTTCTTTTCTGAAAGAACAATGACCAGGATGAATGAGAATATCCATAGACGTGTTCTGGAGGAGGCAGGATAGGACAGAATTAAGTCATGCAAAGACAGCAAAAGCAAAGCTGTAGTGACATTTCAGGTCCACAGAACCAAGGAGGACACATAAGTTCACAGACAGACAAGTCTCACCTTAGAACGCTTGTCATGTCCTGAGTGTCTCTCTCATTCACACCTCTCTAAAATGCTAAAAAAAAACTTTTGCTCTTCTCATTCTTATTCATATTAGAGATTTGTTGTAACTATAAGTGAATTTATGTAAATTGCTTGGATGCTAAACATTTAATAATTTCCCTGATTCCCTGTAACCAAAAGCGACACAGTGATGTCTGGTCTTGTCATTCTCATCATTCTCTCATCATTCATTTCTCACATCCTCGGCTCCTGTCATACTTTTCTGCATCAGTGGGTATGCAAAGGGTTTGAGTTACATAAATGTGATCATCATAAGGTGTGTGTGTGTGTGTGTGTGTGTGTGTGTGTGTGTGTGTGTGTGTGTGTGTGTGTGTGTGTGTGTGTGTGTCCTGTTTATTGTGACCATGTGGACTGTGCACACACTCCAGGGCCCACCAACTGTGTGTATGGCCTCTGACTGGGCTCTGAGCAGGTGAGAATGTAGTGTGATAAGAACAACTACATGTCCTAGTGTCCAGCTGTCTGTCTGTGTGCGTGTTGACTGGAGAAGTAGAATTGAGGCTTCACCTCCCTGTCTCACTTCTTATCTACTCTCAGTCTCCCCCTATCTCTGTGAAGGCCGGCTGATGACACTCTTCCAGATGGCTTGCCCACTGTGCGTGTGTGTGTGTGTGTGTGTGTGTGTGTGTGTGTGTGTGTGTGTGTGTGTGTGTGTGTGTGTGTGTGTGTGTGTGTGTGTGCGCGCTTTGGCTACATTTGAAAAGGATCTTTCATCTTCCTCTTGTACTGACAAAAGAATTGGTCCAGTCAGCACAGCTGTCTATCTGCCGCCTCTTTTCCCCAGCACGTCTCGATTAATCCCGGCGTCGTGCTGCACCGTTTTGGCCCGTGCACTCCTCCACTGCTCCATTTCTTCTCTCTTTCTTAATCTATCGGTCTTTGGCACTGTCTCTCCCTCTCTGTCCTCTCGTACAGTCTCATTCTCCCACTGTTTCTGCTTTCACTCTGATCCCTTTCTTTCTCCTCCCACTCCCTCTCTCGCCCGCTCCCTTGCCTCCTAATCTCCACCCTTCTGCTCCATCATTGTTTTCTCCCAGTTTCTTCTCATTTTCTTTCTGTTTCTCTCTTTTTTTTCTCCTTCTCCTTGTCTGAGTCTCTCTGTTTTTGCCTCATCCCCTCCTCTCGCTCTCTCCATTCTCCTTTCTTCATTGCTGTGTAACAGACAGTGACATGTTTGGCAGCTCTCTGCTCTCTTCTCTCATAAGGAATTACTGTCCTGACCCACTTCCACATGCAGCTGCTGCCACATAGCAACAGAGTAATGTGTTTCACTGTAACTGCCACAGAGCAAGACAGCTCAACTACCTGGACATACTGTCTGAACGTCCAGCCATCTCAAACTACTTGAATTTATGTTTTTTTTTAAATGTTATCCCTAAATCTTATAACCAATAGTCGTAGTGAGTTTTCTTATGCAACAAAATCTTTGTGCGGACACAGTGTACATATTTTTGAGAGTTGCATAGAGTGCTTCCATGTAATGTTAATAGTTTGTCAATACTGCAGATCCCACTGTGAATCAGCAGTTCATGCTTCAGTTCTCGTCACCTTTAAATAGTTCAGGGTTGAGGTTTAGTCGATATTTATTCATCCAGATCCTAAAATAACAAAAATGTGTTGGTGCTTTGAAACTGGTTCCCCTGCAGACATGTTTCAGTGTGTAACATGTACATAATACTGTTGTTTGTTAGCAGTAACTTGCAGCATTGGTGGCTGTGCTAAAGGAAAATATTACTCTCTCTCTCCTGACAAAGTTTTGGTGGCAGGTGAAAGAGCTGAAAGTATGAAGATGGTCAGAGGAGGAAACATCAAAGAGACTCAGCCACAAGTATGAGTCTCAGTCAGACCCAGACCCAGACCCAGAGGAGTCTGTCCAGACCAGAACCAGAGACGAGCAGAAGGATCACAGTGTTTTGCCACAGCTAATATCTTTTGCTGGTGTTATTTGTTAGCTTGTAACTGGCAGTAGCTGACACATAGTGCTAAAGTAAACTCTCACTCTCTGTACTGACAAGGTTTCAGCCCTGATGAATCTGTTTTTATGAGACTGTTTTTTTCTGGTTCACTGCAATTGAAGGTTGAAACAATGTTGTTGAATTATTATGTCACTTTTTGGAGCTTTTTTGCCTTTAATGTTCAAGAGAGTGGAGAGAGAGACAGGAAACGGGAGGCACACAGGATAGGGCCGCTCAGCGCGGGATTCGAACCGGCGGGTGCTCTACCAACTGAGCTAAACACCGCCCCTTATTATGTCACTCTTGATAAAAACACAACATCACTATTAGCACAGTTGACAAAGTTTTAAAAAATGAGATCATCACAATTTGTTGGTGTGATAATCACAATTTAATTTAAATAGTCAAAAGTTGTTTGTACACAAAAGAACCACCCTAAATGTGAGAAATATAAGATCTTACTGTTAAGGGACAAATGAAGCCAAAACCTATTCAAAATTCATATTAAATTTAAACAAATTGTCATTTGTACTAAGTAACTTTTTTTTTAGAGTTAACTCACAAAATGGCTTTTTAAATTCATTTTAGTGAGGCTTTATTTTCATATCAAAGAATCTACTGGGGAGAATCTCAGTTCAGCATGTGCGCAGCCGACTGTCATTGTTTTCCTCTGAAGTCTCTGTGATTTGCAGTGATAGAAAGTCATGAACGCATTATTAAAGCAAAAAGACCCACAGGGCGTTGTTAGACACTATGTAGAACAGAGTGCAAGAGTGCCATGCTCTGAAATCACTGTAAACCAAAGCCCCATGTGGGTTACTGCTTTTGTTCATTTAGCAGAACTGTTGCCAAGCAACACACAGGCTTAGTGGTACAGGTGTGCCTTACTCTGGACAGGTGCATTTTGAATGGAGGGTGCAGCGTCGCAGCGTCTTCTCTGGACCCGAGGGAGGATCCACATCAGTGCCCGTCCCCGTCCCCGTCCCTGACATGACCTCTCAGCGTTACACACAGCTTTTACGCTGCGCTGCTTCACCAGCAAGCGGCTGGTGCAGACTGTCTCGGTGCCAGCTGCTCTACAAAATGTGTGCTAACGTGGAGCCAAGAAATTCACACTCTACAGAATCTGACAGTTTGTTTGACACAGTAATGTGGATAGAATGCGGCCACAGGTGTGTGGTTTTTACAGGATTTGACAATGGCTTTGAATGCAGCTCAGACTATTATAATAAAGGACTGGAACTTTCAAAAGAACATTCAGCCGTATGCTGGCTGAATGTCTAACACTCTCCTACTGTGTTTAGCAGCATAATACTTCAGTGTGACTTGTTTTTTTTTGTTTTTTTTACTACTGGTTTATCTCAACATGTTGTCACAAGCCCACATCATAGTTTCTAGTCATTTAGAGGCGTTTACACTCTGCCTCTCCCGGGTCACCTTTGTGTTACGGTGTATTCACACATATGGATAAAGGAGTTGGCAGCGTCTGACCTTCCATGAACCTGTTCTCTGTAGAATTGACCTCCTCCTGCTGCAGATACACAACGTCTCTGGATAAACACATGTTGTATGGAACTGGGACCTTAAAGCAGAAGTAAGCGGAATGTTTGTGTTAATATAAGTCTTAAATAGTTGTATCTTCCGACAGCAATCACTTCTATAGAGTGTTTGGTCTGAAACACGGGTCTGTCAGTCACTCTGCTCTGCTGTAAGCCGAGGAGAAAACTTTCCTTGTATCCTACAACCTTTATCCAATGAGGAGAGAGAACGGCATAAAGGGGCAGTCCTCTCTGTGTGTGCAGCCAAGGCATGCGCGTGAATGTGGTGACGTAGGGACGAGGGCGGGGACTGCTAACTCCACCTGCTGACAGGAAGTTAGCCAAAACCACCGGATCGCTTACTTCTGCTTTAATGATCAGCCTTTCCTTCATTTAGCTTGAAGTAATACTATCATTTACAGTAATAAACAATTTTGATCCTGTTTAGGCTGGAATCAGAGAATATTTGCATGAAGTTGGGCCTTTCTATCTATTTCCCCCGGTTGCATGCTTTGTGTTTCTTTGAGCCTGTTGGGCCTCGTAGGGGGCAGAGCAGCTCAGCTAGGTCTTATTCACATGAAATATTTTACAATCTGAATGTGTGAACGTGTCAGAGGTTGAACAGGTGCCTGGTTCGTACGTATGTGCCAGAGATGCTGCCCTCATGTGTCTGCTTCATCTGACCAGGTGGTGGGTGTGTGTGTGCGAGTGTGTGTTGTGGTGGATGAGGACCTTGAATCAGAGAAAAGCTCGAGCTCTGCTACAAATGCAAAGATTTAACTTGTGAACAAAGTCCTCAGACCATCCACCAGACAGCAGTTAACGTTTCTACGACAGAAGAGTCCATCTGTGAGTTGGGATTTCATAACAACATAAACAATGTCAGAAATTCCTTTGAATTTTACATCAGATCACGGGACACAGATTGTAGCCGCGTCATTGTTCATCCAGGAGATTTCAAACTGATCTGACGGCTCAGTCAAATACAGTAACATACTGTACACAGTGACTGTTGGCTGCTCAGGCTTCTTTACAGACTGCTGGTACAAAGCATGAGACCAACACTGTGGTTACAGGGCTTTCCTCTGGTAAGTCCCCTGCTGACATGATACTGTAGCACATGTCGTGCTGACAAACATGTTAAGGTGCATCATTCTCATGGAGGGGGCTGCTGCTGCATCCTCCCCATCTGCTCAAGGTCCTGTCTCATTTTGTGCAGAGTCTTTAAAGGAGAATTCCGGTCATTTTTTACCCCTAAATCGTTGTCCTGATGGTCACCCAGTGTTGGTTGGAGCAAAAAACGCCACTAAAATTGATGCAGGCAAACCAGAGTTACACTATGGCTAGACGGCGCTAGGGCTATGGGGGCAATTCTTTCAACCACAACAAACACTCAGAAAACAATCAAATATCTCTGGTACATGACTGGAATCCTTAGAGACACCACTGAACTCATATAGTGTACAGTATAAACAGTATAAACGTTGTGTTTTGCATGTAGTCACTCACCTCAGACAGCCCAACTCTGAAACATCCTGGAAAGACATTACTATCCAATCACAGAGCGCCTGCTCTGTCATCGCTTGTTGTGATGATTTCTTTACAAAGATAAACGGTCAGAGATATTTTGGACATCACCACTGCACTGCTCCACCGTTTATTCTTGTAAAGAAATCATCACAACAAGGAAAAAGTGTTTGTTTCTGTGGCGGGGAGAAGGCGCTCTGTGATTGGATAGTAACGTCTTTCCAGGATGTTTCAGAGTTCGGCTGTCTGAGGTGAGTGACTACATGCAAAAACACAAAGTTTATACTGTTTATACTGTACACTATATGAGTTCAGTGGTGTCTCTAAGGATTCCAGTCATGTACCAGAGATATTTGATTGTTTTCTGAGTGTTTGTTGTGGTTGAAAGAATTGCCCCCATAAGTTAGCGTTGTGGCTATCCCTAGTGCAGTCTAGCTATGGTGTAACTCTGGTTTGCCTGCATCAATTTTAGTGGCGTTTTTTGCTCCAAGCAACACTGGGTGACCATCAGGACAACGATTTAGGGGTCAAAAATGACCGGAATTCTCCTTTAAGCTTAATGTTTTCAGCTATGGCTTCACAAAGTACTCAGACCCATTCATTTTATGCACACCTATAGACTTAATTGTAAATGGATAAAATGTTGATGTTTTCAATTGGTTATTCTACTCAAGACAAAGTGGAAACACGTTTGAATTTTTGCTAATTCATTTAAACTGCTACACATCTCGTTTATGTAAAACTTTCAAACCTTTAATTCAGTGTTTCATAATGGCCTCTTTGGATGCAGTTGCGGTTTTCTTGTGTGGATTTCTGCCAACTTTTCTAACTTTTGGGGGCATTTTTGTCTCATTCTTTATGCAGGTCCTCTCCAACCCTGTCAAAGTGGATGTCTGTGAACAGATGGTCTGTGGGGTTTAAGTATGGGCTTTGACTGGACCACTCATTGGCAATCTGGACTTTTGTCTGGACTGAGTTTCACTTTTCAGGCAACATCTTGTCTGCCCTATACCTTGTCACTAAAAATAACTGTTATCTGAAGCCTATAGGGAAATTTGCCTCTCTGTTCACAGTGAAACCCAATGCATTTTGTAGAAAAGCTGCAAAGGAAACTAACCCAAAACTCTGATCGAATACCCTTCAAGGCACAAACATTTAACATGTTGATTTCCCCAATCTTCCAGTCCAAAGCACAGTTGCTGTAGAGTTCAATTTATTATCAAAGAAAAAGACACAGAAATAACATTTAAAAAACAGCCAAGGGTGATTGGGAGAACAAGCAATGAACACAATCCAAAAGAAGGAACTAAGGAGGAAAACTAACAAGGAAAATTGAACAGACGCAAAAGGAGGCACAGATAAACTCAAGTAAAATGGAAAATCCAAACACTACTACCACAAAAGCTTGACACACTGGTGAAACATATCAGGGTGGGGCAGACTATCCCAGAGGAGGGAAACTGATCCTTGCCAGTGTTCACTAAACATGTTAAAACCAGATCCTAACTTGCAGATTTAGGATGAATTTAAAAGAAATGGGTGTGTCTGTCCTAACTTTAGGATGTCTAAAATTCACGAACCCATTGTGGCTTAAAAGTAGCACCTACATCTGGAGTAGAAGTAGCGGTGAGGACATACAAACTAACTCACTGACACCAAGTCACAAAGAATCAGAGAGGGACTCCTGTCACGCCACATCACAATGCCTTAGAGATTGTGTTGGATGGTGCCTCCACAGTTGTATAGACATTGTTGCAAAATGTCCAGGATCAACACATAATTAAAGGATGTTAATGGAGAATGTTATGATTATTTTTCTTTTCCATGGAGTGAACTGAATGTAAGTATTTACTGTATATTGTAAAGCTGAATCCTTCTGGGTTGAACGAACCTTATCATACAGAAGCCTTATGGAGAATTCACTGCGGCTATAAACAGCACCTAATCTGTTATAATGTCATTTTTTATACCATTGTTTCTCTTTTTATTTTTGTTACTGTGGGATGTTGCATGATGAAAGCATTCCCACTGCCAACCAATCACAGAGCTTGCCCATGAGGATTGACGTCAGCCATTGGAAGTGATTCACACTCTTATCTCAGGAGTTTTCATTTTTCCTTAGAAGTTGGTCTCAGCAGCTTTTTGAAGAGGATTTAGGAGAATTGTTTGAGTTAGAAACTTCGGAAAAGTTATAATGGTGAGATAAAATTCTTAGTGTAGATAGGCCCTGTTCCTTTTAAACTCCTCTTGTGAAAGTCTTCACTCTGAATGTCCAAAGTTTGTTTTCAAAGGGACAAAATCAACAACACACACACACACACACACACACCGTTGACCTGGCAGCGCAGCATGGATCAGAGCCATAATCAGCGGATGCCACATTTCTCTGGGCTCTGTGACATTGCAGAACTTGCAGAGTTTCACACCCTGTCTTCACCGACGGCTCAGACTGTGCCCCCCCACCACCACCACCACCACCACCACGCTGGCCAGTGTTGTGTAGAGCTGCCTTCATGTCAGCTTCATATCTCACATAGTTTGATCTGCTGTGAGAGCTGAGAACTCTACAGCTCTTCCTCTCATCTCATGTTCAAATGAATTCAAACTAGTTTGTATATCTAGACACTGGCAGCTGCTAACGGGCGCTTTTAAGGGAAAACGTGCGAGGTGCAAACATCTGGAGTGTTGTTTTGAAGGGGTGATGACAGCCCGCTCAGGTAAGTGGCGCTCAGCGGGAGGATAAACAGCCCGACTGCTTTTAAATGAGCTTCATCTGTCTAATGTTTTGATTTGTCTAATTTGGATCTGATTTCACGTGAAGGGGGAGAAATCAAACATACTTCAACTTTAGCTGTTTGAAACAATAATCAGGTATTAATGTTTGTGCTGGTGAGAAGATGTTCTTTGTTTCACATTTGGTTTGATGCTGTGCTTCCTCTCTGCTGTTTCAGAGGACTGTCTGTACACGTGGTGAAATGGGATTAGCTGCAGACACATTTCTGATTCTCCACAGCTCTTTTTGCAGTCACTATATCTGCAAATAATATAAATAAATAAATAATTCCCCACATTTTTACATGTCTGTAACTTTAGCTTTATTCAAATAATTTCCAGTTATTTATGGAAACTGAATCCTATACTTTAGTCAGTCCCTTTTACACTATTTGCCTGCTATAATATGAGTCTGTTTTGCTTCCACAGCATTTATCATTTTGAATTGAAAAACTTTATTGCCATTCATATACACTTTAGAACAAAATTGTGTTGCCTGTGTATCTCCCACAACAGTGTTGTAGGCACACTTTGTGTAACGCTGTGTAATGTGATTATGTGTGATGTCATATAAAAGTAAATCTCTTTGTTTCAAAACAGCTCAACAAAAAATGATTACCAGGGAAACTGACTGTGTATTGATATGTTCTTATGCCAACAAATTCATTTCATTTTCATTTATTTGTTATTTTGTTATGAAGGAGTTATAAGGGGCTTTAAGTAAAGCTATCTGCAGTACTTACAGTGTTTGAACATAATGTTGGATCAAGCCAAACTCAAACATGCTTGTAGGCACAGATTTTGCTGCTTTTTTTTTTTTAGCCATGTTAATTACCACATGTCATGCTACACTTTTGTCCACAGTGGGATGTGTAATCAGCTCATCAACTCAGCAGTCAGATCACTGGATATAACATTGGATAAAATTGGATATACAGTGTTTGATGTCATAGTCAGCATCCAACATTCGCCCAGTGAATTGAACATGTTACATTTCAGTCAGACGGAACTCAGTAGTTATATAAGCACTTGACTCTCTAGCTTCAGCAGCAGAAAAAGCAGCAGTCATTTGAATATTTTTTGGGCCATTTTATGTTAGTGCCAGTGCAGACAGACAGGAAATTCAAGGAGTGTGGAGAAATAAAGCAAATGGTCTGGCCAGGAGTCCCACTAGGATTTTGCTGTTCAAGACATGCAAATCCACAGGGCAGCCAGTCATTTCTTATGAGACAAAATCACAAATAATAGTGACACTTATTCTTCCATCATATTTTTTTTGGCTTACTTTAAATATTTTCTAACATGTTTAACTTCTTATTTTATTCTAGTAGATTGGTATTTATTCTACTATTTACTAGAATCTTATTTTATTCTAGTAGACTGGTGAAATCACATCATGTGCTCATATTTCACCTGGCTGAATATCACCTCTGACACTCTTCTCTTATCACTTATTTAATTATCTGCCCTGTATGATGATGATGATGATGATGATGATGATGATGATGATGATGATGATGATGATGATGATGATGATGATGATGTACAATTTGCCACTGGGCTTCTAATTAAGAGCTCGGCTCTTTCATGTTGATTTGATCTGAGAACTCAAAGTAAAGTGAAGCAGTTGACAACCAGCCTCAGAGAGTGAGCCATGATAAGATAAACTCACTTGTGATTAAAGTCTCTGGTCCACATCAATCCCAAACATTCTAGTGACAATATTTGACCGTCAGGTCAGTTTTCATTTCATTAGCATATGAAATGTGATTAATTAAAATCATTTTATAATGATAAAAAGTTTTGCATTAAATTAAATAGTGTACTACATGTGTTGCATTTAAGATTGTTGCTACTGTTTTCATTACACACAACCAAACATCCAACATCCAAAGATATCTTAACAACTGTTGAAGGGATATTTCAACATTTTGGCAAATTCGCCTATTGCCATAATCCCGATAGTTTTAGGAGTAGGTTCATTACCTTTAATTGTCGGTGCAAGCTCGGCGGGGCAGAGTTGTTTTTGAGGCAGATGTGTAACCAAAACTGCTCAGCAACCCAGTAGCCATTGCCATAACCTTCATTGCATGGTTAGGTTTAGGGAGAAGATTGTTCAAATAAATATTTCCTCAACATTAGACAATCATTGTTGTCATGGTGACAGTAATGATGTGAAAAACTTTGTCTAACGGTCATGGATTTCAAGCACCACTCTGAAAATTCCCTGTAACTATGGCTCTCTTTTTTTTCAGAGGGTCAGTCTATGATCAGCAGTTTTTAGACTACTAAGCAAATATGGATGTATAAAATGCACAGTGGGCTTTGCAAGTGCTCGGTTGAAATGGAAATGCACTCAACATATTTGTTAGACTTCAATGATTTGCAGATTGTGCTGTGGTGAGGAACACTGAATGTATGTAAGGGCACCTTTCACAGGCATTTTGAATGGAGGATTTACACTTGTTAAGCTATACTTTCACGTTGTGGTATTCTAAGAACACCTAGCTCGCCAGCTGCCAGCTGCAATTTCAGCATGGAAAGGAATCTAAAGCACCAGGATCATTCTCTAAACTCTAAAATCAATCAAATATATCAAATTGATAGATATGTAAGTAGTAATTTAAGCAACTACAAGTGAATTTTCAAGACCAAGACTATATCTGTCTCGTTCCCTGTTTCTCCACACTCTCCCTTCTGCAGATAGGGAGATGCGGTACTTGGTGTGGTTGATGTTGGTGATCCTATGGGTGGCACAGACTGTTGAGAACTGTCCTGATCTCTGTAAATGCTCCAAGATGCCTGATATAGAGAAATCAGAGGTCAACTGTCACAAGAAAGGGCTTCAAGATTTCCCCTCCAATCTGCCCCCTGATGCTTGGATCCTCAAACTTGGTGAGTATCTTGCAGTCAATAGCTGCAATATTCAAAACTGATCATTTGTCTGACATACAAGCACACATAAGGATTGTAGGACATAATTGCATCAACCAACTCCCCCTCTGGTATGTAAAGGTGAGAACGGTATCACGGACCTGAAGGCCAATGCTCTCCAATCAATCCCAAAGATTGAGTCAATCAACCTGGAGCGAAATGCCATCAAGTCCATCCACCCCAAGGCTTTCACTGGTGCAAAGCAACTGATGCTTCTCAATCTCTACGGCAACCGTATCACCAACCTTCCACCAAGGGCATTTCAGGTAAAGGGTTAGGAGAGGAATACATGATGCTCAGTGATCACATTGCTTTGATCAGAAAAACTGTCTTCTCCACGTCTTTAGGACCTTCTGAACCTTCGCTTCCTTATGCTGGGTCACAACCAGATTGGCACCCTCAAAGCGGAGATGTTCGTAGGATTGAGGAACCTGTCAGACCTTGATCTTCCTCTCAATGCATTAACCTCACTCCCACCTAATGCCTTCAAGCCTCTGATAGCCCTCAAGGTTCTGGACCTTTCTATGAACCGCATCGAGAGGATCTCTGTGAAGGCCTTCACTGGACTCAGGCAGCTCATGTTTCTCAACTTAGACAGTAACAGGTAACAGTAACATACCGCCCAATGTGTTGAACATCCGGCAATTATAACACTGATTATCTGGGGAAGAACCAATGCCTGATCTTCTGATCTGTGCAAACGGTCATGTATGGATCAGTCTGAGTTCACTTCACCAAGTGGCTGTTTGTTAACCCTAAGGGTTACTAGGCATTGCCTGCAAGCCTGTAAAGCTTTACTTCAAATTGGGCTCTAAGAGTGGTACTCTTTATCCTGGTTATATTGTGTGGCTTCCATGCAAGTGTAACAGAGGGTCCAGGTGCACTCACTCACCCACAAAGGACGTGAAACCCAACTGCCAAGTGGTCATTGACCTCTTGGCAGAACGGTTTGCATCATCGCCCGCCATGCGGAAGACCAGCATTCAAAGCCCACCTGGGGCAGTCGGTACTGAAACACAATGCAGAGGGCCAGATTAACATCAGCTACATAAGTAGTGGAGGCAGAGATAACTTGAAATCAAAGGATTTGATCCTTTCCAACTTGCCCTTCTGATTGAAAGGGGAAACTAGGTAAAGAATAGATAGAAAAGTGAAGGGAATGATAAGCTAAAGCTCTGCCCTGATCCAGATGTCTAAACCCGACCTGCATCATATTCACCTCTGTGCCTTTTTCTTTGGTGAACACTTACCACCCTATCTTGTTGTCTCCCCCCTATATAATTTCCACACAGAAAATCCACCCACACACATGTACTCGTCTTATGTTACTTGTGACAAAATACGTTCCCTACAGGTACTTACCCAAAACTTACCCATCACAAATACAATCCTAATCCTAAACCTAGCTCATTATACCCTGAATCTAAAACCAAACTTTAATCTTCAAACACAGAACTGGGGGGGGGGGGGGACACCAAAATATCCTCCTTTTCCCAACATGTCCTCACAAGGACACTTTCATTCCAAATTTGGCCCTTTGTCATACACATCAGTTTTACATAGAGTATTATGTAGCCATTCAGGACATGTTTACTGAATTTACAGGTGCTAACAGGAGCTGTTACAGTTGAAATAAACCAGGTGTTTATATCCTGGTTACATTGAAAAAGAGGATAACATTTTGTTTGATTGTGAGATTTTCAACTCTGTCTCCACATCAAGTGTGAAGACTGTTCCTGCTGGAGCATTCAGACTGCTGCGATCTCTGGAGATGTTGGTTCTAGACAGCAACCTTCTGTCCACACTGAGCCCGTCTGTGTTGGACGGCCTGGACAACCTACAGGTAACATTGTGTGCTGTCATTGTTTGGACTAAAGTTTGATAGAATAAAAACAAAAAAAGGACTGTAGTGTAGTGTAGAAAAAGATAAAAACATATGTATAGTTAATGTTGGTAGTTTTACTTATTGTATAATATTCCCAGTATGAAAACAGCTATATCTTCATTCTTAATGCCACAAGATGAATGTGCTGAATATTCAACCAGGAACTCTACTTGAGGAACAACAAGCTGGAGAACCTGCCACCTGATGTGTTCAGGAACCTGCCTAAGCTTTCTCAGCTGTCTCTCAGTGGAAACCGCCTGAGGACAGTGGACGGAAACATGTTCTCCCATATGCCCAGTACGTCTAAAACCAGCAGGTGGCCTTTTCACTTTCCCGTTCTCACAGAAACAAAGGGATGACTCATAATAGTAGGGGCAGAGATGATGACTGCATTGTTCACTGGTGCCTGCATGACTCATTTCAGTGCTGATTTTTCTCCTCTGACTCCTCTACAGTTTTGAAGAAGCTGTACCTCCATGACAACCCGTGGCAGTGCGACTGTAACATCAGCTCCTTGGTGCAGTGGATGAGACAGACAAAGGCCACTTTGTCATCTCGGAATGCCTTGAAGTGCGTAAGTCCTCCAGAGCTCCACAACAAGAAACTCAGCAGCCTCCAGGATGACAAACTGCTTTGTCGTGCCTAACAGCAGAAACCCTTGATGAAGAGCTCAGACCCACAGAGATTCAGAAAATGAACTTTTCGTCCAGCTGATTTTTTACTCTGTAGTCCAGTGTTAGTAGAAGGAACTTGTAACTTCTTCTTTGATTTCTCAATGATGTAAGCCAGTAGGTTTGTGCATCTCATCTGATTTATGAGCTATATATTGATATCTTCAGCAAAAAAATCTTGCATAAAATATTACCTTTTAGAAATTTGGCTTTTACTGTGATGTGTTTTTTGGTGAAGTGAAGAATTATAGATGTAATTTCAACTGAGACAGTGGCAAATGATATGCTTGAACTGCAATAAACACAATATGAACAGCACTACAACGGTTTTGATGTTTTCACTGAGTCGCTGTATCTTCACTCTTTTTACCAGACAAGTACTGGTAATGTACTCATTGTACTCTTCTTAATATCCAAAATGCAAGCCTACGATGATGCTACAATAAGTAGAGCTATACCACTGGATAATCCAGACTTGCCTTCCTGTGCACACTGAAACAAAAGCAGCAAGAGTGGAAAAAAAGGATACTATGATGCTGACGAAACAGACAGGAAGTTTGTTCAATTTTTCAAGACTTTTTTTTAATCTCTGCAATTTGACAGCAACGTCCTTTATGTCACGTTTCAATGCCCATTTCCTGACTTACACTGAGATGCTCAAGTTAGAGATGTTTGCTTCACAGAGTGATATGCAGCACTGTTTTGCATGTATTGCTAGATGTGCCAGTTAGTTAAATAGTAAGTTCCATATTTAGTTACAATGATGCTGGCAAGTCCACGTTAATCACTCTCAATAAAAAACTATTTAATTTTTAAACTGGCTTTTGGATGACCAATGAGAATGACGTTGTCTCTCTGGGTTCAGGCTCCCTCCCACAGTCTGGACTTATCTTCCAGGCTGGACCCACCTCAGCTGGAAAACCTGCAGCATCTTTGTCCATCCGTCATTATTTTCAAGTCCCAGTTAGCAAACATACAAATGTGATGATGCATAGGGCATCTTGCCATAGAAATCAATATCTTTACATGGTTGTGTTTTACATACAATATAGCAGCAAAAGTGAACATTACCTTAACAGCTTTGTCTGTCAGCCACAAGCATTTCGGGTTCAGTAACTCAGCAGTGAAACAGGATGAGTATGATATAAAGGGATGATGGGAGGGTGAGGGGGGGGAGGGGATAACAGAGCATGATATCCTGCACAGAACCTCTGCAGTTGACAAGGTGACTCCCATCGACCTCCTCACACAATGACTTTGACATGAGTACGCCGGTATCTCCCATTCCTACGCGGACGATAATCGCCATAATTTCCACCTGCATTAAACCTGCTATTATAGGAGAGTGGCTAAGAACAATATAATAGCTAGGCTTTGTTCCGAGCTGCAGCTTTTCTCGCCTCCACTCCCTCCAGAATATTATATCTGCAGCAATGTCAAATGGATTTTTTTTTCTCTCCTCCCCAACAGTTCTTTTTCTTTTTTCTTTGGTGCGTTTATTTTAATTGTCTGCTGTTAAACCTATAATCTTTAAAGAGGACTCACTTTGATTATTGAGGCCACACATTCACATCTCAACGGAAACATTTCACGCTTATCAGAATTTGTGCTGATCTGATTTTTAGATTGGAGTGTGAAACTGCAGCCAGAAATAACTGCTACTGAGAGTGGAATGTGGGCAAATGCATTTAAAAAAAAAACATTGGTTATGTTTTGCTTTACATGGGCAGAGGTTGTATGACATGTTCCTGGATCTCACACTCCTTTTAACGTGCATCATGTATAACATTATGATGTGTGTGTTTACAGTATTCCATCTCATACTACAGGCATGCTCTCTGCTTTATGAATGAATTATTTAGGTTCTGTTGTGTTTTGTAAAGATTTCATGGAACGCACGGATGAAACATTATTGGTAGATAAGGGCACTATACTGAATAATGAATTTCACACTCTCTTTGTCTCATGTTTAAATTAAACAGATAAGTTTGCTTGGCAATCCTTTTCATGTGGCCTGGTGGTGTCCCATGAGAAACAGAACGTGTTGTTGCGCCGCCAGACATATTGGTACAGAAACACAAATTACATCAATCAGTGCCGGTTTGGAATTTGTGATCATGGTCCACTGAGATTGGCTGTGGTGTAAACATTTGTGTTTGCTTGGAAAATGGTAAATTCTCCTCAGCTCAGTGACTTGACCCTGAAAAAGGGCAAACACAGAACAAAACAGGGTTCTCTGGTCTCATGTGAGCACTTAAGATTGAACTCAGATGTGTTGCTATAATGGTGAAAATATTTCTACCATTAAAAATTCCCCAAACGGTGAAGCAAAGTTGCTTTTCCTGCTGCACAAATGATTTGTTCTAATTAAACAAGACACAAGGTGGACAAGTAAACCACTTCCCCTCCCTTTCTACCTAAAACACATCATTAACTGTGGGGATTAGTTTGTTTTGTTCTAACAAGAAAAATCCCTTCCTCCTCCATCCCTCAAACTGTTCCATGGGTGTTCACCGGAGGAACTGGGACTGTTTTGACTCAGTTAGACTTTTAAACACACAGCACAGAAGGGGGGGATAGCAAACCAACGGGGATACAAATACAGACTTTCCTCCTGTACATGCTTTTGTCTGAAAAATTATCTTTATAATGTTATAAGACACACAACAATCTAATGTACATTTTGTTTTAAAAGGCTTTGTAGAAAGGATTTTGGACATCAGTAGAGCAGCAGAGATGGATTTATTTATGTGTGAGGAGTGATGGTGCACTTACATGAACCAGGTTTCACCAGCCCTGTCAATGTCCTTCAAGTGACCGTTCTCAGCAGGTAAGTCCAAGGCTGAATGTCTTTCCGAGTCCTCCTATGGAGCCAACACAGACCTGACTTCACTGAGAGAGAAGAGGAAAGAGATTTAAGATGCACTTGCCTCAGAGATGGCATTTTAAATTGATTAAAGTTAAGAGTGATGGTTACAATAGGTATAATAAAATTGGCTGACTTGCTTTTTACCCATAATACAAATTTGTTTGGCAAATGTTGCCAAAACCTTTTGCCCATGAAGGCTTGAATACCCTTACCGCATCGCCATCAGCTACCATGTGTGAACCACGGGCTGCCATGCACAGTGCATATTGTGGGATATGTTGATGGTAGGGGCCAACATGAAGGCATCGGCTTGTTTACCAGGTGATTTGAAATGCTGCTGAGAGTTTACTGCCACTGTGCCAGTGACTATGCTGCAGTGTGCCAGTAGCTGCATTCATGTCAAGGGTTGCCAACCCCTGGTTTAAAGGGTTTACAATACAATACAATACAGATGAAGCAGGTAAAACAAACATCACGCATGAATGTATTTGTAATCTGCCTGATTCCCTAACATCTTACTTACCAAAAAAAAATACTATGTATATCTCCTCTCGTCTCCTTAGTGGAGCAGATAACTGGGGCACTCAGCAGGACCTTTGTGGGACAACATAAGATCTTTTGTCTTGACCTAGAAAAAAATCAGCTTATAAGCTTTGTTTTTAGGTGTTTGGCATCAAATTGAGCATTTTGACATTTTCTCAAGCTGGTTCTTAAAACATGATTCATGTTGAAATGTTTTTTCTGAGTGTGTTGTCAGTGCTTGGTTTAAAATGTATTGAGTACATGTTACTGAATACAGCTTCCCTGTGTGGTTACAAGCCTCAACCATTGGCCTTATTATTGCAATCTATTTATTTAACCTGAGCAGCTTCACTGGGACTTACATTGTTTTGCTAAAGGGCAAGTTGAGCTGCAGTGAGTGAGCCGTCTTCTAGAAAAAGGGGCCATGTACTGATGGTGCAGAGGATGAACTGTCTTGTGACTGTCTGCTGGACCTAAACAGGTCAGAACCAGCACCTCAGGATCCAGGACCTGATTTTTCTTTGGCCTTATTTCACTTTTTTAACCACTGACTGTTCCCTGGCTCCATCCCAGAGTCAGCTTTGACACTGATAAATGGATAGAGAGGATAAACAAGTGTATGGATGGGTAAGCTGGAAATATTTCCACCTCCATTCAAAAAACTGACAGTTACATTCACTCATTCATTTCTTCTTCTGCTCTACTAATTTGATCTCTTGATTTTTCCAAATGGTTATGCTCTGTCTGTCAGCCGAGTCTTGGCGTTGTGAGGGAGTGATGCCTGTTCAATGATTCATTCACTGATTGTAATACAAGGTGAATATTAGCCCAGGGTGATAGGTAGCACCTCAAACTGTCAGATCAGATCAGATTTTATTTTCCTCACCCCCAAGGGAGTTATGTGAATTTCTATAATTCTAATAATGTGTTTTGTTCACATTTTCCCCACTGTGGGACAAATAAAGGAATAAAGGAATCTTAACATTTCCATGGTACAATAATAGATCAATATGTAGATGGAACACCTCTGCACAGTAGGATGCAGCATGGTTTATAATGAGGTCAGATGAATGATTGGTCTTTGGTTCCCAAATGCTATTCTACATGTTTGTTGTCTGTTGTGTCCTGTGTATGTGTAGACTCTTTTATGTTGGAGTCTGTTTTCTGAAAACCACTGCAACTGGAGCTAAGACATTACAAATACAAGTGGAAGGACACTGAAAAGCTCTTGAACTGAACTGAAGAGCTGAGGGAAACCACCGTCATTAGTATTTGATCATGTGAAAAAAATATTGATTGTAGCAGTTTTCAATTCAATTCATTTATTAAGGACTGCACAACAAGTCGGCAGAATTTGCTTTCGGCACAGCATAGTAGCAGCACATAGTACTGTGTAGCAACAGACATCAGTTATACATTTAACAAACAGACATCAACATCAGACCAGACATTTTGCATACAGACTATACACTTAACACAGACGGAGTTTGGAGATGAGTGGAGTTCAGTGACCTGATGGCAGTGGGAAAAAAGCTGTTTTTGTTGAAATGGACCTAAAGCGTCTGCCAGAGGGCAACCGTAGGAACAGGTGGTTGGCTGGGTGTGTTGGATCAGAGATTATTTTATGTGCTCTTGTTATTGTGCGTTTATGGTAAAGTGAATCAAGTGATGGGAGGGGAGTGTTTATGATTAAAGCAGAAGTGAGTGATCCGGTCGCTTTCGCTAATGCTGCGTTCCAGGCAGGCTTTTGAAATCGTAAATTACAGCTTCAAGTCACAACTTACAACTTTGTAGCGTTCCAGGCAACCCACTCGTGTTTTTCCGACCTGTTTTACCGGTGAAAGTCACTATAACGGCCACTCGTAACTTCCGACCGGTGAACTCGTACCAGATCGAACTGGTACCACTTCACGGTCGGAAAAATACGAGTTTCCTTGAACGCACCATAACAGTCCTCGTCGCTACGTCACCACATTCACGGCGTTCCTTGGCTGCACACACAGCCCTGCATGCCGTTCTCTCTCCTCATTGGATAAAAACTGTAGGATACGATAAATGTTTTCTCTTCGGCTCAGAGCAGAGCAGAGGGACTGAGAGACCCGTGTTTCAGTCCAAACACTCTATGTAAGTGATTGCTGTCGGAAGATATAACTATTTAAGACTTATATTAACACAAATATATCACTCACTTCTGCTTTAAGGATGCTTTTTTTATGATACGTTGGAGTTTGCTGCGTGCATGAGTGTCCAGAAGGCTGATTATATGTTGTGGTCATGCAGCCAGACAGTTCATTCATTCAGAAATGTCAGCCATTCTGTCTAAAATCTGCTTTACATTACATCACATTAGCCACCATGAGCTAACTGGCCATTAAGGTAACTGGTCGTAGTAGACCAAGTGAGTATGTTTTATTGCTTCTGAATTGAAGCAATAGGACGTTTGTGGGATTTTATCTCAAATGTTAGAAAGTATCTTGTGTTTATATTATAACCATAAGTGTGACAGTACAACATTACATTATGTTCAAACACTGGTTTAAGACCATAACAACAGTGTGGCGTCGCTATAAATTGCAGAGAAACGGACATAATAATGTCTAAGATGTATTGCACTGAGCTACATGTCAGAGTGAACAGACAGCACACAGCAGTGAATGTGTGGTCAGAGCAGTGTGGTTTAGCACAGACCTGCTGCTGTGGCACGGCCACAGTCAATCACTGTAGTCTGTGTTTGCACTCAGCTCACAGACTGCATGCCTTTGGGCAAAGCCATAAGTGAAACACATCAGCATTGCAGTCATAGACTGTTACGTGATCAGTCACACTCTGCAAGTCTGTCTAGATCAGAGGGCAACATAAATCCATCCACTTCAGGTGATTTGTTCACTGAACATTTTATAACATTAATGATTGACAAAATTGAATGTTTGGTTGGAAAATGAATGGTTTTCAGTCATTGTCATAGTTGCGGCAAACGCATGAATCTATTAACGCTGGCTTTTAACACAGATGTTAATTTGTGTGATATCCATTGTTAAAAGCTGGTGTGATGATCCATGCGTTTTACAGATTTTAATTGAAAAAAAAAAAATCCATGCATTGAGCCTTAGCCTACTGAAACCTCCTTCAGCTTCTGTTAACATTTCCATGATTCTCACATTCTGGGTCATAAACTATAAACTGTTGTCTTGTCTGTAACAACATCTATTGCACGTCTGTCCGTCCTGGGTGAGGGATCCCTCCTCTGTTGCTCACCCTGAGCTTTCTCCAATTTTTCCCTGTTAAAAGGGTTTTCCATGGAGTTTTTCCTCAGTGGATGACCGTCTAAGGACAGAGAATGTTGTTATGATGCCATGTGAAGCCCTTTGAGACAAACTGTTTGTAAAAACGGGCTGTACAAATAAAATTGCCTTGCCTTGCCTTGTCATGGAAACATAAACATAAAATTCCACCGGAAGAGCAAAACCAGCACATGTTTTTGACGTTCGGAAAAAGGTGGATACAGTATTTTTAAATGGCCTTTTCAAAAAACAACATTTTTCCACATCAAACTGTGTACTTTTTAAGTGGAATTCAAGACCAACTTGGATTCAACTTTGACTTTCACTTGGACTTGATCCCTGATTTCTTAGGAAACGCAGCCTGGCTTTCAGTAGCAAACGTGACTTCGATTGACATCTGGAAATCCCAGATCCACCCTGAACCAATCAGACAGCCAATCATGTTGCACATGATAACAGTTGAGGCAGCGAAGCGCTGTGCCCTGTGGAAAGCACATTGCGTAGATAAACCAGAGGTGGAGCAGGAGGATGATGAAATAAAAGATGAAATTTCCGGTGTTTCCTTGTCCTTCCACAAAGTCACCCCATCATTCTCTGATGTACGGACAATACCCAACACAAACACTCTTTCTCACACAGTGTAGTCAACAACAAAGTGACAGATGACTTTGAGCATGTTGTACTATCTCAACAACACAGCCCCCTTCCCACTGTTACCATGGTAACCCTTGCCTATGTTTACATTGACTGGTGATTTGTATGTTGTCATAGTATGTTCCCTACTGAGCTGGCGGTCATATGCAGTAGCTACACAGAGGCAGAAAGCTGATTTAACAGGGTGTGATAAAACAAGATGGTGTTACTGCTGCAAAGCAAAATGGAAAGTCAACTCAAGCCATCTATTTAGTCCAAATCCAGGGTTTTCCACGAATGCATACAGCATTCAGCTGAGTGAAAATAGTAGCCAGCTGGGGATCTGTGTGGTATGAGCTGTAGCCTAGTTTTTATTTTATTTTATGTAAAGTAAAGATGTTTCTCTTTAAATGTTTCAAACACAAAATGAATTGAGTTGTAAAAATAGATAAATGCCTCCTGTTACTGTGACACGTAGCCTATCACTGAATTTTATCATTTATTCAGTTAGCCAGGTTTGAGCTATAGTTTGTGGTCTTAGGATGCCATAAAAAAATAAATAAAACTGTAACAGAATGAATACATAGTTTAACAACTAGCAAATAAATGAATAAATACATGGAAATATAAATATGAATCAATGAAGCATTAAATATGCTTTTACCTAGAGCAGTTTTTTATCATAATCTTTTCAGCCTTTATTAAATAACTAATGTAGTTAGAGGTGATTCCTAAATAGTGGCTTTTGGCATAACTTAGTGACATATGATTTAAAACTCTATCATGTTTCTGTTTCATGTTTAAACAAGGCTTCAGTATGAGGTTCTCCATCACTATCTGGATGGATTCCCAGTAAAGAAAACTACAAAGTTGTAAAAGAGAAAAGAGATAAGAACAGAGGGAAGGGTGACAGAGAGAGGAAGATGAGCAGACAGCGCTGATGATGACTGCGTGATAAATGCCTTCATGTCTTTCTGCACAGCCAGAAGCTGTTTACAGCCACTCTACCCGCAGCAGATGGCCATTTATTTTGTATGGCAAGCTTCCAGTCAAAGCGTTTGTTAACAATGGCCCAGTGCCATTAGATCAAAGCTAATAGTGATCAGATGGCGTTTTTATGGAGGGGCCATCATTAGCGGTGTCTCCCAAACGCTTGACTGTCAATAAACTGCTGCTGTAAGACGAATGGATGTACCAAGTGCTTATTGATGACAAGACTTGAGTTAACACACATTCAATAGACCTATGTTATACTGTAGGGTCTATAGGAACTATGAGCACTTCTTCCTCTCTCTTTCTAAAATCAATTCTTAGCTGTGAAGTTAAAACATGGACATTTGGCCTCTCTCCTATATCAGACAACAGTATTATGTCTTTCAACTGCAGCTGCAATCGAAAGCCTTCAAGGTTTTCAGAGCCTGCTGTTGGTGTGGTTCTGTGATGAGACTGATTTTGGGTACTTACAATGGGCCTTCTGGCAGGTTTCTATCAGACACATGTAGACTGTAATGATGCTCATGCAAGTGTAGCCCGGCCGCTATAGCACCTATATTTCCCCATGCACCAGTCAAATCAACCCTTGTCTATGTAAATGTAACGGAGTTAAAAGATAATTTGATTCCACTTGCCATAAAAACTCACCACACAACACAAAAACTTGTTTTTCCTATGGTAATTAAATGCATCGCCCCTGCGGATTAGGGTCGTGCACCCCGGGGGGTAGCCGCAGTCGGACGATGCTATTTCCCTGGTAGGTGCACAAGCTACGAGCTCCGCTATTGTTTCATATTAATTACTTTATTTTCAATGCTAAGGGGTGGTTTAAGTTGTATTTCTTAAGCATATAGCTCTCAAACGGTCAAGCATGTCCTTTTCCATATAAAGTTGACGGTGTTTTTCTTTTATTTCTGTTTACAACATGGCTAAGGTTACATGTGGTAGCTAACCTGCACTTTCCTTTCGTTTTACATTTTTCAGCCGTGTATGTGTGTGTGTGTGAGAAAAGAAGAGCTGGACTGACTGTAAATGTGGATTTCTCTGCCAGGTACGCTTTGTGTTATTTTATGTTAGTTTTGAGAATGTTTAGGCAGTCGGAGATGCTGTTTCCCTGCCGTGTATGTGTGTGTGTGTGAGAAAAGAAGAGCTGGACTGACTGTAAATGTGGATTTCTCTGCCAGGTCAGTCCCTGTGTGCACAATAAACGGCGAGGTTGCCAACGGTGAAAGTCTGACTCGTATGTTAAAACTACACAACGCAAGGATGAGTACCAAAACCGCTACAATGGTGCCGTGACCCGTCCGTGACTTCACTGCTGCCGGGGTCTGCTCGTCTCCATGGTGACGCTGCAAGCTCGACGTGGGACCTGTGGCTCTGCACGCGACTGCTTCACCTGTGCTTTATTCATGCCCTGGGTATCGTGAGTCCGGTTGCTGCAAAGAACCCGGGTTTGGACTGTGTTTGTTTGTTTTTTTCTGTTTATAAGTGGCCTGTCTGTGCCACGGAAAAAAGGTTTTTTTTTGTGGATTCCAGTAGTGAACACGTCTTTGATATAGTGATGTGTTTTAATGTGTATTAGTGGGGATATATATATATATTTTTTCTTTCTTTTTCCACTCTTTCATCATATTTGTGGTCCATTTGATGCATAAATCCCCCAAGGTATATATATTTTTTTCTCTATTTGAGATAACTGTCAACAAGACAGAAAAGAAAAATAAAAGAAAGGAGAAGAGTAATAAGTTAGTAACTTAAAGCTGCAAAAGGGCAACATAATCTTAGTTGTAGATTTTGAGATTTTATTTCATTTTTTCAAAGACAATGGCTCAACATAACGTGTCAAGTGTTGGTAGGGGTTCTAGACAGTGGTTCAGTCAGTTTCCTACACTGGATGGGTTTAGTGAAGGCAGACATGTTACATCTACTCCTCACAGTCGCCCTGGGAGGGATAGTGCATGTGCCACTGCAGATGTTGGGGTGGATGGGGAGTCTGCACTTTCTGGTCAAGATGTCCACGTTCTCAGTGACCTGGTGAAACAGATAGGGACCAGTATAGGTGAGAACATTGTTTCATGTCTTAAGTCCATTCCAGCTACTGATGCTAACATGACTCAGTCAACCACAGCAGATCTTTCTAAAGTTAACTTGACAATTACACATGACAGTTATGAACCACATCCTTTCCGGGGGGATAACACTGATAGGATGTCAGTCTCTGAGTGGGAGGAAGCTATGAGGCTTTACCTGAGTAGGAGGGGCATTGAGCTATGTTACCAGGTGGATGAGGTTTTGGGCAAGCTAAGGGGGAGGGCACGTGATGTAGTGACCATTGGGCTTCGCAGTCAACCCTCCTTAGACTTAAAGTCAGGCCCTCAACCAGTATTTGACATACTTAAGCAGCACTTTGGTGACTCGGTGACCTCCTTTATGCCCCTTGCTGACTTTTATGACACAAAGCCACGACCCACTGAGACAGCTGTTGACTATTGGATCCGGCTTAACAAAGCCATTGACACTGCTGTAGATGGACTAAAGAGACAGGGAAAGACTCTCGACAATCCTTCCCGTGAAGTCACAGTCATGTTTATCACTCACTGTCCAGATACTGAGCTGTCTCTAGTCTTCAGCTGCAAGCCCCTGGAAGAGTGGACGGCTACTGATGTTCAGGTGAGGCTGGATGAACACCACCGAAAGAGGCGCCTCCAGCAGCGTCAGTCTTTAACCCCAACCGGAAGCCTGCAATCCAACCAGGCTGCGAACGTTTTGCAGTGCCACGCCCAGTCTGCAGGGGGGGCCCCTGCCCCTCAACTAGTTACAGCCGGGAGAACGTCACAGTCTGAAGGGCAGTCGCTTGACCATGTTATCACTCTCCTTGAGCGGTTACTCCAGCGAGAGGCTTCCCGTCATTCCAGGTCACCAAGGTCAGGTGCTGGTGGCCGCAGCAGGTCTCGGGGCCCGTGTTTTGTTTGTGGGGGTGACGACCATGACACTGTGTCTCATTGCAGGAGAGAGCGGCTTTGTTTTCGCTGTTACGCTACTGGACATCAGGCTGTGACCTGTCATAGCGCTCCTCCTTCTGACTTACCTGCTGCTCAGTCTGGTGGTTCCAACCAGCAGGAAAACTAGCTGGCCCACATGAGCAGGGGAGTAGTGTAGGGCCAAATGACGTGTCCCCACAAGATTTTGATGATGTTGATCTTGAGTCAGTATACTCACAGTTCTGCTCCTTAGCAGGTGATAACTCCACTGTGATTATTCAAAATACACAAAGACTGTCTGCAACTGATAACCTGTTTCACACTGATGTGTTGATCCAAGATACTGTAAAACTTAGAGCTATGCTTGACAGCGGCTCTATGGCCTGTTCCTTGAGCTCTAGTGTGCTCCCCCTCCTGAAGCAGAATAATGTTGTTTCCCCTGACTCTGTCTCTCCCACTTCAGTTGTCCTTGTTGGATGTGGAGGTTCGAGAACAAACCCTGTTGGTGTGTGTGAGTTGCAGATGAGGGTGTTTGGCTGTTGCTTCTCGGTTCCAACGCTCATCGTGGAGGGCCAAAGTGATGATCTCATTCTGGGCAGCAATGTCATGAAACACCTCATTCGAGCGCTGAAGTACTCTGGAGACTTCGGGGAGAGAACGTCTCTTTCTGGTCAAGTCCCTGTGGAGGAAGGGAGCCTGCTGCAGCTGTTGACCACTGTGGAGACATGGAGAGGTGATGAGTGTCCTGCTAAGGTTGGTACTGTTAAACTCAAGCATGCAGTGACCCTGGAGCCCTTGACAGAACACTTAGTCTGGGGTCGCCTACCTGCCCATCTATGTCTCTCAGCTGGCAGCACGGTGGTTGTGGAGCCAAGTGTGTCAAGAACTGTGCCGCGTTCAGTGATGGTGGGCCGTGTTGTGACACCACTGTGGGGCGACGGATGTGTTCCAGTGAGAGTCATTAACCCCTCCCCCAGACCAGTGACATTGAGACGCAACTGCAAGATTGCTGACGTGTCACCCTGTGTGGCACTGGAAGACTTTGACACTGACTACTTTTATGTGACTGACTCACCTGATGAAGTGAAATGTACTGTGACAAAGACAGCTGACAAACCTGACACAGCCAGTGAGAAGAGCTTGACTGTTGACTCAGACTGTACTGCCAGACCGACACTTAACCCTATGCTCTCTGACCTTGGACTGCAGGACATTGACATTGACGCAACTCACCTGTCCCCCTTCTGGAAAGCGAAGCTTGTTGACCTGCTGGCTAAGTATGAGTCCATCTTCTCTCGCCACAGGATGGACTGTGGTAAAGCCAAAGACTTTGTTCACCGCATCCGACTGAGTGACAGCAAGCCCTTCAGACTCCCCTATCGCCGACTGTCCCCATCACACTATGAGAAGCTGAGGGTAGCTTTAAATGAGATGGAGGAGCGTGACATCATAAGGAAGTCTGCAAGCGAGTACGCATCACCTCTTGTTCTTGTCTGGAAAAAGAACGGCGACCTGCGTCTCTGCACTGATTTTCGGTGGCTGAACGCACGCACTGTCCGCGACGCACATCCCTTGCCTCACCAGGCTGATGCCTTGGCTGCCCTGGGGGGGAATGCGTTCTTTTCAACCATGGATCTGACCTCTGGGTATTATAACGTAGAACTACATGAGGAGGATAAGAAGTTCACCGCGTTCACCTCTCCTTTTGGGCTATATGAGTACAACAGGCTCCCGCAGGGACTTTGCAACAGCCCGGCCACGTTCATGAGGATGATGATGGCTATCTTCGGTGATCAAAACTTTTTGTGCCTCTTGTGTTATCTTGATGATATTCTTGTGTTCGCCCCCAATGAACAGCTGGCATTACAGAGGTTGGAGATGGTGTTTGAGAGGTTAAAGGCGCACAACCTGAAACTAGCTCCCAAAAAGTGTCACTTCATGAGACCTTCGGTGAAGTTTCTGGGGCATATTGTGACGAAGGAAGGCATTTCAACTGATCCCGAGAAAGTCAGAGCTATTGTGGAGTTGCAGGAGAATGACTTAATGGTGGAGGGCACTGACATCCCATCCCCCACCAAGATCAGATCCTTTCTTGGGATGGTTGGGTTTTATCAGCAGTTTTTTGAGGGGTACTCTGGTATTAGCAAGGCTTTGTTCGCGCTGACATCTGGTGGAAAGAGGGTGCGACGTACCAGAGGTAAGCAGGTCCGGCTTACATCTCGGACCCTCTCTTCGGCTGATTGGACTCCTGCATGCAGTGAGGCTTTCAGTAAGCTAAAACAGGCTTTGTTGAACAATGTCACTCTCGCTCACCCCGATTTCAGTAAGCCTTTCCTCCTGTCGGTTGATGCCTCCTCCAATGGTCTCGGGGCAGTGCTTTCTCAGCTGGCTGATGGTGATGATGTTGCGAGGCCCATTGCGTTTGCCAGCAAGTCGCTGAATTATGCCCAGTCTCGCTACCCAGCACACAGGCTGGAATTCCTCGCACTTAAGTGGGCTGTGTGCGACAAGTTCAGCCATTGGCTGAGAGGTCACAAATTCACTGTATGGACCGACAATAACCCGCTCACTTACATTCTCAGTAAACCAAAGCTGGACGCCTGTGAGCAGAGGTGGGTGTCGAAACTGGCCCCATATGACTTTGACATCAGATACATTCCTGGTCCTAAGAATGTGGTGGCGGACGCCCTCAGTCGTGAGCCTTTTGTGCACCCCAGTGTTCTCCATCGCCTCACTACAGTCCCCTATGCACTTTTGGAGGCAGCAAATGCCTTGGAACCTGACTGTGTGCAGGATGCTTTTCGCTGGTCCTGTGATCCTCTCAGCCGCCTGCAACATCGTCCCTTGACTGTGGCCTCCAACAGTGCAGTGGCAGTGCCCCAACACCTTCCTATCTCCTCAAAAGCTGTCTCAGCTGTTCTTGAACACTCTCTGGAGAATGATTGCTTGCCCCCTCATGCATTCTGTTTGCCGCAACTCACTCAGTCACTTCTGCCTTCCGACCTGTCTGATTTCCGCCCTTTACCCATTGACAAACTGACATTGTTGCAACGTGCTGATCCATGCTTGGGTCGAGTTCTCCACTTTGTGGAACGCCAGAGACGTCCGTCGAGACGAGAACGCCCCCGTGAGCCAGCTGAAGCCTTGTGGCTTCTCCGGCACTGGGAACAACTTTCCATCAAGGCAGGTGTTCTGTATCGCACATCGAAAGATGTTGTGACAAAGAGAAAGACGTACAAGTATGTCGTACCCACACAACTGAAAAGTAAGGTCCTGAAAGGTATCCACGATGAGGCGGGTCATCAAGGGCAGAAGAGGACGCTCTACTTGGCTAGACAGCGGTTTTACTGGATCGGGATGGAGAAGGATGTCAAGGATTATGTGCAGCACTGTCGGCGTTGTTTGGTCAGTAAGTCTCCTGAACCTGAGGCCAGGGCGCCACTCGAGAGTGTTAAGACATCCAGACCTCTTGAGTTGGTCTGCATTGACTTTTGGTCAGCTGAAGACTCATCCAACAGATCTCTCGACGTGCTCGTTGTGACTGACCATTTTACTAAACTGGCTCAGGCCTACCTCTGTCCCAACCAGTCCGCCAAGGCTGTCGCTCATCAACTCTGGAACAACTTCTTCTGTGTTTATGGCTTCCCAGAGCGAGTGCACTCAGACCAAGGTGCGAACTTTGAAAGCAGCCTGATTGCAGAGATGCTCCAAGTCGCTGGCGTTGAGAAGTCTCATACAACACCTTACCATCCCATGCGCAATGGGGCAGTCGAAAGGTTCAATCGCACCCTTGGGAACATGATCAGAGCTCTTCCACCCAGAGCCAAACAGAAATGGCCCCAGCTCCTGCGTTCACTCACCTTCTCCTACAATGCAACAGTCCATGAAACCACAGGTTTTGCACCTTTTCTACTCATGTTCGGCAGGGTTCCTAGATTGCCTGTGGACATGTTGTTTCAGTCTGTGCTCATGGATGAGCGAGTGGTGGATTATGATGTCTATGTGCAGTGTCTCCGCCGTGACTTGGCAGAGGCTATCAGGATTGCTCAGATTTCAACCACAAAACAACAAGAGAAACAGACTGAGCTGTACAACCGCAAGGTCAGGGGTGCACCTGTGGGGGTCGGGGACAGAGTCTTGTTGGCTAACAAAGGAGAACGAGGTCGGAGGAAGCTGGCTGATCGCTGGGAGAGTCATCTGTACACTGTTGTGGAGAAACAGAATAACACTCACACCTTCAGACTCAGGAACTGTGCGACAAACCAGGAGAAAGTGGTCCACAGGAACCTCATCATGCCTGTAAACTTTTTACCTGTTCCTGCTGATCCGGAAGATGGTGGCTCTTTTGTCAGTGACCTGACTGATGAGGCTGAGGATGAGTCTGTGGTGGGTGTAGAACATGATGGTTCGACTGTTCTTCCTGGATGTGGACCTGAGGACAGGACTGTCTATTGGATCTCTCAGCTCCCAGCCTCCACCGGAGATCAGTCGACCTCTTTGGCTGATGTGGATGGACATGACAAGACCGGATTTGACGCACCTGATCAAGTTGACCCTGACAGTTGCAACGAGAACAGGCTTGACAGTTCAGACAAGAGCATTTCTGACAAACTGAACCAGTCTGACCCTTGTGGTTCTGCTGTTAATGCTGACTGTTCTGTTGACTTACCTGACTCTCAACCTTCTGTCTCTCTCTCAGTTGACTTGCTGCCTCCTGATGCTAGGTCTGTTACTACATCAGAGGCAGGACAAAACCATTCCTGTGATAGTTTGCAGCGAATGCGAACAAGATATGGAAGAGTTGTTAGGCCAGTCGTCAGACTTATTCAGAATATGCACCAGAAAGTTGTTGCTGGCCGCTAGTATTATTTCTTGTTATGGCCTTACATATGTGTAGGTGATTATTGGCTCAAATATGGCCTATGAGTTCCTTCAATTTTGAGGAGGGTTTGGTTCTTATATATTTTTTTTTGTGATGGTTTGACACCTGTGTGTGACTACTAGATGGGTGTGTCCGGGTGGTAAATTTGTGTGCTGCTTTACTGACATGATTTCTAAGTAATTTAACATGTATATGGGCATGTTATTCCTATGGGTGTCGGAAGGCTTTGCTACCCTTCCTCATTCTAATTCTTCAAGAATAGTCTCTTGACTGGAGTATTTGGTATCTGTGATATTAGCAGCACTGTACACTTTGAACATTTTTTTTTTATCCATTACCTCCTCTTGATATGATGTTATTTGTACCTGGTATGTTTGTACTTATGGGAATATGCGGTCCAGTCTCATATTTTTTTTTTTTCTTTTGGTTTGGTTATATGGGCAAGTGGAGATCAGTAGGGGGGAATGTAACGGAGTTAAAAGATAATTTGATTCCACTTGCCATAAAAACTCACCACACAACACAAAAACTTGTTTTTCCTATGGTAATTAAATGCATCGCCCCTGCGGATTAGGGTCGTGCACCCCGGGGGGTAGCCGCAGTCGGACGATGCTATTTCCCTGGTAGGTGCACAAGCTACGAGCTCCGCTATTGTTTCATATTAATTACTTTATTTTCAATGCTAAGGGGTGGTTTAAGTTGTATTTCTTAAGCATATAGCTCTCAAACGGTCAAGCATGTCCTTTTCCATATAAAGTTGACGGTGTTTTTCTTTTATTTCTGTTTACAACATGGCTAAGGTTACATGTGGTAGCTAACCTGCACTTTCCTTTCGTTTTACATTTTTCAGCCGTGTATGTGTGTGTGTGTGAGAAAAGAAGAGCTGGACTGACTGTAAATGTGGATTTCTCTGCCAGGTACGCTTTGTGTTATTTTATGTTAGTTTTGAGAATGTTTAGGCAGTCGGAGATGCTGTTTCCCTGCCGTGTATGTGTGTGTGTGTGAGAAAAGAAGAGCTGGACTGACTGTAAATGTGGATTTCTCTGCCAGGTCAGTCCCTGTGTGCACAATAAACGGCGAGGTTGCCAACGGTGAAAGTCTGACTCGTATGTTAAAACTACACAACGCAAGGATGAGTACCAAAACCGCTACATAAAGGAGGATTCTATTGTTCCCTATGGTGCCCTGATGCTCTGTCCCCTCCCAGGTTAACCACAGAGATACTGAAACTGTGATGCAAGACCATAATGGACACATGATATCTGTGATAATGGCTTCTTACTGGCTCAGAGAGGGTATTTTGATGATCAGTTCTGTCTTTTGCAAGTGACGTTCATCAGGGAAAAAAAAAACAACAACGCCAAAGGCAGACACAGATGCAGGAGATTGTTTAGCAGGTTTATTACAACAACAAAAAAGACTATGATGAAGAAAAGGGGGAAGCGAGGCAGAGCGGGACCGAGGCAAAAAAAAACACGGAGCCGGGGGCAGAACCAGGAAGGCTGACCGGGAAAAGACAGGGAAGCAGGCTGGTTATGGCAAGGCTGCAGGCAGAGGGAGACAAACAGCAGGTAAAACTCAAGAGCAAACCCATCAGAGAAACACGAGGGCTGAGGAGTTACCACCAGTCCATCAACAACCAACTGGCAGAGAGATGGTTAAGCTGCAGGTGGTGGGAGTGGCAACCAGTGAAGATGTGTTGGAAGATCAGGTGTGGGATGTGTGGGGGCAACACCAACATTTTTTGTTTGATTCACAGTTGCCAACTTGATAATGTTTGGATAAATGAATTACAGGAAGAGTTTTGACAGCAGTTAGCTAGAAGATAGATCACGAGTTGAGTTCAGGTGCTTTTGTTTTGGACAGAGAAGGACTGTTGAATGTGATGTTGAATGTCTGAAGTAACTGTGAACTTTTCACTTCACCCACCTTAAAGGAGCAATTTGAAAATTTTTCAATAACTGCTTCATCGTCAACTTCATCTCTAGGCAATTGAACCAAGTCAACTGGACTTAGTTTCGCCCCTTGTCCAAGTGACTTCATCAGTTTGTGTAGACTAGACTGGCTAGACTGGCATCTGTTTGTCAGCCGATTCACAAGTCCAGAAGAAATTTTGTGAGTTCAGTATCAAACATTTTACCTTTACTCACCAACAGCTATGTTCAGAGGTGGAAAACAATGTCTAATGACTTCTATCACTTTCTGAGGTTAGCATGCTAACAGCTAGTCCCAGCTGAGTTGGACTGTGTTGAACATAGCGCTCAAAAGACAAAATACAACTCATTGTCTTGTAAACAAGGCTGGCTGAGGCTCTTGGCAATAAACAGCTGTTGGCTAAGTAGCAACTGAAAAACGTACGTACATACAACAAACATCATCACGTTTATTCTTAATCAACATACGGCTGTAGGGAATTCAATGACCTCTTTTGACTCTGCAATGGAAAAAAAGAAAAATCCTGACTGCTGTCATCAGCTGCGGTCTTTACTTCTCATTATTAACCAAGCCTTAAAAGTTATGCAGCTGTTAGGACTTCACAAACTGACCGTTTTACTGATTTAGAGACTAAGAAGATGCTGAACATTTGTTGAAGATTGTTAACACGAGTGCAAAACTCTCCACCTCCACATTTCAAAACCCATGTCTCTGAGCAGATTACTTGACGCTAAGAGCTAATCCTGTATTCTGAGCTCATAGGAAGGAATTTCCACCCATTTGCAACCTCACAACACAAGACAACTTTTCAAAGAGGTTGCATCATAAGCCTGTATGTGTAAGCCATGACTGTTTGTTTTTCTCTGTGAAAACTGTAACATTTAAGATGATATCAGACTCCCTGATCTCTGTCATAGTTTGCATGCTGTTTGCTCAGCTGTTTGCTCAGCTCCCTGCATCATAAACAGGAAGATCAGGTCACACCAAAGGTGCTTCTGCGTCTTATGTAAAGAATGTGTCCGTCAAACACCTCATTATATAACGACTCATTCCTGTGAAATTATTCAGCGCAATCTGCCTCGCTGACACCTCAGATATCAGGCCTTCAAAAGGCACAAGTGACGAGCAGGCTGATCGTACCGGGCTGAGTCTGCTGTTTGGGAAAGTGTGTGTGTGTGAGGTGAGTACACAGCGCACTGCACCTGAAGCACCTGTCACTCTGTTGCAGCACACACACATCGTGGGGATGAGCGCTGAGCTGGCCTCCGTCTGTCTCCTGACTCACCTGGCTGCCAAACAAATGGAAGAGATCATGTTTTTTTCATTTGAAGCACAGATTCTGATGAGACATTCCCCTTTGGATGTGTTTTTAATAAGAGAAACTGAAGAGAAAATGAGGTGAAGGTGCAATAAAACACTGCACAATTATTGCTCACATCAGCGATTAAAACAACACTGCTTAATACTTTTGCCGCCAGTGTATTTCTTTTTATTTCTTAAAATGTTTTTTCATTAGTAAGTATAGTTGAGAGACAGAGAGGTGCATGAGATGGGTAAAGATTCTAGATTTCTGTAAGATGTTAATCTTTCTCCACTGTGATTTGATACATTAATACATTTTTCTTTTTTATTAATGCCATATTTTCTGTTGACATGTGCAAGTCACTATACACATCAATTGTTGTATTATTTATGATTTTATTACAACTTTCCAGTGTGTGTGTGTGTGTGTGTGTGTGTGTATGTGTGTATATATTCACATACCTAAACCTGACTGTTTTTGATGGTGTATAAGCACAGGCACATGAAAACTCAGTAGCAGTAGCAGCAGTAGCAGTGGTAGTGTAGCTTCTCTTTGATGTCTGATGGAAGTGATTATTGTGCTGCATAATGAGACTTGTGCTGACCTTTGTGGAATAAATTGGCTTTATTAATTCAAGAACAAAGTAATCTCAGAGTTTGTGCAGCAAAGACTGGTTCATCTGTCTTTTCCTCTCTCTCTCTCTCTCTCTGTGTGTGTGTGTGTGTGTGTGTGTGTGTGTGTGTGTGTGTGTGTGTGTGTGTGTGTGTGTGTGTGTGTGTGTGTGTGTGTGTGTGTGTGTGTGTGTGTGTGTGTGTGCCATCTGATGTGATGTGTATAGATGTGTATTGCCATGGGAACAAATGGACAGTTCACCGAGGGCAGCTCCCAGTCTTCAGAGGGTAATGTGATATGATAAAATTATTTTGGCATAGGCGCCTTAAAATGTCCCATTCACTTGGTGAACGTAGAGAATGTGACGTGTGACAGAGGTCAGTTTACTGTACTGGATGGAAAAGAAAAAAAAAGAAGAAAAGAAGAAGAAGAAATCAAGACAGGGTTTGTCCTCTGAATTCTTCCTGTCACACAGTCTTTGTGTGTTTTAAAGCAAGTCAACATTTTAATAATGATCAGTTTTCTACAACTAATTAATTTTACACTTAACAAAAAAACTGACTGTTTTTAGTGGCAATGGAAAGGGATACAATTGGAATTCACCCGAGATCAAATGAATGACACTCCAGTTAGCATTAATGCAGACCAATAGTTCTATTCTTGACTTTTCTTTAAAAAAAAAAATCATTTCTATTTAGTTTCAATGTTGTGCAAAACTGCAACTCCAGCTGCTGAGCTGTCTTTCCACATAGCCTACGTACGTACTTCAGCTGAGTCTCTGATTTATTCTGATTAATAGCATTGCAGTCCAAATGTTACAGCTCAGCTCTTGCTCCTTTTTCATTCTCTTGGTTATTTGATCGTGATATTGCATTAGGTCCCCAAACACTTGTCCAAGTCCTCATGTCCAATAAAGCTTTGCAGGATAATTTCTTCAACGTCCCTTGAGAATTATTTTTAATTTAAAAAGTTAACAGGTTGCTTGTCATGCGAGTTAGCTTATATATTTTAAATAATCTAATAATATTTTGCTATGTAAGTTATAAATTATTAATTACATGTAGGAGACTGTACTGACAACTGTCAAACATGATGGAGAAGGTATTCCAGTTACACGTGTGCTGTATCCATGCTGTAACCAAAGACATGATAGGATGTAAGAATGAGAACACCATCACACAATGTCATTGTCATGACAACAAAGCCAGGACAGGTTGTCAGACTGTCTCGGCTTCTGGTCCCTGAGTCCGTAACTAGCTGCTGTCACACATATCCACAGCACAGAATCAGCAGCTGTGGCTGAACCGCTTTTAAAACATCTCATCTGATCCCTCCAAGTGAAGAGAAACCTGAACTGGATCCATCCCATCATTCAGACACAAGTTCCTGCTTCCAGAAGATGGAGCTGTGTTTTTTCCACAGGTCAGAGAAATCCACCACTTCTGCTTACACTGACATTAAGAGGTGGTTTATCATAAAATATGCTCCATCTTCTACACCCCGATTTACCAGGTTTGATGGTTTTCTTCAGTTTTTAGGATTTATTATGCAATAGTGTTTCATATAATATCTGTGGATGAGCGTGTCAGAGTGAGGCTGTCTCTGATTGTCTAAATATCTATTGAAATAGTCATCTTAGTGCCTGATGTGGTGGTTTTATTTGTAAAAACAATAATATCCTAATAATAATAGCGAATAATAGCAAACTACAGATTTCTTTGGCCTTTTTTTTTTCTTTAATGGAAACAGGCAATAGCATACACAATGTATAAACTGACACTACACTGACCAAAACAGACAAAACAGAAAACAAAGGACAGAACAAACCTGACGATGTAATAAAACAGGACCAAAACAGGATCTTTGGCATTGGCCCGACAGTAAAATATGTATTGTGCTTCATTTGACAGCAGGAACATGTTGACTGCTGGGGGGACTTCCCATGATGCACTGAGCTCCTTTCTCCTCCTCTCACTCTCCATCTGTACACACACATCCCATTAATACATGTTCCAAACTCAGCTTCTCCTCTTCAGCAGTTCTGTGTTTTCTCCTCCTTTCTGTCTTTGCCAGTGTTGATGCCTCTGGAGTTCTAGAGTCTCAGTCTGTGACTGTGAGCCTGAGTACTGTCCCACGATCCTGCTCAACACTTGCTGCTCCTGTCATAATTAGAGTAATGAAGCTTAGTGTTGGTTCAGTTAAAAAGACTATCGCTTTTCCACTTACAATTACGATTCTCCTGTTTTCTCCATCACTGACCTCGCTCAGCTGAACTCTTGTTTAACAACCAATCAGATCTCACAGCCCTTCCCACCTCCTCATCCATCCTGCTTCACCAGGTAAAGTTAAACCACAATGTTTGTATCTGGTCTTCCCCTCGGTAGGCGTGATCTGAGATGACCTGCTGGACTTTAGCTGGACTGGCTCCATTTTACAGGATTCAGTGAGTTTGACTTTCACATCATCTCATGTCTTCTCCAGTGACTTTGGGCCGGAAAGAGATGGCTCAGGTATGGCACATTTGTTCTTATGCCAGGTCCAGGTCCTCTCTCTGGACCTCTGGTTCTTGGAGACCTCGTCATCATTTTCCCCCACTGCCACTATCTCACAGAGGTGATCAGCTGTTTTATGATCAGTGTCACGTTACCTTCCAGTGGTCTTGGAGTTGAGGTTTATGCCTGCTCAGTGGGGTAAGCATGAGCTCTTCCCTGTGCAACAATTACCTGGGTTGCTTGGTAAAACCTGTACCACAGGCCTCTGCCGAAACTATTGTTTTTAAACAATTTATTTATTAACATTTTTCATACACAGATTACAGCATCAATAGCAGCAATAGAACTACAAATTCCACCCAAACCCACTCCCCTCCCAGAACAAACCTTGTGGGCCAACTCTTGCCTTCATCCCTATAGAAAAAAAATAAGAATAAAAATAAAAATTACAATAATAATAATAATAATAATAATAATAATAATAATAATAATAATAATAATAATAATAATAATAATAATAAACAATTACTTAATTAATTGAAATAAATTAAAATTATAAAACGAGAAAGAAAATACAAAGCACAGCAAAGTACATACAGCAAAGGTCACGACATTGGCAATGGAGAGGCACAGCTACTCCTATAGGTGTGCTAAAACCAACAACCACCACCATACCATTGGCAACAATCAACTAGTTAACTATGAGAAGTTATCCAGATACATTTTAAAGTCACTCCAGCATTTGTCAAAAAGATGGGCTTTCGCCTCTGTGGAAGCTATTTAATGTCAGTGTGCACTGGAGACCTGGGATTAGGTTACCCATCAGGCATCAGGCATCAGGCAATTGTTGATGCATTGAAGGAGGTTTGGTGATGATCAGTGACTTAATGATATGAGTCATAAGCAAGATTCAGAGACACTTCAGTGACTGCTCGGCTCACATCATCAGCACTAAAATAGACTAATAGACTAATTAACTGAGGCTCCTCGTCGAGTGTTAATGATTTCTTAATGGTTAAGTCCAGCAGCATCTCCACAGCTGTTACACCGGGATTCCCTCAACCTTTAGTAGCCTATGACGTATTTATTTTTTGAGAAGATTGAGGTCATTTGGAGCAAACAAACACATCCTGTTATTATTTTTTCAATCTATAGTGCAGAGTGTTATGCAGTACGGAATTAGTGCCTGGTTTAGTTGTTTGTCTGTCCAACTTAAAACCAAACTAACCAGACTGCTTCATATCTGTTCAAAGATTGTGGGTCAAACTTTGGAGTTACATTTTCAAGCAGCATACACTAAAAGAATGTTGTCTCTTGCAAGTAACATCTCATCTGACCCCTCTCACGTGTTATTCGAGGAATATCAGCTTCTGCCATCAAACAGAAGGTTTAGAGAAGGTTCCACAAGCTGGACTGAACAGGCTGAGGAACTCTTCTGTCCCTCAGTCTGTCAAACTGTTAAATCAGAGTTTGGTCTCTAAGTCGACCCTAGGGTTCATGTACAGACTGAGCACTGGGTGTTGCACCAAAGACACATTGTAATGTTGGATTTATGTTGTGAATGGAGTTAGGAGGTAGTTTGTGTTTTTCTTTAAATGTGACTTTTGAGGGTAACATTTATGCTTTCTGTAAATGTATGTTTTTTTGGATTTTGTTATTATTTGTGTGAAACTTTGGACGTCATGGGACGCAAGACAAATTTCAGAGTGATCTGACAATAAAGTATAATCTTATCTTATCTTATGATGTCAGTGTCAGCCTCTGCATGGGTCAGCAGATGATTCCTGTCTGTACCTCTGTTGGACTGATCTCAGAGCAGGCTTTAGTCATGTTCATCTTCACTGGCTCAGATCCCAGAGCTGCTTGGTGCTCTGCGTTTTTCTTCTCCTGAGCTGTTTTCCTTGGCTCCTTCAGCCTAACTGTTGGTAACTGTTGCTGTCCCCCAGCTGGTAGTTTAGACCTACAGCATGTAGATGTGTCCAGGCTAACTCATTCAGTCTTTAGGCAGACTTCTCTTCTTTTTCACTGAAGATGCCATCATGCTCAAGATGGTATCTTCTTCATCTTCTAGTTTAAAGCAGAAGTGAGTGATCCGGTCGTTTTCGCTAATGCTGCGTTCCAGGCAGGCTTTTGAAATCGTAAATTACAGATTCAAGTCACAACTTACGACTTTGTAGCGTTCCAGGCAACCCACTCGTGTTTTTCCGACCCGTTTTACCGGTGAAAGTCACTATAACGGCCACTCGTAACTTCCGACCGGTGAACTCGTACCAGATCGAACTGGTACCACTTCACGGTCGGAAAAATACGAGTTTCCTTGAACGCACCATAACAGTCCTCGTCGCTACGTCGCCACATTCACGGCGTTCCTTGGCTGCACACACAGCCCTGCATGCCGTTCTCTCTCCTCATTGGATAAAAACTGTAGGATACGATAAATGTTTTCTCCTCGGCTCAGAGCAGAGCAGAGTGACTGACAGACCCGTGTTTCAGTCCAAACACTCTATGTAAGTGATTGCTGTCGGAAGATATAACTATTTAAGACTTATATTAACACAAATATATCACTCACTTCTGCTTTAATGTCTAATACTTGATACAGTGTTGTGAGCTGTACTTCATCCTCTGATGGTTGTTGGCCGTCAGTGGCGGCCTTAGACATCTGGGGGCCCGTTTCAATATTTCATATGAGGCCCTACCCTGTTAAACATAAAATTATTTGCCAGCCATGTGCCCATGTGTCGCTGATGCTTTAAACCCTGAAAGGACGCAGTAAACGCACTATCCATGCATCCCAGGTACGCACAGTGTTAAAATCACTACCAGGGCAAGAAACCAGGACTTAGCAGAAAAAAACGAGGACTGAAAAAAAAAACATGAACAGGAATCTTAACCCAATCAAAAACTACAGGCTTTATAATAATATTCTGAATTCAAATTGGCAACAAAAGTAAAGAGAGCAAAGTGCTCCGAGTTATTTCAGCACCACGGACAAGGAAAGGACGAGACATGCGGACAGACAGACGTCTACAGGTGCTGCGGTGCTGGAGCAGCAGACAGACAGCTGAGTGTGTGACCGCACGGTGGACAGAGCTGTTTGTGTGTGTGGTGGATGTAGGCCTGTGTGTGTGTGTGTATGTTAAGGTGAAACCGAGGTGATGAATTATTGTACTGTCTTTTACTTGGTGGCTGGCAGCTGGGGGCCCCCCTGGTGGCTGGGGCCCGTTTCAATTGAAACGGTTGAAACATAGGTAAGGCCGCCTATGTTGGCCGTGCTGCTACTGAGGTGCTTCATTCTTGGTCAGGTTGAGTTGAACCGAGGTACTAGCAGCATCTCTCTGGGGTCTGAGTGAGACATGGTTCCTACCCCCTCCACTGCAGCTGTAAAGGCTTTCAAGGCCGTGCTGTCCTCACCTGGTCAGTCACCAGGAACCATCTCCCTCCCTCTGGATCAAGTGTTGCTGGAACTTCTTCTCAGGTCGTCTCCAACTGAAACAGTCTCTGATGCCTATGATCATTGGACTGCTAACTGCCACTGCAGTCAGTCCTTATAGACACTGAATAATTGACAACCACTTGACAGGCAGACATTTCTGGTCTCTGCAGCAGTCAGTGACTCTTTATCTGGGCCATGAGTATACTCGTGGACAGTGACCTGTTATTAAGGTGCATTTAAGGAACCAGAAATATTACACTGCCACTCCAGATGAGTAGCTGAGGCACTTTAAAGTGATGAAGATGACCTTGTGTGCTCTCTGAGCTACACAGGCAGTTCTGTCAACCTCATAGCATGCTTTTTCTGCTATATGCATTGTCATCTGTGACATCAAATCACATCATGTCTAATGAGTTATGCAAGGTCTAAAACATCTCAAATGTTGTCAAGAGAATGGGAGGAGAGCTAAAAGTGTTTCACTTGAATACCTGATGTTAGAGTACTTATTTCAACAATATTGGCATAAGGTTACAACATTACAAAATGTGAAAGTGAAGAGGTTTGAATCATTTCTGAATGTTGTGTCCTAATGGGGGCTGCTGCATCACTCAGTACGTTTACATGCAGAGCTTAATCGAGCTATGCTCAAAATTCGATTTTGGCGTCAAGTCGGACTTCTGTCCTTGTCTCAATATACATGCAACTGAGAAAACCGAATAACTGACGGGGTCCGCCCCCGCATGCGGCGTCACCCGTTGCTTCAGCCGGTTAATACGCCCCCCTGTCCTGTTGACTTCTCTGTCACCTCGTAAAAACACTGAATATAAACAACGTAGTAAGCTTAATACTAAATTCTCAACTGCAGTTCCCGACCAGACGCGTCAGTCTGGGCTGGATGCGCGGAGAATAGGATACGGGCTCTCTCTCTTTTTTCTTTTTTTTTTTTTAAACAAAACACTCTTGCTGGTGGCGCTGTGTGAAATGCATTGAATCGGCGCTGATGTTGGTTTTTTTCTTTACTTCGCCGGGATCGGGCGGCTTCTCTGCTCCACTTGGTGCCGTCTCTACGGTTGTGGAGCATGCGCACATGAATTGTCCAGTTATACTCCGACTAAGGTGTTTACATGACGGAGAAAATCGAATTCCAATCGCATTATCTGGGTGTCTTAATCGGAGTTCTCAACTCCGATTTCAGTCGGACTAAGGTGTTTACATGCACTTCAGTTGTCCAGTTATAGTCGGATTAAGGCAATAATTCGTTTTTTTCAAGTGTCATGTAAACGTACTGAGTCAGTACGTTTACATGACAGACTGTGTTTGGTGCTTCTGACCCAGCCTAAACATGAACATACAGAGATTTAGACAAAGCACGTAGGGCAATGTGTGCACTAAAAACCAAACTACTCAACATTAACATTCCAGTTAGAATATGGACAAAAATATTTGATTATGTCATTTTGCCAATTGCTTTGTATGGAAGTTAGGTCTGGGGTCCACTCAGTAGATTAGATTATGGCTCATGGGATAAACACCCAATAGAAGCCACCCACACTGAATTCTGTCGAAGAATCCTAAATGTTCAGAGGAAAACCCAAACAACGCCTGCCGAGCAGAACTGCTTAACATACAAAAACGGGCAATGACATTTTGGACACATCTAAATACAAGTCCAAACGACACAGTTCCATTTAAAACACTAAAAACCCAAGAGCTGAACCCTGAAAACAGCCTCCTCACTCAGCTGATGGTGACGCTCAGTAACCTGGCTCCCATTAGCACAGCCCCAAAACAACACAGAATAAAACTCATCATCAATCGATCAAAAGATCTATATTTACAACATTGGGAAAATGAAACAAAAACTCAAAGTAGACTAAATTGATATTTGACTCTATGCTCTAACAGAGAATATAAATTGCACAGACGGATCCTGACCAAATACAGGCTGAGTGACCACCAACTAGCCATAGAAACAAGACACAGACAGACATGGCTGCCCAGAGAGCAGCGTGTATGTGGTCACTGCTCCACAGGACAGACAGAGACAGAGATGCACTTCCTGCTCTACTTTGAGAAGTATTCTCCAATAAGAAATTCTCACTTTGGGGAAATAGAGAAGAAAATAAAAAAAGTTCCACATGTTAACCCCCAGAAGAGAAAGTGCCAGTTCTGTCAGGTGAAGGGGCAGCAGCTCCTCTGGCATCTGCCTGCCACAGCCTGAGGGACTCACTATAACATCCCAAAAATGCATAGATTTATATCTATTCTATTCTATCTATTTATATAGATTTATAATTGTATAAAATTGCATTGTACTGTACTAAATATGAATTGTAATATTGTAATGTATGTACGTAAATAACACATTTCTGTTCATGTCAATAAAGCTGTTTGAATTGATTTACTGGGAGGCTTTTGGACACATTTTTGTTACATTAGCTCTGTAATAAAGCATATTAAGGAAACAATGACCCCGTGTAGTTGCTGGCTTTTCATGAAACCGAAACTGTGTCAGAATCATAAAGTAATAGGATGATGTGTATTTATTTTATGATGCCCCACCTCTTCCGTTATAGAGGTGAGTGAGTGACAACAGGGTGATTTCTCTGTAGTGGTCTGAGGGTCTGGGTTATTTGGTGGAGAACAGCTCCATCTTCTGGCAGTAGGACAGTGTATCTAGATGATCATGTGAAAAGTCATCATTATCTGTGTGCTTGCAGAATGTAAATCACTCTTGTAGGCTAATTCTTGACACATTTTAGGATCTATTTAATCTTCTATTGCAGGACACTAGTTGATGTTATTACAACTAAGATAGATTTTGTCTGCATGACCTCGGTGATCTGATGAAAATGGGGTATAAAAATAAGGCTATAAAACTGGTGCTCTTTTAAAGGACTCATAGAGGCAGTAAAAAAACAGACATTTTAAGACACAGTTTATAGGGAAGTATACACAGTAGATAGGGAAAACATGCATAGCAAGTGCTTAAGAACTTGTACAATGACCTGAATGACAAACAAAGGTGGAACTGCTCAGGCTTTTCCTCAGTCATTTATGTCACCCTATTTTTTAGCCTGTACTCTTTAATTGCTTCAATATTTAAATGTTTTTGTTTACCAAAAGTCAACATAGAAACCACTGAATCAATAATATTAAGAATTTCTTTAATTGACAATTTGTATTTAAGAAGTTATTTAAATGTGACACATGTGAGAGGTTAGGCTAGCCTACTTACATATAGCCGACATCCTACTGTCAATTTATTGTTCATTATTATATTTCTGTATGATTTATTATTCATTAGAAATAACATAAAACAATTTTTAATTTACCGAATATGCGCCAATTTGCCAATCTCATTTCAAGTTGAGAGCCTAAGCGGAAGCAGGAAGTAACAGTCGCCATGGGACCTCAACCCATGGATGTATTATATTAACTAACTATATTAACTGATGTATTGACCTCAACTCGGAAGAAGTCTCCATGTAAGTGAACGGGAGTCAAAGTTTTATTTCGTGATCTGATTGAATTGTGCCATGAGAAGAAAATATGACCTCTACCTGTTTAAAACATCACGTTTCATGAAGAGAAATCAGCAGTTTGTTGTAAAACTATTGTAGAATAAAATTCCGAAGAATCCGTAACCAGAAAGACTACAAGTCGCGTAGGTGACGTCACACACCAAATGCCGCCCTTTCCTGTGTCAGTTGGTGACGTATTTTTTGTGGGACACCAGATCTGTAGTCCATCGAGCAGTTATAGCAAAAGGAAAATAACTCCACATTGAAAGACTTATTGGAACTCCCTCTTCAATGATATAAACTGGAGTAGAGCTTGGCTTGTCCCATTTAAATTTTTAATTTCTAACAAAATTAGAGAATTACATCTCAAGCTTTTACATAACATCTATCCTACTAATGTATACGTATCCAAGTTTTCTGACATTGATGACAGCTGTACCTTTTGTAAAAAAAAAAAAAAAAAAAAAAGATAGAGAAAGTATCATCCATTTATTTTATAAGTGTTCATTTTGTATCACTTTTTGGAAAGATTTGGAAAATTTTCTTTTAGCTAAAACCAGTTAGGTATCACTTTGATGAGAAAATTATTATTTTTGGCTCCTCCTCTCACAATAATAAATTTAACATAATTAATCTCTTCATATTACTAGGTAAATTCCATATTCATAAAGCCAAAATGTCTAATACAACCCCATCATTCCCATTATTTTCAATTGAATTAAACATTTATTTTGAGTCTGTATTATATGTTGAATCCAACAAAAAATGTGTAATCTTGTCTGCCTTTATAACTTGTTCTATATCTTTAATTTCATTTTTTCTTTTAGGTCTTTTTTATAATTTATTTCTTTTATTAGACCTATTTATTTACTTACTTACTTATTTTATCATCTCTATATTTCTTATATTATTTATCTACTATGTTTAAATGTTTTGATTATGTTTGCCTTTGTCATGTCTTGGAATGTCTGTCGCTTTGTTTCTTGTTCCTTTTTCAATTGTTGATGTTATTTGATGATAAATACATTTATTTAAATAAAAAAAATAGTCCGTAGAGCAGTCTTCACACAAAATACATTCTTCCGTTGCCGTTTTATGATAATTAAATTAAAACGTGGGGAAGTACCTGTCTGCATTTCGCTTCCGAGGCTCTCTATCTTTTTTATACAGTCTATCTATGTATCTATCTATATGAGTTTTAGGCTGCAGTCCTCTGCTTCCGCCACCAGGTTGTGCCATCGAGTCGCCTACCGTGAACGCGAGGGGCAACCAAAACACGAAGATCCGTGACGTCATATTGGAGCGACGACACGTCTTCAAGTGGCACCATGGCGGAGTCCGAGTATGTATTTGTTTATATATCTATATCTAAGTCCATCCGTGGTTTGTACACGTCCAGCTGCGTTGTTTCCACTTTGAACAAGTCATTTAAGTGTAATGTGTTCGGTCTCGACCTTTATTGAGATTATTAGCGGCAGTTATATGAGATTGTAGAGGGTCTGATTTCACATGGGGCTGAGTGAACCTCCACAGATACACAGCTAGCGTGATGTCTGGACTGTACAACTATTGATGAGAAAGTGAAGCCGGCTGCCGCTGTAATACGTGTTTCATGTATAATGTTTAAATGTATGTATGCATGTATTGTTAGCAATAAAGTTAGTGAGCTGGAAAACTAAAGCTGAATGCAGCTAGTTTACTCTTCCTGACAGTGATAACATTTTTCTTGGCAGTCAGAAAATGATTTTACAATAATGACTTTCTTGATAAACAGCAGCCACTTAATTGTCCAAAGCTTTCACGACTGACTGTGTTTTTGTATGCTGGTGTCATCAGATCAAACAAAGTGATCAAGTTAGTTCCTGAGTATCTACTGAAGAAGAGGAAGGCGTACCAGGCCATTAAAGCCACACAAGCCAAGCTAGCACTGCTTGAGAAGAGAAAGGTGAGTGATGAATGATGATGCTTTTCCTCATATTTGAAGTCAAGTTCAGTGTTTGACCTGCTGCCATGGTGGTGAAGTGTGACTAGAAAAGCAACAACCACAGTTTTCTGCAAACAGATAACTGTACTAATAAGCAAAGAGCTTCTGTAATGGCTCATATAATTACAACAAGTGAAACTCCAACGTTCAAAGGCAGCAAAGTTATTTATTATTTAAACTTTATACTCATCATTACATAATTTGTGTGTGTGTGTGTGTGTGTGTGTGAGAATGTCTATTGTCATAATAATATGCAGGTCAATGTATTTAAATTAGCCATCATCATCTCAGCCTATTAAGAATTATTATTCACTTTAAAGGGATAGTTCAACATTTTGGCAAATTGGCCCATTGCCATAATTGCTATAGTCATAGCAGTAGGTTCGTTACCTTTAATTGTAGGTGTAAGCTATTTTTAGTACAGCGGAGCGCAGCAGCAGGCTGCTCAGAGCTACGCTATGGAGGCTAATGGAATTTCTTGGTTTCCCTCATTAAACTCATCAAATTCAACATCCCAAAACTCCACAGCGCTTTTGTAGACAAGTTGTGAGCTGCACAACCACCACGCTATGAGATAATGACGGAACGATACGAAACGGAGCCGTTTTCGAGGTAAATTCATACAAAACCGCTGATGCGCGTTGCGTTCAGGGACAGTTTTTCAGCAAGCAGTCTCCGTATTTACCCTGTATTTACCTCGAAAACGGCTCCGTTTCGTATCGTTCCGTCATTATCTCATAGCGTGGTGGTTGTGCAGGTCACAACTTGTCTACAAAAGCGCTGTGGAGTTTTGGGATGTTGAATTTGATGAGTTTAATGAGGGAAACCAAGAAATTCCATTAGCCTCCATAGCGTAGCTCTGAGCAGCCAGCTGCTGCGCTCCGCCGTACTGAAAATAGCTTACACCTACAATTAAAGGTAATGAACCTACTGCTATGACTATAGCGATTATGGCAATGGGCCAATTTGCCAAAATGTTGAACTATCCCTTTAAGTGTCATCTGAACTGACATGACTGCACTTGAGTCTGTCCATAAACCTACTGATGTGTATTCATGAATGCATCCTTCTGTTGTTCCAGGTATCAAAAGGAAAACCACTGAAATTCAAGCGTTTGGAAGACTTCTTGAAAGACAGTCACAAGAAGCATCGCGATGAAACCCGCATCCGCAGAGCAGACCACAGGCCGCCGCCCCCTCTGCCCCCTGCTAAGAATAAGCTAGCCTTTGCTGTCCGTATCAGAGAGTGAGTGTTTTCTTATTTTACTCTGCAGTGTAAAAAATAGTTCTGTATTGACCTGGGGAGAAGCTACTTGTGTGTGTTTGTACAGCTCATTTTTAGCATTAACAGCTGTTTATTGAGCTGTGGAGAGCAAACGGTAGGAGTTCAGATCTTCCAGAGGACGATCTTGCTGTTCTCAGGTTAAAAACCTGTCAGGATCTGGTCCGTAATTCTGAAATGAAATGTTTTTGCTCTATTACACCAATGATCACAAATCAGAATCAGAACAGTTTTATTGCCAAGAGCAGTAAAGGTCAGTTTACAGCACGTGGAACTTGTCTTGGTGTCAGGTGCAAACATAAAAGTACCAAAAATAGAATAAAATAAGAAAAGAAAAGAAAATAGAAAATGCCTGGCCTATCCTCTGCTGAGGCTTCATGGTGAGGGAGCTGATGTTCTGCTCCCATCTGAGCTCCTGGGAGATGGTGGTGCCCAGGAATAATAATAATGATAATAATAACATTTTTATTTGAATAGGGACAGCGCATATTGATGAACATTGGTATATTAAAAAGAAATACTGCAGTAAATATGCCGGATTATAGCCAGGCGACTAATTTACATCCATCGTCCCAAATAAATAAATAAATAAATAAGTAAGTAAATAAATACATAAAAAACAGAGGGAAGCAGAAGGACTCAACCAGGGTCCCTGTAGAGTCACAGAGGATGACGGGGGGGGGCAGCTTGGTCCTTGCTGAAGTCCACTATCATCTCCACTGTCTTCAGAGCGTTGAGCTCCAGGTTGTTCATGCTGCACCGTGACACCAGACGGTCCGTCTCACTGCTGTAGGCCGACTCGTCCCCATCAGAGATGAGGCTGATGAGGGTGGTGTCGTCCGCACTATGGTTGGTGGTCAGATGTGCAGCTGTTGGTGTACAGGGAGAACAGCAGAGGAGAAAGGATGCAGCCTTGGGGGGTCCGGTCCTGATGGTTCGGGTGTCAGAGACCTGCTTCCCCAGCCTCATGAACTGCCGTCTGTCTGTCAGGAAGTCCTCAGGAACACACACATACATGAGATTAACATTTGTGGTCTTTTTTCTTTTAGGATTAAAGGTGTGAGTCCCAAAGTGATGAAGGTGATCCAGATGTTGAGGCTGAGGAAGATCTTCAGTGGAGCCTTTGTCAAAATCAATAAGACCTCCGTAGCAATGATGAGGATGGTGGAGCCTTATGTGGCCTGGGGGTGAGTCATTCTTCATCTGCTGCTTTATTAAATACAAGTTTGGATTAGGTTTGAGTTGGTACAAGCTGCTAACACTTTGTCATCTTGCCACCAGCTTTCCAAACCTGAAGTCTGTTCGTGAGCTCATTCTGAAGAGAGGACAGGCCAGGATAGGCAAGAGGAGAGTTCCTCTCACAGACAACGCCTTCATTGAGGAGCACATGGGTAAGTGTCTGCAACAGAACACCAACAAAAAGTAGTGCAGTGCAGTCTGATAAATGGTGTATTCAGATAAAACATGAAGGTATTTATATTTACACTGATCAGCCATGTGATGGCCACTGACAGGTGAAGTGAATGATAAGTAACCTGATGCATTATTGAAATTATTACTGTTAGCATTAAAAATTGACACAAAAGCAGTTACATTAATGTACATTTATTTAACACATTGTTAAACACATTTGAAATTTCAAAATTCCATATCTTTTCCAGACTTCTCAGTAAATTTATAGTGCAGTTTGAGCCGACGCGACCCGGCTCAGGCTGCAGCGGCAGCACCATTCATCCTATTAACCATTTTTCTACCATTGCAATGAGTCTGGAAACATTATCTTAAGGCCGATAAACTCCGCAATGTTGCTTTAAGATAAATACATTTCCATACAATAGTTTCCATTTTCCATACTTTTCCAGACCTGGAAATGTCTAAAATTAAATTCCATACTTGCATAGGAACCCTGTTAACATGACCCCCTCCAGAAGTAAACAGCACGATTCTTCAGTACATTCAGGGAAATCATTCAAGAACTCTAATTAAAGCAGATATCAGTGGAATGTTTTTGTTAATATAAGTCCTAAATAGTCCTATTTTCCGTCAGCAATCACTTACATGAAGTATTTCAGCCTAAACACGAGTCTCTCCGTCACTCTGCTCTGCTGTAACCCGAGGAGAAAATTTTCCTTGTGGGATACAAGTGTTATCCAATGAGGAGAGAGAACGGCATGAAGGGCTGTGTGTGCAGCCAAGGGATGCGCGTGAATGTGGTGACGTAGCACGAGGACCAATTGATGCCTGACAAGGGCGGGGGCTGCTAACTCATGGTGCGTTCAAAGAAACTCGTACTTTGTGTTTTTCCTTCCTGTGAAGTCATACCAGTTCGATCTGGTACGAGTTCACGGGTCGGAAGTTACGAGTGGCCGTTATAGGGAACTTTCACAGACAACAGGATGGTAAAAACACGAGCTACGGGTTACCTGGAACGCTACCAAGTCGTAGTTGTGACTTGAAGCTGTAACTTACGGTTTCAAAAGCCTGCCTTGAACGCAGCATTAGCCGAAACGGCCGTGAAGCTGATATCTGCTTTAGTGTATACATTTCAGCAGTGGCTGGACACAACTAAATGTAAACAGCAGCGAACATTCAACGATTGATCTATGGATGTTATATCAGATCTTTCAGAGGAACATTGATATGAATCGGAAAATAGTTTTTTTTGACCAGCCCAAATGATACCGATTATCTCTTTATAATAGTACCTGACGGCAGATGGGATATATTAGGCACCAAGTGAACCTTTTATCCTTGAAGTTGGTGTGTTAAAGCAGAAAAATAGTTGAGTGCAACGACCTGGGGCCAAATTGTACAGGCTAGACCACCGGCATCTAGAACTGCAGGTCTGGTTGGGTGTTCAAGGCTCAGTGATGTCGCCTGTGAAGTGAAGAATCGCCTGTGTTTTCTGATCCCATGGAAGAGCCACAGTAGAACCCATGGCTTAAAGCAGAACTATGCAACTTGGCCGGAAATAGCTCGCTCCTTCGTTGGTTTCTCTTTTTTTCCCTCTCCGGGGCTCCCCCACAGTTCTGGGAGGCACATGTCACTGTCGTAAAAAAAAAAACTCGCCGCCCCACCTCCTCCACCCCCTCCCTACACGTGCTTGTGTTTACTGCTGAAGATAGAGAGCTGTGTTTGCTAAGCACGGAGCTAATGCTAACACGGAGCTAACGCTAACAGGGAGCTAATGCTAACACGGAGCTAATGCTAACACGGAGCTAACGCTAATACGGCCACACACAGACAAAGACACAGACATACACACACATGAATAAAGGTTCCAAAACGCGAAGGCGTGTGTGTGTGTGTCATGATGTATTACATTATCTTATAAAAGATCCATGGTGTGTGTGTGTGTCTGTTAGCATTAGCTCCGTGTTAGCCACAAGCCGAACTTCATCAGTACAAACATGTTTCCATGGTTTCCTCCGACTTTCCGAACTCAAACCAATCACGATTCATGACATGCATGACGTCATCTGCGTTCTTATCTCGTACTGCCGTAAGGCAGTTTCTCGCGATAGTTCTATCCATTGATGAGATTTACACCGAGACGGAGGACTGATCTTGCAAGTGCGGTTTTCAGCCAGTGGGGGGGGTGAGCGCATTGGCCTAGACCCCATTCACCTCATAATAGGTCACTCAACCATCACAGTGACTCTGAGCCACAATAATTACAGCCGAAATCCTGCATAGTTCTGCTTTAAAGGACAATTCCGGGCAAATTCAACTCGGGGCTGTATGTTCCTAACATTTTTGGTCTAAAAGAAGGAATCTGAAGATTTTCAGTTTAATTGCTCCTGTTGCGGTAGTTGTGTCTGTCCCCGCATCGCCACGGCAGCGATGAATGGGAGCCGATGGAAGTTCTGCTGCTTAGGCTGTTTACATCCCTCAAAGCTGCAGTGTTTTTCCACAGACAGCATCAGATGGCGACTCAAACATGCACCCAGAAGTTTATTTACTTCAAGCAAGCCAACATGTTTGTAAAACTAGATCTAATTCAAAGTCTCAGGAGTCTCGCGCGAGACCCAAGTTGCGGTGCTGGTGTGTTCACATGCAGTCCGAAGCTCCCGTTTGTGTCATAAACACAGGAATATCAACTCTTTACTTGCTTCAAGTAAATAAACTTCTAGGCGCATGTTTGAGTCGCCATCTGACGCTGTCTGTGGAAAAAAATGTACACTTGAAGCAAGTAAAGAGTTGATATTCCTGTGTTTATGACACAAACGGTAGCTCCCACTGCACCTGAACACACCGAGCACTGCAACTGGGTCTCGCGCGAGACTTTGAATTAGATCTAGTTTTACAAACATGTCGGCTTGCTTGAAGTAAATAAACTTCTGGGTGCATGTTTGAGTCTCCATCTGATGCTGTCTGTGGCTTTGAGGGATGTAAACAGCCTAAGCAGCAGAACTTGCATCCACTCCCATTCATTGTTGCCGTGGCGATGCGGGGACAGACACAACTACCGCAAAACAGGAGACATTAAACTGAAAATCTTCAGATTCCTTCTTTTAGACCTAAAATGTTAGGAAAATACAGCCCCCAGTTGAATTTGCCTGGAATTGTCCTTTAAGAAGTTATTGCTGGTTCTGATAGAAAGGTGTGAGAACACACACTGAGCCCTGTCCACGGCTGCTCCAATGGGCAAGTGAGGATCAGAAGTTGACCATGAACCAATGGAAGAAGGCGACCTGCTTTGATGAATCACGGTTGTTGGTTTAGTTGACGTCATGTGGATGGCAGTGGGACACTCAGGGCAATGTGCTGCTGGGAAACCTGAGCTGCTGCCATTCATGATTTAGATTATAGTAGATATTTTGTTGTCTTTTAATTTTTAATTTGAATTTATTTATTCAGGATAGCCGCTTGAGGGGGTCCTTACAAACAGGAAAAAAGTCACAGAAATATTGGTTTATACGATAAATAAGATGCAACAATAATATGAACGAGAAAATGATGAGAAATAAGAATAAAACAAGAACAAAAAATCAGAAACAAGAACAAGGAGTTTGCAAATGGATTAGAAGTGATGCTTTGAGACCATGAAGAGAAGTAGTAGACCTGCCTTTAGGCACCTGCACAACCCTAAAAACAAGACCACGGTTTCACCTGGATATTAGTGTGTACACTGAAAGCTGAATTAAGCAGTGTTGTTGGATGTTCAGTCACAGAATGGTTAGGTTGGATCATCCTGTCAGTGTGACTCAGCTCCCTCTCTCTTGCTCTACAGGTAAACATGGCATCATCTGTCTGGAGGACCTGATCCACGAGATCTACTCGGTCGGCAAGGGCTTCCGGGCCAGCAACAACTTCCTGTTGCCTTTCAAGCTGTCGGTGGCTCGTCACGCTGCCAGGGATAAGGCCGGGCTCCTCAAGGACTTGGGAAACCCTGGATTCCGCGGTACGGAAATTAACGCCATCATCAGACAGCTGAACTGAGGAGAAACACCTAAAAGATGGACACCCAACAGCAGCTTAAAGAATGCTGTACTTCCTGAAGAGCAAAGGCCATTGACAAAAAAATGTAACTTTTTTGTTTCATTGGCAGAGATGCTGGTGGACTTCACTCTGTACACCACTTCTCTGGTCTCACTCTCTCTGGACACAGAGACGTCAGAAAACTGGAGTTAACTGCTTTATCCATGTTCTTGTTTTGAACTCATGTTTAAAATATATAACGTGGTTCCCCTGACGGTGACGGAGGGAAGCAGTTATGTTCTGTAATGAAAATGTAAAAATATTGTATGTTAAATTGTGCTCAATTAGTACACATGATATTCCTCAGGCTGTCAGAGGAAGGGATCAATACTCGCTACATACACAAGGACAGGAATTGATTAATTAGGATCTGTTGTCCTACATACAGGAACCACCAGCCCATCTCCAACTCATTTACTGCAGTTCAGATTTCAATGTTAAAAGGGGTAAATAATACATCTATTTAACACTGATTGACTGTTGTACACTTGCTTTGTTTTTAATAAAAGAGATATTTAGTACTTGGACAATGATACTATAATGTTTGCTTGTACAATGTGGGAGACTATTCTACACAAAGTGAGGATTCTCTGACTAGTTTTTGTTTACAATTCATTTCATATAACAGAAAGCTATAGCAAATCAGTATTTAGTGACCACCACCTTGTTGAAATGACTCCAGTTCTCGCTTCTCTTGTGCACATGTCAAGGTTCTTGCAGGTAGACCGAGATCACAGATGTGCGAGTCTGTTGTTTCCATCTCTTTGTACAATCCCAGGCTGACGGCGGTAGTGACAGTGATGTGGGAGTAGCATTTGACAGTCATACTGTATATGGGTCAGATTCAGGCTATGTGAGACCAGAAGGAAACAAACGGGAACAAGTATAGTCTGACTGCCATGACAGCAAACTGAAACTTGTGGATCTTCAGAGTCAGAGTCTGGGCCATGTACTCCACATGAGGGCAGATGTGGGCTATGAGCCACCAGAATTTGCTGACAGACGGTTTTGTGTGTGTCAGATTCAATCTTGTGTGTGAAAAGTAGCATCTGATAATCATGCTGTATGTGGACCCCAGTTGAAGAATATGGGTTAAATCTATTTTAAAATAACAATGGCAAAAATGCATGATCATACAACAACATCACATGACAGCATATACAGTATTATAGGCTATATTCAGCTGGAAATGTGTTAAAATAGGTCTTTCCCCTGTGGTGGACTGGTGCCACTGTGAAGTCAGCGAGACACGAGTCCTGATCTGGAGGAGGGGGAGAGATGTGGAGAGATGTGGCGACCTATGCGGCTGCGCCTTCACGAATGCGCACTGGGAGAAATGGAGGACGACGTCGGGGGGGAAGCTCCGTGAAAGTCACCGATGTGTTCTGAGGACAGGATGAGACCGCGAACCGCTGGACAGATGTGCGCACGAGAGAACATCCCCGTCACAAGCCCCTCAGCTGCTGTGGACGTGTAGATGGGGAAGAGAAGACAGGTAGGAAACAGATGGTGTTTAATGTGTGATGCGATGAGTGCGTGTGGACTCCAGTGTCACCTTATGAAATCAATCAGCAGCTGATGCTGATCACCATGGTGACGGTCTTCCCTGTGGACGGGGCCTTGAGGTGAACCTGCTCCTGTTTTCACAGCGCTGACAGGACCGCGGTGATATCACCTACTGTAGAATAACTAACTGAAGCTCACAAATCATCGTGCTCGTTAAGTAGTATGATTCATACTACCCGAGCACGTGTTGTGATGCCTTCAGTGACGTAGGAGTGGTCGTTATTATGAAAAAGGATGCTGTTGAAGGGTGCTCAAAGTCTCAACTATAGGGCAAAGCCTGCAGTCCTGGCTTTACATGTTAAAACAGTGACACATAGTAACACACATAATTATGTGAGATGTAAAGTAATCATAATTATATAACTCCCTGTATTTAATTGGAATTAATTTAGCTTAGCCAATCATTAAGTCTCCCTATGACCTCACTGTACTCTCCTGTAGACCTCTGTATTGATCCTGATGGATTGATTCTGTCAGCAGTGAAATCGTCAATAAATACCAGTGTGTCAGTCCCACTGGCAGCCATGAAAGAACCACCACCATGTTTGACAGATTGAGGTGGTGTGTTTGGATCAGGAGCTGCTCCTTTTTCTTTTTCTTTTTAACCGGCTATGCAGTCCTACAGAGATTTTTGTATTTCGTGCAAATGATTTTCCAGTCGCCCACAAGACTACTCGGTCTGTCAGGTTATTTGCAATTTCTGGTTTTCTATTTAACATTTATTTTTATTTATTTTTTTACAAGTACTCAGCTAACTGTTGATTTTGGCTACCAACTTGTTTGTTTTTTATTCTGTCATCTGGATGGTGACCTCTTTACTCCTCATATTGACAGACAGCTCCATCTCAATTTAAATAGCAACTTGTGAGTTCTGTGTGAGGTTTTGTGTTGTGCACAAGCTAATGACGCTGAAGAACAGTAAAGCATACAGAGCCCCTGCTATTTGAACACTGTGTGAGCTGTAGTGTGCATTCAGCCTATTTCTTTCCACGCAGACATACATCCACTTAAATTAAAGCTAAAACTGACAATTTAATGTAGTGTTATTTAATGTTATACTGAATAACACGAGGAACAAAAGATAATGTAAACTGCCATGGCAATGACTGAAAAACCTATAGGGTACTTGACTGTTCAGTGGGAATCCTTCTGTTTGTCTCACACATTGACAGGGTTTAAGCAAAAGTCAGCTTTACTAAGAAAATCACCATTTACTATACACAGTAAGGGACTGGTTTTAACCAAAACGATTTCAATATAATGTCATTTACAAATGAACACGTGACAGTATTCGTTTTTGCAGTGGTGAGTACGAGCATCTATTCTACGAGGAGCACCTGAAGGCAGCACTCGTCAAGGAGAATGGGGCGGTCCATACGTCAGCGCTGCCTGACCCCACGAGCAAAATGCAAATGATGGACCGTGGCAGTAGTAACGTATTTGGACAACGACGGGCGGTCTGAGGTAAGACACTATAGCTGTCGTTAATTCAGACGATATTCTCACTGTGACGAGTAATAATGTTTGTTTTTTGTTTTTTTGGGTTACGCCATGGGCACGCGGGTTGTCGGTTATCAGTTGAACGCTGGTGCACGCGGTAGCGGTGAAAGTTGGACTGATTGGGCAACAGACAGTGACATGTGGGCTGCATGCTGAAATATCAATAAGGTTTAGAAGCTGGTCTCCTCTGTAGTTACTGCGTATTTACAGTGACAGGGCGTGTAACCTTGTTGTATCATTGACAATAGTTGGTTTAAACGGTGTAAACGTAACGTAAGCCGGTTTGGCTAGCTCCGACCGTGAGCCCTTCAAATGAATGACTGGTCGGAGCGTGTGGGACTAATTAGCCAACCGTGCAGCACTGTTCATGTCGCCGGTCAGAAAATGAATGTGTTCAGGCACACACTTTATCTCCTCACCTACATAAATTAAACGTGCTTATTTGTCTAGATACACTAAGCAGTTACCGGTAAGTTTGAGTTCACTATGAGTCAACATCCTTAACCCTTTCCGGTATAAAGTAAATGTTTACCTTTGTAAAGAATCTGTTAACAGACCCCTTGAGGACCCTTGAATCAGTATGGGCTAATTCATTTACAGAAAAATGGGTGCAAACATGAACTATTTTCTTGAGGAAATTCTTCTATGGCTAATATAGGCACCAATGATCAGTTATTGAGGCAGCTGCATGACCATAAACACAGGTTGTTTAGTCCAACAGCATGTGTGGAGGTAAGATGTCACAAGACTGTGGAAATATTATCAGGAGGAGTCAGGTTTTATTGCTGGACATGTTGTATAGCAGTGATCTATATCTTTATCAGGGTTCCAACCTAAGGTGCTTGGCTCAGTAGTTCACTGAAGAACATATCTAGACTGACAACATAGATATTTTCAGTGAATCTTGTAGACATTATTGACATGATCGACTCCTTTCACAGTTATGAGTCAAAATATGGTCATGTACTAATAATGAGGGATTCCCTCAGGCCATGTGAGTAATTATGGTCAGGATGCACTGAGAAAATGTTTAGAGGCCAGTAGCCACAGAGCTCCATCTCCTCAGAGTTGTGTGTGTATGTTCCTTTCAGATCAGCTGGAGAGGACCAGGCCGACCTCAGTTATCTGATGTGAGGAACTATCACATCTTTTGCAGGCTAATGATTACACACAATCCTCAAGACAGACCTCATTCTCCTTTGGCATTATCTGTTGTCATTCTAACAATCGTCACAAAACAACTGACTCTGTCTCAGACTCTGTCAGTCTTCAGTGAAAACACCTATGCATTGCTAAACACAGCACTGTCTTGTAGAGCTTATTACAGCTCATTAATCCAATATAATGGTGTAATATTTAACTTCTCAGTTGGCGTTTATGTTTTGTGAAAACAAATTGAGATGCTTGGAGTTAAAATACCTCACTGATCAGTCTGTCATGCTGGTAGTTGTTTGACAGATGAGGCCATGGTTCAGCCCAAAGTTTAATGATTGCTGAAATTATCAACCCATACCACCTTGACACGTGCCATGTGGTTATCTTGGTTGGAATATTTTGGTTTACAAAATATTTGTGAAAATGTTCCTTGACATATTACTATGGTGGTGTTTTATTAAATCTGAATTCAGTTCAGAATCTGCTTATTGAATTATGAAGATCTGTTCAATGTCAGCTTTATAAGAAATGCACAGTTTTTACTGAATTCACTCCATTAGTAAATCAAATTCCCACTGATGCGTGCAGTGACAGATATAAAGAATCTAGTCTCCTCTAATCACGCCAGTAGTTTGTGATAAGGTTGTGAAATAGAGGCCAGTGACACTTTTTTTATACAGTCTATGAGTGACACTTAAAGGGATAGTTCAACATTTTGGCAAATTGGCCCATTGCTATAATCGCTATAGTCATAGCAGTAGGTTCGTTAACTTTATTTGTCGGTGTAAGCTATTTTTAGAACGGAGGAGCGGAGCGGCAGGCTGCTCAGAGCTACGCTATGGAGGCTAAAGGAATTTCTTGGTTTCCCTCATCAAACTCATCAAATACAAAATCCCAAAATTCCAAAACGCTTTTGTGGACAAGTTGTGACCTGCACATTCACCACACTGTGAGATAATAATGGAACGTTACGAAACGGAGCCGTTTTCGAGGTAAATACAGGGTAAATACAGAGTCTGCTTGCTGAAAAACTGTCCCTGAACGCAACACGCATCAGCGGTTTTGCATGTATTTACCTCTAAAACAACTCCGTCTCGTAACGTTCCATTATTATCTCATAGCGTGGTGATTGTGCAGCTCACAACTTGTCCACGACAGCCTTTTGGAGTTGTTGGGTTGTGTATTTGATGAGTTTGATGAGGAAAACCAAGAAATTCCTTTAGCCTCCATAGTGTAGCTCTGAGCAGCCTGCCGCTCCGCTCCTCCGTTCTAAAAATAGCTTACACCGACAATTAAAGGTAACAAACCTACTGCTATGACTATAGCCATTATGGCAATGGGCCAATTTGCCAAAATGTTGAACTATCCCTTTAATAGAAACTGAATCAAACCTGAATCATGTACATGCAGCCCTATTCAGTCTGTGCTCTGTGATCTTTCCTCACTCAAATCAAACATGGACACGCTACAGTTAATGCCTTCTCCTCTTCCAAGCCCAGTGCAGCAATGTTATATTAGCGGACTATTGACCAGAGGTGGACTCTGTCTCACTGATCTGATCTGGTGCACATGGAGATCACACTAAAATAAAATCACGTTTGTATTTGTCTCAAGGCCTCAGTGGAAGTGAGTAAGGGATCACACACCATTGGACCGTCCGTGCCTTAAAGGGATAGTTCAACATTTTGGCAAATTGGCCCATTGCCATACTCGCTATAGTCATAGCAGTAGGTTTGTTACCTTTAATTGTCGGTGTAAGCTATTTTTAGAACGGCGGAGCGGAGCAGCAGGCTGCTCAGAGCTACGCTACGGAGGCTAAAGGAATTTCTTGGTTTCCCTCATCAAACTCACCAAAACGCTCTGGTGGACAAGTTGTGAGCTGCACATTCACCACGCTATGAGATAGGACGTTACGAGACGTTGCGTTCAGGGACAGTTTTTCAGCAAGCAGGCTCTGTATTTACCTCGAAAACGGCTCCGTTTCGTAACGTTGTGTTATTATCTCATAGCGTGGTGAATGTGCAGGTCACAACTTGTCCACCAGAGCGTTTTGGAGTTGTTGGATTGTGTATTTGATGAGTTTGATGAGGGAAACCAAGAAATTCCTTTAGCCTCCGTAGCGTAGCACTGACCAGCTCACGGCTCTGTTCCGCCGTTCTAAAAATAGCTTACACTGACAATTAAAGGTAACGAACCTACTGCTATGACTATAGCGATTATGGCAATGGGCCAATTTGCCAAAATGTTGAACTATCCCTTTAAGTCCTGAATCCTTTAAAACACCTGTGATGAAGTTAACATTTTACCTTTGTACCTTGTGTCATTATTCCAAGTTTTTTTCACATTACAGCCAATTACTTTACCACTGTCTCTTGAGGCTGGAGAGAACAGGGGCGGGCCAACTTGGCTCAGGGACCACAATGAGTTGACAGGCCGGGCCAGTAGCCTATCAGGTTGATGGAGAGTGTTTGTGTGAAGTCGTGTGGTTGGTAACCCTTCTTTTGCCAGTGCATCAAAGTTTGTGATCTAATTGGACAATTTTGTACCAATATGTTTGACCGGCCGGATCAAAAAGCCCAAGGGGCCACATATGGGCCTGAGTTGGTCCATGCCTGTTATTGTTTCATTGGAGAAAAGACTTGAGAGATGAAGATGAATGTCTGGTATACAGGCCCGCCTCTGTTTAAGAGCAGCACAATCACTTCCCTGAGCTTTTCTATAAAACCATCGAGGACTGTCTCCTCAGCTGTGTGGGGGGAAATAAATTACTGAACAAGGAGAAACAGCCTACTGTGTTTACATGAAGAACATCTTTTTAGCCAATCTGTTTCTGTGACAGTGCTGTCGGTCTGTCAACCACTTTGGGCCAGACTCAAATATCTCAGCATCCATCAGATGGATTGGCACAGCAAATTAATAGAGATTCATGTTTCCCAGACAGTGTCTCAAAATGACTTTGTTGATATTTGCCCTTGAGTGCCAACATCAATTTCACTTCTGTGGTTTTAAGTGAAATATGTTATGTAATGTAACACCAACATCCACGTAAATGGTAAATGTGCTTATTTATGCAGTGCTTTTCTAGTCCCTAAGCTTTTTACAGTGAAAGCCACATCCCCCCACACACATCCATTAAACACTTTCCCCCTATATTTCTAGCACTTTTGTACCATAGAGACATTCACACACAGATGACATGGTGGGTGGCAATTTGGGGTTCAGTCATTTTCCCCAAGGAGCTGCGATCAAACCACAGGCCCTGCAGTAGTTTCATACCCCATTGTTACAGTTTGAAGAATCTCTTGTACCATTTGGTCTGTACTTTGGTTTATGATTAAATATCATGCCAATAAGATAAAGTAAGATGGTGAACAAGAGAAACACAATTTTAGCATTGTCATTGTTAGCTTTAGCATTTAGCTCTAAGCTTTGTTATTCCTAACCTTTTCCTCAGTAGCTCTTATTTTACAACTTAAAAAAAAATCATATTTCTCTGGTTAACCAGTTTAATACCTGTTAATCCTGCTTGATAGCTCACACACTGTGGGTACAATGTGGCTGGTTATGTGAGAATGAACAGATGTGGTTTACTTTGAGCCACCTTTTCGTGCTTTGTATGGCACCGGTCACATTCAGCAGTGGTGTGCAGCTGTAAACCTTCCCAGGCTGCCGCTCCTCTCACCTTCAAACAGCTGTTTTTCTCTATTCACCACCATTTACACACGAGATGGGGGTTTGGGGATAAACACACCGATGCCACCGGCTCAGACTGCTTGATGTACAGTCACTGTTCCTGTGTTGCCAGGCAACCATAGCCTCAGTGACCTCCTTGTGTGGCGTTTTGCGATGCTTTTGACACAGCCACCACCTATTACTCATACAGAGAGCCGAGCCAAATATTAAACACAAGCAGTAGGCTGCTGCTTAAGCATTGATTACATGTAAGAGAGTGGGTGTGATAGAACTCAATGGCAAATGTGGGTCTTCACTGTGTGTGTGTTTCTATTGTTGTCCTCTGTGTGGGGTTTGGTGGTAAAATGAACTGCAGCTTAATCAATAAATCCAGTGACAGAAAACCGACTGCAGTTGTGCCAGTTGATTGATAGCTTGGGTACAATAATGAGCCACATCTAGCTTCTTTAAAGCAAGACACTTGGCTGCTTTTGGTTTGTCATTTAATTTCATGTTGAATATCTTTTGTGTTTTTGATGTTGGTCGGTTTAAACATTCAATCTACTCGAGGTCTCATAAAAGACTTTTGACTATTTTCCTACAGATCAAGCAGCCGTAATTCATTAAATAAAACAAAACAACAGCAGAAACATGTCTTCCTTTTCCAAGCCTGCACAAGAAGCTGTGCTGTACTGTACAGCCACTGTCAACTACTGTTTTACAGATATAAATAGTGTGATGTTAGCTGTTAGCAATTTTGCAACAATTGGGCAACATGATACACTGGAATGTCCCACCAATAAAAAGTCCACATTTGCAATAGGGCAGTAACGTTTGGAATCATTATGTAGGAATTATTTTTTCCTACCATTTCAGTGTTTCCACTAGGATTTTTTTAAGTAGTGAGTACTGAGACTGTTGTTATTTTTTCACCTGAATTAAATGATGCTGTGTGGAAAACCACACTCTGGTTCGTTAATGAGGTGCAGACAGGGTCCAAAACTAACACTCGCCACTCGCCAATTACGGGTAGATTTTGTCTCTGGCTGGTAAATTTTTAAGACCACTCGCCACTCTGGCGAGTTATTTTTTTACAGACGAAAATTTCATTTTTTCGTTACTGGTGGAGAACGATGCTGGTATGTTGTTTCCTGACAGAGTAATGTGTCTTTCCAGCAGAGACGATCTTTGGTCAGGTATGCGCGTCAGGCCGTCATTCACAGCGTCGAGGTGGATAACTGTTGTTACTGTCGTACCCGTTTGTGTAGTTTAGCGCGCCCGGTAAAAAATGCTCTCATTGCTTTGGGCAGTGATCAGCTCCGGTGACCGCGACGCTGACTGTTTATCCCCATGTTAATTAAAACCAGACGCGGCCCGACACACGGGTGCTGAAGCACGGACCAGCGTGGTCCAACTTTAGTCTCGGTCCAGACTCCGAACCCGCGCGTCTGATTGGGTTGGTTGGACACATGTCAATCGCTGGTCGGACCTCACCGCTGACAACATGTGTGTGCGCGCGCGCCTGTTTGTTTGTGTGCGCGCGTGTGTGTGAGAGAGAGAATCAACACTACATTACCCCCCCCACACACACACACACACACACACTCAGACCCCGTCCAGACGAATACGCGGCTTCACCGAATCCGATCTTTTTCTTAATCGTTTTGAAAAAAATCTCCGTAAACACGGCATCGTTTTCAGAAATATCTGCGTCCACATGGATCACCTGAAAACGACCCAAAACGCTGTAGTACCTACATACTGCAGGCGTGTGTGGAGTGTGTGTGGCGCTGCAGCGCTGCTTGCCACACATAAACACTTAAGACAGCTGAAGAAGATGGAAAGTCCCCGCTGTAATTCAATAGAAGAAGTTCCCCGCTGTATTCAAAATACATCCATGATTCAAACTCAAACATGGGATTAAATGTTGACAGGGAGTCGTGATAATCAGTGATGATTAAACAGGCGCGATTCAGCCGCAGCGTCTGAGCGACCCGGCGGTAGTCGGCCGAGACTGTCAGTGTGCAGCTGCTGCAGCGGTGTGTGTGTGTGTGTGTGTGTGTGTGTGTGTGTGTGTGTGTATGTGTGTGTGTGTGTCTCAGGTTACAGGTAGAGCGGCGGGGGGCATGACATCATCGTTTCAGAAAAAAGCCGTATTGGCCGTCCAGACGAAAACGCTGGGGCGGCGTTTTCAAATTTTCCCACTCTGGGACCCGTTTTCAAAAAATACCGTTTTCACCCCCTGAAAACGCCGGATTCGTGTGGACGCGAGGCCAATCCGATAAAGTATTTATCCGGATTCGAAAAAAACAGACAGGAAAGACAGTAGAGCAGTGTTTTTCAACCTTGGGATCAGGACCCCATGTGGGGTCGCCTGGAATTCAGATGGGGTCGCCTTAATGTCTAGTAATTGGAAAAAAAGAAATTACTGATCAAAATATTTTTTAAACTAATTATTATTCTTTTTAAAAAATATGATTAAAAACACCACACACAATCCTAAACAACTGTAAGAGAGAGAGAGCATTTATTAGAATTAGAAGTGTCTCAAAAAAACTGGATTTTTACACGTATTTTGAATTTTACTCGAACACAAATACAAATAGAAATACTTTCCCCCCCTCAACAAATACAAATACCGGATGCTTTGCACACCCCTAATTAGTGCATACTACTAAAATATTGATTGAGAATCGCATATAAGACCCAAATGACACGTTAAATAATACTGATAGCAATATACAGCACTTAAACGCAATTTTTACTTGGTTGGCTGGTAAAATATCTGCCTGGCTGGTAAGTGAAAAAGTTAGTTTTGGACCCTGGGTGCAGACAAGTGAGTTTGGAGCTGATGAGAGGAGAGAAAAAAGAGAGCGAGACGACGTTGCCGTAGCCTCTGTGATATGACGACCCCGACCCCGCTGAGGAGAGGAACTGTGAAGGACTCAGCTGGAATGGAAAAGGACCTAAACCGAGTCGAGTAGAGTTGTAACTGTGTAGTGGAAAGGGGTGCAAAGAAGGGATGTCACAATTAAACGTGGTATTAAACGCCACAATTAATTGATCGTAAAGGTTCCTAAATACCGTCACTTTCTGAAAAAGATTATGTTGGAACCATATCGGCAGATGTGCACCAAAATAAAGGAAGATGCACAGATACTGGTCCAGTTACCTAAAGTAACACTGAATTAGTAGGAATTTAAATGTTAGCGTGTCATTTGTATTAAATGTAATAAACTTAAACATTTGATATAGATGACAATTAATGACTTAAATATTTCAAACACTTCCCCCAGTGGATTAATAAGTGGTCCTATATTAAGAGATTAGTAATGTAATTATATTTTGACTATATTTGATTTGACACATTCATAGTGTTGTGAAATTAATAATAATAATAATCGTGACATCCCTAGTGCAAAGTAATGGTAACTGGTAGTGGAAACCCTGCTTTACAACATCTAAAGAAGAAAAAAAATCATCATATGAAGGTGTGGCGGCTTTTATTTAGCTGTGGCTGTGTATTTATCAGTGCGGTTTATTACAAAGTGTTTGTGCGGAGCCCTGCCATCCAACAGTGCTGTCATATCACATCCTGGGTTGGTGGCGCAGTTCAGAAATGTCCAACACACAAGTTCAGGTAGAGTAAGTTGTTATTATGACAGGAGATCAGAAAATCTCTACTGCAGTAACTGCACATTTCTGATCAGTTGTTGCCAATTGTGTGCGATCTAGTGAGACAGGCCCGGGCCAACTGGTGCAGAAGCACATCGCGAGCTGGGAGCCATGTTCCTTTGTGCTGTACATTCCTAAGTGTTGTCTTGTGCAGGATGCTATTAACTGTAGCTGTGGGGTTGTTGTTGAGCGACTGCTCAGTGGCCCGCACCTAGTTGCATTGGATAGAGAGAAACTGGACTCATTAAGAAATGAGTTTATTAGCGCCAACACACACAACCATGATTGAACACATGGTCATACAGCAGTCAGTGTTGAGTAGTTCATTGATCTGATCACTCTGAGGTCAGACTGTGTCAAAGGCCAATCACCAGCCAATTGCCTGTTTTCCATTGAACAAAAATTGCAGAGTCACCCGAGACAGACGGATGTGCTGTTACTTTTTTTTTTAATAGTCATTCCTAAATGTCTATCTAGGGTTGGTTGACTTTTCCCATACTACATGTTAAATTAAAAGTTGCATCACTTTGTTTTTAGTTTGCAAAGGAATAGTTAAACCTGTTAAATTTCTTCTGTCCTCAGACTGTTGCTGTCTATTGGATGTGACCTACACCTTAATTTCACAAGCACATGTCAGTCTGGTATTTTAAGTAGCTTTACTGGAGTACAGTTTCCACAGGCCACCCTCTGTGAAGCCCTTTGACTACTTTGAGGGATTTAAATCTAAGGGCCCTTTTGTAACTTGGCAGGTTTTATGCTTTTTTCTTTTTTCCACACTGATGCTGCCCAGTTTAGAGAGACGACTTGACAGCAGGGGTTTTATTATCTCAGCCCAACAGTGTAACAAATCCTGTAAGTAACAACAGGAGCAAAGGCCTCTGAGAAACAGCAGACCACTATGCTCCTGAGAGGCTGAATTAGTAAATGATACAGCAAAGGTTTATTTACATTCCAAAAAATATTGATAGTATTGGATTTTTATATTAAATACACTTGCCTTTGAAAGTGACTTTACATCATAACTACTTGACAATCCTTTAAGTGGCTGCATTTGGTGTGAACCAGTTGCTCCTGCTCCCAACCAGTCACATTCAGGTGGATTAGAGATCAGCCATAATGGGCTTTAATGGGCTCCTGTGTTTGATCAAACCAGCCCAGAGTATTGCAGAGACACAAGTGGTCAGCAGAGAACGCTGCTTCTGCTCCATGATCAGATCACACATGAAACACAATCTATCTCACAAACTCCCACCAATATACAGTTTGAGTCCCACACATCTGATTTTGGTTACTACAGTTAAAGGGATAGTTCACCCAAAATTCAAATTTCACTCATTATCTACTCACCCTCATGTCAATTAAGAGCTGTGAGAATTTTCAGAGTCCTCTGTTCCTTCTCTGAGTTACGGGGGGGTCCGCGCAGCAGTATTTGTCCATATAATGGTTGTCAATGGATACCAACTTTCTTCGTCCAAAAAGACACACCAAAAAACATCCAAATACCTCCATACTGCTTGTCTGTAATGTCCCTCTTGTATTGAAGCCCCGACATGAGAAATTGTTCAGAAAAAAATTAAACAAGTCTATATTTTAAGCTTGTTTGTAGCGGAAGCTCCCAGTGTCTCAGTTCACTGCTCCTCCTGTGTCTGACCGGCGGAACAATTTCTCATGTCGGGGCTTCAATACCAGAGGGACATTACAGACGAGCTGTATGGAGGTATTTGGATGTTTTTTGGTATATATGGACAAATACTGCTGCATGGACCCCCCCGTAACTCAGAGAAGGAACGGAGGACTCTGAAAATTCTCCCAGCTCTTAGTCGACATGAGGGTGAGTAGATAATGAGTGAAATTTGAATTTTGGGTGAACTATCCCTTTAAAGTTGCCCAAAATGGCACCAGGCAAGCGCTGCATGGAGCTGCTAGAGAGCTGCACTCCACGGCAGCCCTCCTGGCCCAGATCTTTATGCTTTCTGTTATTTGAACCAGTTGCCCTTCGCTGCCATTTACAGCTGCCAGCATGTGAACATGGCCGGTGGAGGGCCTTTCTGGGGAGCAGCTCCACAGTTGTCCATGTGCGTGCGAGTAGAGCTGTAATCACTCGTGATTTCCACAGGTCGCCTTGACACCTCACCAAGCGACCTTGTGCAAAACAAAAATGCCTAACTAGAAATCATAAAAAAGAAGCAGCTTATTTATTGCTTGTCTTTACTGTGCTGGAGATTGTAATCTGAATGTATGGCCAGACTGGTTGTCTGGTCTGGGAGTATATATACGAAATATTACAGTATGGATTGTCAGATGAGCACAGCATGAAGGGAAACGAAACCGTCTTGTATGTCGACAACAAAAGAGGTCCCTGAAGTTAAGAATAGTGCTGTGTCTTGTGAAAACATAACACAGGATTGGGTTCTGTTTGGTTAGAATGCTGTTTACCCAAAAGATATGGACGTGCTGATTTTGTAGTTATTGTTCAGGTATTGAATCATTTGTAACAATATTTTGTCAGGTCACTCTTCTTGTTTTGCTGAGCCTCTTCCTCCGTCTCCACAGTGATCATGACTGGAGCTTTTGACTGACTTCTCCTCCAGTCCCACCGTGTTCACCAGCAGCAGCAGCAGCCTGCTCCCAGTACCTGCAGTAAGTTCATCGCTATTGTTCAGTGTTTCTGGCTTTTCTTGACATTGTTGTGCTTTACAGTTTGCAATTTTCTTTCACACTGCAAGAATTTACAGTTAATATATTTCAAAGGTCGATCAGAATGGGAAAGCGTGTGTGTTTTTGTTATGTATGCAGATGACTTTCAGAACAGAAGCATTCGATGTCAAATAATGTGCTTTTGATTTCAAAGGAGCTAAATTTTAAAACATTTACAGTTAATTCTTATCTACGCTTCACACCTTACACTTCTATCAGCAGATGTGTGCAGTGAATGTGAAAACTATAAATGTGTTTTAAAATTGTATAGCAGAAATCTGTTTTGTTGAAGCAGCATCGACATCACATGGTTTTTTTTTAACTATCTTTTAACTTTTAGTTCAGAGTATCTAAGTTACCATTTCCTCACAGTCTTTAAGTCTTTCGTGAAAACCCTCTGTGACACATACTAGTGTTGTTTCTCATAGTGTCTCCACTTGGTTAATCTACTTTTCAGACTCAAGTAAGGTCTATCTCAGTTATATAGATACATATATGTGCAAGGTCCCAAGAACATGCCCTGAAGTAACGACGATATGTCAAATTACTAGGACTCGCCCTCCTAACCCCCTAACCCTAATCTCCTGTTTAGGGTAAACAGCTTTTTTCCAACTAGTTGATGGACTGAAAAAAATGTGTACCGTATATAACAGCAAGTAATGGTGCATTTTATTGACAGTAAAGGTAACGGGGGAAACAGTCACTTTTTGGATTACTCATTACTGAAAAAAAGTAGCGCCTTTAGTATGACGGACGTCCGCGGCGCAACACGTCAGTTAAACAGACTGTCGCTTCTTTTCTTTTTTTTTCAATCGTTTTTGGTCAGTGTTCTATGATCTTTTGATCCCAGTCTGGAATGAGAGCAGAGCATAGACTGTAAAGGGTGCAGAGCTTTGTTTTGGTACATGATGAGACCATAGAGTATGAGACACGACCGGCGCGATGATGTGGCGTCACGTAACGCTCAACGTCATCACGTAAACTAGCGGGTTGACCCGGGTCTGGCGTTCCCACTGCAATCGGAGCCGAGCCGATTAAAGACGATTTGAACCCGCGACGCTTGCCGAGTCGTTTGACGCGGGTCGACACGGGTCGGTGCGCCTTTCCCACTGCCACCAAAAGCCGATTGTTAGCGGGTTTAAACAGGTTTTTTGGCCAGTGGGAAAGGGGTGTATGCAAACTAGAAAGCAGTGTAAGGACAGATTCATGTCCTTAGTGAGTATGACTGAGACGGTAGTGAGAGAGTTAACCAGAGCTCTCCCCCTTGTCTTCCATCCTGCAGCTCTCAGCAGGTTTCCCTGCTGGCGAGGAGCTTTCTCTGCTCTGACGGCCCACATCCAGCCTCATCATGGGGGGGGTGGTCCAGATGCACTTCACCACCGTGGACTACGTCATCTTCGCCCTGCTGCTGGTGGCCTCAGCTGGCATCGGGCTCTTCCATGCCTTCTCCGGCGGGCGCCAGCGCACAACACAGGTCAGGCACTATTTCCTGACAACACTGACCTTTACCTACAAGAGTACAGGGTCAGTCTCCAACTGTTTTCTACTCTTTGTGTTGGTAACGAGGTCTGAGATGAACATTTTGTCCGCTACAGGAGTTCCTGATGGCCGACCGCTCCATGAGCTGCCTGCCTGTCTCTCTGTCCCTGCTGGCCACTTTCCAGTCGGCGGTGGCCATCCTGGGGGCTCCGTCAGAGATCTACACCTTTGGGACTCAGTACTGGTTCCTGGGCTGCTCCTACTTCCTGGGCCTGCTCATCCCAGCTCATATTTTCATACCAGTCTTCTACAGACTGCGCCTGTCCAGCGCATATGAGGTACATACAAGTAGACATGACTGTCCCACTGTGGTGGATTTGACCTGTTAATGTGTGTGTTTTTAAACATTTCGTAACAGTGATGTCCTCTTTCCTCTGTCTGCCCGTTTTTCTATTTCACACTTTCTCAGCACTTTCTCTTGCCCGTTGTCGTCTTCCTCACGTATGATCTCAGAGTTCACTTTTCTTATCTGTCTCTTATCTGCGCTACCCTCGACATATTAACGTCCGACACAGATGCACGTTCCTGTCTCGAGATTATCTTGAAAGGGTTTTTATCTCCTAGATTGACTACTCTCATGAACCTCAAGGACATTTACAAGTCATTTGCCAAGATCAGTTTTGCTGTAATGTCCTGTGAACAAAGAATTATCTCTAATTTAACAATCTGGCTCAGCTGATCAGAACCTGAACACACAGTTCTGATCCTGGTAGAAAACGTCCTCAGCACCAACCATACCACCTCTGAGATGATATATAATCAGCCTTTTGATTTTATTTGTTCTTTATGTTTGTTTTTTGTTCTTTTGTTTTTTTGTTTTTACATTCTTTCCTCTCAACAGTATCTGGAGCTGCGCTTCAACAAGACGGTTCGCATATGTGGGACGGTGACATTCATCTTTCAGATGGTATTTTGCCCTACTTCATATTTTTATTTGTGTATTGATGCTAATTAGGACAAGATGCCTTCCCTACTAGAAAGTAAAGCCATGAATTATCTCATCTGACAAAGAAAGACTGAGCAGATTGATGTGGGCTGTTGAGAGGCTCTGGTAGATGATGCAAAGTTAAACAGTTGTCTAATCTAAATGCTGACCCTTCAGAGATCACAGAATCTCACCCAGTAAAACAGGGTATAATCTGGCACCTGAGCCCTTAGCTCCAAAGCACGACCTCTGACTCAGCTCTGTGTTGGTGACTCATCCTGTTGTGGATTTCTTTTCCCTCCTCCCTCCTCCCTGCAGGTCATTTACATGGGGGTGGTGCTGTACGCTCCAGCCTTGGCACTTAATGCCGGTAAGATGAGCAATTCTTGTTTTCAATGCAGCTTTGAAAACAGCCAACTAGAGATCAGGCTGTAAACATCATACCGTGTTTACCTGGACAGTTGAATAACCTGTGGATCATTGCTCTGTTCACCTGCAGTGACAGGCTTTGACCTATGGGGGGCAGTGCTGGCCATGGGGTTGGTGTGCACACTATACACTGCTCTGGTGAGTCACCATATTTATTAAACTACCGTTCACAACAATAACTGTTTACAGACAATTTGTATTGAATACATGTTTTGGCAGCAATTGAAATTAAACAATAATGTAAGAAAGGGATATTTTATACATTTTTAAGTGGATGACAGCAGTGATTTTTTTTTTTTTTTTTCCATCTACCCATACTTGATTGGAAAACTTTCCTCAGCTTTGATTTTATTCATCTGTCTCCTCGATCATCGATGGTTATTCTACAAATATAGACATTAGTCACCATATTCTGTTCTGACACACATGCACATACATTTAGTACATTTAGTTGTAATATTGCCTGTGTGCTCCTGTCATGCAGGGAGGCCTGAAGGCCGTCATGTGGACGGACGTGTTCCAGACAGTGGTGATGTTTGCAGGGCAGCTGGCTGTCATTGTGGTGGGGGCCAGTCAGGCAGGGGGCATGGGAGAGGTCTGGAGGAAAGCAATCAATGGCAGCCGCATAGCTGGACTAGAGTGAGTATTCACCGTCTTTGCATTATGGGAAATAAGTCTGATTCTGTTGTGCTTCATGTGATAGGGCATTTTGCTTCAGGAATCGCACTTGTGAGTTCCTCAAACGTTCATTTTGTTCATGCAATAATGTGTGTGTGCGCAGCCTGAACCCAGACCCTCTGGAGCGCCACACCTTCTGGACCCTGGGTGTGGGCGGAGTCTTCCTGATGCTGGCTCTGTACGGGGTCAACCAGGCCCAGGTCCAGAGATACCTCAGCTCACGCACAGAGAAAGAAGCCGTCATGTGAGTATAACCAGTTTGTTATCCTTTTCATCATAACAGTAACATGATGCAGACTAGGGTTGTTCAGTATACCGCTACTAATTTGGTACCGGGGTACTGAGGCATTTAAAAAGGTACTATACTGCGCTTGGATGAGTATAAATTTTGCGCCGCCGGCAGCGGTGACGTGGCCGCATTGTAATTTGAGCGGAGGCGAGTGAGTGAGTGAGCCACAAACGAAGCAAGGTGCTTATTTTTATTACCGTTACAACACGGGCCGCCACAGACTCGTTAATTAATGCAAACACTGCTGGTTGATAAGTTTCCTTTTTACCGCGCACCACTGGCATGCATCTGTGTGTGTGTGAGAGAGAAAGAGCGCTACGCGGAGATGAATTAACGGAACGATATTGCGGTGATGGGGGGGGGGGGGGGCAGAGTCAATTTGTGGCTTGGTCTTGATTCTGTGGCGCTGCACCACACATTGGTCTACGTATGGGAAACAATAGGTGTGTGTTTGAGTAAAATGAAACAATAGGTGTGTGTTCGAGTAAAATGAATGTTTGTGTTTCATTCTATAAACTACTGATAAAAATGTATAAATCAAGTTGATATTCATTTTTAAACAGACCACTAATCTTTTAATTTAGGAAGAGTTCAGATTAATATCGATGGAAATTTCAATTTTAATCCTGCAACAGCAGTGATTGTTTACTGATTATTTACTGATGCATATATAATCGTTCTAAGATTTTCTATTAAAATAAAATCAATAATGACATTTTTTGTGTTCTCTTTTTATTTGGAAAAGCATCGGAAAAACATGTTGGTACCGTGACAACACTAATGCAGACACTATGAGGCATTTATGATCATATACTATTCACCCATCCTAAATTCAAGTACACGTGTGCCCCTTTAATGTCTGTCATCTTATGTCTATTGTTTGCAGTGATTTTGTGGCCCAGGACGGTCATGTGTCTTACTTCTCATGTCCTTCCAGGTCCTGCTATGTGGTTTTCCCATGCCAGCAGATCGTCCTGTGTTTAGGTTGTCTCATGGGTCTGGTCATGTTTGCCCGGTATGGAGAGGACAGTCCTCTGGACAAGGGCTACGTCAAAACCAATGACCAGGTGAAGACTCATTTGCTTTCATGGTTCCAAAATTATCTATATTATATTTAACTTTACTTGCTTTATAGTTAATGTAAGTAAAGCTAAATATAATATAGAATATTTGGAAGGCAGAGTGCACCTAGAACAGGTGGCCAGTCGATCACACGGCTGTGCATTGTTTTTTCCATCCTAATGTTGAGTTTCTCTGCGTAGATGGTGCTGTACTTTGTGATGGATGTGTTCAAGGACCTGCCAGGGCTTCCAGGCCTGTTTGTAGCCTGTCTCTTCAGTGGCGCTCTCAGGTAAATGAGCCAACAGCAGACATGGATGGAAAGGATCATCCACAGCTCTAGCTCCTGTATTAATAGTGTGAAAGTATCAAAGCCTCAGTCCACAGTGAAACACACAGCCTTGTGTTCAGAAACTGTAATGTCACAACAAAGCAGTCACTGCTCTCAGGTGTAACTGCACTTGTTGAACTTGTACCCAGTTCTCACAGCAGTGTGTTGTTGCTGCCTTAGATTCATTTTTATAAGACTGGGCTTCAAGCCAGTCAATCTGTAAATATTAACCTCTAGAGATAAGACAGGTAACTGCCAGACACTAGATTATTTTAGTTTGAGTATAAAACATCAAAGAGCTGCTGCTACCCCTCTCTTCTTCTTATATCAGTGCATCATTCATTTGATGGTCTTACACTAAATTTTACTCATGTGACTTTTACATGCGTTTATATCATCCTGTCTAGGACATGGACACAAAACAAATGTCAACTATTAATTAAAATATTATTTCTGTATCTGTCTCCCCCCTTATTACAATTTAAGGAGAAATCCTACTATGTGCCACCAACAGGATCGTGTTCATACTCCGTCCTAAAGGCCTGTGTCATGCAGCTACTGTATGTATATGATGTGTCCAAAAAAACACCAGTCTCTCAATGTACTCCTGTTTTTGTCCTGCCAGCACCATCTCTTCAGCCTTCAACTCCCTAGCAACAGTAACTATGGAGGACCTGATTAAACCTTTTTTTCCAAACATGACCGAGTCTAGAGCCACAATGCTGTCCAAGGGACTCGGTAAGATTTGTTGTTGTTGAAATTCATGTGTAGATCTCCAAACACATGTACGTGCTTTTTGTCTCTGCAGGTGTGTAGTAATGTTAGAGTGACAAGGGCCTGACACCCATTTAAATACCATAATAAAATCAGTGTGGCTTCTTTTTTAAGTGATGTGTTTTCAACTGATTTTAAGTGTAATATGAGGCCACACTAGGTTCACACTAAAACACAACCCCAATGGTGTGAAACATCTTGAGCCATCTCAGTCTTTCTGGTGTTCTCTGCTCCACAGCTTTGGCCTACGGTCTGGTGTGTCTGGCTATGGCCTACCTCGCCTCCATCATGGGATCTGTGCTGCAGGTAATGTGCTCACACACTCCACTCATTTCACTGGCTGGGATTTCTCACTTAAAGGGATAGTTCAACATTTTGGCAAATTGGCCCATTGCCATAATCCCTATAGTTTTAGGAGTAGGTTTGTTACCATTAATTGTCGGTGCAAGCCGAGCGGCGAGCTGCTCAGAGCTACACTACGGAGGCTCATGGGATTTCTTGGTTTCCCTCATCAAACTCATAAAATACACAATCCAACAACTCCACAACGCTCTGGTGGACAAGTTGTGACCTGCACATTCACCACGCTATGAGATAATAACACAACGTTACCAGATGGAGTTGTTTTAGAGGGAAATACAGAGACTGCTTGATGAAAAACTGTCCCTGAAGGCAACGCGCATCAGCGGTTTTGCATTAATTTCCCTCTAAAACAACTCTGTGTGGTAACGTTGTGTTATTATCTCATAGCGGGGTGAATGTGCAGGTCACAACTTGTCCACCAGAGCGCTGTGGAGTTGTTGGATTGTGTATTTTATGAGTTTGATGAGGGAAACCAAGAAATCCCATGAGCCTCCGTAGTGTAGCTCTGAGCAGCTCACTGCTATGACTATAGGGATTATGGCAATTGGCCAATTTGCCAAAATGTTGAACTATCCCTGCATTTTAAAATATCTAAATTGATAGTGTTTTAGATGGAAAAATTGAAAAGAAAGTGGTGCAGAAACTCTGCTCATATACACGAGTGTAGTTTGTGTTATTATGCAGCTGGACAATAGTCCTTGACTGGCGTGCTGTATCATCTGTGCCCTCAGGCAGCCTTCAGTATCTTTGGGATGGTGGGTGGGCCCCTGCTGGGCCTCTTCTGTCTGGGGATGTTCTTCCCCTGGGCAAACTCAATAGTGAGTCCTGTTGTTTTATTCACCTGTTATTGTGATCACAAATAAGTTGCAATAATGCAGGAGGGAAGAATGGCTATGAAATCATCTCTTTGCCCACCTCCTGCCCCCACCTCAGGGTGCAGTGGTTGGCTTAGCGGCGGGCCTTGCCATGGCCTTCTGGATCGGCATCGGCAGCTTTGTGATGCGTATATCTCCTGGCACCCCAGTCCCTCCACTCAACACCACTGCTCTGCCTCTGTTCGACAACATGACCACCACTGTCATGACCACACTGGCCAGCGTCACCACTGCCAAGCCAACAAGGTAACCAATAAATGTCAAGAACTACATGTGTTGGCTCTGCTTTGTTTAAGAATTCCTCACACCAAAAGTCAAACATTGATCTGAAAAATGAGGGATTCACATTTTGAAATGCTTTTTGTTGGTTTTGTTTCCTCAGGCCAACAGGTGTGGAGGCGCTGTATTCTCTGTCCTACATGTGGTACAGTGCTCACAACTCCACCGTGGTGGTGGTGGTGGGACTGATAGTCAGCTTTCTAACAGGTACACACACCAACACACACCGTATCACTGACCCTAGTGCCACAGCAACCATTCACATTTTCTTTAGACTATGAAACAGAAGAAATTCCCAGTTGCAGTGTAGAGACCACAGATCATGTGATGCCCACACTAATATAACTCTCCAATCTTTGATTTATGACATCAAGTCCAGTGTAATTAGAGTCAGAATATTATTTTCATGGTAGTGGTGCAAGAGGGCAGTGGGCCAGACTGGGTGTGAAAAGAGACACTAGAGCACATGTATCACTTTCCAGCATGTGTACTGGGTGAGCAGCTTTGAGATGAATAAGATGAGTGGGATGGCCTTTTTCAACTGAGTTTACAGACAGAGTGGCTCTAGAAATGAATCCAATCAACCTAAAAGGTAGGAGGAACTCATTTATGTATTTCTACTATCAAAGCGTACTGATCAGAGTATGTGAATACACCTATGAGCCAGTAACTCAAGTCATTTTGCTTTGGTCACATGGAGGTGAGTAGTCAGTGCTAGCACAGGCTGTAGTTGCTGTCATTCTGATGATGATGATGATGGATTTTGTGACCAAAGGTGAAACGCTGCCTTGTCCCTGTGTCTGTCCACTTGTCAGGACCGATGAAGGAGAAGGAGCTGACTCCTGGGACAGTGTTTCCAGTGCTGGGCACTCTGCTCTTCTTCCTGCCGGAGCGCTACAGAGAGAAGCTGTGTTGCGTCACTCCTCTGGCTCAGAAGGTAGCTTCATATTCACTCTGCCCTGTATCATGTCTCTGCTTTGTTCTGTGTAACCTGAGGATTCAATAGTGTTTGGGTTTTTTTTTTTTATCCTTGTCGACCAGCCTAAAGAAATCGGCACGCAGCCTTATCAGATGGCCAAGAAAGACAGCAACGGAGCAGCTCAGTGCAAAGACGACACAGAGGACAAGGAGACAGAGGGCGACCGTGCGCAAACAGAGGAGGACGACCTGGGGACGAGGATCGCTCTGCCTTCCTGCAAGCTGGCGGCTCACACAGTTCAGGAGACGGCCTTGTGATCACTTTTTTCCCCATAACACACACAAGGCACGCACATACACATGAATGTCAAGTTGTTGTACTGTCCAGTGTGTGAGAGGTGCAACAAAAGACAGATGGTAGGCACTGAGGTCTGTGGGTGTTTTACACTGACAGAATCAGGTGAATGTTGTCATAGAAACGGCCCATGCACTTGAGTAACTGTGTGGGGACAGGGTGTTTATCCATCCCACTTCAACTTCCTTCTCCAAAAGACAAAAAACAACAATAACTGGAAGTCAAGGTTGTCCAGGCTGGAGCGGTGCAGAAGCACAACAAAGCAGAAAGACTCTTTGTCTCTTTGAGTCTGTCCAGGTGTGTGCAGAATGCAGATGTTGGTGTGCAGTGTGATGTTGCTCTGACGCACAGAGAGCTGCTCCACTCTGACTGGATCCAGTCATTCTGTTTCAGGTATTTACAAGATGTAAAAATGTGTTATTTTTGTAGAGAAGATGGAATCATGAAATCCCAGATAATGTATCAGAGAATATAATATAAAAAGAAAATAATGTCTAGAGAGACTGAACTTCAGTTGAAGGCATGACATGTCTGTGCTGATGTGATAGTGTAGTGTCTTTTACATGGCCTTGGTTAGTCGCCTTCTAGCTGCTACTATAGATGTCCACAGTTACAAAGAGCCCACAGAAGCACTGAGACCGGGGCAGAGATGGCATTCCATGGGAGCAGCAGAATCACTCTACTCCCCATATGATCACACTCATCCATTTCATTTATCCTGAGCAGAAAATCTGATTTCACTGAAAAGAATTGTAATTTTTGCATCTAAAATGCAACATATTGCATTGTGTTTTTTAATCAAACATAACCACTTTTTATTCCACTGTTGGAGCTTTTGAGCCCAGGATATATTTTATATTTTGACACTCAAATAAAAAGGGTGAACAGTAAATGTAGAGGAGAATATAGAACAAAGAAACCAAAGTAATTCTCTGGAGGAGCTGCCAAGAAAACATTCAAAAGTCAGAAATTAGATGTTCCAGACTTGAGAGCAGTTGTGTCAACAAATGATTCAAACAACCATTAGCTAAACTATTGTGTAGGAGCGCTTCCTGGACTCTTTGGATGGGGCAAATGCTAGTAGAAAAAACAGAATATCCAAGGCACTCTCTGTGAACAGTCAAGTTAACCTTTAAAAGACTCCTGCGTGTTTCGGCGACACACCTTTGTCAGGGAGTTTTGACTCCCACTTTTTCCAACAACCATTAGCTCTTTAAACATGTGTGGTGAGTATTGAGTTAAAGGTCTGTTCACTATTCCTCATGTTTGTCTCTGGTTAAGCACAACGTTTAGACGAGTGCAGTAGAAGAGCTTGGTGCGAGTACTAAACACTACTATTCAACATGGAGCTGTAGCCACACTTAGAAAGGAGCTCCTTTAAGAGCTGATATGTCTGCATGTGCATTGAGCTACTGGTTACTGTAATGGTTCCCAATGCCCAGAATCCATGGCGTCCGTCTGTGTAAAATGAACTTTATTTGTAGAGGTGAGGTGAATCTGAGGCCTCAGATGTCTGATGTTTCCATTTCCTGTACCAGTTGTACCAAAATCTCTCTGCATCACCCCAGACTGTTTTCTTGCTGAGTGGAGGAATACACAGACACTCAATTAATCAAATTCAGGCAGCCGAGGCCGCATGAGCCAAATGTTTGAATTCCCACCTCATCACTTAGATTGGGGTCATGTCAGGAAGCGATCTCTTCACAGCCAAGAAGAATAATTACACTGACAACAGATGTTAAAATGTACATGCAGGCATCTCAACATTGTTTTAAGGCAGATTTAAAAAGGAAATTTAAAAAAAATTGTTGTTGTGCTAAATGTAATGCTCACTTGATGAATCAAGAAATTAACTTAGTCACTTTGTGTTTTTAAAGTGCAGTTTAGAATTGTGATAACTAGAATGACACTCAGTGATGTGAAAGTAATGGAGAAAAAGAAATAGTGCCCGAGACCAGCCTTGAAACAAACCAACATGGACTCAAAACCTCATGAAATCCTCAAGCTCCTCACTGACCAGATGTTCCTTTGTTGAGCTGGTTCCAGAGTAAAAAGTCCAGCACATCACAGCTCAGTTACCTCTGTTTGGTCAGTGCAGATCTCCCCACATCTTCACATGTGGGCTGGCTGCTGCTCCCTCTGATAGACTGCCCTGAGTAAAGCACTGCAGTGCTCACTATCCCACATAGAAGCCATAACTCTAGCTCCCATCAGCCATTGCCTTGATATGTTTGACAGTGGCGACGAGTCAGTCCTCTGGTAATTTTGTATGTCGAACATCTTGAAGTGCGCGTCATTTATTTAATTTTTTGTAATTGAAGTCAGTGCCATGTGACTTGAGTTGTGTTTGATAATGTGCTTTTGTCATCATGATTGTCACCATTTTTGGAATCACAGAATTCTTGACCCTTCACCGCTTCATCCATGGTGGTCGTGTTACGAGGAGGCTGTTGTGTGTACGATGTTCCTGTGTCTCCATAACAGACTCCATTACCATGTTTTGTGATGTGATGTGGTTTGTGTTTGTTCAACCAGTCCGTATGAGACTTTTCTACAGTTTAGGGAGGACACATGTCTCAGATGCAAAACAGTTTCCTCTCTTTAATCTCTGAGAGTAGCTGGAGTAGCAGACACCAGACAATCAGCAGCAGAGACCAACACTGGCTCAGTTTGTGTCACTGTGATGTGACATGTGGACTGGAGACACCACATCCCCATTTTTAATGTTTAGCACTGATCTGTGTGTACCATCATCCTCACACCCAGAAATACCTGTTTATCCAAAGCATATAGAATATGACTTTTCTTTCATGTTCTGTTTTTTTTTTTTTTTTTAATACGAAAGATGTATCTTATATCTCATTTGTACATTTTTGTAATTTCACATAAAGCCTGCACACATTTCATTGGATGAAATGAAATGTGGAATTCTATATGCAAGAACCATGAAATGTTTGATGTTGGTGAACGTCGGGCAGAATCAGAGATGCAACAGTCCACTGACAACAGCTGGAAACAGCTGCAGCAACCAAACATTAGCATTTTGTTAGCACACTAGCGTCCTTTGCCTTACAGACAGCAAGTCTCAGTCACAGCTGGTTGTTCGTGTTGCATCCCAAATTCTGTCTGTGAGGATTCACCAATATTTCAAAACATTCACTGGTTCCAAGAGTTTTGTGAAGTACCGTACTTTTAATTCCACGTGACGATGTGTACTTTTTTTTCTGATAGCATTGTGTGGAATTCTCCTCCATACCTGAAATTACTTGAAGTGTGAGCCTGTGACGTTAGAGACACACAGATAAACCCTCTTTACACTGTGAGGGAGTGAAATTTAAGTGCCGACATATTAGCATTATTGCTGTTAAACGTGACCTCCGTCACCTCTGGGTGTAGCAGCGTGACATGAATCAACACTAGCACACATAAATAAAGCACAAAGATCTGGTCTAAAGCAGCTTCATGACTTATATTTATTGTGATAACACAAATGTCAGCTGTAGCTTTAATACATGCTCTCTCTCTCTGAATATGTGGCCTTTTTTACAGTGGATCAGTCCTGAGCGCGGTGATACAGTTTATGAAACAGAAACGCAACACTTAGTAATTTCCAGCAATAATAAATATTGTGTATTAATCAATATTTATTATATTTCTTCTCCCACTCTCAAGAATTCTTCCTGTTATGCATTCCAAAAAATAACAAAACACAATCCCATAAGCACTGAAGTCAAGATGGCTCCTCTGCTTTGGCTGTGCCTTCATTTTGGTGATTTTTAATTTGATTTTGTTTAGTTTTTGATCCTGTGTATCCTAAAGTTCATCTGCCTCCAGGATACCCCTTTAATTCAGTGAACAGCTAAACTGACTGCATTAAATCTGTCAATGTTTCACTGTGTCTGGATGTATGAATATTAGATTTATAAATTTGCTGTACTTGAACTGAGATGTTATTAAAAATTCTATCAGTTGTTCACTGTTTTTGGTCTTGACATAACTTCCTAAGAAAAAAAGGAAAAAAACATGTTGCACCTGTTTGTCAGTGCCACCTAGTGGTTAGATATGTCCAAGTGCTTCATTCTGTAAAGCTGTAAATGCAGAGTAAGTCGATGCTTTCAGCCAATCAGCTTGCTGTTTTCTGCTTTAAAGAAAACTATTCATTGCTAAATATTGTTCATCCATATGTGACAGTTGAGGTTCCTGTCACTATGCGCCCAATTGATCGTGCGCCCTGGCTACTTGGCCAAGGGGATGTCCCTTTGGCCAAGTGGCAAGCGCGCATGACTCTTACCCGGGAGCTGTGGGTTCAATCCCCACCCGGGCCCTCTTCACCTTGCCACACATACATAAGCTATAATATCCTAAGTTAGTGCTCAGCTTTGTGTAACTGTCCCTCAGCCATGTCATGTAATGTGACAATGTAGCAGCAGCAGTAAGAAACTTCATCAAAGGGATAGTTCAACATTTTGGCGAATTGGTCCATTGCCATAATCGCTATAGTCATAGCAGTAGGTTCGTTACCTTTATTTGTCAGTGTAAGCTATTTTTAGAACAGAGGAGCAGAGCCGTGAACTGCTCAGAGCTACGCTACGGAGGCTAAAGGAATTTCTTGGTTTCCCTCATCAAATACAAAATACAAAAACTCCAAAACGCTTTCATGGACGAGTTGTGACCTGCACAATCACCACGCTATGAGACAATAACGGAACGTTACGAAACGGAGCCGTTTAAATACAGGGTAAATACAGAGTCTGCTTGCTGAAAAACTGTCCCTGAACGCAACTCGCATCAGCGGTTTTGCATGAATTTCCCTCTAAAACAACTCTGTGTGGTAACGTTGTGTTATTATCTCATAGTGTGGTGAATGTGCAGGTCTCAACTTGTCCACCAGAGCGTTGTGGAGTTGTTGGATTGTGTATTTGATGAGTTTGATGAGGGAAACCAAGAAATCCCATGAGCCTCCGTAGCGTAGCTCTGAGCAGCTCACGGCTCTGCTCCACCGTTCTAAAAAATAGCTTGCACCGACAATTAAAGGTAACGAACCTACTGCTATGACTATAGGGATTATGACAATGGGACAATTTGCCAAAATGTTCAACTATCCCTTTAAGTAATATGATTGGCTGATAATATTCATGAGAAAGTAACCAGTGTTATTGTACTCATCTTTTCGGGGTTACTGTAAACATTTCCCTTCTGCTGCAGAAATGACTGGAATAAAAAAGTAAGGTCAAAGGTCAAATTAGGAACCTGTGTGCAAAGAAAGTTAATAAGTTATAGTAATAAGTTAATAAGTTGCTTGTTAAGTAAAATTGTGAATTTCATTTCATTTTTGAAGAGTGTTGCAGCAGGCTGTGTCTATATGTGGTGTTTACTGGCCCTGGTATCCTGACTGGCAGCTGCTGGGCCGGTTCAGCCAGCAGCATGGACCTGTGTCCATCACAGGATGAAGACAGTTCATGACTCCTCGATGTTAATGCTTTCCCCTGAAACAAGGGCTCAGCTTCCTCACAGGCTCCAACAACCTTGTTCTCTCATACGTGTCCCTACCCATCAGCCCCCACAACCCTACATGGATGATCAGGCTAGATCAGGGCTTCTCCACTAGTCTCACTCAGGGACCCACATTTTCCCATGGTCATTACAGTTTTTCTCTGTTGGTTTGGCTCAATTCTTGAAACAGAAATTACATTCTCAAAATAACATGGACAAATCTCCAAACCACCTTGCAAATGTTCACAACAGAATGGCATTTCTCATTGATTTCATCAAATTGCAAATGTCTTAGTACATGTCTCAAGTGTCTTAGTGCATCTTTGCAAATGGTTATGTACAAGTACCCTAGAGTTAGCACAATGAGCATACATTTAGCACATTTTCCAAATGAATAGATCTTGCTGATCTAAGCTGATTAGTTGATTCTCAGTCTAATGGTTGCTCTCTCTAAAACATGTCAGCATGATTTCACTGTGTAAATCATCATATGCACAATAGTCTGTTCAACTGTCAAAATTAGTCAACATACTGTAGGCTAATACCATGAAAACCATATGAATTTCTTGCAGCATTTCATAAATTCATGACAGTAATTGACAGTCAGGTGAAATTAGAACTTGACTAACGAAGGAGGAGTTCCTACATCTCAGATGACCAATCAATCAGCTGTTTAGCTACCCGACTGGTGCTGTCTATGATTGTGAATGCTGCCAAACGTGTATATATAGAGCTTGGCTAGGGCCTGTACCTTTTGCAGTATAAACATGGAGGTACCTGGCCAAGAAAATTATCATGAGCAACTCCCTGCTCAAGGAAGAGGAAGAGGAGGAAGAAGAAGAAGAGGAGGAGGAGTGCGGATGCGTGGTGGAATAGGCGGATTTCATACATGTACATGTACAGAGAACTGTAGGCCTATACATTTTGTTTTTACAGTACATAATCTTGAGTTACTTTATGTAGGTTATATGTGAATAAAAATAGTTACAATTTCCTTGGCAATATGAGTGTAGTGTGTGTGATGTCAAACTTTGGAGGCTGCTCTTACTGTAAAGTCCTTTTCTTAGGTTTTATACGTCTCTGCCATAGTGACAAAACATCTAAGCATTTTGACTTGCAGTGCTCACAGAATGCCACAGGGATGATGCATTTTGGGGGCACTGACTACTTACATGAGAAAGACGTTTGGTTTTGACACATAAGTAAACTGTTTTGGGAGAGATATGAGGTTCTGCAGCTCATCCATGGTGTTATGCTGAACCATCCAGTTTATTTTTGGTAAAAGCACTAAGTGAATGCAACTGAGCCAAAAGCAATTGAGAAAGATCTTTGCCATTTTGATGGTACTGACACTTTACATGGTAAAGGAATCTAGTTTTGAAGCATGTGTGAACAGTTTTGGGAGAGATATGCGCTTTTGCTAGTGAGCTGTAATGTTGTGCAGAACTGTAAGACTGTTTGGCCAAATGGTCTTATAGTTTTAAGAATGTAATTTCTGTTTCAAGAAATGAGCCAAACCAACAGAGAAAAACTGTAAGTCGCAACCCACTTTTATAGAATTCAAACCAAGAATTTTTTTTAAAGCTTTTTTTTTTAAAACTCATTTTGCTCTTTATTGAGCAAAGTACATTTCAGGGCACATGAATGAAACTGAGGAGGACCATGACAACTGCATGTACGGTAGTGAATAAAAAAATATCAAACTGCACAAAATGGAGACCAACAAAACAATATATTTGACTTCTAATGCATCTCTGCATTCAGAGCATATTCACAAGTGAATAAATATCAAATTGCACAAAATAAAGACCCACAAAACAAGATTCACTGCATTCAGGCCACATTAATAATATTAATAATATATTAAGAAACTGATATCTTTGCATTCAGAGCAAATGGAGCAAATAATAAGAAACTGAGGAGGACCATTACAACTGCATGTGTTCACGTGTCTCGTGCCTTTCAAAATAAGTTATTTTTCAAAATAAAAGACATGTCCAACATCAGATGTGCATTAGGCCTAAATATTATTTACTTTTTTGACCAGCTGTCCGCGACCCACTTTTGGGTCCCGACCCACCAGTTGAGAACCACCTGGCTAGATAATGAATGAATGGTTGGATGGATGGATGGATGGATGGATGGATGGATGGATGGATGGAGTAACATACTATACAAACTGAAACATTATCATCAATTGTCCTCTTTACTAAATACATTTGCATGACCAGTCAGATAAAGCTAATTCTGATGAATGATTTGCACAAGAACTCTTTGGGCCCTAATTTCTTGGCGCAACTCACGGGGGCGCAGCGAAGCGAGCCCTGACGCAGCTGGCGCAGTGGCATTTTCCTCCAGTGCAACAAGGTGCGCAGCGGATTCGGTAAATTGGCAGACTGCTGTGCGCCGAGATGGGAGTGGTCGCGCAGCAGGGGGAGGTGTCGACAGATTCGCCGTGGCGCAGTGACAATTTGTTGCCGATAGACCGCGCGGAGAGTGCGCCGAAAGCTCGCCAGCTCCAACCTGGTCTAATGTCAGCGCAAGGCGAAGCGCAGCCAGCGCAGTGGCAATTTGACTGCCCAGCGCGCAGTGCAGACACGTCACCAAGACCCCACAGGCAGATTTCCACAGTTCCAGGCAGATTTAAATGCAATTAATAATAATAATAATAATAATAATAATAATAATAATAATAATAATAATAATAATCATCACAATAACCCCTATTTATTGTATCTGAATCAGCACATACACCTATATCTATATAGATTGTCCCGTCACACTGATGACAGATCAAAGGCTTGCGTAATGGAAACTCAGCCTGACTGAATTAACACAGATGAAACCAGGGAGGGACTGAGACAGCCGTGGATGTCCCAAGAGCAGGTGTTGACACTACACACTGTGCCGTTGCAGATGATCAGCTATTTATTTATTTATTTACTTATTGATTTATTAGGGGCCAGCGCCGCATCGTCACGCGACCATAACAAATACAACTGAAAACAAATAAACTATCATCTCTCACAGCAAACCACAATCAGCCTCGGCACCATAGTGAGCAGATATTAACATCTCCCATCTCAGGTAAATTCTAAAGAAAAAAGAAAAAGAGAGACGCTCCGCGATGCCTCCTTACGCACAGCTGTTTGTTATGTTGTGATCTGTGCACACGTGTTTAAATATAGGTTACTAAATATGAGTGTCTTTATTAATGGAAAAGGGGTGTGTGTGTTTTGTTTTTTTTTTTTTTTTTACTGGGCAACAGCTCTCAATCTGTCAGAGCAAACATCATAACCTCCTCCCTCCCAGACTACTTTTGCACCATCAGCCCGTGAGGTCTGTTCGCGTGACCGGACACTGCCAGCTTGGACTCACACCCCTTTTCCATTAATAAAGACATATTTAGTAACCTATATTTAAACACGTGTGCACAAACAGCTGTGCGTAATGGATGCATCGCGGAGCGTCTCTCTTTTTCTTTTTTCTTTAGAATTTACCTGAGAGGGGATATGTTAATATCTGCTCACTATGAGCACTATGCCAGGCTGATTGTGGTTTGCTGTGAGATATGATAGTTTATTTGTTTTCAGTTTTATTTGTTATGGTCGCGTGACGATGCGGCTCAATAAATCAATAAGTAAATACATAAATATAGCAGATAATCGTGTAGTGTCAACACAGCAGTAATCCATCCTCATCTTTCATCTGTGCAGCCTTTGATCTGTCATCAGTGTGACGGGACAATCGATATAGATGTGCTGAATGTGTATGCTGTATAGGTGCTGATTCAAATCTTCTCTTCCACGGTGAAATCAAACGTCCGCCTTGCGCGCGCGGCGGATTTAAAGGCGAGGAGAGGAGCTCATTTGATTGGTGAAGATCTGACTCGGCTGTGTCAAACCCACTCCACGCCTTCTCTCCTCCCTCTATGCCATTTGCGCCGGTGGGAGGGAAGTAGGCGGGATGCGCCCCGCTGCGTCTCGAAGCAAAATCGCAATCTGCTCCTGGCCACTCCCCGTTGGCGAAGCGAAGGCGAGGCGCAGGCCTGATCCGCTCCGCCTGCACCTAGTTCACGAAAATAGAGCCCAGTATCTCTGTGAACTTTTCCAAATTTCACTTCACATGAATCAGATTGAAGATCAAACGACGGATAAAATGAATGAAAATGATGTCAACTTCACTGTGACATCATAAGTGTTTGTGCTACTAGAAGAAGTAGAAGTTTTCCAGCTGAAGCATCAGTTTGACCTCTGTGACCCGACAGAGAGCGAAGTAAATGAAAGACTTCCTGGTTCATAAGGGTGATGGTGAACCAAGATTAGTTTTATAACTGTTAACAATAATCTAATCTAGGACACATCGGGTGTGATTTATTTATAACATTAGCATTGCTCCGCTGAACTAAAGAATTAATAATTTGTCCGTATCCTCACCGTTCTTTGCTCTCCTCCCACTTACACCTTCATCTTCTGACTTTATGACTTGTTCTCCTTTGTCTTCTTGTCTTCTCTTTTCCTTCTCTGATATTTATTTTCTGTTCTCTCCTCTCTCTCTCTCCTTCCTCTCCACTTGTCCTCCTCCTCCTTGTCGTCCTCTCCCTTGACATCAGCCCAGTTCCAGCAGAGAGGCTCAGCCAAAGCCGGAGGGTGGGGGAGGAGGAGTGTGGCCTCAGAGATCCATAAATCCAGGCCTGTAATCAGCGTGTACCGGCCATAATGAGCAGGAGATAAAGAAAATATGTTGATCATCTCCCAACATGAGGGGATGAGGGGGCAGACACTTTGGATACACGCTTTCTTGAAGCGCTTCCAGTGGCAGAAATAGCTGTCTTTAGATGGGAGCACTGGTGAATACACACTTTAACACAGCTGTATGGTCTGACTCTGCTCCCACAGGAGTCCTGCAGCAGATGCTCTGAACCCCACAGAGACCTGGTCTCTATGGAGTCCAGCTGATCTCACATGAAGAGACCACAGAGGAACTGTGGCAGGTTCTCCAGGATCCCTGCTACCCAGAACTAAGCATGTGTCAAACCAAATACAGATTTGATTTTGTTTTTCTGTTTGTTTTTCCTTTTTACAGCACTTTCACAGTAATATATGAAGTTCAGTCATTTTCAAAAATGTCCCACTGCAATTTTTAAGCAATTTAAAAATGTTTGCATTGAGTATATGGATGAAACAAACTTACATGTTTGTCAAGGAGAAAATTAATAAAATTTCCAGTAATACGGGAAATGTTTAGTTGTATGATTTGATAGGAGAAGTGGATCTGCAGTGTTTAGTGGTAGTCCAGTGTAGACACAGGACTTGTCTCTACACTTGTCCTATTGAATCTTCAGTCTTCTTCTGGAGGTCTGTGCTAAGACAGATACCTTTCACCTGACATTATACTTCCCTCAGGAATATTATCATGTGACCACGTAACCCTCCGTTATCTTATCCCAGAAGCCAGGTGAGACTAAAAGAGACATGTGAAAACTGGAAAATCAGAAATGTTTTACTCCTCAACTCAGACACAACTAAAGTTATTGTACTTGGAACCTGAAAATTCAGATGTCATTCATTGCAACAATAAAAAATAAGAAACAGATCTATCTAAAGAATGAGCCAGGATTCTTCTTCCTCCTGTGAATTATACTGAAGTGCAGGAACACCCTGTTTCAAAAGGAAGCTGAAAACTAGTATTGTATGTATGCATTTGTTATTGTACTTCCAGACTGGACAACTCTAATTCTTTATTACCAGGACATCCCAGTGACTCAGCTGATGCTAAATGCTGCAGTAAAGGTTTGTGAGCTCAGACAGCAGCTGGACCCAACATTGTAAGAACAGAGTTGATGGGGAAGATAAAGCCACATCTCCAAAAAAGTAAAGTTTGTGCAAAATATGATGTCCAATCAATAAAATAAAGGCCCAAAAATGCACCACACAACAGTACAGTGACCAGTAACAGATTGAAATCATTAAAAAGTTGTTTTTTTCTTTTCTGTTTGTAGTTGAGTTCCCTGTGGGTTCTATTCTGAGCTCAGTGAGCTGCTCTCCTCAGAGGCCCAGTCACAGTCCTGCTGCTCCTGTCCCTCTGTAACCTCCGCCTTAGTAGTCAGACCCAGATTAGTCATCACCACCAGCACACGGGAAACGGGGAGCTCCACCCCCCCCAGCGACCCTCCACCAACTCTACAGCTAATTTATAGAGCTAGCCTTGAACACAGGGCTGTTGCTGGTGGAGCCGAGCCCATTTAGTTCAAGGACGAGATGATTTCAGTGAGTCTGCTCTCTCTGGTCTGTAGAAGGTTTCTCTTATCCACTCCACATGTTTATCGGCATGATTTACCTCAGCGTTGAGTTCTTATTTTTGCAATTACAATACAGCAAAGCAACACGCTGTGAATTATGGGTGAAGATAGTGGAACAACAAATATTGTGAAACAAGGAGGACACTGGAAACTGGCTCTCTTTTATCTCAAGATGTTGTTCATTCAGACTGTGATCATGTTTGGCTTTCCAACCGTTTCAACTGGATTTATTCACACTGTACTTTTTTATCTATGAACAAAAATAAGCAAAATATCGAGATGGCTATTTTGGTGACATCATGAGAATGTAAACAAATGAAAGATGTTTTGAAATCTTGAATTACTGTCACGTAGATGTAGTAGCCATCGTGGAAATAAATGTCCACAACCAGAAAAAAAGATTCAATTGATTGGTTTCATGATAGGTTTGATTTGGAATTGAGCTTTTAATTATTCTCAGGTCACAATGCTGTGCAACATGTGGGCTCTATACAGCATCTGTAACGCTATCTAAAATCACTAGGAATTATTACTTCTTTTTTTTCAAGTTATTTTTGCTGCATTTTTTTTTGCCTTTATTAGATAAGACAGTGAAGAGAGACAGGAAAGCAGGGAGAGAGACTGAGGGAACGACATGCAGTTAGGATTGTCCCGGTTGGGAGTTGAACCAGCGATCACTGCTTCAGGCCATGCCAACATGGGATGTGTCCTAACTACTGGACCACCCTGTAGCAACCAAAAACGTAATAACAGCCAATAACGTAATAATTTTGGCCATTTTAAATGTAATAAAACCAATAATGTAATAACGTGCCAATAATGTATTAACATTTTTGAGCCAATAACGTAATAACCTTTTGCCAATAATGTAACAAGTTATTACATTATTGGCACATTTTTACATTATTGACTTTATTACATTTAAAATGGCCAAAATTATTGGCTGTTATTACGTTATTGGTTGCTACACACCCCTTTTTTATGGAATGGCAAAACACATCTAATTATACAATGATTACACTTCGTATAAATGTGTATCTGAATGTTTTTATAAATCATTTTTTATACATATTTTTTTCTCTGTACTCTTACTGCTCTTAAAAATGAGTTACAATTTTGAATGTGAATTTCAGTTGTTGTAGATTCTCAGTGTGAATGGCCCCACTCTCTTCTCTGACTCCTCACATGTTGTATCATCAACAACTCCAGTCAGATGTTTCCATTCGTTCCTCAGGTTCTTCATCCAGATGGATAACCTCTTCAGCTGGAGTGATCATGTTGATTTGGTCTGTTGTCGTTTACAGCAAAGGCTGTATTTTCTACGTAGGCTGAGGGTGAGGGTGTTTACACTGAGGCCTGGGAGGTGCAATAACTCTTGTTTTTATTTTATTTTTTATCTGGGAGATGTGCAATAACTGATGCTTGTTTGTTTGTTTACTTTTTAATCTTTTTTAACCCTTAACTGGGTGTGTCATGAGTGTGTGTGTACATGTCAACTGTCATTTATGTATTTTATGTATATTAAGGCAGCTTTTTACCATGCACTGAGTCCACAACAAATTTCCCCTGTGGGACATTAAAGTTTATTCTATTCTATTCATTATTCAGCCGGGGGTTGAGATACTGTATGTTTGTTTTCACCGATCAGCTGACCAGTCAGGGAGTGGGGGAACAGGTGTGTCTGGTTGAGTCTGGGCCGTGTCCCTGTGGAGAGATCATGATGAACTACTCTGAAGGAAATGACGCATGGTTCAACTTTGTGCACTTACAATGATGTAAATTGAATGCCCACTGTATGTTGTTGTTGTTGTTGTTGTTGTTAGCAGTAACAGAAGAATGCATGGGTTCAATTACGTGGTATGTTTGTGTATGTGTGTTTAGGTCACCCATTGAGCAGGTGGTATGTTCCAGTGAAGTGACCAAATGTAGAACAAGTGAAGTGAATGTAAGAAACTTTTTTTTATTTCTTTTATTTTTCTTAAACTGAAATGTCTCAGTTAAAGGTGTATTGCAGCCAGCGAGGTTGTTCTGCCCTGCTTGTGTTATAGTAGGAGGTGTTAGAAGAAGAGTGGTCATTACTGCAGTCTGCCATGTTCCCACAACAATCCTTCCCTCACTGCTAATCTGTCTGCCCCCACCTCCTCACACACACACACACACACACACACACACACACACACACACACACACACACACACACACACACACACACACACACACACACACACACACACACACACACACACACACACACACACACACACACACACACACACACACACACACACACACACACACACACACACAAACTCCTAAAGAAAAGTGAGAACCTAAAGAAGATAGATTTTATTTTTCTGTAAGAGCACACAGGTGATTGAACTCTTCTTCCATACAGTGAGCATGAAAATAAAACACTGAATAAACCTTTAAATCAAGATAATAGGCTACACACTGTTCCTCCATGAAGTGATTTGTGGCATAATTAGTCAAGTGAAGCAGCCTTTTCATTTCCTTGTGTTAAATCCTGTCCTGACAACCTGCTGTCTAATGTGCACATGGTGGAATATGTTCAACACTATCCTGCTTGTACATGTAGATACACACAGCAAATCCAAACTTGAATTTTTCTATTCATCCGGATTTGAAATGAAATAACTACAAACATAATTAGCTTTTATAATTTAATGTCTTTTCCACCAGCTGGCCACTGTCCTTGCAGATGTGCATTTTGAGCCCCGTCCTTCATACTAAGATAAACCGAAACCTGCCAGACTATATTCAGCTGATGTGTCCGGGAAACCAAACTGGCTCTCATGTGTCCTTTGTCATGAATAGAAGCTCTGTGGTTAGATAAGAAACACAGCGAAAGTTACATCACAAGCTCTATTATCACTCTTTGTTGGCCCCTGAGGTGGGTGTCAGAGGGTGTGTCCCGTCCCGTCCAGGTGGAGGAATCTGATTGGCCGAGATCCCTGATAGCAGCTCTCCAACGCTGCCACAGTAGAGCAGGGAACGCATGGGCCACTTCTGAGGTGATACCACAACATGTCAAGACCATTTGGGTAGATGAAAAAGAACAATATGTTACCAGACATTTCACTGAGTTGATGAAATAATAATAACATATAATAGTAATAATAATACAATATCATTAATCCTGCACAACTGAAAACCTTCTGTGTGTAATGTTAATGTAAAAACTAACAGAATATAATTTAGAAACCATCCCACTGAACAGGCTGTCTACACTTTGTTACATTAACTCAACAATTGTCAGCTGTATCAAGGTAAACTCATACAAAACGGCTGATGCGTGTTGCCTTCAGGGACAGTTTTTCAGCAAGCAGTCTCTGCATTTCCCTCTAAAACAACTCTGGTAACGTTGTGTTATTATCTCATAGCGTGGTGAATGTGCAGCTCACAACTTGTCCACCAGAGCGTTGTGGAGTTGTTGGATTGTGTATTTGATGAGTTTGATGAGGGAAACCAAGAAATCCCATGAGCCTCCGTAGTGTAGCTCTGAGCAGCTCACGGCTCTGCTCCGCCGCTCAAATAGCTTGCACCAACAATTAAAGGTAACAAACCTACTGCTGTGACTATAGCGATTATGGCAATGGGCCAATTTGCCAAAATGTTGAACTATCCCTTTAAGACAGTAACGGTGGTTTCAATGTTATCATGGTAGTTTTATGTAACTTAAATGGGTGAGCTATCTGAAGGTCATATCACATTAGCATGTCAGTGTCTTTGCTCTTTACCAGCAGGTCAATGTGTCATTTAAATTCTGTTAGAATTTGATTTTGAGGCTTATCATCTCTGTATATAATGTATATCAGTAACAGCCAGTGAAATGTACTGGTTCCCCTCCTCACCTTAACAGGGTGCAGGTATCCACCCGGTCTGGAGGGCAGGGTGTGCTCAGCTATCCCTCCCTGATCCAGTGTCTCTGTTAAGTAGGCGATGTAGTCGGTGGCCAGAACCAGAACATCCAGTTTGGATAACTTGGTGTCAGGCGGGACTGAAGGCAGAGCAGCCTGCAGAGAGATCAGCTGGAATTCAGCTCTCTACACATGAATGTGTTCATATTAAATCATATTTAAATGTTTGAGTATACTGTAGGTAGAACTGTTTTTTTCTGGAAATGCAAGTGAGCCGACTTTTGTTTTATTCCACACTAGATTTCACTGAATGCAAAATAAAAATGATAAAAAAGTAATCAAACCTAAATCAACATATGAACAGTTGGGCATTGTGAATGAGCTGCTGGACATGTGTGTGCTGTACCTGCAGACTGTGGAAGGCCTGCCTCAGGTTGCGTACTCGGCTCCTCTCTCGTGCTGCGTTCTCTGGGGAGTGATGACTCCTCAGCATCCTGGACTGGACCCCAGAACCACAGCTGGAACCGGAGTTAGACCTGGTCCCACACACTGACTGTACCTGCAGTACACAACGTGATTAGGTACAAACATGACATGAAAACAAAATTAACTCTAACTCGGAAAACTTTTGGATTTGGATCCTGGTGCGGTGCACGTTGTATGTCTGCAGGTGATTGTTGAAAAGTACAATTTTGGATTATTTGTTTACTCAACATAATGAGTTGTCATTTAAGCCTCTTTCATTATTACTTCATCTCAGTGGATTCTGCCTATAGTATCTTGACATATATTCTGTCTCAAACATCCACAACATGAATGAAAAATGTGCACGTGTACAAGAGAACAGGCAACAATACGGACACGTGCATCATCCACATGTCTTCTTTATAACTAGAACTTGTCTAAATTAGTTCTTTTAAGGTTTCCATCAAACCCTTAACGCAAAGATTCATCACATATTTGACTTGTTGGTACTCACAGTCGCCCTCAGTTTTCCACATCAAACTACATAAATAAGAGTCAGGGAGTCCTGTCTGACTGCCAGAAATATTTAAACTAATTAAATCATGGATAAAGACCTGATGCATCCTTCATCCTTCACTTATCCTGCTGCAGAAAAAACAAGCACAATATGTACAATATGTATCACTGTTGGGAAGTTTTGCAAATTCTTGCTTACAGTTTGTAAATTCCTCTGTACAGAAGCTTGATGTCCGATTGTTTTAACGGAGGATTTGCAAGATTACATTCGACTAGTTTAACAAACAAAACCAGTTTCAAACAGTTGGTTTCTCTCACATTCTCTGGTCTTGTGAGGTTATGATGAAGGTTGTGCAAGATCCCCCTGGCTGCTCAAAATTATTTATTGCTGCAGTAGCAGATCCATCCCTGAAGCCAGAGTTGTGCTTCAGTTTCAGCTGCAGGAACTGTATCCTGCATCAATTTCTACTTTATTATCCTCTTGTATTTATATATAAATGTAAATGCGAGCACACTCTGAGGCTTTTTAATTGGACTCTATCTGATATCTATCTCAGACTCACCCACTTCCTGGGCTCCCGGCCACCGTGTGTGCTCTGCCTGTGTCGGTGCAGGGATGCTGTGTGCTCCTGGTTGTGTGGCTCGGCCAGCTGGTGGTTGGCTGCCACCGTCATCAGACCTTCCAGAGGATTAACCGCCATGGATGCTGCCGAAGTGGTGGAAGCAGATCCTTCCTCGAGGATTGAGAACTTCAATTGCTTACGCTCAGTCCACTTTTATCGCTGGATGAAAGTTTGCTTTTGCGTTAAAGACTGTTGTCAGACAACAGACAATCATCTATTAAGTCCGTTGGTAAACAGGCAACAGAATGTGCAGTGTGAAGTCATCTTTCCATCTGGTCAGAGAGCATCTTTTAAATCTTATCAAGATCAAGATTTTCAAAACCTGGATCAAGGACAGCTGAGATTACTCATCTATTCTCAAGAAAGGCTGAACACACTCATTTCTTATGCTGCTACTACCGACTGCTCTCTTCTAGCACCTCCGAGCCAAGTTCACCAGACTTCTGTGGAAGCCCAGGTCCACTCAGACCCTCAGGCAACTGGTGAAAACACCACAGTCACCGGCTGCTTTTCTGCGCATCACCGTCCATCCAGAGAATTCCTCCTAGTCTGACCCCCTCGCTCTCTCTCTGCCTCTCTGTTTCTCTCTGCTTGTTTCCTTATCGGGTGAGGTAATGTGGGGAACTTCATATGGTCCTTATCTCAGCAGCCCGGTCGTCCTGATCCTCCCCTGGCTGTTTGACTGCCAAGAAGAGCAGGCGAGCAGGCAGTCAGGTCTGGGGGAGTGAAGCAGTGGGAGGGTGTGCCGAGCCAGGGCACTTGGGGGGCTTGGGAATCTCAGAGCTCTGCTAAAAGCTGGACAGGGGTGGGAGGCCCGGGACAGTGCGACATTGAAGATTAACAAAAGAGAGGCGGAAATGCTTTAAGGTTTTGTTGGAAACATTTGTGGCATCTTTGTTCACTCACTGTTGGACTGCAAAGGCACCATCATGGGCAGATAACCTGATTCTCTGAGCAGCAACACACCAGTAGCATTTTGGGCACATGCACGATACCTCCAGGGTATTCCAGCAAGTTGACCACATCTGTCCAGAACTGAATGAAACCCTGCGTCTGTTACCAGCTGCTCAACTGAAGTTAACTGTCTCTAATGTAGGTTAATGGTAGGCTCATTTGCTCTTTATCTTCGTCCCAGAATGTTTACATTACAAACTTCAACCAAGGTGCTTAAGCACATTTCATCTGAAACTGTAATGGCAGTTTTTTATCTATCTAAACCACAATCATAAATCAGACATATCCGCATATCCGGCAGTCAGTCATTCCCAGATTAAAACGTGTTTTTTAATCTAAATGTGGGCTAGCTAGGTGGTCAGCATGCTATCTTAAGTAGAAGAAAAGATATGATAAAGACACTTGTGTTGGTTCCACTAAGTAAACAGCTGCCAGTGCTAATGCTAACTTAACCCCTCTCTCTTATTCTATCACTTGTCTCTCCATCATGTTATGGTAAATTCTTGTCACAGTTTGTCTGCTTCTGTTCAGTTATCCCAATAACCTGTTCAGCTGTTACAATATTAAAGCAGAAGTGAGTGATCCGGTTGTTTTCGCTAATGTTGCGTTCCAGGCAGGCTTTTGAAATCGTAAATTACAGCTTCAAGTCACAACTTACGACTTTGTAGCGTTCCAGGCAACCCACTCGTGTTTTTCCGACCTGTTTTACCGGTGAAAGTCACTATAACGGCCACTCGTAACTTCCGACCGGTGAACTCGTACCAGATCGAACTGGTACGACTTCACGGTCGGAAAAATACGAGTTTCCTTGAACGCACCATAACAGTCCTCGTCGCTACGTCACCACATTCACGGCGTTCCTTGGCTGCACACACAGCCCTGCATGCCGTTCTCTCTCCTCATTGGATAAAAACTGTAGGATACGATAAATGTTTTCTCTTCGGCTCAGAGCAGAGCAGAGGGACTGAGAGACCCGTATTTCAGTCCAAACACTCTATGTAAGTGATTGCTGTCGGAAGATATAACTATTTAAGACTTATATTAACACAAATATATCACTCACTTCTGCTTTAAGTTACAATGTATCCTCTTACAGTGACAAAATGAGCCAACCAGTCCAGAGCTAGCTCGTTAGCATGCTAGCTTAAAGCAGATATCAGTGGAATGTTTTTGTTAATATAAGTCCTAAATAGTCCTATTTTCCGTCAGCAATCACTTACATGAAGTATTTCAGCCTAAACACGAGTCTCTCCGTCACTCTGCTCTGCTGTAACCCGAGGAGAAAATTTTCCTTGTGGGATACAAGTGTTATCCAATGAGGAGAGAGAACGGCATGAAGGGTTGTGTGTGCAGCCAAGGGATGCGCGTGAATGTGGTGACGTAGCACGAGGACCAATTGATGCCTGACAAGGGCGGGGGCTGCTAACTCATGGTGCGTTCAAAGAAACTCGTACTTTGTGTTTTTCCTTCCTGTGAAGTCATACCAGTTCGATCTGGTACGAGTTCACGGGTCGGAAGTTACGAGTGGCCGTTATAGGGAACTTTCACAGACAACAGGATGGTAAAAACACGAGCTACAGGTTACCTGGAACGCTACCAAGTCGTAGTTGTGACTTGAAGCTGTAACTTACGGTTTCAAAAGCCTGCCTTGAACGCAGCATTAGCCGAAACGGCCGTGAAGCTGATATCTGCTTTAAGTTGAAGAAAATATTGGCTATGATAAAGACAACACGTAACACTAAAGTTGGTTTCCACTCAGTAGGCTAAGTAAACAGCTGCCAATGCTAGCGCTAACTTACAAGGCCCTTTAAAAACACTCTTGTTCTATCATTGTGCTCTACGTGTCTCTTTAGGTGTCCATCATGTTATAAATATAACAGTGACTAAATGAGCCAACCAGTACAAAGCTAGCTGGTTAGCACGCTCAAGTCAGAAGACAAGATCAAACTAGAAACAAAAAAAGAAGATTTTTTTTTCCACCTGTGGTGACAGCACCTGGTGGGTAAAGGAAGTACAATGTTGATGGATGGTAATGATTGCTATAGCAACAGCAAATAACTACTGTGGTAAAGATAACTTAAATCAGGCTTTTCACAATGATCATGACAACATAGTTATCATATTCAAAGATTATATTGTAAAACCTATAATGTGACAAGTTTGTCATAATACAATGAAAATATATTGTTATAACGCGTGGCAAATGCTTCTATATCTGGGTTTCTTAACTTCCTTTATAAAATAAACGTCAAAAGACAGTATGCATTGTAAATGATGCCCACACAAAATACGAGACTTGCTTTTACTTTGTGGACGGCTGGACGCCCCTGATGTAACAGATCGACAATGCACTGCTTAGTATTCAGTTCTCAGCTTTACTGGTCAAAAATAAAACCTCATCATCCTGAAATAGTAGCACACACTGCAGTTAATTTATCTGCAAATCTTGGAGTTAATTTCCAATCATTCACATAACAAAGTCATTCCTAGTATCCATCCATGAAGACATTTTTCTTAATTATATCAAAGTACTGAATATAAAAAAAAAACCTTTAAAAGAAATTAACTTTGGTGCTTTAACAGAGGCTTATACAGATATAAGCATGCAGTGCTTCTAGTGTTGGGGTTGTGCAAATCAAAGTCAATCTATGAGACATCATGTACAGTTGGCGCATGTTACAAACACTTAAAAATCAAGCATAAATTGAAGGATTAGGGCAATCATGTACATGTAGCATGATGGTTGTGTCTTCAGTAAAGTAAATGTTTTTTGTTAGTAGTTAAAGGAATGCTTGGCACCTTGTCTATGCCGTAACACAACAACATCAAGTGACCCCTGACCTCCCATCTGCAGCTGCTAAGCAAACTGTTCTCCAGACCACGAGGCTTGTTGTGAGGAAGGCAGAAACACAGTGAAGGTCAGTAGGAGACTTTCAACTGCACTGACACTTAAAGCTTTGTTAGGCTACATCTGTTAGGAAACTAGTAAAGCACCACAACTCTTAACCCTGGTAACACGATTGTAATTCACTGCTCAACGATCACCACTATTTTCTCTTTTCTCTGCTGATCGCTACTTTTATTCTCTACTTTAATTCAGTCACCTGTTCGTCTGTCCACTGTCTACTATTTCTTTTTCTTCTCCACTGTCTTGGCGAACTTCTGGATGTCCTCCGCCATCAGCTGCGGCTCCTCCATGGCAGCAAAATGGCCGCCACGGGCCATGGGAGTGTAGGTGATGAGTTTGCGGTACTTCTGCGTGACCCAGAGCTTGGGTGTGTGCATCAACTCATTGGGGAAGCAGGCGAAGCCGGTGGGAACATAAACCGGTATCCTATGAAGAGACCGTGATGGGTTGACAGCAGTTTTAGAGAGAGGGTGTTGTGCAGAACAATAACCATCCAGAAATTCAATATTAGATGTCTGTGCAATGGCCACTACTAGGGATTGGTATTTTTAAGATTTTAACAGTACTACTACTTTTACATACTTCTTATTGGTCTGGTATTTTAACGGTGCTCTTACCAATACTTTTGAGGAAGAAAAAAATAAAAATTTAAGAACATGAATTGCTTTAATTTGGAACATTCTTATGGATCATTTTTTGTTGACAAAATATATTGATTTAACTTATGATATATCACTTTCTTCTAAATTAATTAATTGATAGCATTTTAAGAAAGAAAAGGACAGCCTTGCATGTGATACATTTGTCACAATTGTGACAGCGTGTGGTGTCTGCATTGACTTTTGTAAAGTAGAGCCACACTTTGGATAGTTTGGCTCTCTCCTCCATGCTGCCACAAGCATGTGTGTGAAAAGCAGCGTTGCCTCTGTGCCCTTTGCTGACAGACAGAGCGAGCAGGCAATCAGAGTGAGCCGCTGAGAGAGGTTGTCTCGTTTTCTGACTACTCCACTACCGATAACAGCACTGTTAAGGTTGGACCTTATCAATACTGTGATTGATACCAATCCCAAACTACTACTTTTTTTCAGTGTAATCTGCTGGTCACACTTGTTTTCACTCACTTAGAGTGGGGCTGGTCGAGGCCTTTTCCAAAGTTCTCCTTGTAGAACCTCATGGACGAGATGATGCATCCAGACACCCAGTAGATCATCACATTAGTCAGCAAGTCGTCCAAGGAGAACTTCCTACAACACAAAGCACAAACAAGGTTTAATTATACAATGACAAATGACTGCCATTGGGCAGTACACACTGGTTGTGCATTAGTGCTGTGGGCCAACTTTACCAGAGGACCATAACTAATATGTTATGTATATATGCTGCTACTAATAGTGATATTCAGAACTGGCTGCTGCATATAATGATCATTTGCGTTCACTATATCTTCATGTAAATGAAGACATGACCACCCGCCCCCCCTTACCTGGTGAGACCTCCATCCTCCAGGTTCCTGAAGTCACGGCTGGTCCATGTGGAGAACTTCTCCAGGATGTAGGCAGCCAGACCCACGGGGGAGTCATTCAGTCCCCGACCTGAGGGACACGCAGCGTCACAAATCTTTTGATTAATGGATTTTGGAGATCAATCAATTTTTTAAAATATTTATTTCTAACATGTAAAACAAAATCAGGCACAATTTCAGGTTGCTCCTTCATACAGTATGTAAATAACATAAACAAGTTGAAGAACAAAATTAGGAAACAAAAACACAAAAGCATAATCATACATATTCAAAAAGGAGTGAGAAGAAGCTGTGCTTATTGAATCCCACCCCTTTTCCACAGATCATAAATAAATCGATCACTTGTCCCACTTCCTTAATTGCCCTTAATTCCATTGTTAGAAAAATGAAAATATTTGTATGTAAATCAGTGCACTTAAAATGTCAGTATCACAACAGATATTGATGTACTGACCATTTAAGATTCAAGCCGATCGAGTAAACTACAAGCACTTTGATCATAGTAGCATAAAAAAACAGCTAAAAGCTTCCTCTGTGGTGATGCTGCTTAATTACTTCCTGCCAGCATCCTGTTTCTTCGTTCAGTTAAAAAAATAAAAACTTAAAAGAAAATAATCTCATGTTGTAAATTGCAAATGGGCCCCAGGTTCTTACCCACGGTGTCAGGCTTGGTGGCCTGGATGTGCATGTAGCCAGACTCTTTGATGGACTCCACCACCAGCTTTTCCATGCAAGGGTACAGACGCTGAATATCCACGTCAGTGAAGCCGAAGAGCTTAGGGAAGCGACGGCCGAGCAGGATGGACAGAGTCATGGGTAGACCAGGCTTGGAGGGGGGGGCAAAGTTCACATGCAAGCCTTTGACTGACCTGGGGGTGTGAAAAGAATAAATCCTCAGGGAAAACATAAGGCATTTCACGTCCGTACACATCATTTAAGTGTACAGAAATTCATAAATATAGACGTTGCATCAAAGGCATGGTTGTGCACTGTAAAAACTGTGTTTGTGTGTATTACTTGGGGTCCAGCTGAGCCATGTTGGTGGTAACCAGCCAGCCCCAGTCTCCTCCATGAGCATAGAACTGCTGGAACCCCAGACGCTTCATAAGCTTGTGGAAGATGTTTGCCGCACATACCGAATCAAAGCCTACACACACACACACACACACACTTAGAAATTTTGGTTTGACACAATGTATGCTCTACAAAGAGAGGGGAAGATTTGGAGGAACATGACTGTACAGCTTTATGAGAATGGAAAGCCCTGATCAAACATCACTCACCTTGTATCTTTGCATGCACACCTACGTTCTACTTGGCTAAATGTAAAATGATCTAATGTACCATGTCCTACAATGTTCCTTCATAGCCTAATCTGTATTGTCTTTTATCTTTTACTCAGCTGGAGAACCTCTGTTGATTTCCTGTTTTACTTTGTTACTCTGGGTTTTACTTCCTGTCCTTGTCCAGTCTCCCTCTGCTGGGATTGTCTGAACCACCCGTATGTGTCTCATGTTCTTGTGTTTGCCTTTTGTTTTGGATTTTGATCTTGTTGCTGCAGCAGTTGGGAATTTGCTTCTCCCCAAATACAAGATGTTTTTTTTTTCACTTTGTTGAATGAGCTTTTGACTTGAACATGCTCAGATCTGCAGTCTGTGTTTGTAAGCCTTAAACCTGACACTCAGATGCAGATTCTACCTACAAGTAATCAGCTTACGATGCTTTTTTCATTTTTATACCCTGTTCCTGAGAGATCTGTATGCTGAACTATATAACTTCATGGATCTAATGACAAAAAACACAAATTGCATTTTTCTTCTGTAAAGAGTTGTGACTATCAAACCTCCGTCTGACTTACCTTTCTTGTGTGATGCTTCAGAGAAGCCGTATCCCGGTATGGAGGGACACACCACCTCAAACACCAGGTCATCTGGGTCGGATGGTTCTGTCAGCAGTGGGATCAACCCATAGAACTCGTAGAAGGAGCCGGGCCAACCGTGAACCATTATGAGAGGAATGGCACTAGTTCCCTCTGGCACCCTCTTGGGCTTCACATGCAGGTAATGGATGTCAATGCCTGTATGGCAGTTCAATAATTAAGAGCGATATGAAATAGGACAGTTTCCCCTTCTTGAATGTGTCACCTGTGCAGCCTCACCTTCGATTTTGGTTTTGAAGTGGGGGTACTGGTTGAGTTTGTCGACTTGTCTCCTCCAGTCGAAGTCATTTCTCCAGTAGGAGACCACCTTCTGCAGATAGTGGGAGTTGAAGCCATAATTAAACTGGCTGTCCTCCAGCGAGGCCACGGGACGGGTCCGGTCTATCCGACTATACAGGTCCTGTCAGAAAAGAGCAGAGGAGATGTGAGAGCTCTCGTAACCTCTCAGACTGTTTAGAGTGACTGAATGCTATGGATTGACCATCAATAAAGGAATCTAACCTCCAACTCTTCATCACTGGTGGTAACTCTAAATGGATGGATGGTGATGTCCTCCTCTCCATCGGGTGGAGCTCCAGCCCCCCACCAGCCGTCGTCTACCTTCAGAACCTGGTTCCTGCTCCTCTGAACCAGGAAGAAGATGAGACCTCCGATCACCAGACCAAACAGCACCTCTGTGAACATGCTGCTCAGCGTCTACACCGGCGCAGGGATGGAGGAGACAACAACAGGATATGTACAGTGAGGGCATGACAGAGAATATTCAGTTTTTGTGAAATTTGGTCATAATTACTCTGTGAATCTTTGAGTCATGGCCAAAAATGTGTTTTGTGAGGTCACCATGGCCTCAATATTTGACCTTTGACTGAGCTTTTGACTTTTTTATCCTTGAGTGACTGTTTGTGCCAGACATAATAAAATTCCCCCAGATGCTCTTGATATATGACATTCACAAGAATGAGACAGATGTCAGCCAGGTCACAGTGACTTCACCAAAACCTAATTCATTCTTCAGTACAAGTGAATTTTTCTGTCAAATTTCAAGAATTGGGGTTCTGCTCAAAAGGTTCATTTTAAACCAGCGAATCTTTCCCCTCCTGTACTCTGAGTCCTTTAAACTCCAGACAGGCTCTCGGGGGCTGTTACTCAAAGTGGCTTCAATTCAGCCCCACTACCATTAACGTCTGATTGGTGTAGTGATGTAGTCCCCTTCAGCAGGTTCTCCAATCTCTGCACAGGCTTTATGAAGGCAGGGTGAGGCAGGTTTATTGGTAGGCTATAGCCCATTTCTACAAACAGTTTGTCTCAAAGGGCTTTATAGCAATCATAACAACACCCAAGACCCTCACATGTGGGCAGATGTGCAATAGAGGTTGTGTACAGACAAGAAAACAGTTAACAACATAAACTGTGGAATAACATTAAAATGGGATTGTTCAGCTCTGTTAGGAGTGGCCTCCTTGATTAAGATTGGATTTTTTTTTTTTTTTTTTGGGGGGGGGGGGTTCTATCCTTAACTGATCTACTTCACCATAGTTTCATTGAAGGGGTCTACTGACTTGTCATGTCTTGACATAGTAGTAGGCTATATAGTTATACAGGCATGCACCTTTCTAATCTATGTCCAACCAATTCAACTTGCCACAGGTGGACTTCAGTCAAGTCTCATGGATGATTTCAGTCAACAGGAAGGGCCTGACCATAATTTGGAGGTAGGCTATATGCAACAGAGGATCTAAATACTTTTCTATATGAGATATTTCACTTTTTGATTTTAAAGCAGTACTAAAGAACTTTAAGTTTTGGTTGAGTTTGGCGGCGCCTGTGGACCAAAGCGGTAGTGTTTTGCCTGAAGGAAGACTCCATTTCCCATGAACACTAGCGTGAAGCCCTGTAAATATCCTGCATTAAAATTAACAGAAGACATCAAAACTAAGTTTCTGTTTCCAGTGGATCATTTCAAAGTGAAAACACAAACATAATCCATTGCTAAAGTGCTGTTTTGCCTGTTCCCTCCTTGTTGTGACTTGCAAAAGTGAAAGTGAAGGAAGACTCCATTTCCCATGAACACTAGCGTGAGAGCAGGGTTCCTACCATGCTCCTCAAAGCTGCTTAGTGCCAGAGAAAGAGATACAGACCCCCTCAGGCCATGACAGAGGTGTCATTCAACTTGTTGTAAGTCGATGTATCATCACAAAAGTTATGAAAATATTTTATGAAGGTTGAAAAGTTCCTTAGTGTTGGTTTAAATCAATTTGCAAAAACATCTAAACACATGTTTTCACTTTGTCATTATAGGTTGTTGAGTGTAGACTGATTTGATCCATTTAACATTAAATAAAAAAGCTGAAGAGGTCTGAGTATTTTCTGAAACCTCTGTATATGAAATAAAGAAAATGTGTAAATAAAATGATGCATTTGTTAACAGATTGCCAAGATGACCGTAATTGCATTTCATTAATCTATCATGAATATGCCATCATTTTGTAATGAATGCATCTTTAAAGAATGAGCATACGCTGAAGACAGAGAGCAGTTTGTAGATGCAGGGAGGATAAGAGACAGTTAAGCATGCAGGTTGTTTTAGAGACTGAGGGGTTTCTCTCTGGGGGATATCCTTCAGATTGAGTAGAACAAGTAGAAAAGTCAGCTCTAGAGAAATCCCACTGTGACCTGAAAAACAAGAGTTTAATGACAATGAAGATGTTTTTGGGTATTTGAAGATGTTGTCATTTTGTATCTTTTCAGCCTTTTAAATGCTATTTTCGTCTGGTGACATGAGTGGTTTGAGCAAGCTCGGTGATCATCATTCTAACCAATCAATCACTTGGATCTCAATTGGACGACTGAGGCGTCTCCTCTGTGTATCTATCTATATGAAGTGCTGTGATGCTGCTCATCCATCTGAAAGATCAAGCCTCCACTGACACACCTGTCAATCATCCACGTATGCTTCAAAATAAGCAACCAATTTTTTTTTATCTTTGAATCAAGCGACATCAACACAAGACTTATATACCACAGGACTGAGTAGAACAGTAACACATTATGGGTAAATGGGAAACAGCAGTCCGACTTCGCACAACACTTACTTACTTACCGGTGTGACTTTCTCCACCACTGATGTAATTTGAGTGTAGGGTTTAACCATTTTATAAGTCATGAGTTTAGAGAAAAATGTGGGAGCAGCCAAACAAAGGCCCAAGTGTTGTTGTTGTGGTGGTGATCAGCTGACAGGACTTAGTAAAGACCAAGCTGACCAGGCTGCTGGACTACTGAGACCTGCCCCACACACACACACACACACACACACACACACACACACACACACACACACACACACACACACACACTCTGCTACCAACCCTACCTGGACCTTACATCACAGAGCTCCACTAATCACACAGTAGTTGAGTGAGTGAGTGTGGACTTACTGACAGCTGCATACAGAGAGGTACAGAGTACTCCACCCCAGTACTTGAGTAAGAGTACAAATACTACTGGTCAAATTTTACTTCTTTTTTTTTTACTTTTAAGTAAAAGTAGTTCAGTCGACATGTTACTCCAGTAAGAGTAAAAAAGTACTTGCTTTTAAAGGTACTTAAGTATCCAAAAGTACATGCTTTTAAATTTACTTCAAGTAAAAGTAAGAGTCAGAGTAAATGTCTTATTCTCCACATCAGTGAATGACTCTAATAGTTTGTAAATGAATGTAAGGAGCTTTTAACTCTTGTTAGTGAGAATGAACTCTGTGAAAGCAGCTGCACTGATGTGCTGCTTTTAGGGGTTAGTTAGGGTTTCCTTCTTGTGTCCAATAGGATTTTAGAAAAAGTAACGAGTACTTTTCAGCCTTCCTACAAATTAACTCCAGTAAAAGTAAAACATATTTGTCTTGGAAATGTATTCAAGTAGGTAAGAGTAATAAGTACCACAGAAATCTAATACTCAAGTAAAGTACAGTACAGTACTCAAGTCAATTTACTCTGTACTGTCCACCACTGGATGACTCCTCGCGGGGCCGTCCGGGTCAACGACCTGCCAACTGCCCGTAAACACAACACAACACAATACAGGGCTAACGTTACTTTCTAGAACAGACCGGGTTGCCTCGCGCCACGGGCAGACTTTACCAACACATGAGCTTAAACGTTTAGGCTACTCTACGTGTAGCTAGCTGACGTTACCATGGCTACAGCAATAAGTTAACATGTTGTCAACTTTACACGACCAAGTCCTACTACTTCCATGCACACTCTTTTTTAAGCATTGGGTAAGTGTGTGTGTGTGTGTGCAGCCAAGCTAAACTGTTGTATGAATGTGTGTGAACCAGACGGCAACAACATTGTAAACCTGTAGACCACTCCGCCTAACGTTCATATCTCCCGTTCACCAGCCGTGTGACGCCTGTCGTAAGTCAAAAATAAGTCCGCAGTCAACGACATAAACACACAGAGTTGTTGTTGTTGTTGGTAGTGTTACCTGTTGTGCTGCCGCTGCGACGTTAGACAGATGATGATCCCTCTGGACCCTGAACACTGACTGTCCTGTGTCCTGTGTCCTTACAGCTCTGGGTCCCGTTCCATTATGAAACTGAGCTTCCTTCCCTCAAGTCCTTCCGGCGCTCTAGTCCTGACTGTAAAAAAGGTCCTACCTTAGTCCTCTGTTGTCATAGCAACGACAGGGCGACAGCTTTAGGTTTTGTATTCAGATAGATGTGTATTTTTGGTGGTGGTGGAGAGGAATGAAACCTGCCATGGGATAGGACGTGTGTAACTGAATGTTACTGGTTTTTAGAAGGATGTTTGTAGTTACTGAGTTGCTGTTGTAATTAAATATTCAGCCATAATACTATTTGAAACTATCTCATCATCAGCCATTGGTACCCCTGTTTCTCATCCAGTATTTATTTTGTACAGAGTAAATATTAAAGCAGAAGTGATATATTTGTGTTAATATAAGTCTTAAATAGTTATATCTTCCGACAGCAATCACTTACATAGAGTGTTTGGACTGAAACACGGGTCTGTCAGTCCCTCTGCTCTGCTCTGAGCCGAAGAGAAAACATTTATCGTATCCTACAGTTTTTATCCAATGAGGAGAGAGAACGGCATGCAGGGCTGTGTGTGCAGCCAAGGAACGCTGTGAATGTGGCGACGTAGCGACGAGGACTGTTATGGTGCGTTCAAGGAAACTCGTATTTTTCCGACCGTGAAGTGGTACCAGTTCGATCTGGTACGAGTTCACCGGTCGGTAGTTACGAGTGGCCGTTATAGTGACTTTCACCGGTAAAACAGGTCGGAAAAACACGAGTGGGTTGCCTGAAACGCTACAAAGTCGTAAGTTGTGACTTGAAGCTGTAATTTACGATTTCAAAAGCCTGCCTGGAACGCAGCATTAGCGAAAACGACCGGACCACTTACTTCTGCTTTAATTAGATGTGTTCTTAAATTAGTATTTCTGCTCTATACATACTGACCAAGTTTGAAAAAAAAAAACCAACATGTAATCAGTAAAAAACAACAACATGTAATCAGTAAAAAAAACCAACATGTAATCAGTAAAAAAAAAATGTCTCCATACGTGACCATTTCAGATTGTTTAACAGAATACAATACATCAAGAGATAAACGCAAGAGAGACACAAGCTGTGCTGGGGTAAATAAACATTTATTGAACTTGTAACGTAATCATTCTCAGTATAAGAAATGGCATATGGAGGTGTCTGTGGGTTTCTCCACACTGTTGTTGGGACATCAGAAGAGCCCTGCTTCGTTAACGCTCATGTCTCCACCAAGTCCATGACGAAAAACAAAAATAGCAACACAGATGTAAATAGGTGAGACATGCAACGACTTCAACAGCCGTCCTTTTCATCCCCTATAAAACTGACACTAAAAATCCTCTAACATAATCAAGGTGCTAAGGCTGCTTAAACAGCAGCAGGGGATTTGTAGTTTTTGTATATTTTGTCCCGTTTGCTTCCACCCCCTCTCATTCTCCCATCTTCATACTGTCTAAAACTTCCCAGCAGCCTACCTTACTTTAAATTAATATCATCTAGGATGTGATCAAAATGGCTGACAAGAAAATAAAAAAAAGCAGGATGGTGGGATTTTTACTGACTATGTATGTATCATAAAAAAAAAAAAAATCCTGAGAGAATAAAATATATACACTATATATATCACATCTCTGACAGTATTAAATCAGCTCAGGTGGTCAGATCAATGTCATCACACTCCCTCTTTACCACCGTTCATCTCACAGACTCCACATCCTACTCCCATGGCACTGGGCTCTTAACGATCCCCATGTCCTCTGAACTCAGTCCAGGTGCTCTAGGTCAGCGCTGCCAGAGCATGTTAGTCCGTCTCCATGGAACCACTGTGCGTCTCCTTGGACACCATGAGTCTCATCAGTTTCCCATGGAGCTTTTCGATCTTCTTCACATCCTGGGCCTGGTCTGTCTTGTACTGTAAACACTGTAGAGATAAGACGGTTTAGTGAAGGCAGTGAGAGCTACTGTTACATTACACACGCAAATTGCTTTGACAGAATTATAAGACGTTTTGATTCAGAAGTTACAAACATGGTACTATAGAAACTGGACAGGACAGTTTGGAAAGTGACACCACAGCATGAAAACATGTCTAGGTACCAATTCCAGTGTTAGCAAGTTACCGGTAGGTAGGTATTTAATTTATCCCTGGGAGAAACTCATGAACATCACTGACAGCCAAATTATTAGTTCATGTTTAAGTTCTTAAATTGAGTCATTCTGCACAACAATGATAACAATATCACACACTGCAGGATTACTGGTCTACATGTATGTTTTTGCGGTGGTGTTAGATCCGTTCTCAATTACCAGTTAAAGGGACAACGAGGAGTTTTGGAAAAGCAAAGCGTTTTCACACTACATTTATGAGCCTCCGCGCACCGTCAAATTATTTGACCGGCGCAAGACAGACTCATGTTTTCATTCATCAAGAATTAAAGTCAGAGGTTGGAAGATGATCACATAACGTCGTAGTTCCGGCGATTCGGCTGCGATATTCTCATGACTCGCCACAAAACCGAAAGTAAAGAAACGCTGGTCGGCTCGCCCAGCATTTCCGCCACCACTAATAATAACAAAATAATGATAGAGACAAAACGATGGATTTATCTAAAATGGGCCCATTAACAAGTGGTAACGTAGATTCATCCACATTAACGTGAGACTTTTTTATAACCAAATAGAAACTCCTCGTTGTCCCTTTAATACACAAATTCAGGTGCTGGAATTGGTATCAGGGAGGAAACGTCACACGTCTAAGTGGGTGTGGACAACAAGTGAGTGAGGTCACTGATAATTCAATCACACCAACGACATGCTATTCAAGTGGATAGCCAAGGGATGGACACTATTGTTGTGACTGGGTCAGGAGGTTAAATGGAGTAAAGAGACTGTTAATGTCTTTGGCTGCACCCAGATTTTCCTGCTGCGTCTCGTCAAAATGTATTCTGTGAAAAAGAGCTACTCTTCTAATCTGTGTACATCTTGACTCAAAATATTTGCTATAAGTAACAGAGAAAAAACCTATTTGGTCTGTCAGAAATCTATTTAGTAGCTACACAAAATCATCTTTCCCAAAAAAATGGAATGGAATGGACAATGAAACACTTTTACTTGATAATAAGTAGGTCACCCATTAGTTATTTGTTCCAATTCCTTGTTTAGTTATTCCTCATTTATATTTAACTGAACTTGGTTTATTTTACATCAAGCAGCAAATAAAAACAGTGTTCAATATGAATGTAGGCTACTAGTGTGTTGGAGGAGTGCTGCTGATAAAACCAGTTGGGAAATCAAATCGTCAGCAGATAACGTGTGATTAACGTTAGAGTTGCGTGTCCTCCATAATAACATTTAGTGCCAAAGCACCACGACTTATAATGTTACAGTCACATCAACACAGTGGATACGTATAACATCATCTCAGTGCAGATGAATATCAATTGATAGCAGCTGGAACAGGTACAGAAAGCTAACGAGCTCTTTCCACATTAAACTTACAACTAACTTTTACACTAACTTAGCACCCGTCGGTATCATCACTAATGAAAACAAGATGTGCTCCGGTCCTTACCACGGCGTTGTCGGTCACTTTGATGCAGAGGTTACCGTCGCAGTGTCTGTATTTGAGCACCACTCTGACCTGGAACACAACACAAACCAGTGAATCGGAGGATTTCAACACCAGCAGCAGCTAAGTTAGCACACACACACACACACACACACACACACACACACACTCACGTCGCTAACAAGCTAACCGGCTAACGAGCTAGCACGCTGTAAAAATGAGGCCTTTTTCACCTTCATGGGGTCTGTCAGATACAGCTTCTCTGCCGCGCGGGCGAACTCCTCCCAAGTCTGATAATAAGGCATTGTGTTTTTCCGAGGAGAAGTTACTTTTCCACCGAGGAATCTGTTTGAATCGGCCGACCGGGTCTGCTCTCCTCTGAACACCACATCAGCAGCAGCAGCGTGACCGCAGCCAATCAGCGCGAAGAGAGCCGGGGCCCCAGTACCACTTCCGGGTTACCCTTTCAAAACAATAGCACATCAGCTTTGAACTGTAAACCCTGTTGTACAAAATAATATTTAAAGGAGCATTATCGCAAATACAGCAGTAATAGCATAAAATAAGCTGACATATGCAAAAGATGGGTCGGGGGGAGCCATAACTAAATTTACAAAAAAAAATCGCCAACAGTATAGTGTCCATGGGGCAAATGCAGCATTTGTCTTTGTTATGATCCAAGCCGGCCCGGCGCTTGCTGCGTTAAAATGCACTCGGAACTCGCAAATCCGACCTCCGAACCGGACAAATATGCAACAGTAAATAGTAATGTAGCAGTGTTAGGGTGCTCACAGTCACTGAATCGCTGGTAGAACACTTTGTCTCCACGTCCCTGTGTCTTTCTTCAGCTGTCCTCTCAGCATTATTAAGGAGGAGGACGTGTCAGTAGTTGTTGTCGTTGTTGTGGTTGTGCGCGACGTAGAGCTGCCGCTTCCACTAGCGAGTTTTCTTTTTCCCGCGATTGCACGTTCATTCAGCGGTGAGGGAGGAGGAGGGGGAAGGGAGAAGGAGGGGGGGAGGGGGGGGACTAAACGAGGCTGCTCTCTCTCTCTGACAGCTGCCCACTTGTTTATATCTGATAAGCTCCGCCTGGCTCCATCTAGTGGCCGAATTTTGCGATAATACTCCTTTAACAACAACACAACGCTTAATCTTGATTTGTATTTAAACTGATCTATTAAGGACGTATGTATGTAATGCATCACAACAACTCATGACCCACAGATAATGAATCATTATTCATTGGCTACTTGCTGATGGCTTTCCCACTGACACACCCATATTTTTTAAGGGCTTTCTAAATGTAATAATAAATAAATAATCTTCTGTCAGTGGCTCATGAGTTTATAGTTTACATTCACAGTTAGGAAAGAGATGCATAGTAACTAACTACTGCCACCTTGTGCTCTGGAGTGTGGATCAGTCTAGTTGTACTGAATTGTCTTTAATGTAAATTATTGTACTTCTAGTTTCCCCAGACTCCTCCTCATCATCACCATCATCATATGTCCGACAACAGTCCACTGACTCCTCTTCCTGAAATCTCTTGTACGAACCTATTTTGTGCTTCCCTACCATTCCAGTGAATCCCCACTTTGACATTGGCAATAATGATTTTTCTCTCTTTTGTCCACTAGCTACCTTTATGATCTTTTAAGTCTGAAATAGATATTTCTCTTTCACCTCTCTGTGGCCACCTTTCTCTGTTCCACTGATACATGCATCATTATTTAAAAATCCTGTTTGCCAAGTCTTCTACAGTCTGATTCCCTTCCACCATGTCCATGATAAATGTTCTCAGTCATCCAGGTCATTGTAGTCATTAAGTGCACAGATTGGATTGAAGGCGACTGAACTTCTTTGAAGAATAGTCCATTTTTAATCATAGTCCAGATGTCTTCAACCTCAACACTTTGTAGAGATGCTCTCTTGCTGAGAGGCTGTAAGTGGTATTTCATGGTTTGTCCACTAGATGGCAGACAAAGCTTGGGTGGTGGATATCTAATGGACCCTGAATGAAGTCTGAGGACTGAATGTGCACTGTGTGGAACTAACTTGATACTAAGATTTGGTTTGGAAGTTCACGTCAACATTTGGCTGGAGAGGGTCCTACAGCTGCTATATACAGTCTATGGTCCTATAGTGAGTGCAGCAGGAGAGTGAACTACACTTGCCTCTGAGTTAATGACATTAACTGCTTCAGTGTGTTAGATGCATAGACTGTAAAAAGAATGGACGTAGCGTCCGTGACGTCACCCATTGGTTTTGGGGAGTCGTTTTTGTGACTCAAATATGGCGGCCTGGACAGCGTCATGTTGGATTGGCCGGCCGAGAACCCGCCCACTGGCCTCGAAGCAGCTGTCCACGGAGCTGCTCGGACCTGTCACTCAGCGTTTCCGCGCCCTAATTGGCCAGAGTTTTAACCTAATAACAGTAAAACGGTAGAGTTAAAAAAAAATTCACCCCCCTCAGAGTGTGTGCGGGGGTAGAAACTATCGATTGAGAAAAAAAAACGTTCTGACACCAGGCTTTTAACATGTTTACTGAGGATGTAAAATCGGCGATTTTAACATGGGGGTCTATGGGGAATGCTCCCTTCTGACACCAGCCCCCAGAGGAATCCGGGGGGATTGCAGTTTTTTGAACGCGGAAGTGAGCTTCACTTCTCAGACCCACAACTGCCCCCTTGGTTAGATGTCACAATAAGAGGGCTGGTGAGGAGTGGGTGGCGCTCCGATGGCTCATTCATCATCAGCTGAGTCAGCTGCAGCTCAGTTGCTGGAGTGAATGACTTGCGTCTGTTTCAAAATCAAGTGCAGGGAAATGAAGGAGTCAATGTAACAGTCACCACACCCATACGTTCAATTCACTTTTGCAACAAAGCACACACACACAATCCCCCATATGCATTACAACAAGACAAACTTTACAAAGAGCTTAAATACACACAGATCTACAACAGTGGCGGAAACAAAGGCACATAATACAAAGTAGGCAAGGTGCAGGCCGATGCACACCTAAAAAAATCTTTAAAAGACAGGTGCGTTGGAGCATGGGATAGGAGTCAACAAAGGAAAAAAGGGTCTCCCGCACACTGTCCAATCACTTGCAAAAAACTTTATTATAAAAGAGACAACGTTTCGGTCCTCAGGACCTTTTTCACTGCTTGTCCATGCACTCACTGAGTCTGTTGGCACCTCCCCTGGGTGGAGCAGCCTAAATCATCACACTGTAGGACCTTCTGGGACCCCCCACTGACCCAGCCTTCGATTGGCTATCTCAGACATGGTAGGCCATATATTTGCCTGCTATTCTTTAAAAAAAAATCTCTGCTTGAAAAAGGTCCTGAGGACTGAAACATTGTCTCTTATAAAGTTTTTTGCAAGTGATTGGACAGTGTGCGGGAGACCTTTTTTCCTTTGTTGACATAATACAAAGTATACACAATGCAAACTGACTATTTCAAGTCTAACACATAAACAGATATTATGTTTATATGTGTTAAGATTAGATAAAATGAGAATAACTTCATTAATCCACAATTCATTTGTCAGTTTACCATTTGCAGAAGAATTAAAAAGCCTGAGACCACTGCCATTTTTTTGTTTTTTTGGTGCACCAAGGTGTTATGAAGTGGATGATGTGAGCTGTTCTGAATGGCCTCTCTATCATCTTCAGTGTGGATCTCTCCACCACCTCCCAGTGTGTCCAACCTGGCTCCAGAGCCAGCTTTTTAAGACTGCAGCATAAAACAACACACTTGTCACCACAGACTGATACAACATCTGCAGCATATTACTGCATATGTCATGATCAATTACATTGAATGGATTGGAAGAGATCTCCTCTGCCCCTATTTGTAGAGTGTGTCTGTTGTTAGATATAGTTTGGCACCACCTTAACGTCCACCCCACAAGTCTTTAGTGGCTGAAGAGGGGGCTTGGACCTGCAGAAACCTAGAACCATTTCCTTTCTCTTTGAGGTGTTCAGTCGGAGGCAGTTTTTGTGACTCCAGCTACTGAAGGCTTTAATCAGATCCCTATATTCAGATTCCTGTCCATTCCTGATACCACAATAGCAGTGTCATCTAATGGCGCATTTCCACTAGCACGGTTCGGCTCGGTACGGCACGGCTCGGCGCGCTATTGCGTGTTTCCACTAGCACGCAGTACCTGCAACCGGGTACATTTTTGGTATCACCTCAGCCCTGGTTCCAAGCGAGCCGAAGCGTTACTAAAACGTGACGTCAGCCGACTGCCTTCCACTGATTGGCCGATGAGTGTCGTCACTGGAAGCGACGACCGACAACAGAAATGTTCCTGCTGAAGCCTGAAGCCTGTTATTACCAGAGAATTTCTAATATTGAGACTGGCTCTGTTATTACGTGACTTTATTAAGTTTTAATATTTTTTCATGCGAGAAAGTAACTGTTTAGATCCCCAGTGTGCGGTTAGTTTATCCAAACGACGGCTGTTTAGAAGTTTGCCCCGATGTTTTTCGGAGAAGTGAAGCTCCAGGTCCGAGCAGCGACCGCGACATCACAGAGGCAGCAGCCCGGCTCCTGACGTGCTCCGCCGGCCAGCCTACCACCGTCAGTCACCCCGAGGAGAACAGACCGCTAATTAACTTCCCCGATGGCTTTTAGAGGTTTACCACCGGCTGGTTAAACTCTTAAATGTTGGTCTCATTGATGAAATCTAACAATTGTGGCTGTAGCAGAAGTTTGTTTGTGGTTAGACAGAAGAGCAGCACTGCCTTGGGGTCTGTACGCACAGAAAACACCACATTTACATCAATAAATAAATGTTTTACAATGAACCAGGCCGATCTCAGAGCTGGCAAGACTCTCCGGTAAGGCATATTGAACGGTTAAATGCCGTTAACGGGACGAGAGCAGTCAAAACGGCGGTTTAAAGCTAGCTACAGCGAGGGTAGGTTCACTTCCTGTTTTCAAAGTAAAAGCACCAATTCTATCGTAATGGCTTTCCTTATGATAAAAGGCAACGGGTATTTTATTTTGTGAAAATAACCGGAAGTGCGTTGCTCACTACGGCTAGCTTTAGTAATGCCGACTTCGTTGAAACAAAATTGTAAACAGCTGGTATTTTGTCAGATTTTCAACACGTTGGGGATCTAAACGACTACTTTCTCGCCTGAAAATGATTCAAATGTTGCTAAAGTTATATATTTACAGAGTTTAGAGCGTTGCTCGGCGACGTGTAAATGACGTCACGGCGGTACTAGTGATACTCAGTTGTAATGGAAACACAACCAAACCGAGCCGAGCCGTGCCGTGCCGAGCCGTACCGAGCCGTGCTGTGCTAGTGGAAATGCGCCATAACTATGTGGATGTGTTCTTATAGGTGAAGTCACTGAAAAAACTTATCAAAACAGTCAACAATTTAAGCCGTTTCTTGATGTAGGACTCATATTAACATCTGATTCTTCTTTGTCTAGGATTAGTTGTAGCTCTTTTCACCCAATCATCAAGAGAGATAAAAAAAAAAAAAAAAAAACCATCCATCCATTAATCCATTGTTTAAACCACTTATCTGTGCAGGGGGGCTAGAACCAGGCCCAACAAGGCAAGTGCAGAGTACACAGGTCTCCAGTCTTTGACATCGCCACATAGAGACAAACAAAACAGTGTGCATGTCTTCGGACTGTGGGAGAATGGAGCGAACATGCAACTCCACCCAAAAAGTCCCAAGGCCCAGGAATCAAACCCAGACACCTTCCTGCTGAGAAGCAAGAGAGAAACAAATACTGAAAACCAGAGGCCATACCCTTATTGATAACATGTGGCAGAGGGATATTTTCAAGAGTCCAAACATCCCTCATATAAAATACAACTGGCCTACAGACATGATCCTCAGGCAGGGCCGGCCCAAGTCTCCATGGGGCCCAAAGCAGCATTTTATACTGGGGCCCTCTATTACTGCCAATAATACAGATTATTGATCATTTATTCACCTACTACAAACTTATTTCATTTTTCTAATCCATCATTACGAATCATCATTAAACCTGGCATGTTTTTACTATGGTTTACTATCATCTATGGTTTTTGATCTGAAATGGTCCCAAATTCAGCTAAAAGTGCTGCCTGGGGTTGATTTACACTAATTATTCAAAATAATATACTACTAGTGGGATACTGACGGTCATTTGGGCTAAACTAACAAAATAAACTAATAGACAATGCAATTTCCTTTTTTATTTTTGGTTTCAAATAAACTGCAACAGCAATATGCAAAAACAATGTGAAGTGCAACAACAACAATTAAGGTTTTTTGTAATTACACAGGATGACTGACAGAAGTTAGGCACTATAGATTTAAAAAAGTGAAGTAGCCTAGGCCTACTCTTGGGGCCCAGTGGTCACAGGGCCCTAGGTGCTTGGTTTGCTTATGCCTTGGGCCGGCTCTGTGACCTCAAGCAGCTTTAAACTCGAGCTATTCTTCAACTGATTCGCTGAGGATTTTGTTAAAATAAAAGAATTTTGATCCTGTAGGCCTAGCTACACAGGTCTACACAGATCTTCTCTACAGCAGATTTTAGACACCTTGAGTGACAGCTGCTGTGATCTTCATCAGATCTACTCAGTATCAGTATCAGTAGGCCATCATGTAGCCAGCACCGATACAGCAGGCTGCAGTTAACGTAGAGCCTACTGCTGTTTATGATATTCACTTTGGTCCCAGCTCAACATCACAGACAGAAACACACAGGGAGAGAGCCAACTCAGTTGTCAGGGGCAACCTGTACGTGCTACGTCCCACAAGTTGCGTCACTGCTGCTTTCAGGTCCCGTTGGAAATCCAATTCTTTTTTTTAAAATGCCGCGCACATGCAAGCTGTCACAAACTATAGGCTACCGGAGACTGTGTTTACAGGTGGGAAGTCAAAGTAGGAGACAACGGCAGCCGTAGACTTCCTCTGTGGAATGGATTAGCCTCACAGCCACGGCTAGCCTAATGTGTTATTTTAGAAATGGCAGGCTACAATGAAAACTAGCCTAATAGCCTAATATTCTGGAGTATTTTCTTATTTTGCAAGCTGTGTGAAGCAGTTAGCTTAACTATTTCTCATAAATTAGACCTTCATCATGCAGACTGACAAAAAATAACCCAATATTTCCATCCCTTTATTTTGATGAATAAGTAAACTTTATAACCTGAGACGCACTCTTTATTATATCAACATTTATCAAGCTAAAACAACCTCTTAGCAAAGGTGGAAAAAAATGTTGCCAATAGCCTTTTTTTTTTGTGACTGCGGCTCTTCAGATCAGGAGCTGACAGTGAGTCCGTGAAGGCATCACGCTCAGCAGCCAGCAGGCAGCGGCAGCAGACCGGGATCCGAGCGGCTCACAGCCGCATCTCACCGACACAACCCGGAGAGACGCTGTAGTCCGCCTCCCTCACACCGACCCTTCGCCACAGCGGAGCCGCGATGCTCTAAGATCATGTAGGATCGGACTGTTTCTTCTTCTTTTTTTTCAATCCATGTTTTCTTTTTTCTTTTCTTTATTTTTGTACTTTTACCGGATAGCCTGCAAACTGTGAAACCTCTCCATAGTCTCCCCCCTCCCCATTCATCTGGTCGCCTGTAGCCTTCAACCGAGCGCTCAACTTTTTTGTGAAAACTACAAACACAAGTCGGCCGTTGTTGAAACCCAGCCTGTGATAGATCTGGCCTGACAGCAGTTTGCGTCATGAGGTAAGAAGCTTCATGTCATTTCTACATTTCTACATCATCAACTATTAGAGAAAGTGTGCGCGCGCGGGGGGGTGTCAGCATGATCAAAGTCAGGAGTTAAGGCAGCGGGGAAACACACACACACACACACACACACACACACACACACACACACACACACACACACACACACACACACACACACACACACACACACACACACACACAGGTTGCTTTGGAACGTGACAGGCAGTAGCGCTGGTTCAATGTGTTATTTCCCACAGCTTTGTATTGGGGGAATCGAACGTGCGCCTGCGGTGCCACGTTAGCCTTATTAACCAGTGTATAATGTCAGCGGTGTGTGTGTGTGTGTGTGTGACACACCGAGCGGACGCCGACGTTCAGTTCTGTGCTGCATTCGTGGACGTGCACGGGGTTGGGAATGGCGCTGCTGCCACTTCCACGCTGCATAAGAGGGATTATCTTCCAGCACTGGTGATGGGGTTGCATTGGTTTGATGCCACATTAGAATTGACACACACACACACACACACACACACACACACACACACACACACACACACACACACACACACACACACACACACACAATGCATCCACCACTGCCTTTTGTGTGTGTATCTGCTGCTGAACGGCTATTGGAACATGACTAGCAAATACCCATGGATGTCTCTGCCTATAAACGCACACTAGACCCCCAAGCCTGTGCTCATGCAAATGAGATGACAAACAACACACACACACTCACAGATATACACTGGCCGACTCTATAAGACACATGCCAAAGGTGGCAGTGAACCTACAGGCAGGTAGGCTGCAGCCACCACGCCACCCGGCTCTACAGTCCAGTCCACTGCTCTTTATGTGGGAGATGTTCAGTTGTGAGGCGATGCATGTGTGGCTGTTGTGTAACGTGCATGGAGTCATTGTTTCCTCACTGAACATGATGTGAGCTCTCTCATGAAGGGCGAGAATGACCCCAAGCTGCGTGGACTTCAAAGATAGGAAAGTGTTCAGTACTACACATCAGTCCTGAAGGGTGTGTGCAGCTGACGATCCTTGTTTGTCTTCCCTCTGAGTCAGTAGCATCAAATATTGTTAGTTTCCTCCCACTTGGAGATACAAAATCTCCTGTAACGTTATTGTTGCACGTAGCTGAGAGTCTCTAAATCGTGTCTGACAGCCTCACTTTTGCAAAAAAAAAAAAAACCCAACCCACGCTGCTATGTTACCACCTAAGTGTCAAGGTCCTGAGCCGGCCTTGTCCAGCGCAGGACGACATGCTCCACTGCTGCCAGAGTAAATCGCTTGAAGCAGTTTTTTGTTACTTCATGTAGAATTTCCTCTTCCCCTCTGGAATGTGTCCTTAAAAACACCCGGGGTTGCTGATGAGGCAGAGAGCCGTGGTTTAACTGGAATCTGTTGGACATGGCAGATATTTCCTTCTGCATGGAGGTTCCCATGTCAAAACAGCTTCTACTGTATGTGAATGTGTGACCTTGATTTAGATTTTTTTTTTCTCTTCTCATCCATGATCTAACTTTGTGTGTTAAGAAGTGAGACACGCAGCGTGGATGGGGCCGGCCCCCTTTAAGAAAGCCCCTAATTGAATCCAGCTGTTGGAATCTCTCTGTAGGCCAAACTGCAGTTTAACAATAGCTTTGTTTGTTTCAGAGATTTGTATGTAAGGGTCCATGTCCCAGAATGGAACCCCCCCCCCCCCCCCCCCCCTCCCCATCTTTTCTTGTGCTTATTAACAAGTTTCTCATTATCTGTTTGGAGCCGGTCACCAACTGAACATTGTCAGACCAGTTCTTACTCAAAGGGAGAAACGTGTGTTCACATGGGGGTGTATTAGTGTGTCTGTGGGGTGTAACAGGTGTGTGTGTGTGTGTGTGTGAGGCCTCAGCTGTTTGGAGGTGACTAATGCAGGACACTTGTGGCAGTGTGTTAGTGTGCCATATGGTTGTGTTGTGTTGCTGTGTGACCGGGCTGGTGGCTGTTCAGCACACAGAGGAGGAGCTGGGTGTTTATCATCATGGTCATTTTCAAGAAGTTCCACAGATTGCTCGGTGTCACGACTTCACAGAAGCAGAAGTCGACTGATTTCCAGTAAATCTCAGGGGGAGGACTGAGAGATGTTTGTGTGACTGTTTCATGGTCATCAGCCATCAGCAGAATCTCTGGTGAACTGTGAGGGAGGGGAGGGATGGAGTACATAGCTGTGGTGGGTATCGCCACTGACTCCTGGAACTGATTCAGCTTTGATTCAGAGGATCCCTGTTCCTCATATTTCAGTCACATCATCAGTTTTTTCTTCGATTATAATGAGATTCTCAGAGAACTCATGTTGTAAATTGCCTAACTCGGGGCACTATTAAAGATATTAAAGGTCCCATAAAGTATAAAAGTAGATTTTTAAGTCTTTTTTGAGTGTAAAGCAGCTCTAGCTTCTGTATTAATGCTGTGAAAGTATTAAAGCTCCAGTCCACAGATAAATGCACACACCCTGTATTCAGAAACTGAGCTTTCAAATGAACCATCTGGATTTGTGTAACTTTGTGATGTCACAACTAGGGCTGACCCCAAAAAATCGAAGCTTCGAAGCTTCGTTCGTTGCCATGGTAATCGATCTTTAAGTCCGTGATCGATTTTTTTTTTTCCTTCCTTTTTTCCTTTTTGACACCGGTTCTCATCTGCAGTTGTTACATTAAAATGAGTAGGCGACCTGGCATCCTGGAAACCTGCCTGGTTTTTGAGATATGCAGTGTTTGTTTGCCATTACTTTCATTATTTCCGCTACAATCGCGCGCCCCCCCCCCCCCCCCCCCCGACGATCACGCACCCCACCGGCCGTCGAAGCTTTGATTAAAATCGATTTTATGTCCGCGAAGCTTCGATTATCAAAATATGATAATCGGGTCAGCCCTAGTCACAACAAAGCAGTCATTACTGTACTAATGACCAACAGTACAGACATGCTCGCAAAGTGCACTGGCCACATTTTACATCAACAGGTACATTTAGCTTCTTCTTGCACAACGTTTATACTACATGTATTTGACTTCATCCAGCTTTTCTGTCTTGTTTTTTTTTTTTTTTATCTGAAAAGCAAAAACACATCTTGCGCCTTCTGTGGATCTGCATCTGCTGTGTTTTTGTTCCCAATGTGATCTTGTTGCCTGAGAGTGGTGGTGGAAGATTAACAGAGTCACAGCTTCACACATCCACAGGAGGAGACTGTCAAAGACACATGTGAAAACATTGATCTTTGGATTCAGACGCCTTGGATCAGATTTCTTTTCACCCCAATCTGTGTGGTATTTAATGGTTTTATCTAATTATTCCTTCATTATTGATTCAAACGTCCAAAACCAAAATGACCAGCTCCTTTAGAGCCTTAAACCTTCCTGTCAACCACACCAACAGAAGCATCTGGTTTTCTGAACGTGAACCTGAGTCTTCAGGTCCAGCAGATATTTGCAGCACATGGCGGTAGGTTTAACCTCACTGTTAAGGTCACAGATACCTGGCCAGAGCACATTCCTGACCCCGGGGAGAGGTTTCTATATATACAGTATGTAGTCAGTTTGGTCACTTTGTTTCTCTGCTTCATGTCAGGCCCACATGCAACACTGATGTCAGCTTATGTATGAGCCGTCGATAAGCCACGTTGTCAGGAGTGGCCGGGCTGTGAAGTGTCATGGTAACGAGCCTTGACAATCGTTGAAAGGCCTCGTGCCTCCTGGTCGCGGCCGGTTCACGCCACTGAGGCCGGCCTCATTCTTCTTCTATCTATCAGGTCACAGCAGCGGAGGACACTGTGCAGTTCACCCACTGTGGCTACTTACTGTATGTTGTCCCATTCAAATGAGCTATTAATGAGGTCTGGCTGAGTTTAATTTGAAATGTGAGTGCACTTGTCATGTACATTGATTTAAAAGGCTTAAGCCACAGTTACTGCTGGAGTTGTATTGAGTCTAGACAGAGGCAGAGAGATACTCAGACACAGTCAGAGGGGAGCTGATAAATAGTCTAATAGATCATAGTGCTGTAATATGGCTGTAAGATGCATGACTTCATTATCAGGGCTCACACTAAGCTATATCTCAGTTAATGTCAATATTGCAGTTGTTGTTGATAACTCCCAGGGCTTCACATCTCCTGAACAACAGTACTCAGTTCTTCTCAGTCCTATTGAGGAGCTAAGTTTAGCCTCTAAAGGTGTGTGGACCTCATCATACCATGACGCTCTACGATGCTCCACTTCTCGGGCGCTTGGGTGGTCACACTGGGAGCGTACTTCTCCTCCTCTCTCCGCGCCGGTCAGACATGCAGTCGTTCATACTCGTATTCACTCGGTTTTCCACACACACGTCATTTTAAACATGTGTGTGTGTGTCTCATGTGCAGACGCAACGGTCAAATATGTATAGACGGACAAGCAACAACTTAATTAATCATCATTTAATTCTTTTATTTTGAAAATTGACCGGATTCTCTCGCCTTTTCTGTTCCCGACTTCCTGTCTGGTACGATCTGGTCTACCTAGCTTGACAGACGGCGCTCGCGGCTCGCGTGAAAAATAGAAATGAACCGATCTGAAGCGCTGCAGGCGCGCGCACTGCACTCCACAGCGCGAGATGTGTGACCAGGCAGATGGTTAACATGTGGCCTATCTTAAACTGCCTCCGCTCCAGGGCGCTGCGCTTCAGTTCCGCGTCCAGTGCGACCAGGCTGTTAGACACAAAATCGCTGTTCGTCTGTCATGTTACACTACACGTCAGTTTGTCGCTCCCGACGTTCATAATCTGGAAATGTGTCGACTACGACAAAATTGTGTGAAAATCAGCCGGAAGTCGTGTAGTTTGATTCTGCCTTAAGCCAAAAATGAGTTTAGGGGGCGGAGCTGAGGCCCATGCTCACCTCACCTGTGGCCACGCCCACAACAATAACTTTAAGCCTTAATAACATTTAAATGCACAAGTTATATAAAATCTACCCCCTTACAGTTGTCACAAAGGAATAAATGAGCTTTTGACACCAGCACTGTTTTTGCAACAGTTGTGTTTATTCCTGCTGTAAGTGTATGGGGACTGACTCACTGTTGGAGCCAGACTCAAGTGTCCATTTCAGACACTTATGTGTTGGCTTTAGTTTTCAACCCCATAGGCTGCTGCTTGCATCATACATAGAAACTGATTGTGAGCTAAGTCAAGTAGAGTAGTAGTAGAGAACGCTGGATCCTCACTGGGGGAAAAAAAGTGTTGTGATGCCAATGCATTTTTGTTAAGTTTATAAATCTCTTCAGTCGCCTTTTCTCTATTATTTTCCCGGTCCAAGTGCAGAGACTAATCCAAGTTTCCCTCCAGATCTGCTGTTAATCCAGGCAGAGCCATCAGTGTGGCTGTATATTTCTCCTATGGCAGAGACTGTGAGTGTATAATATTGAATAATTCATACAAAATGTCAGATAGAAATCATTAAAACGGACTAATCGGCTGGAAGAGGCTCGATGAGCTAAACAAGCCAAACCCATACGACGTCTTCTTCCCCTCCAACCACAGCGTGTGCATCTCTGCTCCTCTGACTCTGTCCAGAGGGGAGAGGCAGCTATGAAATGTTAAGTGCATGTGAACGGGAGAATAAAGTTATTGTGCTCCAGTGATTTCTTTTGAAGTTTTTTGGAGGGGAGATTTGGATCGTGGCTGGCTCCTTGCCACCATCTGCTCTGTGCACACTCCCCCTTCTCTCTTTCCTCCCTCCCTCTGCAGCCTCTCTCTGCCAATCCATCCTTAATCACGCTCTCTCTCATTCCCGGTGTCTTCCTTCTGCTCCAGAAAGAGCCGGGATTTCTTTTTCCTCCTCCATCCGCTCCCAGATGAGTGTCATCCCTCACTTCTCCTGTCTTACTCTCCGGCCGTCTGATGACTGACTGTTTGCAGATGTATATTCAGGCCTCACTACAGTGACACAACGTCACATGCAACAATCAAGTCTCTGTCATCAAAATATTGCTGTATTTGTATTTTATTGTGGTTGTTTATTTTAGTCTGCACACCACAGTCCTCAGCTGATGACCTTTGACCAGAGGAAGAAGTCATTTCTCTTAGATGGTGTTTAGTCTTCAGCAGATTTGATTTCCTGGTCTGGGAGCAGTTGGTAAATAATCATCATCATCATCACCGTACATTTCCCGTCCAGTCTTGTTGAGGTCATGAGTCACGTTTTCTTCCCAGAATTCACTCTGTGCTACCATGACCTGATGGTGCCTTGTTTTATAGGCTTCCCTATACGTCTGGTTTGACATAATGTCTGTATTTAAATTAGTTTGGTTGTGATTCATGCTTTTTCATATATTATAAATACCCAACATTATGATTATGTTCCTTCTGCAAAACAGCATAGCATCAGGTTGTCCACAGGTGTCGTTAAATCTCAGCTCATCCGTGTGGAATGACACTGCTAAAAAATGTCCACACTGTAGCTTTGACCTTATTATGAGGCATGGCTTTCCTCTCATCTGATTATTTAGATCAGGTGTTTTAAGTTAAGTTATCCATAATTCTCCTTCTTCCTCCCATTGAAAGTATCAGAGTTATTCTTGCTTTTTGATCTGTGACCTTTACTGACTATAGATGATATGAATGTAAATGACCAGAAGACTTGTCAGATTGACATATGTTTAGCAGGGATAATCACTAGAGCCCTGCGATACGATATTATCACGTGTCTGAACGATATTGTTGCAATATTAAAAATATTGCAATATGTTGCCATATATTGCAATTTATTAGTTTTTTAATGTCTCCAAATGAAAACTTGCTCGACATGTGTTCTTTCTAATTATAAACTTCTTGGTCTTTTCAGATTGATACTTCCATCTGTATATCGATACACTATTGCCATGCAAAATATCGTGATACTATGCTGTATCCATTTTTTCGCCCACCTCTAATGTTTAGTAATAATAAAAAAGAGGTTTCAAGGGTCACTGATAATCAAACTGTCAACTTAAAATGACATTATTATGTAATAAGTAGTTTTGTACTATAAAGACTTAGGTTTTCTGGATGTGGAGTAACAGGTTGTAGGCTAGTCATATTTCACTGAAGTCACTTATTTATTTATTTTTTCAGTTTTCACACATAAGCAGACTCCCACCTGTTAAAACTGCACAATCGCTATAGATTTATTTGGTGAAGAAAGGAACATGTTTGTTCTCATCAAGTCAACATGATGTGTTGGTACGAGGGAACAGTAACAGCTCACACTCTGCAGCCCTGCGTGTGTGTGTGTGATTGACAGGAGGGTTGTGTGTTTAACCTGTGCTGTGGGTTTGTGGAGCTGCTGCCACTGACATCACTCACTGGCTTTGGGAAGGATGATGGTGTGAACCTGCAGAGAGGAGTCTGCACCTGGGGCGGGGTCGGCTCTGAGACATCAGTCACTGACTGTGTGTGTGTGTGTGTGTGTGTGTGTGTGTCTATAAAGATGTCAACAGCAGCTCTGCCTGATGACTAGCCTACATTCATATGCAACTAATTAGCAAAAATAATTCACATTCACTGTGAAAATGTGATGTGCTTTATCTTTTCAAGAAGCAGCAAAGACCTCATGTGTCTCCAACTCCAACCAAAGGAACCAAAATAGAAACAATAAGAACCTTTTTGCGCTAGTAGTTAATATATTTGTTAATGTATTTAGATATATTTTCAGTAGATGCTTTTGGGGGAAAAAATATTTGAGTAAGATTGACAGCTGATCAGTGATGTGTAGAAAAACATCATCTGAGTGAAATCCCGATTTTCTTCTAAAACCCACACATATATATGGAAAGTTCTCAGGAAACATTTGAGATTATGTTGAGTTTTTAATTTTAATGAACTTATATCACATTAAAGCTCAGTGTCTGAAGGACTAAGTGAGCCTATAGGTCCTGCTGCCCAGTCCTGCAGCAGAGGTGATGCTGTGAAGAGCTGGGATGTGGCTGCGGGGCCACGCCTCAGAACACTAGCTTTGACATCTTACATTTTCCCTCTGTAGTTTTGTGTGTGTGTGTGTGTTGTGCAGGGGAGTGGAGCTCCACTGGTTACTGCTGTTTGATGTTTTCCTACAGACTGACTGACCAACATGAATAACGCAGATTTCTCTCTTTCATTCCAGTTCTGTCGGCCTGTCTCTTCATATAGAAACACTTCATGCAGCTTCCTATTTGTCTGTCAGGACTTTAAAGTGATTGTAGTTTTTATAGTCACATAAACACTGCTCCGTGAACTGATATCGCTCCTCCTTCATCTCCCTTTACAACTCATAATTTACACTCCAACACTCTGGACCAGGGTGCAAGTTAAGACTCGTATCTTTCCCTTTTAATGTAGATTTGTGGGACAAAGACACACCTTGCACAGTAAATCAGCTGTCCTCTTTAAATGAATGGAAAGCCTCACAGCCACATGCCTAGCTCTTTTTGGACTTCACATATGTGGCAATAGAAAAACCTTGTAGCTAATGTTAGCCTCTGTGGTTAATGCTGCCTGAGAACACACAACATGTTGCCTAAATCATTTATAACTTATTGAATTTCATATTTCAATCCCTCACACTATGTGTTACTGAAAAAAATAATCAGATTACTGTACACATTTTCAACGTGTAGGGCCAGTCTATGGTCTCTCTGAAGTAGTCATGTGTTTGTGACCATGTTGGAAATTAAATTATGGTACACATGCTCAGTGGAAGGTAGAGTGAAGAATCAGCCATCACAGAGAAGGCTGAGGCACAAAATAAAGGAGTGAGGACAACACTGACAGTGTTGAACTCCATGCTACAGTGGTGCAACAACAGAGTTAGGGAGTGAGCTGCAGCCGACCAATCAGTGTGAAGGTTTTAGTCGTCACTTTGGGGAAGTAACAGGAACAGTTGAACACAGACTCATGCTGCCATACAAAGTTGTAGAAGGTCAAGACCTAGCTGTGCTGCATATTGTCATTAAATACAGATATCTTTCTTTTTCAAACTACTTTTTTTCTTTTTTTTGCCTCTATTACAATTACAGTGAGCGACATAGGACAATCAGTGTTAAGGACGTTGTGAAAATGGAAGTGAGGCTCAGTGTATTGGAAGCACCACCTGCAGTTCCTGAGCAGCCAACCAGGTAGCAAGGTTGTGGCCAGTCAGTCAGTCACAGTTAGTCAGATTGTCAGTCAGTACGTTTACATGCAGAGCTTAATCGAGCTATGCTCCAAATTAGATTTTGGCGTCTAATCAGACTTCTGTCCTCGTCCCAGTTTACATGCAACAAAAGTCTGGTTTCCACTGTCGGTCCGGTACGGCCCAGTACGGATCGGTACGGTACGGTTCAGGTCGGATATGGTCAGCTTTGTGTTTCCATCGTATAAAGGACCTTCAGGGGTAGGCGGAGTGCATGTCGAAGCACCACTACGTCGACTTACGTAGCGACACTGGCTCGCGGTCCGGTTGAACCATAGACTAACCCTTTTTTTTTTTTTTAATTGTAAAACATGTATTTATTAATGTAAATGTGGTGATTACTACACATCCAGACAGCACCGAGTCAGTGCTGCTCCTCTGACCAGCACACACCTGAAGCTTCACTTTTCATTTACACAAACTAATCAATGAGACCATAAATGAATCTGCTCCTTTCTCCACCGGCATGACGATGTAAACTGACCGGTGGATCCCCTCAGCCGGCAGCTGCTGCCTCTGAGAGGAGCCGAGCAGCGAGCTCCCATTGGCTGCTCCCAGCTAGCTCTGCACTTCTCCCAAAACCTCGGAGCAAACTTCCAAACAGACGTCAGTTGGATAAACTGACCACAGATAGAACAACAAAAAATTAATAAAGTGACGTTTTAACAGCGCTACAGCAGACTTTCTCTGTGTTGTTGTGCTTCAGATATCCGTCGCACTGCGCGATGACGCAATCACCAGCTGGCAGTGCTTTGGCTCCTAAAGGGAACCGGTCCTGTGTGCTAGGTATCCCAACCAGAAGGGTTACAAAAATAGTAACAGGTACCATGCGACCAGTATGGTTCCATGGTAGTGGAAACGTAGCGTTCCGTACCAACCCGTACTGTACCGCATAGTGGAAACAGGGCTATAGAAAATGGAATAACTGACAGGAGTGTGTCCTCCTCCTCACCACCAGGGGGCGATAGGCCCCAACAACAGCGAGAAGGTTAATCGTACAGCTTTGTTCATCTCGTACGTAATGTGTGCGTTACTTATTGTGCAGATAAGGTGCACACTGTCACTCGTGGTCATGGTGATTTCGAGAGGCAGACAAGAACGCTGTAACACTAGCAGCTTCTGTGACCGGCTTTCTTGGATGTTTTTGTTCCGGGGTCTTACACCAGCGGAGCATGCGCACATGAGTTGTCCAGTTAAACTCTGATTACAGCGTATACATGACGGAGAAAGTCCAAATCCAATGGCATTATCTGGGTGTCTTAATGGGAGTTGGAGAACTCCGATATTAGTCGGACTAACGCGTTTACATGCACTCAGTTGTCCAGGTATAGTCGGATTAAGGCAATAATTCGGTTTTCTCAAGTGTCATGTAAACGTACTGAGTGTCATCATGTTTACTGGGCCGGCCCTGCTGTTGCAGTCAGGTCAGGCTGAGAGCAGTAAGTTACACAAGTCCTGATAGCTCATAAGGCTCCGTTTACACTTTATAAAGGGCTGGGCAATAAATCGATTTAAATCAGGCATCCAATTTTTTTTTCCATCTCGCCCAGCCCTGATAAAACCTAGACCTGCTTTGTGATCTAAGAACACCTGGAAGTCTCACATACAACATGAGACCCTTTAAATAAAAAGTTAATTAAATGACACCTTATTTATTCAAGTGCAGCAACAGACGAGCTGCACTCAGCCCCCTGCTGGACATCACCATATCTTTAGCCTTTTGTTGGTAAAAGGAAAACAAAAAACTATTAGGTGAATAATTAGCCTGCTATTTAGGATTATAATTGTTACAAAGGTCAGGCAATGTGTGGAAATAACACCCCTCCCCATCTTCTCCCACACATACGCAAACACACACATTCACACACACACACACACACACACACACACATTCTTCTGTCATCTGAAGTGGTCGTCCAGCAACACAACAATGCCGCCAATTCACTCGTCTTTCAGCCAGTGGTAGCCCTGCTCCATCTCTAATGAGCAGACAGGAGAGGTAAGAGTTGCAGTTCCTGGAAGACGGAGGAGGAGTGGTGAAGCATCGCAGTCAGGCCGGGACAAACCTCTCCATCTTTGTTCCCCTGGACAATGGCTTTGCAGTGGGAGAGAATCATCTGACACATGAACTCCCCGCGGTCAGCTGAGCTCAACAGGCCGGAGGGAGGGGGAGGGGTAGGGGGGGGGGTCGAGAGAGGGCACTTTACCCTTCACTCCTCTTTAGCATCAAACACAACCTCACTTATCCTTGTAAATAGTATTTGTAGCCCCACTATTCTACCTTAAACTCTCCTGTTCCCATCACTTGCACTTCCAGCCTCAGCCACAGGTCATTTTAAATAAGATTATCATGCATTGCATATGTAGTGTAAATTTGATTACAAAACATGTTTAAAGCTGCCAGACTTTGCTCTTTAAATATTTAATTCAGCTGATCAATGTACAGAACTCAGCTGTGTTGGGCCAGCAGCCATCTTTGATTTTCTACACTGAGCTAATTTATTTTTGGTTTGTTTTAGCCTTTGTGTCAAAGAGTCTGGTAGGTGACCTCAGAATGAGGACAATGTCAGACCGAGGAGAAGTGAGCAGTCAGTATGAGTTCCCTCTGATGCTGCTGCTTATTCAGCCCCTGACGGACCCCGACGTTCCCTTTACCAGGCAGTCGTACCGTGGCCAAGCTGGTGGCCCCTAGAAGTGCTTCAGCACTACACGGAACAACTGGCCCTAGTGTGACTGCACCCCTAGAGATAGAAATACAGGTATCCACTTAAAGCAGAAGTAAGTGATCCGGTGGTTTTGTCTAACTTCCTGTCAGCAGATGGAGTTAGCAGTCCCCGCCCTCGTCCCTACGTCACCACATTCACGCGCATCCCTTGGCTGCACACACAGAGAGGACCGCTCCTTTATGCCGTTCTCTCTCCTCATTGGATAAAGGTTGTAGGATACAAGGAAAGTTTTCTCCTGGGCTTACAGCAGAGCAGAGTGACTGACAGACCCGTGTTTCAGACCAAACACTCTATAGAAGTGATTGCTGTCGGAAGATATAACTATTTAAGACTTATATTAACACAAACATTCCGCTTACTTCTGCTTTAAGTATTCCTTTAGTCTTGCTTGAAAAATGGTCATTACTGACTGAAATGACTGGAAATTGTATTGTAAGGAAGAAAAAAAAAACAGCCTCACCTGCAAACTTTTTCACTCTCACCTAATCTGAACCTGTTCTCACACACTATTACTACACTGAGTGTCTGCTCATCCCTGCAGTTTGTTCTGTGACCTAGGCTACTGTACATGTAGATGGAGGTGGATTGGGGACTGGTTACTTGGTTAGATACAAAAAGAATACAAAATAAACGTACAATAATACTATACCCAATATGATGGCAGCATCTCTTTGTTTGCAAGTGTGCTAATCGTAATTAGCATTATGCCTACAAACAGTAACATTACAAACTGCATGGAACCTTGGATCTTTAGAAATAAAATACACACACATACTTTCTGCACTAAATCCTATACCAGCTGGTTTGGCTTTATTATTAACCAAAGTTCTGATTAGATTTATGCAACGTTGATCTTTGCTAGTGTCAGCTGTGTTTACATGGCCGCATGGCTAAACTTTGTGTTTACATGTTCTGAGTATAGTATAATCTATAGGAGACTCAATACACAACCGATTTAAACAAACTGCACAACAAAATCAAGCTGCTGCTGTGGAGGTTTGTGAACACAGCGTTCTGCAATGTTTAAAAAATACAACTTTAAAATTGGAAATAACCTGTAACTCTGACATACACAAAAATATAAGTACAAAGTTAATTTGAGCAAATCCTCATGTTAGATATCGGTGATATGATGACTAGTGCAAGAACAAATTCAAACTGGGATATATTTTATTCAAGCTAATTCAAACACAATTTGAATAGACATTTAAGTATGCATATTTCTTTTTTCCTCATGAGAATGATTGAGTTTTGGAAAAGTGATAAACCTATGAACTGCAGTATGCAAATCTCACACACCTCTTTAATATTTGTCAGGTTTGGTAGTGATTCCAGGAAATAGATTTCAAATGACATATTGTCAAAATGAGGCTCCAGGTCTGTGTTGCACCGTGAGAACCTCACCCCGTGTGTGTGTGAGTTCGCTGCTGAATAATTCATGTTGGCTGGCTAAGGCCACAGTTTGCAGCCAGCTCACAGCAGCTCTGTGTTTACTTGATGGTTAAAAAGCATTTCTTCACAGATTAGGCTTTGTGGAGTTATTAGTTGCTCTTTTAGTGCAGATTTGTCAGAGAAATGGAAAAATCTACACACTGCTGTCCTGGAGCAGACTGTTCAGGAGGGAGGCTGGAAACAGGTGCTGCAGAAATATTGTTAAGTTATAGAAAATGTACCATGGTTGTTTTGCTCATGGTAACAATATTTGTCAGTATGAATTAATTTCTACGTTCGTTTTTGTAACTTGGTCTGAAAAAAATCCATTCACAGATGAGCTGGCACCGGACGGAGCCACTTGCTTGTCCAGGACAAACAGAGTGTGTAGGCTACAGCGCTGGGCTGGGCCACCTCTTCAAATCCTCTTTTCCTCTAGAAGCTGCCCCTCGTCTCTAAAAGGAGACACTTATTAAACTTTCAGAGGTCTCTGGTCCCACGCTTTCTCCCCGGACAGCTGCTGTTCAGAGGAAGCCTGCTTATCACCTGTTGCCACTTGAGAACACACTAACAGTTGTGGACGTATGTTAGCTGTCGGCCTAGCGGGGGACTGATGGTGTTGTAATTACTCAGGACAGGTGCTGTTGTTGTCCTCACCTTTAGGTTGTGTGTCTGCAGGGGCTTTGTTTCTTGTACTGCACTATGGACTTAAGACATAAACAATAATGGAACAACCAGAAGGCAGAATGCACTAACATGTTGACACGTCAGCTCACACTGATATGACAATCTTGAGAGCAGCTACCAGGCTAAATAGATGGACGTTGTCACAGTTGCTCAAAAGTGAAGCCAAAGCACCTTGATTGCCCCCTAGTGGCGGGTTGCAGTAGGCTGTATAAACCATAGCCCAGGCTGTCACAGTGCAACATACTTTTTTTTTTATAGTGTAGATGTGGAGACACATTGTCTCTCTTTATACAGTCATTGTTAGCCAGTGTTGTGCAAGTTACTGAAAAATAGTAACTAGTTACTTCATTTAAAAAGTAACCCAGTTAGTAACTAAAACCATTTTCCCACTAAAATTAGTGAGTCGACACAGGTTTTTTAAACGCAGGTCGACTCGCTAACAATCGGCATTTGGCCCCTTTCCCATTGACCAGAATGAGCCGAATCTGACCCCCCGCTGAGGGATCAGACAGACCATAAACCAGTCGCCCCGCTCTCATCCGCGGTGCAAGAAACATGCCACAGCCGCCCGCCGCGGAGTGTGAGGTCCGTCTGCCGAGGCAGACGAGGTGTCTGGCTGACCTGAGCACCAGGACCAGGAGGACAGAGAGTCTGCTGCTGCGGCCGCGGCCCCAACACGTCAGTTAAACACACTGTCGCTTCTTCTTTTTTTTCCAATCGTTTTTGGTCATATTAGTGTTGTTTGATGTTTTGATCCCAGTCTGGAATGAGAGCAGAGCTTTGTTTTGGTGATATGAGACACGACCGGCGCGATGACGTGGCGTCACGTAACGCTCAGCGTCATCACGTAAACTAGCGGGTTGACCCGGGTCTGGCGTTCCCACTGCAAGCCGATCGGAGCCGAGCTCGAGTTATTTCACAGATACTGAAAACATGATTTTAAAATGATACATTTTTTCTTTGATTTTGTCTGAAAAAGGTATTTTTCCAAAGACAGGTCTTGAAAAAGGGGGCCGTCTTATATTCAGGGCCGTCTTATATTCGGGTCAATAGGGTAATATTGCTAAATATAAAACAATGCATAGCCCCATGTGGTGTAGCGTCTCCTGGCCGTGGGTTGGAGGAGGTCAGACAGTAATCTACACAGTGGACGTTAGTCAGATTATACCAGATTACTGCTCTCTCCAGTGGACATCAAAGAGTCCAGCACTACAGGAAGCCACAGGAGTTGATTGGTTTTTTTTAACCTTTGTGTCTGAGCCCAAACTGATTTGTTTTGCTCACATACCAGGCGGCTTTATATTAAAGCAAGTGGATTGCTGAATCAGATGGGATTACTTTTTGACGGACAGGAATGCTCTTATTCTCCCTTTACCGAAGTCCAAGTCTTATTTATGCATGTTCATCAGTTTGTTTGTGTAGGCCTACACCTTGGCTGTAGCTCATTGTGTTGAAAGCCAGCAGGAGGTGGGGTTAAGATGACAAACAGATGGGATTAGACGGCTGAGACCTGGAATACACCTCAATCTGTTTAACCATGGTCGAGTCAGACCTTCACTGGCCTCCTTTTCACTGCACAGCCTCAGCTCACACTTCTGTATTTTAAGATTGGACCAGCATTCAATACAGGCACCAGCATGTGGTTTTACACTTCCACCGTCACTGATATTTGAGCTCAGGGTCAGGGTACTGAGCTGCAGCTGCAGATAGATCCATTCACTGTCTTTCTCTGGGACCTTTTAGTTAGACAGTAAAAAATGTATATTTTGAAATTTGCCCATAATTCGGTGTTTGCTGATAATTGTCACGGACTAATTCTGTTTTCCTGCTGATGGACTGTGCACACTTCAAGTATACTGAAAAAATGAAAGGTCCGATATTTCCCATGTTTTCGGTGTTTTATTTGAACTAGTTTTACGTCTTCTCCCTCAGGCTTCTTTCAGCTCTAGTGTTAAATAAAACATGGACATCTACCTTTAGGCTATATGATATAGGACTTGATCGCCCATCTAGGCTATTGGGCTTTTTAATACTTTGGATGTTTAAAATCCCAGTATGTAGGAATTCCCCCCATCTAGCGGTGCAGTTGCATATCTGAACGTATTCTTGATGTTGCATTCAGGTGAAATGGGGCAGACGTCAGACAGACAACAGACGCTGCATGTAACAGGATAAACAACATCTATGTAAAAAAGTGGTCCGCCAGCACGAGGCAAAACAATACAGGCCTGACAATATGTTTGACATGGTGATGTGGTATTGTTTTACCGTCTTTCTCTGGTGGAGTAAAATGACACCTGGTTGGTTTGCCGACGGCCGTCTGCCTGACTGCACCTGAATGCAACACCAGTGCCTCCGTCCTTCCTCACACTACACAGTGGTGACAGTTTTAACAGGCCGAGCCCACAGCTCCGCTGAGTTTCTATGGTTACCTACAGTCACGCTGCCACTCAACGTAAAAAATGGCGATGCAACATGGCCGCCTCGGTTCGGTGCTCCCCCCTTGTATATTTGTAACAACTCATTCTAAGGTACCAGAAAGCTTTCATTTGTATGCGGGTGTGATTCCACTTCAGTGAAATACGTATTTATGAAAGCAATATTTGATTTTTGCTAATAAAAAGCCAAATAAGTTACACACTGGGGCTTTAACAAGCAAGGGTCAAATAAATAGTTACTATAAAGTTGCACAATGGGAATTGTAGGATCCAGAATCATGCAAGATGCTAAATGTCAGGCTGTCTGAGCTCCTGCTACTTTGATTTGAATCATTCTCATTTGATTTTTCCCCCACCTTCATGACAGTGCAATATTAAATCACTGGAATCATTTTTCATGTCTCTCATGTATTATTTATGTAGCAAGAGCTGTGACAAAGTCAACAAGCTATAAAAAAAATATCATAGGTGTGGGTCAAAAATACCAGCCCTCCCCCACAGTCCTAAAGCTGTACCTTGGCACAGGGTCCCTCTCATAGCTGTGTTGACCACAGCCTTTTAAAACAAGTCGCTGTTTTAATGATGCAATTTAATAGAAGTCAACGGTGGAAATCCTTTTACACTGCTGCCTCAGTAAAAAAAACGGAAGAAAGACACAAATCCAAAACCTGCAGTCATTTCTTTTTTAGTTTGTGCTGGGGGATTAAAATGACCTCTATTATTCAAATCCAATTGAGTTTTTTCTCCTCTGTGCTCATATCATTTTTGTGCACATCATATTGTCAGCACTGCTCTCAGCGCTGTTGTTTTATCAGCATTGTGCTGTATCCACACATGTAACCTCAGGCAGCAGATGTCACTGGTAGTAAAAACTAGAAGAGGCTTATGTGGCAGCCTGTTCCGCTGCTGCCAGCCTAATGCCCAATACCCCACCCTGCCTGCCCGCCTGTGTGTGTGTGTGTGTGTGTGTGTGTGTGTGTGTGTGTGTGTGTGTGTTTGGTGGGGGCTGGGGAGGGTCCAGTCAGGGTAGATGCTCTCTTCTTCCTCTAATACTCACTGTGTAGGGTGGGGGGGCAGTTTGATGAGATGCTGATCTTGGTTGAAGAAAACTGACTGTCTGGGTGTAAATGTGTGTGAAGAGTGAAGACAGGTGGCTGCTCTGTTTGTCCATCTGTCCTCTGTCCTACAGCAGCTGTGTGTCCTCCCTCTTTCCTCTCTATGTTGTTCCTGCTCAGGTCAAAGGTCACAAGTGACGATCTGTCCCTGCCCGTATACTTTATCATAAAAACACATTTGGTGGCATCTACAGTAACACCCTTCGTCAGGTTGTGTTCATGGTCAGCCAGTGTGAGAAAATGTCATTTTATTTTGTTTTTGGAATGTGTGACATTAGAGGTGAGGTTTTTTTGTAGCTTTGTGCTTCTGTGTATCTGAGAATGACTTTATTTACAGACAAGGCTTAGATGATTTCCAAGTGATCACACAGTCCAAACATAACACTATACAATATTATTGCAGTTAAAACTTATGAGCATATTCTAAACAAAATATTTAATATTAGAGAAAATCAATCACCCAAGACTATACAAGGCACCTTTCAAAACAAAATACAACTTGTCCACGTCTTTACTGTTAAAAAAGAACTAAAAGTAACCAATGGAAAACATGAATCAAGAAAAAGGCCAGTCACTGAGATCATGGTCATCAAGAGGTGGCAGATCATAGATCTATTGGGTTGTGTATTAGACTTTAAATGGATGAAATTAGCTAATTTTCCCCCATGAATCCTGATAACACAATTTAGTTTTTTGTAGAAGCCTCTTTAGCAGCAGTTCCATCCGTCTGGCTAAGTCTATCCAACAGCCTCTACAAGCCATGAAGACCAGGGCAGCTTATCTCCTCTGAAGCTCCATCAGATTTGATGGAAAGAGTCTGTGAAGTGTGAACTGATCTTCATGTATCTACAGTGTTTAAGTCTTGGCTTTAACGGACAGCCCAAGTCTTGGCTGTTTCCTTCAGGTGTCTGTGTATTTGCTGACATCCGTCCCTAGCCTTATGTCTGACCAGTCCCCCTGCCCCCCAGCCACCACCATACTTCACCGTAAGGCTGCTGTTATCCAGGTCCGGAGCAGTTTGCCAGACATAGTCTTCGGTGTTGATCAAATAGCTCCATTCTTGTCTCATCAGACCAGAGAGTTTCTTCCTTCTGACTCTGTTACTGTGTTTGGTCAGAGGGTCAACTCTATGAAGAGTCCTGCTTCCAAACTTCTTTCATCACACGGCTGTGGAGGCCATGTCTCTGTGCTCTAAACACTTCCCTTGCCCTGACCTGTGCCTCACCATAGTTTGATCAGAGGTCTACAGAGAGCTCCTTGGCCTGAATGACTTGGTTCAAGTCTGCAATGGTGACACTTCCACGGTGTGTGCTTTTCTTAGCTGTGTCCAATCAAGCCAGTTTGCCACAGTTGGACTGCTGTCAATTTTGAGACACATCTTAAGGACAATTAAAGCAAACAAGAAGCACCTGACCACGGTTTGAATGTCTACTACCTGATTGTGAAATCAGATTAGGCTCTAAAAGTGTGGGATGACACACTGCTGAAAATACTCACCAACAAACACATGGGTCACTCCCAAGGAAAACTTCCAGCAGTGTGTGTGTTTCTGTGTGTGAGCCAAGTCTTTATCAACTCAAGATAAAGAGAAATGCTTCACGTGTGCTCTACGGCATATCTCTTTCTTTCTTTCTTTCTTTCTTTCTTTCTTTCTTTCTTTCTTTCTTTCTTTCTTGCTCTCTCCTTCCTCATCTCTGTTTCACTTTCATCTTTATCCATCTCCTCTCAGTCCCTGAATGTATGTTTGAAGTTTCTCTTTCTATCAACTTGAGGATGTTTGATGCACACATTTGAATAGAGGAGCTCATATTTTTCAATGGATTTCTAATGTTATATAAGTCACAGTTAAGCTAAGAGCCTGTGTGTGTGAAGAAACAGACACAGGGCTTTAGACTCACTTGGACATCTCAGCTGCATGAAGCCTCCACCCATCTCTTCTCAGTGAAAGTGTCAGCGTCTGTGCTGCTGCAGCTCCTTATCTGGATGCTTAAAGCTGGTACTGCACCCTTTTTTCTCCCTTGTACTTGTTATTTTTCCTCATTATTGCGCGATGGGCAGCAGCAGGTGCATTAGCAGCTCTTTAGCAGATCTTTGACAAAGTGAACGCCATTTTCAGCTGTTCTGTCTTTCACTCCTCTCTCTGTCTGCTTTTCTCTCTCTCTCCCTCTCTGTCTCCCTCTTTTCATTCATTTATATCTTGTTCCTCCATCGTCTTCTCACACCTCACCTCTCAGTCGCTTCTCTCAGCTTTCTCTGTCTTTCTCACGCCCACACTAACAGATGGGTCGTAGCTATTGTTTCACACAGCAAACGCAGCCAATTTTTCAGGGCTCTGACTGCAGTTATGAGTGTGTTTATATCTGTGTGTGTGAGTGTGTCTATTGGAGACTGAGAGGAATCTCCTAACTTCCTCAGCTCAGACCTGGGACTAATCAGTATGCAGGTCCAGCGCTGCCCGGGGCTTAAAGCCACAGCCTGCTATCTGACATACATCATCTCTACCGGAGAATCCAGCAGCACTTTGCACTGACTGAAAGAGAAAGTGAAACACACACAGACTTAAAAGAGTGTTGATTCTTGTATCACTGTCTGAATATTAACAGTGTTGTTCCAGCGGCTCTTCTGTGGATGTCTGGGCTGGATCTCACCTCGTCACACTGCCACAGCCTGTCTGCCCCTGATCATTCCCCAATCCCCATCATATCAAAGGCAGGATCAAGGCTGTTAGCAACTATAACCTGCAAAGGTGATCATCTGGTCCAAGCCTGGAGACCCAGGAGGTCACTGAAGTTCACTGAAGCTCCCTGTCGTGACAAGGACGACTTAAAGGATAATTTCCGTTTTTTACAATCTGGACCTTATTTCTAGCATAAAATACGATCATTGTACTCACCCAGACAACTTTGGTGTCATTTGGAGTCGTTTTGACGAAATTAGCCCCAGTGGAGCGGCACGTATATCCATATAATGCAAGAACACGGGGCACGCAATGTAGCCTCTAAATAACACATTATCCGCCGCAACACTCGTTCATTCACCAATATTTTGTTATGATACACTAGTGCTGTTCCCCTCCGAGCCCGTGGTGGCATGTTATCAACATCCGGGGTCTGTAGGTTGACCTACTAACCTCTGATCTGGATGATGTCATCTCCGACCGCTGCCCGGCTCATTCTGATAATAATCATTCTGCTTCGGCATTCGGGTCCATTTTTATCTCAACTAGCCGGAGCTTTAGTGAGTCCAGGTTGAGGAGAGGAAGCCTGTGGAAGCTGAACTTCATCCAGCTGCTCATTTTGTTCTGACAAGTCAGAAACACACAGAAACGAACTGTAGCATTAGCGTTAGCAACAAGCCACGCCGCACCGCGGTCGGAGATGACATCATCCAGGTCAGAGGTCAGTAGGTCAACCTACAGGCGCAGGATGTTGATAACATGCCACCACGGGCTCGGAGGGGAATAACACTAGTGTATCATAACAAAATATTGGCGAAATGAACGAGTTTTGCGGCGGATAATGTGTTATTTAGAGGCTGCATTGCGTGCCCCGTGTTCTTGCATTATACGGATATACGCACCGCTCCACTGGGGCTAATTTCGTCAAAACAACTCCAAATGACACCAAAGTTGTCTGGGTGAGTAAAACAATCGTATTTCATGCTAGAAATAAGGTCCAGATTGTAAAAAATGGAAATGATCCTTTAAGTTCTTTGACATGCAGCATTATTGTGCAGGAAGTGGCCGTTACAAGATGTTGAACTGTGTCCATGAACATGCTCAGCAACAATACTCTGATCAACGGTGGCATTCACACCATGACTGATTGGTATTAAGGGCACAAAGTGAGTCATGAAAACATTTGTCACACCATCACAGCTCCAGCAGCAGCAGCAGCCTGGACTGTTGACACGAGGCAGGTTGGCTCCATGGACTGCTGCTGTTGATGCCAAACTCTGACCCTGCAATCTGCTGAGTCAGCAGAAATCTAGATCCATCAGGCCAGGCGTTTTTTTCTTTTTTTAATGCAGTCTTTAATTGTCCACTACAGCTTCAGATTTCTATTCTGTCGATTTCTGTTCTCCAGACAAAGCATGTTGTGGACCATAACTCAGAAACTCATTCAGGACCAGAATGAGAAACGTGTCTGTTTCAGATGCAGGCATATAAAATAAGTTAAAGTTAAAGATACTTTATTAATACTTTACAGTAAATTACATTGTTACCACAGCAGCACCAGACAGAAGACAACACACACACATCATACATAGAATACACAATAACAACATATTGCACAACCCGTCAGCAAGGCCTAAAATAAGGATTAAAAGGGGGCAGTAACACAGAAAAAAAAGAATGAAAAATAAACAAGTTGGCATGAAAAGAAGGCACAAAAACACTATTTACATACATGCAAATGTACCGAAATACTACATACAGGAAAATATATAGTATCAAATTGTATAAATGCAGTTTCTGGAGAATTAGTGCAATTTTATCAAGGTGCATTGTTTTTTTTAGAATTTCAACTAAAGCTGTGCAATGCTACTGGACTCATTTGTAGAAGCATCATTAGACGACAGCTGTAGCAGTTACTACAAATATATAATGCCTCTTTTGAATTGATGTTATTTAAGTGTGATATTATTGTGTCTGGTATCACTAAATGTGTTTTTGAAGTTTATTGCCAAGGTTTTTCATCAGCAGAATCATTGTGTATCTGGTGGAGCAGGACAGGAAGTGAAAGGCTAATGCCTGGTCTGAGAACAGGCAGGGAGGCTCTGAGCTCTGCAGGAGGAGAACACAGAAGCAAAGAGGAGAGTCAGGTGAGGAGGAGGAGGAGGAGGAGGAGGAGGAGGGGGGGGGGGGGGGGGGGGGGGCAGGAGCTGGCAGCTTCATCAGGGCTTTTTGTTTCTCTTGCTGATGCTTTTGCTGAGCTGCTGTTGTCTTTGTGAAATTCCTCACTGAGTAATAGGACCTGTGCAGAAACAGCAGCCGTGCACACAAAGCCTGTGACCACACTTTTACTCTTATCTGCTGGTTGGACAGACTTGGGGGGCCGGGGTTTTGCTACCGTTGCAGTTTGTGACGATGCATTTCAGCGATGGCCAGTTTGTTTTTATTAACAGTATATCTGGCATCACGCAGCAGGGAGGATTCAGCCTGCGAAGAGGCCTTTATTTTGAAGTACTTACATAACATCCTGTTCACTCTAATCCCACACTATAAAAAACAATATTTATGTAAATCTGCTGTTATGAGTTATTTAATAAGACGAGGATGTTTCAATTTGAATCACAGCCAAATTGACTTTCAGCAGTTTGTGTTTCCAGCTCAGCTCCTGCAGAGGCTGTCAGCAGGAGGCTCAGAACTGATTAGGATTTGGTGGCAGCTGGATCTGGGATTTATGCCAGAAGACGGCAGTGAAGTTTTCTTGTTTGTTTGTTTTTTTAAATTTTATTTTATTTTCCCTCAGTGACAGGTCAGTTCACCCTGTGTCATTATTACTAGTTTCTTTAAAAATGGGGGTTGGGGCAGCGATGAATGGAATTGCCCCTGTGAAAGATGGTGTGAGTAGTTTGATGTGTGTCTCGCTGCCGTATTATGTTCCAGCTAAACACTGCTGTAGCTTTTCCATCGCGGGCCTCACTGACTCACTGGAATCTGCTGGAGAGGAGGAGGAGGAGAGAAAAGGACGAAGAATTTAGTTTGTTGTCTCATGAATCTTCATGAGAGCCGATAGCTGAAGTCGATTTTTCCACTGTGGTGGAGTCACAGTAATTCTTGCATCTTGCCACATGGATCATACCACAGTGTGTGTGTGTGTGTGTGTGTGTGTGTGTGTGTGTGTGTGTGTGTGTGTGTGTGTGTGTGTGTGTGTGTGTGTGTGTGTGTGTGTGTGTGTGTGCGCGCGTGTGTGCGTGTGTGTGTCGTATGTTTCCACAGGCTTCATAAAGGAATGTGGAACAAGATATGTGCACACACACAGTCATCTTAATGGTTCTCCAGGTGATTCATATGTTTGGTTCAGGCTCATCTGGACCCACTGAAAAACCACAGTGGGTACGGTAGCCCAGAGGGCTCAGCTTTCTTTTTTTTCCTCTCCAATATTATTTTATTTCAGCTACTGATACATTCATAAACAACAAGTTGCCATCTTTTTCTGTTCTCAGCTATATCAGCGTTACTCATGAATCATTTAACAAAATAAAAAATCTGCAGTAGGGACGTAAATATTTAAGCCCCAGTATGTCACTTATTTTATTAGCAAAAATCAAATTTCATAGATTTCATAGCTTTCATAAATACGTATACGTATAAGAATATGTAAATACAAATTAAAACTTTACGGGGAAAAGAGAAAGAGAAACATTACAGGATGAAGAGTACTTCTTTTCAGCTCTTCATCACCTCAGGGTTGATTGAATGACTTTTTCCTATTAATTTCAGCTCTGAAACATTTCCAGAAAATAGTTGGTGTTGGGATGATAACCTCTCTGTGACTGTAGCCCCAGGCCTCCGCAGTAGAAATACCTTGTTAATAAAGCGCAGAGATTAAATTGCAGCATCTAATACTTGAGAGCTGCTGCTATAATTAATAGTAGTGTTTGTGTTGCACTTTTTCCAGAAGTTGCAAAGCGTGGATGGAATGAACACATTACGAAACGCTCGGCTTTTAAAATACAGGACTAACAAGATAATTAATGAAGGCTTGTGCTGCTGAGGCTTTAAAGCTGCTGTCAGCTAAAAGCCCAACATGTAAAGTGTGAAACAGCTTCCTCTCCTGTCTGCAGGCACCGCTGCTGTTTGCCTCTCTCTCTGTTTGTCACCACAGCAGCAGACTGGATCCACAGCTCCACAGTCTGACCACTGTGTTCTCTGACACGAGCTGCTGAGGCTCAGACCTCATGTGCGAGTCCTTGTTCAACACTCTGCTTGTTCCTCTGTCCATCGAGAAGTAATGAAGTCTCATTTAGGGACTCTTGGGTTGTATGCACTGTATTTGCTTGTTGTGTGTGTGCTTGGCTGTCGATTGTTTGTCATCACCACATGTGATGATGCTGTAGGTGATGTCCTCCTGCTCCTCCTCCATGATTGGTCATGGTCAGGATTGACTGCTATAGGGTTTGGGCTGTGGCTATAAATACCATGATGGTGCATCCTTCCTCTCACCCAACCAGCCACACTTATTATTGTGTTTGTGTAGGGGTTGGACCATTTTCTCCTGTTTCTTCCTTAGTTAGGGAGGTTGGTCCTCGCTGTTTGTTTCCTTACAGGTTAGTTTCCTCCTTCAGTTAGATTCCTTTTGTTTGTTGTTTTGGCCTTGGTCCAACCTGAAGCTCGCTTAGTCTATCGTTATTTCTATTTATTCAAATAAACCTTTTCTTGATCATTTGGATTGGAGTGGAGTCTTGGGAAGGAGGCAGAATCTCAACAACAACTGTCTGAATATTCATTAAACTTTGCACAGGTCTCAATGATGGCCATAGAATTCCTCATAATCACTCAAGTGATCTCCTGACTTCACTTTTAGTAGCAGCAGCAACATTTCTTTCACTTATCTTGTGAAATATTTAACATCTACACGACACCGAGGCACAGCTCTTGTTTTGTCCTGCAAACCTCATCCGTGCTCTCACTTGTAAAGATACAAAAAGCATTCAAGATGAATTGTGGCGCTGGCTCATCTCTTAGTGAGTGACTCCCTCTGTGTCCGATAGCACAACTTGCAGACACACTAAGTCTTGATTCAGGAATTTCCACCCACTTGTCCATATTTTGAGGCGCTCGCAGAATATTTCCGATACAGCTGAGGATTTTCAATGATGTTGACTGAGAGGGCCGCTCCAGCAGCTTAAAGTGGTTCATGGTGGATTTTGAGGTTTGCTTTGGATCATTGTCCTGTTGTAGGAGCCAGCCTCTTTTCACTTTGATTTTCCTCACTGGCTGCAGGACAGTTGCCTCCAGAGTATGTCCATATTTAGTGGAATCCATATTTCCCATTATCCTTGCAACGTGTCGAGCATCTTTATCTCAAGTTCAGAGGAAGTTCCTCTCATGCAACCCTGGCTTTTTCCTTTACCCAGATGTTGCGTGGTAGACATAGTATATGTGACTTTTGTGTCTGGTTCCTCTCTGATGTAAAGCGTGTGAGCATCACCTCTCCTGTGTCAGCTACACCTTCCAGCTGGGTCTTTGCCGTACAGTTGTTTTTTTGTCTTTCTGCCTCGTGCACCTGCAGACTTATCTTCACATTTTCCTGTTCCTGCGTTGTGATGACTTTCACACTGTCCCTTTTTCCACACCGTTGTGTTTTCATCTTTTAAAGCTGTCATTTTTCACAAAAACGTCAAAGTTTTGCCCATCCCAGGATCAGCACACCTCTGCTAATTATCATCATTCAGTCAATCTACAAAGATCTCGGTGCACTGTAATAGAGGGAAGCAGCTCATGAAAACACAAACACATTTCTGTGTTTCTTGCTTCTTCTGTGTATGAGTTAAACCTGTTCTTTCGCACTGTGTTGATTGGTGTTTTGTTGTTTTTTGTAAGTAATGTTGATTGTTTTCTGTCTGTATGTCCCTAATATGATACAACTCATCCAGAGTGACACACAGGGACACGTGACATACTGTACTTAACACCAATGTGGGGTCAGTTTACCTACTATACATTTACTTTACCATGTTACACTCAATCTGTATAGTGCAGGTTTGTCTTGATTGGATGTTAAAAATGGTCTTGTAGTGTGTAAAAACAATAGATCTGTAATCCAGATTTCCCTCCTCTGTATCCGACATAATCCATCAGTATTTGGATAATCTCATAATAGCATTACTCACTTTTCCTTGTAAGGATCAATCCCATCGTCAGAATTCCCCTCATCCTCTGAAAACCATGACTCAGGCGTAAAGTCGTCCTTATCTCATTCTCTTTGACATCTTGAAGAATCCTTTCATACAGCCTACGCTTCAGCGAAACATCAGACTGGACATATCTGTCTGTCTTTTCCTGTCACTACAATAAACTTAGAGCAACTTGTCTTTGCTCTGGGCTCAGAATAATCCTGAGTAACCCCAGTACAAACAATTAACAGCTCACAGTAAAGACGTTGGAGTTGGCTGAGACAGCAGGAACCAGAGCCAGTAGGAGGGTCCCATTCACAAACATGGCTGTATGCATCACAAACAATGATGGTGGATGAGAACTGATTGAACTGATTGATTTTCATATATACTATATAGATACAGCTCTGGGAAAAATTAAGAGACCACTCCCAAAATGATCAGCTTCTCTGGTTTTACTATTTATAGGTATGTGTTTGAGTAAAATTCAGTTATTTTTTTGTTTTATTCTATCAACTACTGACTACATTTCTCCCAAAATTGAAAAAAATATATTGTCATTTAGAGCTTTATTGGCTAATGACTAAACTAGTCTAAATTACAAAAATATCAAGTCTTTTCAGGCTTGAATAATAATAATAAAGCAAAGAAAACATGTTCATATTTATTCCTAAACAACACAGCAAGAATATTCTAACTCAGGAAAAGAAAAGAATGACTGTCGTACATGTAGAGATGCTTTTAAGAAACATTTTGTGAAAGTGGTCTCTTATTTGTTTCGGAAAAAAATAAGAGAGCACTTTCACAAATGTTTGTTAAAAGCATCTCTACATGTATGACAGTCATTCTGTTCTTTTCTTTTTTAAATACCAACACAAACACAACTCATTCTCCTTAATGAGACACTGATGAGGTCATCACCTGAACCACATCTGGTTTTATATAAAAACCACTGCTGGGATTAAAACATCGACATTATCCCACAAAAACTGATTTATAAACTCTTCCTAAATTAAAATATTCTTGCCGCGTTGTTTAGAAATAAATATGAATTGAACATGTTTTCTTTGCATTATTATTATTATTCAAGGTCTGAAAAGACTTTGAGTAAGACAATATTTTTGTTGTTTAGACTAGTTTAGTCATTAGCCAATAAAGCTCTAAATGACATTTTCTTTTTTTCAATTTTGGGAGAAATGTTGTCGGTAGTTGATAGAATAAAACAAAAAAAGAATTAGAATTTTACTCCAACACATACCTATAAATAGTAAAACCAGAGAAACTGATCATTTTGGGAGTGGTCTCTTCATTTTTTCCAGAGCTGTGTACATATATATATATATATATATATATGTCAAGTGTTGTCACGTGTTGTCACGATACCAACATTTTGGTACCGGTATCGGTACCAACATGTTTTTCGATACTTTTCGGTACTTTTCCACATAAAAAGAGAACACAAAAAATGTCATTATTGGCTTTATTTTAATAGAAAAAATTTGGACCATAAAACAGGAAATCAGTAAACAGTTACTGCTGCTGCAGGATTAACATTCCATCTATATTAATCTGAACTCTTCCTAAATTAAAAGATGTCTGTTTAAAAATGAACATCAACTTGTTTTCTTTGCATTATTTGAGGTCTGAAAACACTGCATCTTTTTTTGTTATTTTGACCAGTTGTAATTTTTGGGAGAAATTGTTATCAGTAGTTTATAGAATGAAACACAAATGTTCATGTTACTCAAACATACACCTATTGTTTCCCATATGTAGACCAAATTGATTCTGTTCCCCCCACCCCCATCAACGCAATATCGTTCCGTTAATTCATCTCTGCGTAGCGCTGCTTCGCCGTGCTCACTCACTCACAGAGAGAGAGAGACAGAGAGACACAGAGAGAGCATGCAGCCAGTGGTGATCCGCGGTAAAAACAAAACTTATTAACGAGGCTGTGGCGGCCGTCTCTCTCTCGCGCGCGGCGCACAGACACACACACAGGCACATGGACAGGTGGCGCTGTAACGGTAATGATAAAAAGCACCTTGCTTCGTTTGTGACTCGCTCTCTCGCTCCTCGCGGCTCAAATTACAATGCGGCGACTTCACGCGGCGCAGAATGAAAGTACCGGTCCCATCTAAGCGCAGTATGGTACCGTTTTAAATGCGTTAGTACCCCGGTACCAATCTAGTAACGGTATACCGTGCAACCTGCAATATATATATATATATATATATATAGTGTCCCAGACCAAAGACTTTTTTTCTGACAACCATCAGTTGTCCCTACTCAGCACAAGACCTATGGATAAAAACACACACCTCTGGGGCATCGTATAGCTCAATGGCGGTTCGATTTCTCTGATTGCTGCATGTTTTTACCCCATCTTTGTCTCTCCGTTGCCTGTCCCTTTCTTTTTTTCATATATATATATTTTTGGGGCTTTTTCACCTTTAATGGACAGGATAGTAGAGAGAGAGACAGGAAATGGGAGGCAGAGGGGGGGATGACACACAGGATAGGACCGCTCGGCACAGCATTTGAACTGGGGTCGCCTGCAGCGAGGACCATAGCCTCGACACATGGGACTCTTTGACTGTCCTGTCAATTAAGGCTTAAAAATACTTAAAAAAAAAAAAAACACACCACACCTTCATACATTTTGTTTTCTAACATTGATCATTACAGCCTCACAGAGCCGGCTGTAGACACGTCGTCTTGTTGGACACTTGTTGCTCTGTCCAAAAGGAGAAAACAAGAAGAACTCCTGCTTGGTATTACAGCCTCCTCTGCTTCTTCTGGAGATCACACGTGTGGTTAGTATGTTACATATACTGTATGTTAGTGGAGCCGATGGCGTATCTTTGAAATGCAGATTGAGATTTCCTCTGTGGTTCTCATCATCATCGTCCTGGAGTTGTTGTTGCACCATCAGGGTTGTCTCCACCTTTCACGAGAAGGTCCACTCTCTGCTGTGGAGCTTTCAACTTTTCTGTTTAGATCTCTTCTTTTCTGTAGCTCATCATCTTTCCTGCCTGCAGAGGCCGTCAGCCCGCACGGCCTCACCAGACTGGCAGCAACACAGAGGGTACACACGCACACACACACTCACACACTCGCAGTCCCAGGAAATGCTCCCTGAAAGTCCTAAATAAAACACCCACACACTCACAAACAGACCCCTGTGTGAGAGGAATTCCACAGGCTCAGCACAAACTGGCTACGGAGGAGGCAGAGACAAAACCTTTTTTTTTTCTTTTTTTACAAACTGCTCTGCTAACGTGACTGAGAAGGAAGTCAGTAGAGAACTGGACTTTTATTTTGTCAATGGAGACTTGAGGGGAGATTTTCAGAGTTGTGCATGAGTGAAAAGACACAGTGTGGTGTGGTTTTATTTATAGGAAACATGGTACAACGGCAGCGTCTTTTCTCCGACTGCCCAGTTTCACTTTGCACTTTTTCATTTGTTCCATTGTTTATATGAAAAATATTGATTGGAGCAGCTCAGTGTTGATAGTAAAGAAGGAATTTGCTGGCGGGACGTTTTTGGGCCCTGTGCGACTGGGTAAAACGCTGGCAGAAACAGTGAGTCTGCAGAACCAGTTCCTCTCTAAAAGTATCCGCGGCTGACGGCGGAGCACCAGTCGTGCCACAGATGCAACTGTGTGTGACTAAAACATGTAATTTGCTGGGGGCCGGTGGAAAAGCACCACATGTATTCAATAAAGTTGCAGATGATAAAAGGCTAAAGGGAAAGAACGAAGCCTTTGAGACATTTCTTGCTCCTGACTCAGTGTTTGATTATGCTCAGTATGTTCCAAACACCAGAAAACGGCTAATGCACCGCTCTCATGTTGCATCAGCCCCCAAAGCTGCGTCAGAAGCTGTGGATTTAGCTATATTTGGGCAAAAGTTTAAAGCTTTTTGGAACAAACTGAGTGTATGGATCGACAGCTTATATAACTTATATAAACTTATTATAATAAGTTTCTATAGACGTTGGGTGCTTGTCTGCTGCAGCGGATCTTGCTGCAATTGAAACCAAGAAACAAGAACTCAAGTTACCCAAGTCTTTCGTCTGAGGAAAAAAACTGCTTTTATAACATATGTATAAAAGTCCTGTATTATATAAAGGTAGATGTGCACATGGTCTCTGGTTATAAATCAGGTCTAGGTTCTGTATTAAAGCAGAAGTGAGTGATCCGGTCGCCCTAATGCTGCGTTCCAGGCAGGCTTTTGAAATCGTAAATTACAGCTTCAAGTCACAACTTACGACTTTGTAGCGTTCCAGGCAACCCACTCGTGTTTTTCCGACCTGTTTTACCGGTGAAAGTCACTATAACGGCCACTCGTAACTTCCGACCGGTGAACTCGTACCAGATCGAACTGGTACCACTTCACGGTCGGAAAAATACGAGTTTCCTTGAACGCACCATAACAGTCCTCGTCGCTACGTCACCACATTCACGGCGTTCCTTGGCTGCACACACAGCCCTGCATGCCGTTCTCTCTCCTCATTGGATAAAAACTGTAGGATACGATAAATGTTTTCTCTTCGGCTCAGAGCAGAGCAGAGGGACTGACAGACCCGTGTTTCAGTCCAAACACTCTATGTAAGTGATTGCTGTCGGAAGATATAACTATTTAAGACTTATATTAACACAAATATATCACTCACTTCTGCTTTAATACTGTGAAAGTATCAAAGCCTCAGTCCACAGGGAAATGATTTAGCTGAGCCTGAAAACCAGCTGTCAGGACTTCTGTAACTTTGTGATGTCACAGGACACCAACCTTGGCCACACCCCAAGCTCCGCCCACCATGGTTTAATCCAAGGTTAAATTGCTCTGCCCTCTGAAAAGTGCAAAATTTGAGATTTAAAGGGATAGTTCAACATTTTGGCAAATTGGCCCATTGCCATGAGTAGGTTTGTTACCATTAATTGTCGGAGCAAGCTGTTTTTAAAACGGCGGAGCAGAGCCGTGAGCTGCTCAGAGCTATGCTATGGAGGCTCATGGGATTTCTTGGTTTCCCTCATCAAACTGAAATAGATGACGATCAAAAACTCATGACAGCTCACGATCTGGAAGTTTTTTATCATAACTCGGCTTTTGCAAACCGAGTTCTGCATGTGGATGCAGCAGCTGCTCCGCTCTCACCCGCGAGGCTCCAGCAGCTCGGAGCTGAAACAGGAAGCTCTCAGCCGACAGTCCCGCCCGGTCTTCATCTGGAGCAACACCGTGTCCTCCCCAAGGTCGTCCCGCGGTAAAATCTGATGGTCTCTGGGCCAAAGCAGACCGGCATCACCGACCCGTACCACAGAAGGACCGCGACCACCGGTGGGCCCAGAGACCATCACATTCCGCGGCGAGAGGCTGTGCCACGGCACGGTGCGTCTGTGTTATTGTTGTTTAGTGGCGCCCCCCCCGCCCCCGATGGTGGTTTTGTGAATAGAACAACAATTGTTGTATATATTTATCTTACACGAGCCCTTTGATCCAGAAATGCGAGTGTCAGAAGAGCGACAGGCACAAAATCTCCTTTTCTAGAAAAAAAGGAGGGATTTTGGTGAAACCCAGCCATGTTTAGCTTGACTTTTCTCAGGAACGGAGGCATGTCCGTTCCTTTGAAAGTTTCACCTTTCAAATGCCACAGTATATGTTGGTGGCAATAATATAGAATACACTATGGCTCTACAAAAATCGTCAAAAATGGTCTAAATTGCCGGTACACTTGACTAAAACTTTGGAAAGGAGCGCGGCACTCAATGAGTTAAAAGTAACGAACCTACTGCTATGACTATAGGGATTATGGCAATGGGCCAATTTGCCAAAATGTTGAACTATCCCTTTAAGTTTCACTTTGTTACTTTGCTCGTAGTATTTTGTATTTTAAATGAGACGTCAGAGGTTTAGTGAATGGAACCTCCTTCTGCTCCCTATAGCTCATTTCATCTCATCCACTGCTCCTTATTGCTCATCTCTCAAGCAGCGGAAGTGAGCTTCACTTCTTCGACAACTGCCCCCTTGGTCTCTGCTTCACTTTGTGGAGTCTGTGCCAGAAAACCCAAAACCTCAAAGTAATAATGAAGCATCAGGGATAGCTGGAGCATCTTCCAGGTGAAATCCTATCCCCTCTCTCATCATCTCATCACGGGAAATGTTGATTTGTGGTCTTTCTGCGGATGGGAAATTCTATCATGACATTGATCCTTCCTTCACCCACTCATAGTCTGGTGGTGTGTCCACATGGAACACGCTCGATTGATGGATGGGGCTCTTGGTGTTTATTGTAGCAACAGAGCATCGCTACAAACCGCAGCCAGTGTCGGCTGTTCATATTGCACTTAACGTAGCCAAGTCAGCAGCATGATGCCGGCTGATCTGTGTTTTTATGTTTCTCATAACACTCCCCTCCACGACCTCCTCCCACACACACACACACACACACACGCACACACACACACACACATCTGTACAGTCAGTGTCGTTCCCTTTTACAGCATGTTCAACTAGTCAGGCAATAAATCCTGGGCAGAAATGTGTGCATTTGTATGTGTGAGTTTACTTAGGGCTTGTTGTGTTGTAATGATAAATCAGTCTATAAAGATGAAGTCAATGAAAAGTAAAAGATAAGGGCAAATGAAGGGGTCACAGTAAAATTGGAAGAAAGAGAGAGAATATGGGTGGAAGTCTCTGCAGATAGAAACACCACAGATTAAATTCAGCTCCACACACTTCTACTGGGTCAGAAAGTGATGATTGAGAGGAATTATTTTTGTACGGGTCTAAACATGGTGTAGCCCTAGAAATTAATTCCCACACAGGACATAATTACTGAGCTTCATGCAGCGCTTAATTGTCCTTTAGGACACAAATTTACAGGAAATATTTTTAAAAGTGAACATAACCTATTTCTTAATTGCTGCAATCCCCTTGGCCTGACTCGATGTGGGAATCTGACAACAAAAACAGACCAGAAAACACAGCAAACAGACTTTTTAAAGCTACAGAAGAAAAATCTGACAGTGGTTTTCAGGCTCCACATTAGAATATCTCTCAACACTGCTTTGACCTGCAGCCTACTTGAACTGCCCATCATGACAAATGTATTAACACATAATTGAAAAAAAATGTTAAAGGGATAGTTCAACATTTTTGGCAAATTGGCCCATTGCCATAATCGCCATAGTCATAGCAGTAGGTTTGTTACCTTTAATTGTTGGTGCAAGCTATTTTTAGAATGGCGGAACAGAACCGTGAGCTGCTCAGAGCTACGCTACGGAGGCTCATGGGATTTCTTGGTTTCCCTCATCAAACTCATCAAATACACAATCCAACAACTCCACAACGCTCTGGTGGACAAGTTGTGACCTGCACATTCACCACACTATGAGATAATAACACAACGTTACCAGACAGAGTTGTTTTAGAGGGAAATTCATGCAAAACAGCTGATGCATGGTAATGAACCTATACTCCTAAGACTAAAGGGATTTGCCAAAATGTTGAACTATCCCTTTTAGAACTCTACTGTACTACCCCATAAACACGGGCCATTTATTGACCTTATCACAGGTTTACAACCTGGTTACAATATTTCATTATGCCGATCCTGTGTACCATTTAATCAGCTGAGCTCTAGCTTTTCAAGTGACCAACTCTCAATACATGAATAATCATGACTGTGATGTTGTCCAACAAGCTTTTTCACCTGGTAGCGAGTTTACAACAAGCTAAGCTAAACTGTATATTAGAGTAAACTGAATACAGTACAATAATGTTCACTCTGCATGAATGAAACGGTGAAACAAAAGTCATTTAGCTTCCAACCGTCCAGCTTGTAATGCAGTGCTCATGGACAGTTTCATTCAGTGTTATGTAATCGGTGCAGAGTGTATTCTGACATCTGACAGCCAGTGGTGCTACGTGCCCAGAAGTAATAGACAAATGGCTACTCCCCTAGAGATTGGATTAGATTGCCTTTATTGTCATTGAAAAAAAAAAGAATTCAACGAAATTCACCCATAAAAACATCACATAAGATATAAGTATAAAAGCATATAGAAACACAAGTCCACAAAAAGGATATTGCATATTGCCCACTGGGGATTGCACAACCCATTGTTGCCTATCTGTTCTTTAGGCTGCTATTCAGCTCTTTGATGGCACAGGAATAAAAACTGTTCTGGAGTCTTGATGTGCGACTCTTCAGGCATCTGTAGCGCTTTCCAGACGGCAAAAGTGTGAAGTGGTGGTTTCCTGGATGTGATGAGTCTTTTATTATGTTGTTTGCCCGTTGTAGGCACCTGTAGATGTCTTCGAGGGCGGGGAGTTGTGTGTTGGTGATGGACTGTGCCGTCTTTATTACCCTCTGTAGCGCCTTCCTCTCGGCTTTCGTGCAGCTCCAGAACCACACAAGGATGCCATGGCAGAGGATAGTGGACTTTCCTCAATGATTAATGTAGCCCCAAAGAATGCAAACATAACATATATAACAAGTATGGATTTAAAGATCAGTGGAAAGAGAAGTTGGTTTATACAAAGTATTGGTTTGCATGCGCACGCTCTGCTTTAAATGGAAAAAACCTGAGGTGATCTTTTCATCACTGGTGTGTAGCTCATACACAATGACATGCTCACACACACACACACACACACACACACACACACACACACACACACACACACACACACACACACACACACACACACACACACACACACACACACACACACACACACACACACACATTCACATTTTGCTCCGTGCCTCCCTAATCCTGTCAGTCGGACACTCGGCCTGTTCCTCTCCAAGGGAATGAAAAGCACATCACCATAGAGACCACATCAATGCCTGAGGTGAGCTGAGGAGAGCAGAGCAGAGACAGTGAATGAACACAGTGGAAAAAGAGGAGATACTGATGGAGCTGGAGGGAAATAATGATAATGTTACAAACATAAATCTGTTGAAGCACTTGCTTTTAAACTTTTGAGTAACTTCTAACAGATGGATGGGAGAGAAAGAAGAGAATAACTGCATGCCCCCTTTACATTCCATGGCTTAAAATTGCTTATTTTCTTTATGCAGCTATCTCGGAGAAGACGATTTGGACTTTTGAATCTGACAGGAGCCAATCTAAAATATTGGTGCTCCTGGTGTTGATGTCTTCTGAAAAAGAAGACCCCCCAATGAGTGTCTCCTGACTTAGCACATCCACGTCTGTCCTTTTTTCCTCAAGTGATGCTGATGTTTCCCCCTCTGGGAACTCCTGTGGCTGCCAACTATTACACCCAGAACTGTCAATTCTAGCACTTTCCACTGGTTAGTGGAGTGTCCAGACTTCCTCAGATGGGAGAATGTGTTGTCTCTGTTGACATACTCAATTCTGGTCTTGAGCTGCGTCAGTAAACTGAAGTATCCACGTCCAATTATTTCTACTTCCTGAGTTCTGTCTAAAAAGCTTCCTGGATACTTGTGGGTAATAGCTTTTGCCAATGCTGTTTAGTCATAGCGTGTCAGTTTCTAGTAGTGCTTTCTAGTGCAATCGACACTGACTTTCAGCAGATGTCTGTGATCTTCTTCCTCTGGCCTCTTACCAGCACCAATGGCTCTTGTGAGAGGGGGCCTCATTCTGTCCCATGGCACCTGGAACCTGGCCAACCAAATGCTGCTCGTACACTGAGTGGTTATGTGACTGGGGTTTGACCGGATGCAACAGTTTCTGCTTCAGCTGAAGACATGGGCCACCAGGGACTGCCTGGATCTGCACACAAGTCAATAGAAAGACAGAGTAAATGGTACAGTTGACACATTGATTGTGAAGAAATATTTTTGCAGTATTTAAAGAATAAATACCAGCAAGATGCAATCAGCATCATTAATTAATAATTAATAATTATAAATTGAAAGTAGTTATTAAAAGTGCAACTGAAATTCTAACGTCTTTTTAAGGACTGACATGAAGAACTCTTTGGTACTAGATGACTCCTCACTTGGGCCTTCCACAAGCAACTTGGACAGTACCTCACCAACCACTGTTTCCACTTTGTTTCCAGTCCATTTGAATGTATTTTACCTTTGATGTTTAGACAGGTGCATGGCACTCTGATTATATGCAGGCGATGGGTAGTCATCTGCACAACTGTAACAGAGGGTGTTTTATAATCTTCTCTGAATGAAGGCCTTTGAGGCTGCCAGCTCTCTAAATGCCAGTGTGGCATAGTTGGTCATCAAACTTTATCGTTTGACCTATTTGAAGCAGTGCAGGAAATGAGCTGCCAGCATGTTAATGGGAAACGCAGCTTGTAGCAACTCGTGTCTTTCAACTGTATCTCAAATACTGCAGAGGTATTTAAAATAGTAGCTGCACTTGCATTCACTGTGCAGTGTCTACAATCAAACAAGAGAACCAAAATGGAAGAGGAGCTCTGGGTAGTGGACAAGTTATCTTTAATCTCAATGAGAATCTTGAAATACAGTTCTTGGGTTGATAAATATCTTGGGTGTACTTAAATTTAGGATATTCAGACCTGGCTCGTTTGGAGCAGTTGTTCTGAAAAAGGGAGCGTTTAGCCCCAAAGATTGGTTTGTTTTTTGTTTGTTTTTGAGCTGGGTTCAAGTTGGGTTTGGACTGGGTCGGGTTTTAATTTTCAGCCCTGTTGAGACCTCTATTTCATGGTTTTTGTTTTTCCTGGGTAACCTCCTCCTCCTTCTGGGTAAGGTTTCTGACCAATGAGAGAACAGTTGGTTCGCACATGGCATTTGTGTACAACTTTGGACCACTTGGGACTGTTACCTTGTGAACACAACCGGCCCATAAGAAAAATACAACAATTGTATCATTTTAACCCCTGAACTGGAACAAAGCAAACGAGCCACAGGTCTGAATACAGCCTTAGTTTGAGACACAACTGAAAAAGCATCATCCTTAAGTAGAGTTGATCCTGTGGCCAGTCATTACTGGAAGTAGCCTCAAGAGCTTTTCCCCATCTGTGCTTACTTCACATTGTTTGTTTGCTGCATTTGTCTGGGAAGTTTGATATGATCCTGTTAAGCTGGCAGTAAGTGAACTGTCTCTTGGCCGTCACCAGTGCTTCATGTACATTGCAGGACCAACAGAAACAAAGCCAAACGGAGGGAGGCTTGTCTGGCAAGTCTATTAATACCTCCACTGATTGGTCATGTCCTGCTCTTCTGATGCCAGTGCCACACAGTTGGTGTTCATTGGAGGGTTTCCTTGGCTACGAGGCAGTATCTGTTTTTACCGACATGATCAATCATCATCCACTAGAAGTGAATGGAGATATATTTATCTGCCTTCTGCCTGTATCGTCTTATTTGACCATGTTCAGGACCTTGACCTTAGGACGGTGGGCATAAAGCCTCCAGTCCATAAAGCATGCTGGGTTTCTGGATGGGGGTCATCACACCTTAGGGAGGATGGGCTACATTTTCATGTATTGTTTGCAAAATGCAATCAACCACCTCTAGTGAATCTGACATTAAAACGCTTGCGTGCTGTGATTTCCTGCAGTGGCACCTTGATTATTTGATTACGGTAACTCTTTGATTACTGTAATTTTCAACTGGATACACAGCATTAGTAGCATTATGCTAATTCACTGTGCACATGAACACATGAAATAATGGTTGATTTCATGGGTATGTTTTACAGGGTAGGCCTTTTTCTTCATCACAGACATTTTCAATGGTCTTGGCTGAAAAGTCCCAGATGTTTGCAATAACATTAACAATGGCTGTGCTCTGCTCAAGTGTCCCAGTGAACCCTGACAGTGGAAAGTGAGTCAGCACCAACCAGGAGCCTGAAACTGAAGCAGCTGAATGGAATTCATCCATGTAGGTCAACATTTCAACACATGACTTTGGATTTGGCTGAAAGCTGGAGGGATGATGTCACTGATTTTCTCAATGGCATCATTTGTTGAGGATGACATGTTTCCTTCTTTGGTAACAGATGGTAACATCTGTTTCACTATGACTAAACCTTACATTGGCCTTAACAATCCTTCACATAATCCAGGCCGGTGATGTGTGCAGGTCAGGGGGGGGATCTATATTTGGACAGGGCAGAGAGACATTCTTCATGACCCCCTCCACCCAACTGTAGACTCACTGCACCCCCACCCACCCACTCAGCTCCACTTTTAACCCTGGCACCAGTGAGGTTAGTGAGTGTGGGTGGAGATGGGGCCTTGGGGTAGGTGGGTGGGCGTGGAGGGGCCTCCCCCACTGTCCCTGTCCGTCTAAACACCGGTGGACTCCCCACCCCCCACCACACACTCTGAAGTCAGACAGCCAGTCCAGCAGCCGGTCCAGCAGCTGCTCACTCTGCCCAGTCTGTGGAGAAAGTGGAGACTTGAGCAAACAGCTTCCAACAGCAGACTTTCTTTTTGGTGGAGTTGCAGGATTCAGCCGTCGCTGATGCCAAGATGACTCGTGACTCGTAAGTTTCAGTGGGCGGTTGACAAGCGGTCGGGGGCTACTACGAGATTTAAAAGGGATTGAGAAAGTGCTGTGTCGGCATGTCAGGCGGACAGAGACTTAATCAGCTGTGTAAAACATTTACCTTTCCTTTAGCTTCAGTGTTATCACCTGTATAGCAGATTTAGCATTTACGATACAATGTCTGAGGGACCTCAGAGAAGCCAGTGTGTGATCAAGGATTCTCCCAGTCTCAGCCTGTCCATCCAGGCCCTCTCTCACCTCACAAACAAGCTTCAGCTTTTAGCACCATCCATCTATTCATTCATTATTCGGAGCTCCCTGTCTAAAAAAGCCTCTCGCACCGGATGAGAAGCTTCTATATTTATACAAGTGCAGCGGCTGTTGAACTCCTCTGAGTCCAATCAAAGGGAGTTTCTCTCTGTCTTTGTTACTGGATAGGACTCTCATCCCTCCATGAGGTGGTGGGTAACCTCTGCTGCTTCCTCCACTGCTGCTGCAGTTTGATTTCCTGAAATAGTTGCAGCTAAGAAACATGTGGAAAAAAAGCTCTTTGCAGACTTGTTCCCTTGGGTTCTTGTAAACGTACGCGTTAGTGCTCACGATGGGGGAGTTGTTTAATGTCCCTGTGATGGTGATGTCTTTACTGTAGCAACCCCAGCATCTGTTGTGTTGATTGTGGAGAAGATGCCGCCTGTTTTGTTGCACATGAATCCATTTTCAGTGTTTTTGTGTGTGTGTTGTTCTTCTGTTTCGTATGTAAATGACTCAGCGTGACTTGACCTCCATCCCAACATGTCGCCTTTTCATCGTTACTTGAAAGTCATGCAGACAAACACCTCAAAAAATGTCACCCGCTGATTGAGGCGGTAAACACCTTCTGCTGCTCTGATGCTGTGAGCCTTGTGAGGGCAGCGTGTTGTGTAGCTTTATGTGAACACAAAGGGTTCACATTAAGTCTACAAGTGTGTCTGCGTGTTAGAGGAAGTAAGTAGGGCTGAATTAGTGATATATGTTTTCATTTGCTCAGTGAGATATTCCCTCTTTTATAAAGCTACAGTGTTCACTTGCCTTTTGGCTAATTCTGGCACGTTAACATTTGTTTAAATGTTTTTATTAATGTGCATTGTCCCTGATCTTTAAACCTTTAAATAAATAAAATAAAATAAACTTAGCATTCCTAATGCATGTCACTGTCAGACATGTTGCCGACAGGACGAGGTCACCCAGCAACAATGACATCATTGTCCAGAGTGGACAACAAAAGCAGCGCAGGTCAAATGACAAGCAAGTCAGAGTTGTTGCTGTCGCACAGAGAGGACTGGACGCACACAACCTCACACTTTACTTCCCTGTGTAACCTTCAGTTGTAGAACAATACAAACAGGATATTCATATTGAATTCATTAGTTTACAGTATAATTAGTATCCATGTGTTAGTTGCTCACTCCATTTCCTCTTCAGAAAGGACGGTGTTGACTTTTCTCAACATTTCTCAACTGTTTGACACTTTGATGTGGCTGAACCATTGTTACAGTTAGTAATGACTGAGCTATAGGCACCATAAGTCAAAAAGTCATGTTTATGCTTAAAAATGGTTTGTCATTGAAATGAGTAGGATTCAGCTGAATTGTATCACATGTACTATCTGCCAAGGTGGTCATGTTTTTCAACAGGAGTGGAGTGACAGAGCGCTGCCCAGAGCCTAATCTCTGACATTTTAGTCAGATCTGGATGATTTACCATGAAATGAAAACTTTCCTCTGAAGCCTGGTGAAGGTTGTTTGACTCGGAGGAGGAGGTCTGAATTTCCTCAGTGCCCGTCTTAGTTAACACTGTTCTCCTCAGTTGTCCACACCTGTCACTTCATCTTGACGTTAGGTTTGTACTGTGAAGCAGCGTCCTGCTCCAGACAGCAGACCTATTCTAAACAGAGCCAGTCCACAACAACTTAGTCTTCAGCTGTGTGTGTGTGTGTGTGTGTGTTTTTTTAAGGTCCCAGTAGTGTTGACTAGTGGACACACCCACAGCAGATGGTCTTTGCCCAGTATCAGTCTCAACATCAATAGATGCTGACCTGAATCCTCCTGAGTCCCTTATGAAATCCACTTGTGTTCAGGTTTCAGCCTGTGTAACTGAGGCTGCGCTGAGCTTTACGTTATGATACCACAAAGATAAAAGTTTCACTTGCAGATTCAGACAAGAGCTAATTCACAGCTTTTTTTGTTTTAGATTTTGTCATGTCAAGCATTAACTCCTTCCAGCTGATAATATCTGCCTCTAGTCACCTTTTGTTATTCAAACGGATTAAAACAACAGCATCAGCTAAAAACGAGAAGCCTGCCTCTCTGCTGTGTGGAGTTTAGTTTAGTTTAGTTTAGTTTCCTTCTGATCTCAGATGATCCAGGTCAGACTGCAGGTTTTGTTCCAACCTATCAAGAGCACATCATTTGACCAATCAGCCGTCTAAAGACTCAGATCAATTAATCAAACAGGTCAGGTCTGGTGCTTGGTTGGAAGAAAAACTTGCAGCCACACCGGCCCTTTGTAGAATGAGTTGCCCATGCCTGATCAAGGTAGTTTTTTTTGTTTTTGACCTGGAAACAGGTTGAAACAGAAGTCGCCCCTCCCAGACTCTATAGACTTAGTGCTCATGTTGTGTACGGGTATTTTCTGCTTCCATTCATTTCCTTGTTTTGTCACGTCTCACCTGCAGCACTGGCATGATGTCACCATTGGCAGGTGAAGTCTTAACTTTGCTCCAACAAAGGAGGAGTTATGTCATACCAGATGAATTACCGATACCGAGTGGAAAGAAAAACCTGCTTCACTAGAGATGGGAATGAGAATCAAAGTGTCATTGCTCAGTCTGACTGTATGTTGTTTAGTTTCAGGTCAAGATTTCATCAAGGAGAGGAAAAACCAAAGGCCAGAGCAGCACATCAGCCTCAGCTCAACGTTATGAGTTTCAGTTGCACCCTCATGTAAAACCCTCTGTTGTCAACTCGTTGTACCTGAAAACATCCTGTCAGAAGTATTACAGACCAAAGCTGCTTTTTGTTGTTGTTGCACTGTGGTCTGGTCAGCAGTGTTGTGTGTGTGTGTGTGTGTGTGTGTGTGTGTGTGTGTGTGTGTGTGTGTGTGTGTGTGTGTGTGTGTGTGTGTGTGTGTGTGTGTGTGTGTGTGTGTGTGTGTGTGTGTGTGTGTGTGTGTGTGTGTGTGTGTGTGTGTGTGTGTGTGTGTGTGTGTGTGTGTGTGTGTGTGTGTGTGTGTGTGTGTGTGTGTGTGTGTGTGTGTGTGTGTGAACCATATTGTCATGATGCCTTTGTGGAGAATGAACTGCACCATTGTTATGGCTGTCTTATGAGCAGTCTTGGCGCACCTGTTTGTTATTTGATATGGAGCTGATTAGCCATTCACGTCCCCTGACACCCCAACGCGTCTGTGTTTCAGCAGGAGGGTGTGTCGGGGGGGTCACACAGACCTCGCTGTCACCTGATCATCTCTGTCTTGTTCTGTCCAGACCGCCGGGGACGCTTGTGTTCAGGCAGTATATGAATGTGTAATGACCCTTTAGCTGCTTCCCTTTATTACCATCAGCTTTTCAATCTGATCCAGTGTGTCTTCCTCCCCTCCTCCTGTCCTTGTGTCCTCTTTCATTCCTCTCTCTCAGTCTCCGTCCTCAGCGCTTTCTCTTTCCGCTTGTGTTTTGCTGTATCTGCGTCTCACTTGTCTACCGTCTCATTATGTCGCTCTCTGCTGTCGTCCCCGCCTGTTCTCCACTCACCTTGGGATACAGCCTGGCACCAAAACAATTCATCTTCCTCTGTCTTCACTTTGCCTGAAGATAAGTCTCTCTCTCTGTCCCTCTCTCCACAACCTAGAGATGGATCTCTAGGTTGTTTTTTACTGATTCATTTGAGTCATTCAGGAGGATTTTTCTGGTTGTAACAGCGGCCTGTTACAGAGCTGGCATGGTATTTATCAACACTTCCCAAACCAAATATAATCTACACTAATACATGTGAACAATGTCAAATAAATCTTCAACCTAAAACAACCATTACAAGCCTGATGTTTATCCGGATAAAAGTTTTTTGTTTGTATGTTTCATACATATTTTCTTGTCTTTCCAGGCATCGTGGCACAGTCTAGTTCTGGTTAAAAGAAGTGACAGTAGAAAATAAAACGGAAGCACATTCAGTTTGATATAGTATAATGGATACTAGACCTTAAAGGTGTAATTTGAGTTAGGTGTACATCAATAAGACCAGAGTGAGATGCACTGGGATCAGGATAGAAACAAATACCGTACGACTAGTTCAAATAGACAATTTGTAACGTTTTAATAGTCGAAGAACGTCTGACTGACATCATGCTCTTATTTTGATAGAATCAGCATACTTGCTAATAACCACAGAGAAAATAAAATAACACCACTTACAGAAGATCAAATCTCTCTCTCTCCCTCTCCCTAGTCAGCTCTGTACTGCTCTGCTCTGTCTCGCTGCTGTGGTAAAGAGGAGTGCTGACAGGCCTCATGATCTAACACACACAGGAGAGGGGGCTGTTTACTTTAATTGAAGAGGAGGGCTGATGCTGAGTGAGTGTGTCATAGGGTCATTTAAAGACACTGTTGATGTTACTGGATGAAAATGATGGAGAGGCAGAAATGATCTGTCCAAGATACAAGTGTGTGTGTGTGTGGGGGGGGGGGGGGTCCAGAGTAGATGATGAGCTGTTGAGTGAGTTTCAGTGTTGATACTGACAAATCAGAGGTCAAAGTGTCCAGATCTTTGCTCTCTTGGTTTTTTGACATCATAGCTATAGGAGTAACTACTAAGTACTAAAATCCAGTTCAACCAGCAGCAGCAGCAGCTTGTGATGGTTTCTGTAGCTTGTCCTGACAGTGTAAAATGTGTTAACAGTTTCTGAAGATTTCTGAGCATGAAACTTTTTCCTTTTTGAACCTCAAAGAACGAAGTTTATTAATGTCAGTTGTTCCACTGAACAAGTTGGTACCAACCAGCAGGATCAGCTCAACTGCCTCATGTTTGGGCTATTCAGGTGAACCAGACAGTTTGAACATTGTTGCCTGGAGAGGCCGGTTCTGTGATTTTAATCAGATCAAGTTATTATGATCAGATAATGATGTAAAGCAAAACAAAAAATAACTTATTTGAATGAATCAGTAGAAGAGAACAGTTTGTTTTCGGTGCTGTATTGTTTCTTTATAACCAATTACAGCTCTAATTTTTTACAGAATCTATCAGTTGGTTAAAAAAAGTATATTTCTCATAAATTTTCCAAAGGTCGTACAAATGTAAAGGCCCTGAACAAATAAGTGAAGGGCTATAAAGGAAACAGTGCTGCTGTGTTTGTATTTCTGAGCCCATGAAGCACTGTTGGTGCTTGTTTTGGTGACAGTGTGATTGCACGATCTGAATCCAAATCAAAAGTTGCCACAATCCCTGTGTAGTTCGCCGCTCTGTGGTCGCCGTGGTTTCTTATGATGAAGGTGACTTTAAGCAGTAACGGGCAGATAGCGGAAGAGGAGCAGAGCTGCAGCTTCATATCCACAGTCCATGTCTGGTGAGTCAGACTATGTGGGACTATGTTGTGTGTTTAATGAGGCACGTGTGTGTGTGTGTGTGTGTGTGTGTGTGTGTGTGTGTGTGTGTGTGTGTGTGTGTGTGTGTGTGTGTGTGTGTGTGTGTGTGTGTGTGTGTGTGTGTGTGTGTGTGTGTGTGTGGCATTTGAGCCACCTGTGCCCGCAGCCTCCTCTGCTGACACAACCTGAGATGGCATCAGGCCTGAGGGGAGAGGAGACTCCTTGCTGTTCACCTCCATCTCTTCCTTCTCCTGCCTTTGTTCCTGTCAACACTCATCAGACAGCGTCCCTGTCTTCATCCAGTCTTCGCACTGAAAAATGTAATTTGTTGACTTTACTTAAAACAACTTTGGGAACCGATTGCCTCAAATTTTTCCAAGTAAAGTAGATCATGAATTCTAAGTTGTTTAAACTGAAAAGAACAACTCATGTTCGCCAGTTAAATGTAGCTATTTCAAATGCAAAGACTTTATTGTCATTGTGCAGTACACAATAAAGTTACTTGTGCAGCCTCAAAAACAACACTCACGTTCACACACATGCATAAATATATTAAAAACATAAGTAAGAATAATTAAGGGTATCCAATACTGCACCATGTCTCATGTAGAAAGTGCACTCGCCAAATGCTGCAGAGTCTGATGAGTTGAATGACTTTCCTCAGCAGAAAGTTGTATTATGTGTAAGCCGGGAGAGACAACAAATTAAGCAGACATCAGTTAAAGCAGAAGTAAGCGGAATGTTTGTGTTAATATAAGTCTTAAATAGTTCTATCTTCCGACAGCAATCACTTCTATAGAGGTTTGGTCTGAAACACGGGTCTGTCAGTCACTCTGCTCTGCTGTAAGCCCAGGAGAAAACTTTCCTTGTATCCTACAACCTTTATCCAATGAGGAGAGAGAACGGCATAAAGGGGCGGTCCTCTCTGTGTGTGCAGCCAAGGGATGCACGTGAATGTGGTGACGTAGGGACGAGGGCGGGGACTGCTAACTCCATCTGCTGACAGGAAGTTAGCCAAAACCACCGGATCGCTTACTTCTGCTTTAAAATCACTCCTTATTTTAGGTAAGGATTAAAATGACATTTCCCAGTGCACCTCCTCCCATACATGTATCTTTGCTGAAGTGGGATAAATGCTGGAGCCAGATCTATACATCAGCCTGATATTGTCCTGCATGCTGACCAGTATGAGTGATGACTGGGCTGTAATTTATACACAGTAAGGAAACCCGGTGCAGTCCAGGAGGGAACAGACTGTCTGAGTTGTGTATCATTTTCCTATCATCCTGTTCTAGGATCATTCCGCCCTCTCCGCTGACCTTGTGCCACTGTAATGTTTACTTGGCCTCTTTGTTCAATCACAAAGAATGACCTGTTCTAAGTGATTGCATACCCCATCATAACTTGGCTCACTTCTGTAGTTAATAAATGGTTATGCTTTTATTCAGAAAGCCAGTGAATGGTTACACATAATCATTTGTTTATTTGACATAATACAGTAGCCTTATGTCTAAAAAATGGTAAACAATAGTTCCCACTGATGGTTGGTCCATTGCTTTCAAGCCATCAGACTCAAATATTCACACAACAAAAACATATTTAACTGTAAGCACATAATTCTGTTAAAGGTAAAATGTGTTTTATTTGAAGTGTTGATCTATAAGATGATTTAATCTATCTCAGTGCAGTTTTACATCTCCTCTCTCTGAAGCTCTAGTAGCAAGAGGTCAGTGTCAGCCTCCTCTCAGAGAGAGAGACGAGGCTCTGAACCTCTCTGATTGGCTCACTGTTTTCTGAGTGACTGAATACAAATATAACAGATTTCATGGAAACACTCAGAGAAACAAACTTCTTTGTGGTTGGATGGCGGATCCAGGTAGCAGTTGCTGCTTTACTGTGACATCACAAAGTTACAGAAGTCCTGACGGCTCATTCTGAATGTCAGCTGTATGTATTTCTCTGTGGACTGATCACTTTGATACTATCACAGTATGAATATACAGTAGAACCTAGAGCTGCTTTACGATCAAATATAGACATGGACAGCTACTGTTATAATATATGGGACCTTTAAAAAATATCAGAGTATTATAACTTCTATAAATGACTTAGTGCAGAGTCACCACAAGCTGCTGTTATCAGTCACAGTCAGGTTCTTCGTGTTGGAGGCTCAGTCAACCACTTAGGCTTTTATAATGGACACTGTGGTGAGTTATGTGACGAATGAGCACTGTTTCTCTCTCTCTCTCTCTCTCTCTCTCTCTCTCTCCTTCTGTCCATCTTCCCCCCTCTTCTTCCCCCTCTTCCTCCTCTCCTCCCTCACATCATCTGTGCTGCTAAAAGAGGCAGCAGCTTATTACAGGTGCCTCATGCTGCTCTCTCACTTTCCCTCCCTACTCCTCTTCATCCCTCTCTCTCTCTCTGTCGTTCTCTAATTGATTGTAATAGCTCTTGATGTGTGTGCAGTGTTTAGACAGCTTTTGACTGTGTGCTTAACCGCGGTGTGACAAACCGTTCTCATCGTACATCTTTCATCCGTCACAGCCCGTTTCCTGAGCTGCATGCCGCCGCACCTGCTTTTAAACCACCTTTTTATGGCTCCACGCCACAGGCATTATGTTTATGGGCTGTCGTCCGCTGGTCCTGTTCTCGTGGATGTGATATCTCACTATTGCCTGGCAGAAATATCTTCAAATTTGGTACGAGTGTTTACTTTCACTTAAAGGGATAGTTCACCCAAAATTGAAATTTCACTCATTATCTACTCACCCTCATGTGGACTAAGGGCTGGGAGAATTTTCAGAGTCCTCCGTGGCTTCTCTGAGTTACAGGGGGTCTCGGCGTAGCAGTGCATGTCCATATAACGGTTGCAAATGGATACCAACTGTCTTCGTAACAAAAAGACACACCAAAAAACATCCAAATACCTCCATGCTGCTCGTATGTAATGTCTGTCTTGTATTGAAGCCCCAAAATGCGAAATTGTCCCGAAAAAATTAAATAAATCTATATTTCAAGCTTGTTTGTAGCAGAAGCTTCTCGAAGCTCGAAATGGCTCTAATTATGTTTAAAGTGCATAACCATATGTTTTGTTGCAGTACTCAGAGGCTGTTTGAAACTCGAGAGAGTCGTTATGAATTGAGAGGATTAGGTGTCTATAAAAAACCAAAAATACGAACTAATATAAAACAGCGTTGTGTTTCCGTCAGAGGTGTCAATTTGTGGAACAGTTATGATGAGGAATTAAGAATGTGTAGCTCGATTTCTATTTTCAAGAAAATGTTTAAATCCAAGGTACTTAAAGAATATATAGATTTGTTATGAGCGCCAAATGCTTGTTTGATTTAAACTCTAATGTAAAAGTTGCCTTGTTGGAATAGTTTCTGGATTGATTGTTGTTTTTTTGTTTTTGTTTTTTTCTCTCTCTTTACCTCTTTTTTTGTTTTGGTAAAAAGGGTAGGCATAATAAGCCTAGGCTTCAGCCTACACCTTTTCGATCAGCACCCCTCATCACATGTACAGTAAGCACTTGTGTACATTTAGTAAATTTTACCTGTGGAGAAGGGGGGGGGGGGGGGGAATGCTGATCGAATAAACTGAATAAACTGAAACTGAAACTGAAGCTCCTCTGACGAACCGGGAAGAGGAGCATCCGCTACAAACAAGCTTGAAATATAGATTTATTTAATTTTTTCGGGACAATTTCGCATTTTGGGGCTTCAATACAAGACAGACATTACATACGAGCAGCATGGAGGTATTTGGATGTTTTTTGGTGTGCCTTTTGGACGAAGAAAGTTGGTATCCATTGACAACCATTATATGGACAAATACTGCTGGGCGGACCCCCCCTTAACTCAGAGAAGGCACGGAGGACTCTGAAAATTCTCACAGCTCTTAGTCAACATGAGGGTGAGTAGATAATGAGTGAAATTTCAATTTTGGGTGAACTATCCCTTTAAACATGAACTGATCCGAATCTGGTGGTCAGAAGTCTAGATCAACATAAAGACAGAAAACCTAAAGTTGTCACATGGAACTTTTCCACAATGAAATCTCTAAAACATGTCCAGACCCGTGTGTTATATAGTATGTTGTAGAGTAATGTAGCCTAAATGATCCCAAATGTCTCCAATAGTTCTCTATATATGACTGTTGTCATGGTAATGGGACATATCATTTGATTGCCTGTTCCCTATGTGCATGTGCTGGTGGTTTCCTGCCAGAACTTCAAACAGACTTTTATCTAGTTTTAAGCCACAAGTTCTTTTTACACATTTTCAGCTATAGATTTGAACTGGGTGAAGAGTTTTAGTCCTCAGATATCTGGATCTTAAGATACCAGAGAAACGTGCCAGGATGAGATATTGAAGGGTAACTGGCGAATCACTGATTTTAATGTGAAAGTGTTTCTACTGGTTTTATCAGCTGGATTGTTTGTGGACGTCTCTGTTGTTGGGTTGCTGGTAAAAACCTCCTGGTTCCTCCTCTGGTTCATAAGAACCAATCAGAGACCCTCTATGGACTACATATAGCCTATCTATGAGTAACAGACATGAACGTAAACTTCAACTGGAGGCGTACAACCATGAGGAAGTGATTGTGATTAACATGTACGTACATTAGTGTAGTAGCTCCACTATAAGACCACACCAGTAATACTCTGAGAATATGGATGCATTAGCAAAACACATGTGAAAAAGTTGCTCTTCCATAACTGAAAGTGGTTTTCCATTATTTCTGATGTACGCTTGAGGTTAATTTAAGCAATAGCAGTGTGTGTTGAAGTGTACGTGTGTCAGTGATGTGATGTGTTGTGTGGACGGCTCAGTTAGCCACAGCGCCGGCTCGGAGCATCAGCCTGCACGTTAATGTGCTGAACAAAGGCACAAATGTTTTTCTCTCCTCCAGCCACGGTTGTTCCGACCTCCCAAGAGTTTGGTACAGCCTGGCCTTGCAGCCCTGTCGCTGAGCATCTATACATGTGTGATGGTGTGTGTCAGTGCCCTTTCATATGTACAGCCCATAGTCTAAGTATTTAGACAGTTAGATAGCTTTCGTCCTGGAGCGCCTCGGCACATTCACATTGAGTTGGAAACAAAACAATAGACGCTGCATTGGAGCTGTAGTTTCAGTCAGATGCTTTTTGGTTAAGGCTCTCAGTGTGGAGAGAAACCAGTCTCACCCTGGGTTAAAGCCAAAGTAAGGTGAGCACTTACATCCGTCAATCAAAATGTGAACAAACTTTTGATCCGTTAGTTCTCTCACACCAAGGTTTTAAAGGGATAGTTCAACATTTTGGCAAATTGGCCCATTGCCATAATCCCTATAGGAGTAGGTTTGTTACCTTTTAATTGTCGGTGCAAGCTATTTTTACAACGGTGGAGCAGAGCC